>NC_086445.1:473690437-474334398 GCF_028390025.1 Pseudophryne corroboree | reverse complement strand
AATGGAATATGGCAGAATTTGGTTATTGTGTAAATAGTAATGTTTCTTTATTCTATGCTTCATTACTAGTAGATATTGTTGCTTCTCACCAGAGCAGAACTCAAGACCCATACACAGGACAGGCAACCCCTAACCAAAAAGGTATTTTTAGATCCAGGAAATTACAAAGCTTAGATGGGATCATTGGATCCATCCCTGGACTGTTTGGTTCCGGGATGTCAATTTGGAATAGGGCGGATTTGGAAGTCATCCGCAGACACATAGGCAATTTTGAGCAGAAAGAGGGGCAATATGTTTTGAAGCCTGTCCTGCAGGGCATTGAGGGTCTGGCCAGTGAAGAAAAATTTACTGTTTATAACATGCATGATATAGCAAGATTGTTTTCAGAGACCCAAGCCAAGATAAACGAAATCATTGAACTGAACAATAGAGAAGCCAGACAAAATCAGGTGGGGAAAGAAATAATATGCACTGCATATGGTAATTATGTCCTCAACGCAATCACACATGTAATTAGAGACCTACAATCTGGTAGAATACCTGACATTTTAAGAGATAATGACCTGACCAATTGGTATTGCTCGCAATCTGACATTGGGCATGGGGAAAATACCCCAAGAGATGGTTGCAGACCTCTGCCCATCTCCACAATTAGGAATTTAGGCACTGTGACCCCCCACCCAAATAGAGGTTCACCCCGTTGTTACAACAAGCAGCAACCTTGTGCAGTCAGCGATATCCTATATGTCTCCTTTACCATTTCTCTACCTGTGTTCGACCCAAGCAAGTCTTTATTTGACAAACTGTCTACAGTTCACTCCATTGGATATTTGGAAAAGGACATTTACAAAGAGCGGCTGGACCTACCAGAACTACTGGTCCGAGTCGACGACATCTGGAAAGTTCCACATACTGCTTGCTGTGCAGTCAAGGGAAACCAATACTTGTGTCGCTGCAATGTTTTCGAAATTGAGACGCCAATCTGCGGCCTAGAATCAAGTAAACCAAGTACCCTAATCACAGATATAAATGAACTTGCCACCATTCCCAGCAAAGATATGGATATGGGAGGACCTGAACACAGTGCAAAGCCAAATACATCAACCAGCTATACAGCCAGAGACATTGCTTGTCCAGTGCAGCTAACAAAATGGAGAACTCCAGCGGTGAAGGTTACATACAACATGAATGGACAGTACTGCATAGTCACAAATCATGGAGAGTTCTTGTATGGGGAAAAGTCATGTCCAGTGCCAAACCCAAATTTCTGCTTTAGCCCACATGAGTATACCACCATTGGTCAGACGGTTATCACCCCAATCCCCGTTTATGAAGAGGACATAAATATAGATAGTGAACCAGAAATCTCAAACCTTGGAGAATATATACCTGTGTTCAACATACACATAGATAGTTTAACCTTAGATTTACAGAAACTCCTGGATAGGAAAGACACACACATAGTTCAAATTAATAACATGGTTGAGAAGGCAGATGCCACACTAAATAAATTACTGCATGATGGAGATTTTGAAATAACCATGACAAACACCTGGCTGGAGATTGGTTTAAAGGGCTTGCTGATCGGTCAAACAATCTTGCTAATCATTTTAATTTCACTGATATTGTGGCTTAAGCGCCTTATAAGGCAGGAACGCAGTAAGCTAGAAAAACTGGTAGATGCAAGATATAAGCAATTATTATGTTAATGTATGTGTGGCCATCATCATCAATTCTCACGGCCACAAGGGGGCGACTGTTGCCATATAGACCATTACATAACAATATAATTTAGTAGGTACCAAAGTTAGAACAAATTATGTAAATTAAATAATATGATTTATTACCCAATGTGATTTTAACCAGTTAAGAGTGTGTGTATATATATATTATTGTAAGGTATAACTTAAATAGGTTTGAATGTATTAGTCTTATGTTTTGAGAATTTAGTAGCATGTATTTCTGTGTGTTTTACTGCAAGATTATGGGTCATTATGTAAGAGACAGGTTTTCTCTGTGTAAGCCATATAGCCAGAATACACAATACATTGAGCATTACACAAATTCATCCCTTCCATGCCATTATTCATATCTGTATTAATCAAAGGATTAACGTCTGATCTGCGCTATACCAAGTACAATTAAATCAAAGTTTACATGATATGTAGATATATGTATACTGTATACTTGATTCACACACAGCAAATAAATGATCATAACTTGGTGGATAAAGTCAATAGGTCACCTAGCTCAGGTCTCATAATATGCAAACAGTTACTGGTATGAACAGGGTACATTGGAATTCACAATCAAAGATCTTCATACCTTTAGAGAGTACATCAACCAGCTGGCCTATTGTCCAGTTATACTGCTGGCCAGAGGCAATGATAATATAGGATCAAACGCACTATAAACAGGTCACAATCATTTATGCTAACACCCTAGGGCCTAGGCGAAATAGATCGTTTACACATCCATACAAAGGTAGATCTCTGATGGATAAAGGAATACCAAACTTTATGATCCCAAAATTCTCTACATGCTCACCACCGTGGGACGGAGTTAGCAGAGAACGTTTTATTACACTTTGGAATCTGTCAAAACCTATAATTATGTACTCCATTGGAAACTGTGGGCATATACTAGTTTTGAATTGGTAGAATATAGGATATAAGGGGCAGTCTGATAGATAGAGAGTTAGAAGGAGAGGAGGAAGGAACAAAGTCCAGAGGGAGTCAGGATCCTAAGACGGTAGCTATGAATTATGCCCTCACATATTCTTGCAAGTGTATAGTATGTGTATTAATTGTTTAAGTTTGTAAAACTGTTTGTGTTTTATGTATGTACCATGGTTAAGGAAGTTTAGATAAATTATAAGATTTATTATCATTGTGTTATCTTATCTTGTAATTTGTATCACCTATAATAAATGTACTAGACAAAATAGAGCTGGTATTCCAAGTCTTGAACTCATTTTCGGAATCACTAAAGTTATACATGAAATCTGCATATATTATATAAGGCTCTGCAAGTTGGGACAACTGACTTGTAGTCAAAGTATAGTACTTATATGTTCAATGAGCCAGGATTATATATCTCTGTAAAGTATATTTAGGCTTTGCCTGGAAATATTTCCTGGACAGTAGAGATATAGCTCCTTTAATCTGAGCCAATCACAGGTATGAAAATAGGAACGTCCACGCATTACATATTGTGTGATTGGACCAGTACTAAACATCACCCCTTTTGTTATGAGCCCACCTATTTGTAAGCCTATTATAATATATTTGCAGATATAAAATACATAAACCATTATATCAATATATGATATAATAAATATATGTTATATAAGATTCCATAAATCAACAACTGTAATACTATATACAGTATACTGCTCACAAAAATGCCGCACAGATATGGAATGGATACTTGCAGTGACACTGAGCTGCAAGATACAGCAATGGCATACTGTACAACTATATACTGTTAGTCACCTAAATGCTGCACTGTAATACTATATATACTGCTCACAAAAATGCCACACAGATATGGAATGGATACTTGCAGTGACACAGAGCTGCAAGATACAGCAATGGCCTACTGTACAACTATATACTGTTAGTCACCAAAATGCTGCACTGTAATACTATATATACTGCTCACAAAAATGCCGCACAGATATGGAATGGATACGTGCAGTGACACAGAGCTGCAAGATACAGCAATGGCCTACTGTACAACTATATACTGTTAGTCACCTAAATGCTGCACTGTAATACTATATATACTGCTCACAAAAATGCTGCACAGATATGGAATGGATACTTGCAGTGACACAGAGCTGCAAGATACAGCAGTGGCCTACTGTACTGTACTACTATAATTATTATATACTGGTGGTCCCCAGTCCCCACAATGCAGCACACTGATCAGATATTTGTAGCACACTGAGCACAGATATGGAGCGTTTTCAGGCAGAGAACGTAGATATTTTCAGCACACTGAGCACAGATTATTTGCAGCACACTGAGCACAGATATTTGCAGCACACTGAGCACAGATTACGGAGCTTTTCAGGGAGAGAACGCTGCCACGTCCTCTCCGTTCAATCTCCAATGCATGAGTGAAAATGGCGGCAACGCGTGGCTCCTTATATAGAATACGAATCTCGCGAGAATCCGACAGCGGGATGATGACGTTCGGGTGCGTTCTGGTTAACCGAGCAAGGCGGAAAGATCCGAGGCTGCCTCGGAACCGTGTAAAATAGGTGAAGTTCGGGGGGGTTCGAATCCCGAGGAACCAAACCCGCTCATCTCTAATAATAACATAAATAACTTAAAAAAAACACTGTGTTATATTTAGTTTGTTTTAAAGTGTTTTTAATGAAGGTGAAGCTAATATAAAACAACTCACAGCAATGGAACAATTGAAGTCATCTGAAACTACAATATAAAAATAATTACTATGGTGAATATTGATGGAAATCTGTAAATAATATATGCAATGACCGAAGCACTCAGCCAGTCCTGTTCTACTTCTGAAAACAGTGTAGGTGATTTGACTGTAAATAAGCAAACATTTATGTTGTTCTAGAGGAAAGAAAATTGAATTTACATGCCAGTAATATTCATATCACTGACACATCATTTTAGAAATAAAATATGAACAATGTACTGTACATTTGTTTTTAGTGAATTGTTGAGTGTCTGCAGTGTTTTACGTTTTATAACAGAAAATATAAGAATGGATTGCTCTATCTAATTACTGTATCAATAGGAGAATGGAATTATTTACACTGTAGTTGATCACTGAGCATTAAGAACAGTCTTATTAAATGGAATAGGCTTTTATATAATTAAAAAGATTTTTCAATGTACAATTATTTTTAAAACAGTTTATGGGGCTAATTTGTGTCCTTTTATTATACAATATATACAGTTATTCTCATTAGCTATAAAATTCTAACCTTAGTTAAATCTGACAATACAGATATGCTGCAACAATATTGTACAAAGTTCTTCTGGGCAGTTATGTTATTAACAATTACTTTTGTACAAGAAAATCATGGAAATAAATGCCAATGCTGAATAATTAGACTATCTGCATGTCTAAATTGTACTTAATAAGTAGCTAAAGTAATGCAAGACAGCACAGCCAACTAAATATTAGTTAGAAATTTAGAAATATTCTTTACTGATTGGAAACAACTATTAAAAATTAATGGGGGAAAGGGGGAGGCTCACTTGACCCTCCAGCCCCACCACATATGATGGAGAAATTGCATTTATAGGCATTGTTAGGGGTTGGGGTTGGCTTACCGGCGGTCTGCATACTGACGCTGGCATCCCAGCCTTCAGGATGCCGGCAGGGGGGCAAGTGCAATAAAGCCCCTTGTGGGCTCGATGCCTCGCTGCACTTGCCACAGGATCTATTCCCACTCTATGGGTATCGTTCATACCCACAAGTGGGAATAGCCCTGGCCCCCCTGCCGGCATCCTGGCATCCGGGATCCCACGTCGGTATGCTGACCACCAAGATCCTGACCTGACTACATCCCTATTGGAGTTGTTAAGGCACACACACAGAGTGGAGTGAGCGGAGTACTGTATTTGTTTGGATCAACCAACAGAATAAAATCTGATGCCTTTTTAAAGGTGTAGGGGTAATGGACAGGGCCATAGCGAGAGCAGTGTGACCAGTGCCTTCAGCAAGGATTGCCCCAGCCCAAAATAGTGCTGACCATTTACCCATGCAATGAAGTGCTAGAGCAGGGGTGGCCAACCAGTCAGAGACAAAGAGCCAAGAAATCTTGTTAGGTACATCAAAGAGCCGACTTGGAGCCGAAGGCGCACTTGCAAAAATGGGGTGTGACCTCGTGCCTGCTATGCCACGCCCCTGGTATAAAACACATTGAAAAAGCCAGATCCAACATAAAATACAATGAAAAAGCCACTTCTACATCAAATAATTGAAAAAGCCAGATCCGCATAAAATATATTGAAAAGCCAGATTCACATAATATACTTCACTTCCCCCATGTGTCACTCCAGCCAGCTCCCCCATGTGTATTTGGCTCCCTCAGTTCTCAGTCTACGTAGTGCTGCTGCATGTCTGGCTGGAGTGCAGCGGTTTACAGATCTCTTGTGGTCACGTGACTTTGAGTGTTGGGAGCCACATTTGAATGAAGAAAGAGCCACATGTGGCTCAAGAGCCACGCGTTGGCCACCACTGTGCTAGAGCATCCTGCCTTAACAATTGCGTATCTAGAGAGGAGGGGACCCGTGTGCAGTCTCCGGGTGTGGGTCCACTCCTATCCTGTCCCGTAGCCGGCAACAGCGCTGTTAGCGCTCTGTCTGAGCGCTAGAGACTCTGGCACAGTGCTAACAGTGCTGCTGCAGCTGCCGGTTAAGGGACTCGGGAGAGGAGGGGACCCACACCCGGACACCAGAAAGGTAGGTATATAGATGAAATGGGTGCAGTGTGTGCGATGTGGGCCCCCTCTGGACACAGAGGCCCGTGTGCACCGCACACACTGCACCCATTATAGATACGCCACTGTGCCTCAATGGATGATATGTGTGCAACCCTCCCATGGGAGATATGTGTGCAGTTGTCTTTTGGCTGAAGTGTATCTATAGTTTACCTTAAATCCCCACCACTAGTTAAACTTAGTGATGTGCACCTGAAATTTTTCGGGATTTGTGTTTTGGTTTTGGATTCGGTTAGGCGGCCGTGTTTTGGATTCGGACGCGTTTTGGCAAAACCTCCCTGAATTTTTTTTATCGGATTCGGGTGTGTTTTGGATTCGGGTGTTTTTTTACAAAAAACCCTCAAAAACAGCTTAAATCATAGAATTTGGGGGTAATTTTGATCCCATGGTATTATTAAACTCAATAACCATAATTTCCACTCATTTCCAGGCTATTCTGAACACCTCAAACCTCACAATATTATTTTTAGTCCTAAAATTTGCACCGAGTTTGCTGAATGACTAAGCTAAGTGACCCAAGTGGCCGACACAAACACCTGGCCCATCTAGGAGTGGCACTGCAGTGTCAGACAGGATGGCACTTCAAAAAATAGTCCCCAAACAGCACATGATGCAAAGAAAAAAAGAGGTGCACCAAGGTCGCTGTGTGACTAAGCTAAGCGACCCAAGTGGCCAACACAAACACCTGGCCCATCTAGGAGTGGCACTGCAGTGTCAGACAGGATGGCAGATTTAAAAAATAGTCCCCAAACAGCACATGATGCAAAGAAAAAAAGAGTTGCAATGAGGTAGCTGTGTGACTAAGCTAAGCGACCCAAGTGGCCGACACAAACACCTGGCCCATCTAGGAATGGCACTGTAGTGTCAGACAGGATGGCAGATTTAAAAAATAGTCCCCAAACAGCACATGATGCAAAGAAAAAAAGAGGTGCAATGAGGTAGCTGTGTGGCTAAGCTAAGCGACCCTAGTGGCTGATACAAACACCTGGCCCATCTAGGAGTGGCACTGCAGTGTCAGACAGGATGGCAGATTTAAAAAATAGTCCCCAAACAGCAAATGATGCAAAGAAAAAAAGAGGTGCAATGAGGTAGCTGTGTGCCTAAGATAAGCAACCCAAGTGGCCGACACAAACACCTGGCCCATCTAGGAGTGGCACTGCAGTGTCAGACAGGATGGCAGATTTAAAATATAGTCCCCAAACAGCACATGATGCAAAGAAAAAAAGAGGTGCAATTAGGTAGCTGTGTGGCTAAGCTAAGCGACCCAAGTGGTCGACACAAACACCTGGCCCATCTAGGAGTGGCACTGCAGTGTCAGACAGGATGGCAGATTTAAAAAATAGTCCCCAAACAACACATGATGCAAAGAAAAAAAGAGGTGCAATGAGGTAGCTGTGTGACTAAGATAAGCGACCCAAGTGGCCGACACAAACACCTGGCCGATCTAGGAGTGGTTCTGCAGTGTCAGACAGGATGGCAGATTTAAAAAATAGTCCCCAAACAGCACATGATGCAAAGAAAAAAAGAGGTGCAATGAGGTAGCTGTGTGCCTAAGCTAAGCAACCCAAGTGGCCGACACAAACACCTGGCCCATCTAGGAGTGGCACTGCAGTGTCAGACAGGATGGCAGATTTAAAAAATAGTCCCCAAACAGCACATGATGCAAAGAAAAAAAGAGGTGCAATGAGGTAGCAGTGTGCCTAAGCTAAGCAACCCAAGTGGCCGACACATCACCTGGCCCATCTAGGAGTGGCACTGCAGTGTCAGACAGGATGGCAGATATAAAAATAGTCCCCAAACAGCACATGATGCAAAGAAAAAAAGAGGTGCAATGAGGTAGCTGTGTGGCTAAGCTAAGCGACCCAAGTGGCCGACACAAACACTTGGCCCATCTAGGAGGGGCACTGCAGTGTCAGACAGGATGGCAGATTTAAAAAATAGTCCGCAAACAGCACATGATGCAAAGAAAAAAAGAGGTGCAATGAGGTAGCTGTGTGACTAAACGAAGCAACCCAAGTGGCCGACACAAACACCTGGCCCATCTAGGAGTGGCACTGCAGTGTCAGACAGGATGGCAGATAAAAAAATAGTCCCCAAACAGCACATGATGCAAAGAAAATAAGAGGTGCAACGATTTAGCTGTGTGGCTAAGCTAAGCGACCCAAGTGGCCGACACAAACACCTGGCCCATCTAGGAGTGGCACTGCAGTGTCAGACAGGATGGCACTTCAAAAAATAGTCCCCAAACAGCACATGATGCAAAGAAAAAAAGAGGTGCACCAAGGTCACTGTGTAACTAAGCTAAGCGACCCAAGTGGCCAACACAAACACCTGGCCCATCTAGGAGTGGCACTGCAGTGTCAGACAGGATGGCAGATTTAAAAAATAGTCCCCAAACAGCACATGATGCAAAGAAAATAAGAGGTGCAATGATTTAGCTTTGTGGCTAAGCTAAGCGACCCAAGTGGCCGACACAAACACCTGGCCCATCTAGGAGTGGCACTGCAGTGTCAGACAGGATGGCACTTCAAAAAATAGTCCCCAAACAGCACATGATGCAAAGAAAAAAAGAGGTGAACCAAGGTCACTGTGTGACTAAGCTAAGCGACCCAAGTGGCCAACACAAACACCTGGCCCATCTAGGAGTGGCACTGCAGTGTCAGACAGGATGGCAGATTTAAAAAATAGTCCCCAAACAGCACATGATGCAAAGAAAAAAAGAGGAGCAATGAGGTAGCTGTGTGCCTAAGCTAAGCAACCCAAGTGGCCGACACAAACACCTGGCCCATCTAGGAGTGGCACTGCAGTGTCAGACAGGATGGCAGATTTAAAAAATAGTCCCCAAACAGCACATGATGCAAAGAAAAAAAGAGGAGCAATGAGGTAGCTGTGTGGCTAAGCTAAGCGACTCAAGTGGCCAACACAAACACCTGGCCCATCTAGGAGTGGCACTGCAGTGTCAGACAGGATGGCACTTCAAAAAATAG
This sequence comes from Pseudophryne corroboree, assembly GCF_028390025.1. NCBI lineage: Eukaryota > Metazoa > Chordata > Amphibia > Anura > Myobatrachidae > Pseudophryne > Pseudophryne corroboree. The sequence goes on along the minus strand of NC_086445.1, from coordinate 474,324,921 downwards.
TCCCCAAACAGCACATGATGCAAAGAAAAAAAGAGGTGCACCAAGGTCACTGTGTAACTAAGCTAAGCGACCCAAGTGGCCAACACAAACACCTGGCCCATCTAGGAGTGGCACTGCAGTGTCAGACAAGATGGCAGATTTAAAAAATAGTCCCCAAACAGCACATGATGCAAAGAAAAAAAGAGGTGCAATGAGGTAGCTGTGTGCCTAAGCTAAGCAACCCAAGTGGCCGACACAAACACCTGGCCCATCTAGGAGTGGCACTGCAGTGTCAGACAGGATGGCAGATTTAAAAAATAGTCCCCAAACAGCACATGATGCAAAGAAAAAAAGAGGAGCAATGAGGTAGCTGTGTGGCTAAGCTAAGCGACTCAAGTGGCCAACACAAACACCTGGCCCATCTAGGAGTGGCACTGCAGTGTCAGACAGGATGGCAGATATAAAAATAGTCCCCAAACAGCACATGATGCAAAGAAAAAAAGACATGCACCAAGGTCGCTGTGTGACTAAGCTAAGCGACCCAAGTGGCCGACACAAACACCTGGCCCATCTAGAAGTGGCACTGCAGTGTCAGACAGGATGGCAGATTTAAAAAATAGTCCGCAAACAGCACATGATGCAAAGAAAAAAAGAGGTGCAATGAGGTAGCTGTGTGACTAAGCTAAGCGACCCAAGTGGCCGACACAAACACCTGGCCCATCTAGGAGTGGCACTGCAGTGTCAGACAGGATGGCAGATTTAAAAAATAGTCCCCAAACAGCACATGATGCAAAGAAAAAAAAGAGGTGCAATGAGGTAGCTGTGTGCCTAAGCTAAGCAACCCAAGTGGCCGACACAAACACCTGGCCCATCTAGGAGTGGCACTGCAGTGTCAGACAGGATGGCAGATTTAAAAAATAGTCCCCAAACAGCACATGATGCAAAGAAAAAAAGAGGTGCAATGAGGTAGCTGTGTGCCTAAGCTAAGCAACCCAAGTGGCCGACACAAACACCTGGCCCATCTAGGAGTGGCACTGCAGTGTCAGACAGGATGGCAGATATAAAAATAGTCCCCAAACAGCACATGATGCAAAGAAAAAAAGGGGTGCAATGGGGTAGCTGTGTGGCTAAGCTAAGCGACCCAAGTGGCCGACACAAACACCTGGCCCATCTAGGAGTGGCACTGCAGTGTCAAACAGGATGGCACTTCAAAAAATAGTCCCCAAACAGCACATGATGCAAAGAAAAAAAGAGGTGCACCAAGGTCGCTGTGTGACTAAGCTAAGTGACCCAAGTGGCCGTCACAAACACCTGGCCCATCTAGGAGTGGCACTGCAGTGTCAGAAAGGATGGCAGATTTAAAAAATAGTCCGCAAACAGCACATGATGCAAAGAAAAAAAGAGGTGCAATGAGGTAGCTGTGTGACTAAGCTAAGCGACCCAAGTGGCCGACACAACCTGGCCCATCTAGGAGTGGCACTGCAGTGTCAGACAGCATGGCAGATTTAAAATATAGTCCCCAAACAGCACATGATGCAAAGAAAAAAAGAGGTGCAATGAGGTAGCTGTGTGGCTAAGCTAAGCGACCCAAGTGGCCGACACAAACACCTGGCCCATCTAGGAGTGGCACTGCAGTGTCAGACAGGATGGCACTTCAAAAAATAGTCCCCAAACAGCACATGATGCAAAGAAAATAAGAGGTGCAATGATTTAGCTTTGTGGCTAAGCTAAGCGACCCAAGTGGCCGACACAAACACCTGGTCCATCTAGGAGTGGCACTGCAGTGTCAGACAGGATGGCACTTCAAAAAATAGTCCCCAAACAGCACATGATGCAAAGAAAAAAAGAGGTGCACCAAGGTCACTGTGTGACTAAGCTAAGCGACCCAAGTGGCCAACACAAACACCTGGCCCATCTAGGAGTGGCACTGCAGTGTCAGACAGGATGGCAGATTTAAAAAATAGTCCCCAAACAGCACATGATGCAAAGAAAAAAAGAGGTGCAATGAGGTAGCTGTGTGCCTAAGCTAAGCAACCCAAGTGGCCGACACAAACACCTGGCCCATCTAGGAGTGGCACTGCAGTGTCAGACAGGATGGCAGATTTAAAAAATAGTCCCCAAACAGCACATGATGCAAAGAAAAAAAGAGGAGCAATGAGGTAGCTGTGTGGCTAAGCTAAGCGACTCAAGTGGCCAACACAAACACCTGGCCCATCTAGGAGTGGCACTGCAGTGTCAGACAGGATGGCAGATATAAAAATAGTCCCCAAACAGCACATGATGCAAAGAAAAAAAGACGTGCACCAAGGTCGCTGTGTGACTAAGCTAAGCGACCCAAGTGGCCGACACAAACACCTGGCCCATCTAGAAGTGGCACTGCAGTGTCAGACAGGATGGCAGATTTAAAAAATAGTCCGCAAACAGCACATGATGCAAAGAAAAAAAGAGGTGCAATGAGGTAGCTGTGTGACTAAGCTAAGCGACCCAAGTGGCCGACACAAACACCTGGGCCATCTAGGCGTGGCACTGCAGTGTCAAACAGGATGGCACTTCAAAAAATAGTCCCCAAACAGCACATGATGCAAAGAAAAAAAGAGGTGCACCAAGGTCGCTGTGTGACTAAACTAAGTGACCCAAGTGGCCGACACAAACACCTGGGCCATCTAGGCGTGGCACTGCAGTGTCAGAAAGGATGGCAGATTTAAAAAATAGTCTGCAAACAGCACATGATGCAAAGAAAAAAAGAGGTGCAATGAGGTAGCTGTGTGACTAAGCTAAGCGACCCAAGTGGCCGACACAAACACCTGGCCCATCTAGGAGTGGCACTGCAGTGTCAGACAGCATGGCAGATTTAAAATATAGTCCCCAAACAGCACATGATGCAAAGAAAAAAAGAGGTGCAATGAGGTAGCTGTGTGGCTAAGCTAAGCGACCCAAGTGGCCGACACAAACACCTGGCCCATCTAGGAGTGGCACTGCAGTGTCAGACAGGATGGCACTTCAAAAAATAGTCCCCAAACAGCACATGATGCAAAGAAAATAAGAGGTGCAATGATTTAGCTGTGTGGCTAAGCTAAGCGACCCAAGTGGCCGACACAAACACCTGGCCCATCTAGGAGTGGCACTGTAGTGTCATACAGGATGGCACTTCAAAAAATAGTCCCCAAACAGCACATGATGCAAAGAAAAAAAGAGGTGCACCAAGGTCACTGTGTGACTAAGCTAAGCGACCCAAGTGGCCAACACAAACACCTGGCCCATTTAGGAGTGGCACTGCAGTGTCAGACAGGATGGCAGATTTAAAAAATAGTCCCCAAACAGCACATGATGCAAAGAAAAAAAGAGGAGCAATGAGGTAGCTGTGTGGCTAAGCTAAGCGACCCAAGTGGCCGACACAAACACCTGGCCCATCTAGAAGTGGCACTGCAGTGTCAGACAGGATGGCAGATTTAAAAAATAGTCCGCAAACAGCACATGATGCAAAGAAAAAAAGAGGTGCAATGAGGTAGCTGTGTGCCTAAGCTAAGCAAACCAAGTGGCCGACACAAACACCTGGCCCATCTAGGAGTGGCACTGCAGTGTCAGACAGGATGGCAGATTTAAAAAATAGTCCCCAAACAGCACATGATGCAAAGAAAAAAAGAGGAGCAATGAGGTAGCTGTGTGGCTAAGCTAAGCGACTCAAGTGGCCAACACAAACACCTGGCCCATCTAGGAGTGGCACTGCAGTGTCAGACAGGATGGCAGATATAAAAGAAGTCCCCAAACAGCACATGATGCAAAGAAAAAAAGACGTGCACCAAGGTCGCTGTGTGACTAAGCTAAGCGACCCAAGTGGCCGACACAAACACCTGGCCCATCTAGAAGTGGCACTGCAGTGTCAGACAGGATGGCAGATTTAAAAAATAGTCCGCAAACAGCACATGATGCAAAGAAAAAAAGAGGTGCAATGAGGTAGCTGTGTGACTAAGCTAAGCGACCCAAGTGGCCGACACAAACACCTGGCCCATCTAGGAGTGGCACTGCAGTGTCAGACAGGATGGCAGATTTAAAAAACAGTCCCCAAACAGCACATGATGCAAAGAAAAAAAGAGGTGCAATGAGGTAGCTGTGTGACTAAGCTAAGTGACCCAAGTGGCCGACACAAACACCTGGCCCATCTAGGAGTGGCACTGCAGTGTCAGACAGGATGGCAGATTTAAAAAATAGTCCCCAAACAGCACATGATGCAAAGAAAAAAAGAGGTGCAATGAGGTAGCTGTGTGGCTAAGCTAAGCGACCCTAGTGGCTGACACAAACACCTGGCCCATGTAGGAGTGGCACTGCAGTGTCAGACAGGATGGCACTTCAAAAAATAGTCCCCAAATAGCACATGATGCAAAGAAAAAAAGAGGTGCAATGAGGTAGCTGTGTGGCTAAGCTAAGCGACCCAAGTGGCCGACACAAACACCTGGCCCATCTAGGAGTGGCACTGCAGTGTCAGACAGGATGGCAGATTTAAAAAATAGTCACCAAACAACACATGATGCAAAGAAAAAAAGAGGTGCAATGAGGTAGCTGTGTGCTTAAGCTAAGCAACCCAAGTGGCCGACACAAACACCTGGCCCATCTAGGAGTGGCACTGCAGTGTCAGACAGGATGGCAGATATAAAAATAGTCCCCAAACAGCACATGATGCAAAGAAAAAAAGAGGTGCAATGAGGTAGCTGTGTGGCTAAGCTAAGCGACCCAAGAGGCCGACACAAACACCTGGCCCATCTAGGAGTGGCACTGCAGTGTCAGACAGGATGGCAGATTTAAAAAATAGTCCCCAAACAGCACATGATGCAAAGAAAAAAAGAGGGGCAATGAGGTAGCTGTGTGCCTAAGCTAAGCAACCCAAGTGGCCGACACAAACACCTGGCCCATCTAGGAGTGGCACTGCAGTGTCAGACAGGATGGCAGATATAAAATATAGTCCCCAAACAGCACATGATGCAAAGAAAAAAAGAGGTGCAATGAGGTAGCTGTGTGGCTAAGCTAAGCAACCCAAGTGGCCGACACAAACACCTGGCCCATCTAGGAGTTGCACTGCAGTGTCAAACAGGATGGCACTTCAAAAAATAGTCCCCAAACAGCACATGATGCAAAGAAAAAAAGAGGTGCACCAAGGTCGCTGTGTGACTAAGCTAAGTGACCCAAGTGGCCGTCACAAACACCTGGCCCATCTAGGAGTGGCACTGCAGTGTCAGACAGGATGGCAGATTTAAAAAATAGTCCGCAAACAGCACATGATGCAAAGAAAAAAAGAGGTGCAATGAGGTAGCTGTGTGACTAAGCTAAGCGACCCAAGTGGCCGACACAAACACCTGGCCCATCTAGGAGTGTCACTGCAGTGTCAGACAGGATGGCAGATTTAAAATATAGTCCCCAAACAGCACATGATGCAAAGAAAAAAAGAGGTGCAATGAGGTAGCTGTGTGGCTAAGCTAAGCGACCCAAGTGGCCGACATAAACACCTGGCCCATCTAGGAGTGGCACTGCAGTGTCAGACAGGATGGCACTTCAAAAAATAGTCCCCAAACAGCACATGATGCAAAGAAAATAAGAGGTGCAATGATTTAGCTGTGTGGCTAAGCTAAGCGACCCAAGTGGCCGACACAAACACCTGGCCCATCTAGGAGTGGCACTGCAGTGTCAGACAGGATGGCACTTCAAAAAATAGTCCCCAAACAGCACATGATGCAAAGAAAAAAAGAGGTGCACCAAGGTCACTGTGTGACTAAGCTAAGCGACCCAAGTGGCCAACACAAACACCTGGCCCATCTAGGAGTGGCACTGCAGTGTCAGACAGGATGGCAGATTTAAAAAAAAAGTCCCCAAACAGCACATGATGCAAAGAAAAAAAGAGGTGCAGTGAGGTAGCTGTGTGCCTAAGCTAAGCAACCCAAGTGGCCGACACAAACACCTGGCCCATCTAGGAGTGGCACTGCAGTGTCAGACAGGATGGCAGATATAAAAATAGTCCCCAAACAGCACATGATGCAAAGAAAAAAAGACGTGCACCAAGGTCGCTGTGTGACTAAGCTAAGCGACCCAAGTGGCCGACACAAACACCTGGCCCATCTAGAAGTGGCACTGCAGTGTCAGACAGGATGGCAGATTTAAAAAATAGTCCCCAAACAACACATGATGCAAAGAAAAAAAGAGGTGCAATGAGGTAGCTGTGTGACTAAGATAAGCGACCCAAGTGGCCGACACAAACACCTAGCCCATCTAGGAGTGGTTCTGCAGTGTCAGACAGGATGGCAGATTTAAAAAATAGTCCCCAAACAGCACATGATGCAAAGAAAAAAAGAGGTGCAATGAGGTAGCTGTGTGCCTAAGCTAAGCAACCCAAGTGGCCGACACAAACACCTGGCCCATCTAGGAGTGGCACTGCAGTGTCAGACAGGATGGCAGATTTAAAAAATAGTCCCCAAACAGCACATGATGCAAAGAAAAAAAGAGGTGCAATGAGGTAGCTGTGAGCCTAAGCTAAGCAACCCAAGTGGCCGACACAAACACCTGGCCCATCTAGGAGTGGCACTGCAGTGTCAGACAGGATGGCAGATATAAAAATAGTCCCCAAACAGCACATGATGCAAAGAAAAGAAGAGGTGCAATGAGGTAGCTGTGTGGCTAAGCTAAGTGACCCAAGTGGCCGACACAAACACCTGGCCCATCTAGGGGTGGCACTGCAGTGTCAAACAGGATGGCACTTCAAAAAATAGTCCCCAAACAGCACATGATGCAAAGAAAAAAAGAGGTACACCAAGGTCGCTTTGTGACTAAGCTAAGCGACCCAAGTGGCCGACACAAACACCTGGCCCATCTAGGAGTGGCACTGCAGTGTCAGACAGGATGGCAGATTTAAAATATAGTCCCCAAACAGCACATGATGCAAAGAAAATAAGAGGTGCAATGATTTAATTGTGTGGCTAAGCTAAGCGACCCAAGTGGCCGACACAAACACCTGGCCCATCTAGGAGTGGCACTGCAGTGTCAGACAGGATGGCACTTCAAAAAATAGTCCCCAAACAGCACATGATGCAAAGAAAAAAAGAGGTGCACCAAGGTCACTGTGTGACTAAGCTAAGCGACCCAAGTGGCCAACACAAACACCTGGCCCATCTAGGAGTGGCACTGCAGTGTCAGACAGGATGGCAGATTTAAAAATAGTCCCCAAACAGCACATGATGCAAAGAAAAAAAGAGGTGCAATGAGGTAGCTGTGTGCCTAAGCTAAGCAACCCAAGTGGCCGACACAAACACCTGGCCCATCTAGGAGTGGCACTGCAGTGTCAGACAGGATGGCAGATTTAAAAAATAGTCCCCAAACAGCACATGATGCAAAGAAAAAAAGAGGAGCAATGAGGTAGCTGTGTGGCTAAGCTAAGCGACTCAAGTGGCCAACACAAACACCTGGCCCATCTAGGAGTGGCACTGCAGTGTCAGACAGGATGGCAGATATAAAAATAGTCCCCAAACAGCACATGATGCAAAGAAAAAAAGACGTGCACCAAGGTCGCTGTGTGACTAAGCTAAGCGACCCAAGTGGCCGACACAAACACCTGGCACATCTAGGAGTGGCACTGCAGTGTCAGACAGGATGGCAGATTTAAAAAATAGTCCGCAAACAGCACATGATGCAAAGAAAAAAAGAGGTGCAATGAGGTAGCTGTGTGACTAAGCTAAGCGACCCAAGTGGCCGACACAAACACCTGGCCCATCTAGGAGTGGCACTGCAGTGTCAGACAGGATGGCAGATTTAAAAATAGTCCCCAAACAGCACATGATGCAAAGAAAAAAAGAGGTGCAATGAGGTAGCTGTGTGCCTAAGCTAAGCAACCCAAGTGGCCGGCACAAACACCTGGCCCATCTAGGAGTGGCACTGCAGTGTCAGACAGGATGGCAGATTTAAAAAATAGTCCCCAAACAGCACATGATGCAAAGAAAAAAAGAGGAGCAATGAGGTAGCTGTGTGGCTAAGCTAAGCGACTCAACTGGCCAACACAAACACCGGGCCCATCTAGGAGTGGCACTGCAGTGTCAGACAGGATGGCAGATATAAAAATAGTCCCCAAACAGCACATGATGCAAAGAAAAAAAGGGGTGCAATGGGGTAGCTGTGTGGCTAAGCTAAGCGACCCAAGTGGCCGACACAAACACCTGGCCCATCTAGGAGTGGCACTGCAGTGTCAAACAGGATGGCACTTCAAAAAATAGTCCCCAAACAGCACATGATGCAAAGAAAAAAAGAGGTGCACCAAGGTCGCTGTGTGACTAAGCTAAGTGACCCAAGTGGCCGTCACAAACACCTGGCCCATCTAGGAGTGGCACTGCAGTGTCAGAAAGGATGGCAGATTTAAAAAATAGTCCGCAAACAGCACATGATGCAAAGAAAAAAAGAGGTGCAATGAGGTAGCTGTGTGACTAAGCTAAGCGACCCAAGTGGCCGACACAACCTGGCCCATCTAGGAGTGGCACTGCAGTGTCAGACAGCATGGCAGATTTAAAATATAGTCCCCAAACAGCACATGATGCAAAGAAAAAAAGAGGTGCAATGAGGTAGCTGTGTGGCTAAGCTAAGCGACCCAAGTGGCCGACACAAACACCTGGCCCATCTAGGAGTGGCACTGCAGTGTCAGACAGGATGGCACTTCAAAAAATAGTCCCCAAACAGCACATGATGCAAAGAAAATAAGAGGTGCAATGATTTAGCTTTGTGGCTAAGCTAAGCGACCCAAGTGGCCGACACAAACACCTGGTCCATCTAGGAGTGGCACTGCAGTGTCAGACAGGATGGCACTTCAAAAAATAGTCCCCAAACAGCACATGATGCAAAGAAAAAAAGAGGTGCACCAAGGTCACTGTGTGACTAAGCTAAGCGACCCAAGTGGCCAACACAAACACCTGGCCCATCTAGGAGTGGCACTGCAGTGTCAGACAGGATGGCAGATTTAAAAAATAGTCCCCAAACAGCACATGATGCAAAGAAAAAAAGAGGTGCAATGAGGTAGCTGTGTGCCTAAGCTAAGCAACCCAAGTGGCCGACACAAACACCTGGCCCATCTAGGAGTGGCACTGCAGTGTCAGACAGGATGGCAGATTTAAAAAATAGTCCCCAAACAGCACATGATGCAAAGAAAAAAAGAGGAGCAATGAGGTAGCTGTGTGGCTAAGCTAAGCGACTCAAGTGGCCAACACAAACACCTGGCCCATCTAGGAGTGGCACTGCAGTGTCAGACAGGATGGCAGATATAAAAATAGTCCCCAAACAGCACATGATGCAAAGAAAAAAAGACGTGCACCAAGGTCGCTGTGTGACTAAGCTAAGCGACCCAAGTGGCCGACACAAACACCTGGCCCATCTAGAAGTGGCACTGCAGTGTCAGACAGGATGGCAGATTTAAAAAATAGTCCGCAAACAGCACATGATGCAAAGAAAAAAAGAGGTGCAATGAGGTAGCTGTGTGACTAAGCTAAGCGACCCAAGTGGCCGACACAAACACCTGGGCCATCTAGGCGTGGCACTGCAGTGTCAAACAGGATGGCACTTCAAAAAATAGTCCCCAAACAGCACATGATGCAAAGAAAAAAAGAGGTGCACCAAGGTCGCTGTGTGACTAAACTAAGTGACCCAAGTGGCCGACACAAACACCTGGGCCATCTAGGCGTGGCACTGCAGTGTCAGAAAGGATGGCAGATTTAAAAAATAGTCTGCAAACAGCACATGATGCAAAGAAAAAAAGAGGTGCAATGAGGTAGCTGTGTGCCTAAGCTAAGCAACCCAAGTGGCCGACACAAACAGCTGGCCCATCTAGGAGTGGCACTGCAGTGTCAGACAGCATGGCAGATTTAAAATATAGTCCCCAAACAGCACATGATGCAAAGAAAAAAAGAGGTGCAATGAGGTAGCTGTGTGGCTAAGCTAAGCGACCCAAGTGGCCGACACAAACACCTGGCCCATCTAGGAGTGGCACTGCAGTGTCAGACAGGATGGCACTTCAAAAAATAGTCCCCAAACAGCACATGATGCAAAGAAAATAAGAGGTGCAATGATTTAGCTGTGTGGCTAAGCTAAGCGACCCAAGTGGCCGACACAAACACCTGGCCCATCTAGGAGTGGCACTGTAGTGTCATACAGGATGGCACTTCAAAAAATAGTCCCCAAACAGCACATGATGCAAAGAAAAAAAGAGGTGCACCAAGGTCACTGTGTGACTAAGCTAAGCGACCCAAGTGGCCAACACAAACACCTGGCCCATTTAGGAGTGGCACTGCAGTGTCAGACAGGATGGCAGATTTAAAAAATAGTCCCCAAACAGCACATGATGCAAAGAAAAAAAGAGGAGCAATGAGGTAGCTGTGTGGCTAAGCTAAGCGACCCAAGTGGCCGACACAAACACCTGGCCCATCTAGAAGTGGCACTGCAGTGTCAGACAGGATGGCAGATTTAAAAAATAGTCCGCAAACAGCACATGATGCAAAGAAAAAAAGAGGTGCAATGAGGTAGCTGTGTGCCTAAGCTAAGCAAACCAAGTGGCCGACACAAACACCTGGCCCATCTAGGAGTGGCACTGCAGTGTCAGACAGGATGGCAGATTTAAAAAATAGTCCCCAAACAGCACATGATGCAAAGAAAAAAAGAGGAGCAATGAGGTAGCTGTGTGGCTAAGCTAAGCGACTCAAGTGGCCAACACAAACACCTGGCCCATCTAGGAGTGGCACTGCAGTGTCAGACAGGATGGCAGATATAAAAGAAGTCCCCAAACAGCACATGATGCAAAGAAAAAAAGACGTGCACCAAGGTCGCTGTGTGACTAAGCTAAGCGACCCAAGTGGCCGACACAAACACCTGGCCCATCTAGAAGTGGCACTGCAGTGTCAGACAGGATGGCAGATTTAAAAAATAGTCCGCAAACAGCACATGATGCAAAGAAAAAAAGAGGTGCAATGAGGTAGCTGTGTGACTAAGCTAAGCGACCCAAGTGGCCGACACAAACACCTGGCCCATCTAGGAGTGGCACTGCAGTGTCAGACAGGATGGCAGATTTAAAAAACAGTCCCCAAACAGCACATGATGCAAAGAAAAAAAGAGGTGCAATGAGGTAGCTGTGTGACTAAGCTAAGTGACCCAAGTGGCCGACACAAACACCTGGCCCATCTAGGAGTGGCACTGCAGTGTCAGACAGGATGGCAGATTTAAAAAATAGTCCCCAAACAGCACATGATGCAAAGAAAAAAAGAGGTGCAATGAGGTAGCTGTGTGGCTAAGCTAAGCGACCCTAGTGGCTGACACAAACACCTGGCCCATGTAGGAGTGGCACTGCAGTGTCAGACAGGATGGCACTTCAAAAAATAGTCCCCAAATAGCACATGATGCAAAGAAAAAAAGAGGTGCAATGAGGTAGCTGTGTGGCTAAGCTAAGCGACCCAAGTGGCCGACACAAACACCTGGCCCATCTAGGAGTGGCACTGCAGTGTCAGACAGGATGGCAGATTTAAAAAATAGTCACCAAACAACACATGATGCAAAGAAAAAAAGAGGTGCAATGAGGTAGCTGTGTGCTTAAGCTAAGCAACCCAAGTGGCCGACACAAACACCTGGCCCATCTAGGAGTGGCACTGCAGTGTCAGACAGGATGGCAGATATAAAAATAGTCCCCAAACAGCACATGATGCAAAGAAAAAAAGAGGTGCAATGAGGTAGCTGTGTGGCTAAGCTAAGCGACCCAAGAGGCCGACACAAACACCTGGCCCATCTAGGAGTGGCACTGCAGTGTCAGACAGGATGGCAGATTTAAAAAATAGTCCCCAAACAGCACATGATGCAAAGAAAAAAAGAGGGGCAATGAGGTAGCTGTGTGCCTAAGCTAAGCAACCCAAGTGGCCGACACAAACACCTGGCCCATCTAGGAGTGGCACTGCAGTGTCAGACAGGATGGCAGATATAAAATATAGTCCCCAAACAGCACATGATGCAAAGAAAAAAAGAGGTGCAATGAGGTAGCTGTGTGGCTAAGCTAAGCAACCCAAGTGGCCGACACAAACACCTGGCCCATCTAGGAGTTGCACTGCAGTGTCAAACAGGATGGCACTTCAAAAAATAGTCCCCAAACAGCACATGATGCAAAGAAAAAAAGAGGTGCACCAAGGTCGCTGTGTGACTAAGCTAAGTGACCCAAGTGGCCGTCACAAACACCTGGCCCATCTAGGAGTGGCACTGCAGTGTCAGACAGGATGGCAGATTTAAAAAATAGTCCGCAAACAGCACATGATGCAAAGAAAAAAAGAGGTGCAATGAGGTAGCTGTGTGACTAAGCTAAGCGACCCAAGTGGCCGACACAAACACCTGGCCCATCTAGGAGTGTCACTGCAGTGTCAGACAGGATGGCAGATTTAAAATATAGTCCCCAAACAGCACATGATGCAAAGAAAAAAAGAGGTGCAATGAGGTAGCTGTGTGGCTAAGCTAAGCGACCCAAGTGGCCGACATAAACACCTGGCCCATCTAGGAGTGGCACTGCAGTGTCAGACAGGATGGCACTTCAAAAAATAGTCCCCAAACAGCACATGATGCAAAGAAAATAAGAGGTGCAATGATTTAGCTGTGTGGCTAAGCTAAGCGACCCAAGTGGCCGACACAAACACCTGGCCCATCTAGGAGTGGCACTGCAGTGTCAGACAGGATGGCACTTCAAAAAATAGTCCCCAAACAGCACATGATGCAAAGAAAAAAAGAGGTGCACCAAGGTCACTGTGTGACTAAGCTAAGCGACCCAAGTGGCCAACACAAACACCTGGCCCATCTAGGAGTGGCACTGCAGTGTCAGACAGGATGGCAGATTTAAAAAAAAAGTCCCCAAACAGCACATGATGCAAAGAAAAAAAGAGGTGCAGTGAGGTAGCTGTGTGCCTAAGCTAAGCAACCCAAGTGGCCGACACAAACACCTGGCCCATCTAGGAGTGGCACTGCAGTGTCAGACAGGATGGCAGATATAAAAATAGTCCCCAAACAGCACATGATGCAAAGAAAAAAAGACGTGCACCAAGGTCGCTGTGTGACTAAGCTAAGCGACCCAAGTGGCCGACACAAACACCTGGCCCATCTAGAAGTGGCACTGCAGTGTCAGACAGGATGGCAGATTTAAAAAATAGTCCCCAAACAACACATGATGCAAAGAAAAAAAGAGGTGCAATGAGGTAGCTGTGTGACTAAGATAAGCGACCCAAGTGGCCGACACAAACACCTAGCCCATCTAGGAGTGGTTCTGCAGTGTCAGACAGGATGGCAGATTTAAAAAATAGTCCCCAAACAGCACATGATGCAAAGAAAAAAAGAGGTGCAATGAGGTAGCTGTGTGCCTAAGCTAAGCAACCCAAGTGGCCGACACAAACACCTGGCCCATCTAGGAGTGGCACTGCAGTGTCAGACAGGATGGCAGATTTAAAAAATAGTCCCCAAACAGCACATGATGCAAAGAAAAAAAGAGGTGCAATGAGGTAGCTGTGAGCCTAAGCTAAGCAACCCAAGTGGCCGACACAAACACCTGGCCCATCTAGGAGTGGCACTGCAGTGTCAGACAGGATGGCAGATATAAAAATAGTCCCCAAACAGCACATGATGCAAAGAAAAGAAGAGGTGCAATGAGGTAGCTGTGTGGCTAAGCTAAGTGACCCAAGTGGCCGACACAAACACCTGGCCCATCTAGGGGTGGCACTGCAGTGTCAAACAGGATGGCACTTCAAAAAATAGTCCCCAAACAGCACATGATGCAAAGAAAAAAAGAGGTACACCAAGGTCGCTTTGTGACTAAGCTAAGCGACCCAAGTGGCCGACACAAACACCTGGCCCATCTAGGAGTGGCACTGCAGTGTCAGACAGGATGGCAGATTTAAAATATAGTCCCCAAACAGCACATGATGCAAAGAAAATAAGAGGTGCAATGATTTAATTGTGTGGCTAAGCTAAGCGACCCAAGTGGCCGACACAAACACCTGGCCCATCTAGGAGTGGCACTGCAGTGTCAGACAGGATGGCACTTCAAAAAATAGTCCCCAAACAGCACATGATGCAAAGAAAAAAAGAGGTGCACCAAGGTCACTGTGTGACTAAGCTAAGCGACCCAAGTGGCCAACACAAACACCTGGCCCATCTAGGAGTGGCACTGCAGTGTCAGACAGGATGGCAGATTTAAAAATAGTCCCCAAACAGCACATGATGCAAAGAAAAAAAGAGGTGCAATGAGGTAGCTGTGTGCCTAAGCTAAGCAACCCAAGTGGCCGACACAAACACCTGGCCCATCTAGGAGTGGCACTGCAGTGTCAGACAGGATGGCAGATTTAAAAAATAGTCCCCAAACAGCACATGATGCAAAGAAAAAAAGAGGAGCAATGAGGTAGCTGTGTGGCTAAGCTAAGCGACTCAAGTGGCCAACACAAACACCTGGCCCATCTAGGAGTGGCACTGCAGTGTCAGACAGGATGGCAGATATAAAAATAGTCCCCAAACAGCACATGATGCAAAGAAAAAAAGACGTGCACCAAGGTCGCTGTGTGACTAAGCTAAGCGACCCAAGTGGCCGACACAAACACCTGGCACATCTAGGAGTGGCACTGCAGTGTCAGACAGGATGGCAGATTTAAAAAATAGTCCGCAAACAGCACATGATGCAAAGAAAAAAAGAGGTGCAATGAGGTAGCTGTGTGACTAAGCTAAGCGACCCAAGTGGCCGACACAAACACCTGGCCCATCTAGGAGTGGCACTGCAGTGTCAGACAGGATGGCAGATTTAAAAATAGTCCCCAAACAGCACATGATGCAAAGAAAAAAAGAGGTGCAATGAGGTAGCTGTGTGCCTAAGCTAAGCAACCCAAGTGGCCGGCACAAACACCTGGCCCATCTAGGAGTGGCACTGCAGTGTCAGACAGGATGGCAGATTTAAAAAATAGTCCCCAAACAGCACATGATGCAAAGAAAAAAAGAGGAGCAATGAGGTAGCTGTGTGGCTAAGCTAAGCGACTCAACTGGCCAACACAAACACCGGGCCCATCTAGGAGTGGCACTGCAGTGTCAGACAGGATGGCAGATATAAAAATAGTCCCCAAACAGCACATGATGCAAAGAAAAAAAGACGTGCACCAAGGTCGCTGTGTGACTAAGCTAAGCGACCCAAGTGGCCGACACAAACACCTGGCACATCTAGGAGTGGCACTGCAGTGTCAGACAGGATGGCAGATTTAAAAAATAGTCCGCAAACAGCACATGATGCAAAGAAAAAAAGAGGTGCAATGAGGTAGCTGTGTGACTAAGCTAAGCGACCCAAGTTGCCGACACAAACACCTGGCCCATCTAGGAGTGGCACTGCAGTGTCAGACAGGATGGCAGATTTAAAATATAGTCCCCAAACAGCACATGATGCAAAGAAAAAAAGAGGTGCAATGAGGTAGCTGTGTGACTAAGCTAAGCGACCCAAGTGGCCGACACAAACACCTGGCCCATCTAGGAGTGGCACTGCAGTGTCAGACAGGATGGTAGATTTATAATATAGTCCCCAAACAGCACATGATGCAAAGAAAAAAAGAGGTGCACCAAGGTCGCTGTGTGACTAAGCTAAGTGACCCAAGTGGCCGTCACAAACACCTGGCCCATCTAGGAGTGGCACTGCAGTGTCAGACAGGATGGCAGATTTAAAAAATAGTCCGCAAACAGCACATGATGCAAAGAAAAAAAGAGGTGCAATGAGGTAGCTGTGTGACTAAGCTCAGCGACCCAAGTGGCCGACACAAACACCTGGCCCATCTAGGAGTGGCACTGCAGTGTCAGACAGGATGGCAGATATAAAAATAGTCCCCAAACAGCACATGATGCAAAGAAAAAAAGACGTGCACCAAGGTCGCTGTGTGACTAAGCTAAGCGACCCAAGTGGCCGACACAAACACCTGGCCCATCTAGGAGTGGCACTGCAGTGTCAGACAGGATGGTAGATATAAAAATAGTCCCCAAACAGCACATGATGCAAAGAAAAAAAGAGGTGCAATGAGGTAGCTGTGTGGCTAAGCTAAGCGACCCAAGTGGCCGACACAAACACCTGGCCCATCTAGGAGTGGCACTGCAGTGTCAGACAGGATGGCAGATTTAAAATATAGTCCCCAAACAGCACATGATGCAAAGAAAAAAAGAGGTGCATTGAGGTAGCTGTGTGGCTAAGCTAAGCGACCCAAGTGGCCGACACAAACACCTGGCCCATCTAGGAGTGGCACTGCAGTGTCAGACAGGATGGCACTTCAAAAAATAGTCCCCAAACAGCACATGATGCAAAGAAAATAAGAGGTGCAATGATTTAGCTGTGTGACTAAGCTAAGCGACCCAAGTGGCCGACACAAACACCTGGACCATCTAGGAGTGGCACTGCAGTGTCAGACAGGATGGCACTTCAAAAAATAGTCCCCAAACAGCACATGATGCAAGGAAAAAAAGAGGTGCACCAAGGTCACTGTGTGACTAAGCTAAGCGACCCAAGTGGCCAACACAAACACCTGGCCCATCTAGGAGTGGCACTGCAGTGTCAGACAGGATGGCAGATTTAAAAATAGTCCCCAAACAGCACATGATGCAAAGAAAAAAAGAGGTGCAATGAGGTAGCTGTGTGCCTAAGCTAAGCAACCCAAGTGGCCGACACAAACACCTGGCCCATCTAGGAGTGGCACTGCAGTGTCAGACAGGAGGGAAGATATAAAAATAGTCCCCAAACAGCACATGATGCAAAGAAAAAAAGAGGAGCAATGAGGTAGCTGTGTGGCTAAGCTAAGCGACTCAAGTGGCCAACACAAACACCTGGCCCATCTAGGAGTGGCACTGCAGTGTCAGACAGGAGGGAAGATATAAAAATAGTCCCCAAACAGCACATGATGCAAAGAAAAAAAGACGTGCACCAAGGTCGCTGTGTGACTAAGCTAAGCGACCCAAGTGGCCGACACAAACACCTGGCACATCTAAGAGTGGCACTGCAGTGTCAGACAGGATGGCAGATTTAAAAAATAGTCCCCAAACAGCACATGATGCAAAGAAAATAAGAGGTGCAATGATTTAGCTGTGTGACTAAGCTAAGCGACCCAAGTGGCAGACACAAACACCTGGCCCATCTAGGAGTGGCACTGCAGTGTCAGACAGGATGGCACTTCAAAAAATAGTCCCCAAACAGCACATGATGCAAGGAAAAAAAGAGGTGCACCAAGGTCACTGTGTGACTAAGCTAAGCGACCCAAGTGGCCGACACAAACACCTGGCACATCTAAGAGTGGCACTGCAGTGTCAGACAGGATGGCAGATTTAAAAAATAGTCCGCAAACAGCACATGATGCAAAGAAAAAAAGAGGTGCAATGAGGTAGCTGTGTGACTAAGCTAAGCGACCCAAGTGGCCGACACAAACACCTGGCCCATCTAGGAGTGGCACTGCAGTGTCAGACAGGATGGCACTTCAAAAAATAGTCCCCAAACAGCACATGATGCAAAAAAAATAAGAGGTGCAATGATTTAGCTGTGTGGCTAAGCTAAGCGACCCAAGTGGCCGACACAAACACCTGGCCCATCTAGGAGTGGCACTGCAGTGTCAGACAGGATGGCACTTCAAAAAATAGTCCCCAAACAGCACATGATGCAAAGAAAAAAAGAGGTGCACCAAGGTCACTGTGTGACTAAGCTAAGCGACCCAAGTGGCCAACACAAACACCTGGCCCATCTAGGAGTGGCACTGCAGTGTCAGACAGGATGGCAGATTTAAAAATAGTCCCCAAACAGCACATGATGCAAAGAAAAAAAGAGGAGCAATGAGGTAGCTGTGTGGCTAAGCTAAGCGACTCAAGTGGCCAACACAAACACCTGGCCCATCTAGGAGTGGCACTGCAGTGTCAGACAGGATGGCAGATATAAAAATAGTCCCCAAACAGCGCAGGATGCAAAGAAAAAAAGACGTGCACCAAGGTCGCTGTGTGACTAAGCTAAGCGACCCAAGTGGCCGACACAAACACCTGGCCCATCTAGGAGTAGCACTGCAGTGTCAGACAGGATGGCAGATTTAAAAAATAGTCCACAAACAGCACATGATGCAAAGAAAAAAAGAGGTGCAATGAGGTAGCTGTGTGACTAAGCTAAGCGACCCAAGTGGCCGACACAAACACCTGGCCCATCTAGGAGTGGCACTGCAGTGTCAGACAGGATGGCAGATATAAAAATAGTCCCCAAACAGCACATGATGCAAAGAAAAAAAGAGGAGCAATGAGGTAGCTGTGTGGCTAAGCTAAGCGACCCAAGTGGCCGACACAAACACCTGGCCCATCTAGGAGTGGCACTGCAGTGTCAAACAGGATGGCACTTCAAAAAATAGTCCCCAAACAGCACATGATGCAAAGAAAAAAAGAGGTGCACCAAGGTCGCTGTGTGACTAAGCTAAGTGACCCAAGTGGCCGTCACAAACACCTGGCCCATCTAGGAGTGGCACTGCAGTGTCAGACAGGATGGCAGATTTAAAAAATAGTCCACAAACAGCACATGATGCAAAGAAAAAAAGAGGTGCAATGAGGTAGCTGTGTGACTAAGCTAAGCGACCCAAGTGGCCGACACAAACACCTGGCCCATCTAGGAGTGGCACTGCAGTGTCAGACATAATGGCAGATTTAAAATATAGTCTCCAAACAGCACATGATGCAAAGAAAATAAGAGGTGCAATGATTTAGCTGTGTGGCTAAGCTAAGCGACCCAAGTGGCCGACACAAACACCTGGCCCATCTAGGAGTGGCACTGCAGTGTCAGACAGGATGGCACTTCAAAAAATAGTCCCCAAACAGCACATGATGCAAAGAAAAAAAGAGGAGCAATGAGGTAGCTGTGTGGCTAAGCTAAGCGACTCAAGTGGCCAACACAAACACCTGGCCCATCTAGGAGTGGCACTGCAGTGTCAGACAAGATGGCAGATTTAAAAAATAGTCCCCAAACAGCACATGATGCAAAGAAAAAAAGAGGTGCAATGAGGTAGCTGTGTGCCTAAGCTAAGCAACCCAAGTGGCCGACACAAACACCTGGCCCATCTAGGAGTGGCACTGCAGTGTCAGACAGGATGGCAGATTTAAAAAATAGTCCCCAAACAGCACATGATGCAAAGAAAAAAAGAGGAGCAATGAGGTAGCTGTGTGGCTAAGCTATGCGACTCAAGTGGCCAACACAAACACCTGGCCCATCTAGGAGTGGCACTGCAGTGTCAGACAGGATGGCAGATATAAAAATAGTCCCCAAACAGCACATGATGCAAAGAAAAAAAGACATGCACCAAGGTCGCTGTGTGACTAAGCTAAGCGACCCAAGTGGCCGACACAAACACCTGGCCCATCTAGAAGTGGCACTGCAGTGTCAGACAGGATGGCAGATTTAAAAAATAGTCCGCAAACAGCACATGATGCAAAGAAAAAAAGAGGTGCAATGAGGTAGCTGTGTGACTAAGCTAAGCGACCCAAGTGGCCGACACAAACACCTGGCCCATCTAGGAGTGGCACTGCAGTGTCAGACAGGATGGCAGATTTAAAAAATAGTCCCCAAACAGCACATGATGCAAAGAAAAAAAAGAGGTGCAATGAGGTAGCTGTGTGCCTAAGCTAAGCAACCCAAGTGGCCGACACAAACACCTGGCCCATCTAGGAGTGGCACTGCAGTGTCAGACAGGATGGCAGATTTAAAAAATAGTCCCCAAACAGCACATGATGCAAAGAAAAAAAGAGGTGCAATGAGGTAGCTGTGTGCCTAAGCTAAGCAACCCAAGTGGCCGACACAAACACCTGGCCCATCTAGGAGTGGCACTGCAGTGTCAGACAGGATGGCAGATATAAAAATAGTCCCCAAACAGCACATGATGCAAAGAAAAAAAGGGGTGCAATGGGGTAGCTGTGTGGCTAAGCTAAGCGACCCAAGTGGCCGACACAAACACCTGGCCCATCTAGGAGTGGCACTGCAGTGTCAAACAGGATGGCACTTCAAAAAATAGTCCCCAAACAGCACATGATGCAAAGAAAAAAAGAGGTGCACCAAGGTCGCTGTGTGACTAAGCTAAGTGACCCAAGTGGCCGTCACAAACACCTGGCCCATCTAGGAGTGGCACTGCAGTGTCAGAAAGGATGGCAGATTTAAAAAATAGTCCGCAAACAGCACATGATGCAAAGAAAAAAAGAGGTGCAATGAGGTAGCTGTGTGACTAAGCTAAGCGACCCAAGTAGCCGACACAACCTGGCCCATCTAGGAGTGGCACTGCAGTGTCAGACAGCATGGCAGATTTAAAATATAGTCCCCAAACAGCACATGATGCAAAGAAAAAAAGAGGTGCAATGAGGTAGCTGTGTGGCTAAGCTAAGCGACCCAAGTGGCCGACACAAACACCTGGCCCATCTAGGAGTGGCACTGCAGTGTCAGACAGGATGGCACTTCAAAAAATAGTCCCCAAACAGCACATGATGCAAAGAAAATAAGAGGTGCAATGATTTAGCTTTGTGGCTAAGCTAAGCGACCCAAGTGGCCGACACAAACACCTGGTCCATCTAGGAGTGGCACTGCAGTGTCAGACAGGATGGCACTTCAAAAAATAGTCCCCAAACAGCACATGATGCAAAGAAAAAAAGAGGTGCACCAAGGTCACTGTGTGACTAAGCTAAGCGACCCAAGTGGCCAACACAAACACCTGGCCCATCTAGGAGTGGCACTGCAGTGTCAGACAGGATGGCAGATTTAAAAAATAGTCCCCAAACAGCACATGATGCAAAGAAAAAAAGAGGAGCAATGAGGTAGCTGTGTGGCTAAGCTAAGCGACTCAAGTGGCCAACACAAACACCTGGCCCATCTAGGAGTGGCACTGCAGTGTCAGACAGGATGGCAGATATAAAAATAGTCCCCAAACAGCACATGATGCAAAGAAAAAAAGACGTGCACCAAGGTCGCTGTGTGACTAAGCTAAGCGACCCAAGTGGCCGACACAAACACCTGGCCCATCTAGAAGTGGCACTGCAGTGTCAGACAGGATGGCAGATTTAAAAAATAGTCCGCAAACAGCACATGATGCAAAGAAAAAAAGAGGTGCAATGAGGTAGCTGTGTGACTAAGCTAAGCGACCCAAGTGGCCGACACAAACACCTGGGCCATCTAGGCGTGGCACTGCAGTGTCAAACAGGATGGCACTTCAAAAAATAGTCCCCAAACAGCACATGATGCAAAGAAAAAAAGAGGTGCACCAAGGTCGCTGTGTGACTAAACTAAGTGACCCAAGTGGCCGTCACAAACACCTGGCCCATCTAGGAGTGGCACTGCAGTGTCAGAAAGGATGGCAGATTTAAAAAATAGTCCGCAAACAGCACATGATGCAAAGAAAAAAAGAGGTGCAATGAGGTAGCTGTGTGACTAAGCTAAGCGACCCAAGTGGCCGACACAAACACCTGGCCCATCTAGGAGTGGCACTGCAGTGTCAGACAGCATGGCAGATTTAAAATATAGTCCCCAAACAGCACATGATGCAAAGAAAAAAAGAGGTGCAATGAGGTAGCTGTGTGGCTAAGCTAAGCGACCCAAGTGGCCGACACAAACACCTGGCCCATCTAGGAGTGGCACTGCAGTGTCAGACAGGATGGCACTTCAAAAAATAGTCCCCAAACAGCACATGATGCAAAGAAAATAAGAGGTGCAATGATTTAGCTGTGTGGCTAAGCTAAGCGACCCAAGTGGCCGACACAAACACCTGGCCCATCTAGGAGTGGCACTGTAGTGTCATACAGGATGGCACTTCAAAAAATAGTCCCCAAACAGCACATGATGCAAAGAAAAAAAGAGGTGCACCAAGGTCACTGTGTGACTAAGCTAAGCGACCCAAGTGGCCAACACAAACACCTGGCCCATTTAGGAGTGGCACTGCAGTGTCAGACAGGATGGCAGATTTAAAAAATAGTCCCCAAACAGCACATGATGCAAAGAAAAAAAGAGGAGCAATGAGGTAGCTGTGTGGCTAAGCTAAGCGACCCAAGTGGCCGACACAAACACCTGGCCCATCTAGAAGTGGCACTGCAGTGTCAGACAGGATGGCAGATTTAAAAAATAGTCCGCAAACAGCACATGATGCAAAGAAAAAAAGAGGTGCAATGAGGTAGCTGTGTGCCTAAGCTAAGCAAACCAAGTGGCCGACACAAACACCTGGCCCATCTAGGAGTGGCACTGCAGTGTCAGACAGGATGGCAGATTTAAAAAATAGTCCCCAAACAGCACATGATGCAAAGAAAAAAAGAGGAGCAATGAGGTAGCTGTGTGGCTAAGCTAAGCGACTCAAGTGGCCAACACAAACACCTGGCCCATCTAGGAGTGGCACTGCAGTGTCAGACAGGATGGCAGATATAAAAATATTCCCCAAACAGCACATGATGCAAAGAAAAAAAGACGTGCACCAAGGTCGCTGTGTGACTAAGCTAAGCGACCCAAGTGGCCGACACAAACACCTGGCCCATCTAGAAGTGGCACTGCAGTGTCAGACAGGATGGCAGATTTAAAAAATAGTCCGCAAACAGCACATGATGCAAAGAAAAAAAGAGGTGCAATGAGGTAGCTGTGTGATTAAGCTAAGCGACCCAAGTGGCCGACACAAACACCTGGCCCATCTAGGAGTGGCACTGCAGTGTCAGACAGGATGGCAGATTTAAAAAACAGTCCCCAAACAGCACATGATGCAAAGAAAAAAAGAGGTGCAATGAGGTAGCTGTGTGACTAAGCTAAGTGACCCAAGTGGCCGACACAAACACCTGGCCCATCTAGGAGTGGCACTGCAGTGTCAGACAGGATGGCAGATTTAAAAAATAGTCCCCAAACAGCACATGATGCAAAGAAAAAAAGAGGTGCAATGAGGTAGCTGTGTGGCTAAGCTAAGCGACCCTAGTGGCTGACACAAACACCTGGCCCATGTAGGAGTGGCACTGCAGTGTCAGACAGGATGGCACTTCAAAAAATAGTCCCCAAATAGCACATGATGCAAAGAAAAAAAGAGGTGCAATGAGGTAGCTGTGTGGCTAAGCTAAGCGACCCAAGTGGCCGACACAAACACCTGGCCCATCTAGGAGTGGCACTGCAGTGTCAGACAGGATGGCAGATTTAAAAAATAGTCACCAAACAACACATGATGCAAAGAAAAAAAGAGGTGCAATGAGGTAGCTGTGTGCTTAAGCTAAGCAACCCAAGTGGCCGACACAAACACCTGGCCCATCTAGGAGTGGCACTGCAGTGTCAGACAGGATGGCAGATATAAAAATAGTCCCCAAACAGCACATGATGCAAAGAAAAAAAGAGGTGCAATGAGGTAGCTGTGTGGCTAAGCTAAGCGACCCAAGAGGCCGACACAAACACCTGGCCCATCTAGGAGTGGCACTGCAGTGTCAGACAGGATGGCAGATTTAAAAAATAGTCCCCAAACAGCACATGATGCAAAGAAAAAAAGAGGGGCAATGAGGTAGCTGTGTGGCTAAGCTAAGCAACCCAAGTGGCCGACACAAACACCTGGCCCATCTAGGAGTGGCACTGCAGTGTCAGACAGGATGGCAGATATAAAATATAGTCCCCAAACAGCACATGATGCAAAGAAAAAAAGAGGTGCAATGAGGTAGCTGTGTGGCTAAGCTAAGCAACCCAAGTGGCCGACACAAACACCTGGCCCATCTAGGAGTGGCACTGCAGTGTCAAACAGGATGGCACTTCAAAAAATAGTCCCCAAACAGCACATGATGCAAAGAAAAAAAGAGGTGCACCAAGGTCGCTGTGTGACTAAGCTAAGTGACCCAAGTGGCCGTCACAAACACCTGGCCCATCTAGGAGTGGCACTGCAGTGTCAGACAGGATGGCAGATTTAAAAAATAGTCCGCAAACAGCACATGATGCAAAGAAAAAAAGAGGTGCAATGAGGTAGCTGTGTGACTAAGCTAAGCGACCCAAGTGGCCGACACAAACACCTGGCCCATCTAGGAGTGTCACTGCAGTGTCAGACAGGATGGCAGATTTAAAATATAGTCCCCAAACAGCACATGATGCAAAGAAAAAAAGAGGTGCAATGAGGTAGCTGTGTGGCTAAGCTAAGCGACCCAAGTGGCCGACATAAACACCTGGCCCATCTAGGAGTGGCACTGCAGTGTCAGACAGGATGGCACTTCAAAAAATAGTCCCCAAACAGCACATGATGCAAAGAAAATAAGAGGTGCAATGATTTAGCTGTGTGGCTAAGCTAAGCGACCCAAGTGGCCGACACAAACACCTGGCCCATCTAGGAGTGGCACTGCAGTGTCAGACAGGATGGCACTTCAAAAAATAGTCCCCAAACAGCACATGATGCAAAGAAAAAAAGAGGTGCACCAAGGTCACTGTGTGACTAAGCTAAGCGACCCAAGTGGCCAACACAAACACCTGGCCCATCTAGGAGTGGCACTGCAGTGTCAGACAGGATGGCAGATTTAAAAAAAAGTCCCCAAACAGCACATGATGCAAAGAAAAAAAGAGGTGCAGTGAGGTAGCTGTGTGCCTAAGCTAAGCAACCGAAGTGGCCGAAACAAACACCTGGCCCATCTAGGAGTGGCACTGCAGTGTCAGACAGGATGGCAGATATAAAAATAGTCCCCAAACAGCACATGATGCAAAGAAAAAAAGACGTGCACCAAGGTCGCTGTGTGACTAAGCTAAGCGACCCAAGTGGCCGACACAAACACCTGGCCCATCTAGAAGTGGCACTGCAGTGTCAGACAGGATGGCAGATTTAAAAAATAGTCCCCAAACAACACATGATGCAAAGAAAAAAAGAGGTGCAATGAGGTAGCTGTGTGACTAAGATAAGCGACCCAAGTGGCCGACACAAACACCTGGCCCATCTAGGAGTGGTTCTGCAGTGTCAGACAGGATGGCAGATTTAAAAAATAGTCCCCAAACAGCACATGATGCAAAGAAAAAAAGAGGTGCAATGAGGTAGCTGTGTGCCTAAGCTAAGCAACCCAAGTGGCCGACACAAACACCTGGCCCATCTAGGAGTGGCACTGCAGTGTCAGACAGGATTGCAGATTTAAAAAATAGTCCCCAAACAGCACATGATGCAAAGAAAAAAAGAGGTGCAATGAGGTAGCTGTGAGCCTAAGCTAAGCAACCCAAGTGGCCGACACAAACACCTGGCCCATCTAGGAGTGGCACTGCAGTGTCAGACAGGATGGCAGATATAAAAATAGTCCCCAAACAGCACATGATGCAAAGAAAAGAAGAGGTGCAATGAGGTAGCTGTGTGGCTAAGCTAAGCGACCCAAGTGGCCGACACAAACACCTGGCCCATCTAGGGGTGGCACTGCAGTGTCAAACAGGATGGCACTTCAAAAAATAGTCCCCAAACAGCACATGATGCAAAGAAAAAAAGAGGTACACCAAGGTCGCTTTGTGACTAAGCTAAGCGACCCAAGTGGCCGACACAAACACCTGGCCCATCTAGGAGTGGCACTGCAGTGTCAGACAGGATGGCAGATTTAAAATATAGTCCCCAAACAGCACATGATGCAAAGAAAATAAGAGGTGCAATGATTTAATTGTGTGGCTAAGCTAAGCGACCCAAGTGGCCGACACAAACACCTGGCCCATCTAGGAGTGGCACTGCAGTGTCAGACAGGATGGCACTTCAAAAAATAGTCCCCAAACAGCACATGATGCAAAGAAAAAAAGAGGTGCACCAAGGTCACTGTGTGACTAAGCTAAGCGACCCAAGTGGCCAACACAAACACCTGGCCCATCTAGGAGTGGCACTGCAGTGTCAGACAGGATTGCAGATTTAAAAATAGTCCCCAAACAGCACATGATGCAAAGAAAAAAAGAGGTGCAATGAGGTAGCTGTGTGCCTAAGCTAAGCAACCCAAGTGGCCGACACAAACACCTGGCCCATCTAGGAGTGGCACTGCAGTGTCAGACAGGATGGCAGATTTAAAAAATAGTCCCCAAACAGCACATGATGCAAAGAAAAAAAGAGGAGCAATGAGGTAGCTGTGTGGCTAAGCTAAGCGACTCAAGTGGCCAACACAAACACCTGGCCCATCTAGGAGTGGCACTGCAGTGTCAGACAGGATGGCAGATATAAAAATAGTCCCCAAACAGCACATGATGCAAAGAAAAAAAGACGTGCACCAAGGTCGCTGTGTGACTAAGCTAAGCGACCCAAGTGGCCGACACAAACACCTGGCACATCTAGGAGTGGCACTGCAGTGTCAGACAGGATGGCAGATTTAAAAAATAGTCCGCAAACAGCACATGATGCAAAGAAAAAAAGAGGTGCAATGAGGTAGCTGTGTGACTAAGCTAAGCGACCCAAGTGGCCGACACAAACACCTGGCCCATCTAGGAGTGGCACTGCAGTGTCAGACAGGATGGCAGATTTAAAAATAGTCCCCAAACAGCACATGATGCAAAGAAAAAAAGAGGTGCAATGAGGTAGCTGTGTGCCTAAGCTAAGCAACCCAAGTGGCCGGCACAAACACCTGGCCCATCTAGGAGTGGCACTGCAGTGTCAGACAGGATGGCAGATTTAAAAAATAGTCCCCAAACAGCACATGATGCAAAGAAAAAAAGAGGAGCAATGAGGTAGCTGTGTGGCTAAGCTAAGCGACTCAAGTGGCCAACACAAACACCGGGCCCATCTAGGAGTGGCACTGCAGTGTCAGACAGGATGGCAGATATAAAAATAGTCCCCAAACAGCACATGATGCAAAGAAAAAAAGACGTGCACCAAGGTCGCTGTGTGACTAAGCTAAGCGACCCAAGTGGCCGACACAAACACCTGGCACATCTAGGAGTGGCACTGCAGTGTCAGACAGGATGGCAGATTTAAAAAAAAGTCCCCAAACAGCACATGATGCAAAGAAAAAAAGAGGTGCAGTGAGGTAGCTGTGTGCCTAAGCTAAGCAACCGAAGTGGCCGAAACAAACACCTGGCCCATCTAGGAGTGGCACTGCAGTGTCAGACAGGATGGCAGATATAAAAATAGTCCCCAAACAGCACATGATGCAAAGAAAAAAAGACGTGCACCAAGGTCGCTGTGTGACTAAGCTAAGCGACCCAAGTGGCCGACACAAACACCTGGCCCATCTAGAAGTGGCACTGCAGTGTCAGACAGGATGGCAGATTTAAAAAATAGTCCCCAAACAACACATGATGCAAAGAAAAAAAGAGGTGCAATGAGGTAGCTGTGTGACTAAGATAAGCGACCCAAGTGGCCGACACAAACACCTGGCCCATCTAGGAGTGGTTCTGCAGTGTCAGACAGGATGGCAGATTTAAAAAATAGTCCCCAAACAGCACATGATGCAAAGAAAAAAAGAGGTGCAATGAGGTAGCTGTGTGCCTAAGCTAAGCAACCCAAGTGGCCGACACAAACACCTGGCCCATCTAGGAGTGGCACTGCAGTGTCAGACAGGATTGCAGATTTAAAAAATAGTCCCCAAACAGCACATGATGCAAAGAAAAAAAGAGGTGCAATGAGGTAGCTGTGAGCCTAAGCTAAGCAACCCAAGTGGCCGACACAAACACCTGGCCCATCTAGGAGTGGCACTGCAGTGTCAGACAGGATGGCAGATATAAAAATAGTCCCCAAACAGCACATGATGCAAAGAAAAGAAGAGGTGCAATGAGGTAGCTGTGTGGCTAAGCTAAGCGACCCAAGTGGCCGACACAAACACCTGGCCCATCTAGGGGTGGCACTGCAGTGTCAAACAGGATGGCACTTCAAAAAATAGTCCCCAAACAGCACATGATGCAAAGAAAAAAAGAGGTACACCAAGGTCGCTTTGTGACTAAGCTAAGCGACCCAAGTGGCCGACACAAACACCTGGCCCATCTAGGAGTGGCACTGCAGTGTCAGACAGGATGGCAGATTTAAAATATAGTCCCCAAACAGCACATGATGCAAAGAAAATAAGAGGTGCAATGATTTAATTGTGTGGCTAAGCTAAGCGACCCAAGTGGCCGACACAAACACCTGGCCCATCTAGGAGTGGCACTGCAGTGTCAGACAGGATGGCACTTCAAAAAATAGTCCCCAAACAGCACATGATGCAAAGAAAAAAAGAGGTGCACCAAGGTCACTGTGTGACTAAGCTAAGCGACCCAAGTGGCCAACACAAACACCTGGCCCATCTAGGAGTGGCACTGCAGTGTCAGACAGGATTGCAGATTTAAAAATAGTCCCCAAACAGCACATGATGCAAAGAAAAAAAGAGGTGCAATGAGGTAGCTGTGTGCCTAAGCTAAGCAACCCAAGTGGCCGACACAAACACCTGGCCCATCTAGGAGTGGCACTGCAGTGTCAGACAGGATGGCAGATTTAAAAAATAGTCCCCAAACAGCACATGATGCAAAGAAAAAAAGAGGAGCAATGAGGTAGCTGTGTGGCTAAGCTAAGCGACTCAAGTGGCCAACACAAACACCTGGCCCATCTAGGAGTGGCACTGCAGTGTCAGACAGGATGGCAGATATAAAAATAGTCCCCAAACAGCACATGATGCAAAGAAAAAAAGACGTGCACCAAGGTCGCTGTGTGACTAAGCTAAGCGACCCAAGTGGCCGACACAAACACCTGGCACATCTAGGAGTGGCACTGCAGTGTCAGACAGGATGGCAGATTTAAAAAATAGTCCGCAAACAGCACATGATGCAAAGAAAAAAAGAGGTGCAATGAGGTAGCTGTGTGACTAAGCTAAGCGACCCAAGTGGCCGACACAAACACCTGGCCCATCTAGGAGTGGCACTGCAGTGTCAGACAGGATGGCAGATTTAAAAATAGTCCCCAAACAGCACATGATGCAAAGAAAAAAAGAGGTGCAATGAGGTAGCTGTGTGCCTAAGCTAAGCAACCCAAGTGGCCGGCACAAACACCTGGCCCATCTAGGAGTGGCACTGCAGTGTCAGACAGGATGGCAGATTTAAAAAATAGTCCCCAAACAGCACATGATGCAAAGAAAAAAAGAGGAGCAATGAGGTAGCTGTGTGGCTAAGCTAAGCGACTCAAGTGGCCAACACAAACACCGGGCCCATCTAGGAGTGGCACTGCAGTGTCAGACAGGATGGCAGATATAAAAATAGTCCCCAAACAGCACATGATGCAAAGAAAAAAAGACGTGCACCAAGGTCGCTGTGTGACTAAGCTAAGCGACCCAAGTGGCCGACACAAACACCTGGCACATCTAGGAGTGGCACTGCAGTGTCAGACAGGATGGCAGATTTAAAAAATAGTACGCAAACAGCACATGATGCAAAGAAAAAAAGAGGTGCAATGAGGTAGCTGTGTGACTAAGCTAAGCGACCCAAGTGGCCGACACAAACACCTGGCCCATCTAGGAGTGGCACTGCAGTGTCAGACAGGATGGCAGATTTAAAATATAGTCCCCAAACAGCACATGATGCAAAGAAAAAAAGAGGTGCAATGAGGTAGCTGTGTGACTAAGCTAAGCGACCCAAGTGGCCGACACAAACACCTGGCCCATCTAGGAGTGGCACTGCAGTGTCAGACAGGATGGTAGATTTATAATATAGTCCCCAAACAGCACATGATGCAAAGAAAAAAAGAGGTGCACCAAGGTCGCTGTGTGACTAAGCTAAGTGACCCAAGTGGCCGTCACAAACACCTGGCCCATCTAGGAGTGGCACTGCAGTGTCAGACAGGATGGCAGATTTAAAAAATAGTCCGCAAACAGCACATGATGCAAAGAAAAAAAGAGGTGCAATGAGGTAGCTGTGTGACTAAGCTCAGCGACCCAAGTGGCCGACACAAACACCTGGCCCATCTAGGAGTGGCACTGCAGTGTCAGACAGGATGGCAGATATAAAAATAGTCCCCAAACAGCACATGATGCAAAGAAAAAAAGACGTGCACCAAGGTCGCTGTGTGACTAAGCTAAGCGACCCAAGTGGCCGACACAAACACCTGGCCCATCTAGGAGTGGCACTGCAGTGTCAGACAGGATGGTAGATATAAAAATAGTCCCCAAACAGCACATGATGCAAAGAAAAAAAGAGGTGCAATGAGGTAGCTGTGTGGCTAAGCTAAGCGACCCAAGTGGCCGACACAAACACCTGGCCCATCTAGGAGTGGCACTGCAGTGTCAGACAGGATGGCAGATTTAAAATATAGTCCCCAAACAGCACATGATGCAAAGAAAAAAAGAGGTGCATTGAGGTAGCTGTGTGGCTAAGCTAAGCGACCCAAGTGGCCGACACAAACACCTGGCCCATCTAGGAGTGGCACTGCAGTGTCAGACAGGATGGCACTTCAAAAAATAGTCCCCAAACAGCACATGATGCAAAGAAAATAAGAGGTGCAATGATTTAGCTGTGTGACTAAGCTAAGCGACCCAATTGGCCGACACAAACACCTGGACCATCTAGGAGTGGCACTGCAGTGTCAGACAGGATGGCACTTCAAAAAATAGTCCCCAAACAGCACATGATGCAAGGAAAAAAAGAGGTGCACCAAGGTCACTGTGTGACTAAGCTAAGCGACCCAAGTGGCCAACACAAACACCTGGCCCATCTAGGAGTGGCACTGCAGTGTCAGACAGGATGGCAGATTTAAAAATAGTCCCCAAACAGCACATGATGCAAAGAAAAAAAGAGGTGCAATGAGGTAGCTGTGTGCCTAAGCTAAGCAACCCAAGTGGCCGACACAAACACCTGGCCCATCTAGGAGTGGCACTGCAGTGTCAGACAGGAGGGAAGATATAAAAATAGTCCCCAAACAGCACATGATGCAAAGAAAAAAAGAGGAGCAATGAGGTAGCTGTGTGGCTAAGCTAAGCGACTCAAGTGGCCAACACAAACACCTGGCCCATCTAGGAGTGGCACTGCAGTGTCAGACAGGAGGGAAGATATAAAAATAGTCCCCAAACAGCACATGATGCAAAGAAAAAAAGACGTGCACCAAGGTCGCTGTGTGACTAAGCTAAGCGACCCAAGTGGCCGACACAAACACCTGGCACATCTAAGAGTGGCACTGCAGTGTCAGACAGGATGGCAGATTTAAAAAATAGTCCCCAAACAGCACATGATGCAAAGAAAATAAGAGGTGCAATGATTTAGCTGTGTGACTAAGCTAAGCGACCCAAGTGGCCGACACAAACACCTGGCCCATCTAGGAGTGGCACTGCAGTGTCAGACAGGATGGCACTTCAAAAAATAGTCCCCAAACAGCACATGATGCAAGGAAAAAAAGAGGTGCACCAAGGTCACTGTGTGACTAAGCTAAGCGACCCAAGTGGCCAACACAAACACCTGGCCCATCTAGGAGTGGCACTGCAGTGTCAGACAGGATGGCAGATTTAAAAATAGTCCCCAAACAGCACATGATGCAAAGAAAAAAAGAGGAGCAATGAGGTAGCTGTGTGGCTAAGCTAAGCGACTCAAGTGGCCAACACAAACACCTGGCCCATCTAGGAGTGGCACTGCAGTGTCAGACAGGAGGGAAGATATAAAAATAGTCCCCAAACAGCACATGATGCAAAGAAAAAAAGACGTGTACCAAGGTCGCTGTGTGACTAAGCTAAGCGACCCAAGTGGCCGACACAAACACCTGGCACATCTAAGAGTGGCACTGCAGTGTCAGACAGGATGGCAGATTTAAAAAATAGTCCGCAAACAGCACATGATGCAAAGAAAAAAAGAGGTGCAATGAGGTAGCTGTGTGACTAAGCTAAGCGACCCAAGTGGCCGACACAAACACCTGGCCCATCTAGGAGTGGCACTGCAGTGTCAGACAGGATGGCACTTCAAAAAATAGTCCCCAAACAGCACATGATGCAAAAAAAATAAGAGGTGCAATGATTTAGCTGTGTGGCTAAGCTAAGCGACCCAAGTGGCCGACACAAACACCTGGCCCATCTAGGAGTGGCACTGCAGTGTCAGACAGGATGGCACTTCAAAAAATAGTCCCCAAACAGCACATGATGCAAAGAAAAAAAGAGGTGCACCAAGGTCACTGTGTGACTAAGCTAAGCGACCCAAGTGGCCAACACAAACACCTGGCCCATCTAGGAGTGGCACTGCAGTGTCAGACAGGATGGCAGATTTAAAAATAGTCCCCAAACAGCACATGATGCAAAGAAAAAAAGAGGAGCAATGAGGTAGCTGTGTGGCTAAGCTAAGCGACTCAAGTGGCCAACACAAACACCTGGCCCATCTAGGAGTGGCACTGCAGTGTCAGACAGGATGGCAGATATAAAAATAGTCCCCAAACAGCGCATGATGCAAAGAAAAAAAGACGTGCACCAAGGTCGCTGTGTGACTAAGCTAAGCAACCCAAGTGGCCGACACAAACACCTGGCCCATCTAGGAGTAGCACTGCAGTGTCAGACAGGATGGCAGATTTAAAAAATAGTCCACAAACAGCACATGATGCAAAGAAAAAAAGAGGTGCAATGAGGTAGCTGTGTGACTAAGCTAAGCGACCCAAGTGGCCGACACAAACACCTGGCCCATCTAGGAGTGGCACTGCAGTGTCAGACAGGATGGCACTTTAAAAAATAGTCCCCAAACAGCACATGATGCAAAGAAAAAAAGAGGTGCAATGAGGTAGCTGTGTGTCTAAGCTAAGCGACCCAAGTGGCCAACACAAACACCTGGCCCATCTAGGAGTGGCACTGCAGTGTCAGACAGGATGGCAGATTTAAAAAATATACCCCAAACAACACATGATGCAAAGAAAAAAAGAGGTGCAATGAGGTAGCTGTGTGACTAAGATAAGCGACCCAAGTGGCCGACACAAACACCTGGCCCATCTAGGAGTGGTTCTGCAGTGTCAGACAGGATTGCAGATTTAAAAAATAGTCCCCAAACAGCACATGATGCAAAGAAAAAAAGAGGTGCAATGAGGTAGCTGTGTGCCTAAGCTAAGCAACCCAAGTGGCCGACACAAACAGCTGGCCCATCTAGGAGTGGCACTGCAGTGTCAGACAGGATGGCAGATTTAAAAAATAGTCCCCAAACAGCACATGATGCAAAGAAAAAAAGAGGTGCAATGAGGTAGCTGTGACCCTAAGCTAAGCAACCCAAGTGGCCGACACAAACACCTGGCCCATCTAGGAGTGGCACTGCAGTGTCAGACAGGATGGCAGATATAAAAATAGTCCCCAAACAGCACATGATGCAAAGAATAAAAGAGGAGCAATGAGGTAGCTGTGTGGCTAAGCTAAGCGACCCAAGTGGCCGACACAAACACCTGGCCCATCTAGGAGTGGCACTGCAGTGTCAAACAGGATGGCACTTCAAAAAATAGTCCCCAAACAGCACATGATGCAAAGAAAAAAAGAGGTGCACCAAGGTCGCTGTGTGACTAAGCTAAGTGACCCAAGTGGCCGTCACAAACACCTGGCCCATCTAGGAGTGGCACTGCAGTGTCAGACAGGATGGCAGATTTAAAAAATAGTCCGCAAGCAGCACATGATGCAAAGAAAAAAAGAGGTGCAATGAGGTAGCTGTGTGACTAAGCTAAGCGACCCAAGTGGCCGACACAAACACCTGGCCCATCTAGGAGTGGCACTGCAGTGTCAGACATAATGGCAGATTTAAAATATAGTCTCCAAACAGCACATGATGCAAAGAAAATAAGAGGTGCAATGATTTAGCTGTGTGGCTAAGCTAAGCGACCCAAGTGGCCGACACAAACACCTGGCCCATCTAGGAGTGGCACTGCAGTGTCAGACAGGATGGCACTTCAAAAAATAGTCCCCAAACAGCACATGATGCAAAGAAAAAAAGAGGAGCAATGAGGTAGCTGTGTGGCTA
Source organism: Pseudophryne corroboree (assembly GCF_028390025.1). Lineage (NCBI taxonomy): Eukaryota > Metazoa > Chordata > Amphibia > Anura > Myobatrachidae > Pseudophryne > Pseudophryne corroboree. Next base: position 474,291,074 of record NC_086445.1, on the reverse strand, counting down.
AGCTAAGCGACTCAAGTGGCCAACACAAACACCTGGCCCATCTAGGAGTGGCACTGCAGTGTCAGACAGGAGGGCAGATATAAAAATAGTCCCCAAACAGCACATGATGCAAAGAAAAAAAGACGTGAACCAAGGTCGCTGTGTGACTAAGCTAAGCGACCCAAGTGGCCGACACAAACACCTGGCACATCTAAGAGTGGCACTGCAGTGTCAGACAGGATGGCAGATTTAAAAAATAGTCCGCAAACAGCACATGATGCAAAGAAAAAAAGAGGTGCAATGAGGTAGCTGTGTGACTAAGCTAAGCGACCCAAGTGGCCGACACAAACACCTGGCCCATCTAGGAGTGGCACTGCAGTGTCAGACAGGATGGCACTTCAAAAAATAGTCCCCAAACAGCACATGATGCAAAAAAAATAAGAGGTGCAATGATTTAGCTGTGTGGCTAAGCTAAGCGACCCAAGTGGCCGACACAAACACCTGGCCCATCTAGGAGTGGCACTGCAGTGTCAGACAGGATGGCACTTCAAAAAATAGTCCCCAAACAGCACATGATGCAAAGAAAAAAAGAGGTGCACCAAGGTCACTGTGTGACTAAGCTAAGCGACCCAAGTGGTCAACACAAACACCTGGCCCATCTAGGAGTGGCACTGCAGTGTCAGACAGGATGGCAGATTTAAAAATAGTCCCCAAACAGCACATGATGCAAAGAAAAAAAGAGGTGCAATGAGGTAGCTGTGTGCCTAAGTTAAGCAACCCAAGTGGCCGACACAAACACCTGGCCCATCTAGGAGTGGCACTGCAGTGTCAGACAGGATGGCAGATATAAAAATAGTCCCCAAACAGCACATGATGCAAAGAAAAAAAGACGTGCACCAAGGTCGCTGTGTGACTAAGCTAAGCGACCCAAGTGGCCGACACAAACACCTGGCACATCTTGGAGTGGCACTGCAGTGTCAGACAGGATGGCAGATTTAAAAAATAGTCCGCAAACAGCACATGATGCAAAGAAAAAAAGAGGTGCAATGAGGTAGCTGTGTGACTAAGCTAAGCGACCCAAGTGGCCGACACAAACACCTGGCCCATCTAGGAGTGGCACTGCAGTGTCAGACAGGATGGCACTTCAAAAAATAGTCCCCAAACAGCACATGATGCAAAGAAAATAAGAGGTGCAATGATTTAGCTGTGTGGCTAAGCTAAGCGACCCAAGTGGCCGACACAAACACCTGGCCCATCTAGGAGTGGCACTGCAGTGTCAGACAGGATGGCACTTCAAAAAATAGTCCCCAAACAGCACATGATGCAAATAAAAAAAGAGGTGCACCAAGGTCACTGTGTGACTAAGCTAAGCGACCCAAGTGGCCAACACAAACACCTGGCCCATCTAGGAGTGGCACTGCAGTGTCAGACAGGATGGCAGATTTAAAAATAGTCCCCAAACAGCACATGATGCAAAGAAAAAAAGAGGTGCAATGAGGTAGCTGTGTGCCTAAGCTAAGCAACCCAAGTGGCCGACACAAACACCTTGCCCATCTAGGAGTGGCACTGCAGTGTCAGACAGGATGGCAGATATAAAAATAGTCCCCAAACAGCACATGATGCAAAGAAAAAAAGAGGTGCAATGAGGTAGCTGTGTGGCTAAGCTAAGCGACCCAAGTGGCCGACACAAACACCTGGCCCATCTAGGAGTGGCACTGCAGTGTCAGACAGGATGGCAGATTTAAAAAATAGTCCCCAAACAGCACATGATGCAAAGAAAAAAAGAGGAGCAATTAGGTAGCTGTGTGGCTAAGCTAAGCGACTCAAGTGGCCAACACAAACACCTGGCCCATCTAGGAGTGGCACTGCAGTGTCAGACAGGAGGGCAGATATAAAAATAGTCCCCAAACAGCACATGATGCAAAGAAAAAAAGACGTGCACCAAGGTCGCAGTGTGACTAAGCTAAGCGACCCAAGTGGCCGACACAAACACCTGGCACATCTAGGAGTGGCACTGCAGTGTCAGACAGGATGGCAGATTTAAAAAATAGTCCGCAAACAGCACATGATGCAAAGAAAAAAAGAGGTGCAATGAGGTAGCTGTGTGACTAAGCTAAGCGACCCAAGTGGCCGACACAAACACCTGGCCCATCTAGGAGTGGCACTGCAGTGTCAGACAGGATGGCAGATTTAAAATATAGTCCCCAAACAGCACATGATGCAAAGAAAAAAAGAGGTGCAATGAGGTAGCTGTGTGGCTAAGCTAAGCGACCCAAGTGGCCGACACAAACACCTGGCCCATCTAGGAGTGGCACTGCAGTGTCAGACAGGATGGCACTTCAAAAAATAGTCCCCAAACAGCACATGATGCAAAGAAAAAAAGAGGTGCACCAAGGTCACTGTGTGACTAAGCTAAGCGACCCAAGTGGCCAACACAAACACCTGGCCCATCTAGGAGTGGCACTGCAGTGTCAGACAGGATGGCAGATTTAAAAATAGTCCCCAAACAGCACATGATGCAAAGAAAAAAAGAGGTGCAATGAGGTAGCTGTGTGCCTAAGCTAAGCAACCCAAGTGGCCGACACAAACACCTGGCCCATCTAGGAGTGGCACTGCAGTGTCAGACAGGATGGCAGATATAAAAATAGTCCCCAAACAGCACATGATGCAAAGAAAAAAAGAGGTGCAATGAGGTAGCTGTGTGACTAAGCTAAGCGACCCAAGTGGCCGACACAAACACCTGGCCCATCTAGAAGTGGCACTGCAGTGTCAGACAGGATGGCACTTCAAAAAATAGTCCCCAAACAGCACATGATGCAAAGAAAAAAAGAGGTGCAATGAGGTAGCTGTGTGGCTAAGCTAAGCGACCCAAGTGGCCGACACAAACACCTGGCCCATCTAGGAGTGGCACTGCAGTGTCAGACAGGATGGCAGATTTAAAAAATAGTCCCCAAACAACACATGATGCAAAGAAAAAAAGAGGTGCAATGAGGTAGCTGTGTGCCTAAGCTAAGCTACCCAAGTGGCCGACACAAACACCTGGCCCATCTAGGAGTGGCACTGCAGTGTCAGACAGGATGGCAGATTTAAAAAATAGTCCGCAAACAGCACATGATGCAAAGAAAAAAAGAGGTGCAATGAGGTAGCTGTGTGCCTAAGCTAAGCAACCCAAGTGGCCGACACAAACACCTGGCCCATCTAGGAGTGGCACTGCAATGTCAGACAGGATGGCAGATTTAAAAAATAGTCCCCAAACAGCACATGATGCAAAGAAAAAAAGAGGTGCAATGAGGTAGCTGTGTGCCTAAGCTAAGCAACCCAAGTGGCCGACACAAACACCTGGCCCATCTAGGAGTGGCACTGCAGTGTCAAGCAGGATGGCACTTCAAAAAAAAGTCCCCAAACAGCACATGATGCAAAGAAAAAAAGAGGTGCACCAAGGTCGCTGTGTGACTAAGCTAAGTGACCCAAGTGGCCGTCACAAACACCTGGCACATCTAGGAGTGGCACTGCAGTGTCAGACAGGATGGCAGATTTAAAAAATAGTCCTCAAGCAGCACATGATGCAAAGAAAAAAAGAGGTGCAATGAGGTAGCTGTGTGACTAAGCTAAGCGACCCAAGTGGCCGACACAAACACCTGGCCCATCTAGGAGTGGCACTGCAGTGTCAGACAGGATGGCAGATATAAAAATAGTCCCCAAATAGCACATGATGCAAAGAAAAAAAGACGTGCACCAAGGTCGTTGTGTGACTAAGCTAAGCGACCCAAGTGGCCGACACAAACACCTGGCCCATCTAGGAGTGGCACTGCAGTTATCTAACGAGAGGATGAGTGCTTCCATCCTCATGTAAATCTGAACCACTAGCTATGAACATAGGCCAGGGCCTCAGCCGTTCCTTGCCACTCCGTCTCGTAAATGGCATATTGGCAAGTTTACGCTTCTCATCAGATGCTTTTAATTTTTATTTTTGGGTCATTTTACTGAACTTTTGTTTTTTGGATTTTACATGCTCTCTACTATGACATTGGGCATCGGCCTTGGCAGACGACGTTAATGGCATTTCAATGTCTCGGCCATGACTAGTGGCAGCGGCTTCAGCACGAGGTGGAAGTGGATCTTGATCTTCCCAATTTTACCCTCCATATTTTTGTTCTCCATTTTTTAATGTGTGGAATTATATGCCAGTAATATATCAATAGCAATGGCCTACTGTACCATACTGCTATATATTATATACTGGTGGTCAGCAAAATTATGCACTGTCCTCCTACTACTGCGCCCAACAACTAAAATGCACCACAGGTATGGATGGATAGTATACTTGACGACACAGAGGTAGGTAGAGCAGTGGACTACTGTACCGTACTGCTATATATTATATACTGGTGGTCAGCAAAATTATGCACTGTCCTCCTACTACTGCGCACAACAACTAAAATGCACCACAGGTATGGATGTATAGTATACTTGACGACACAGAGGTAGGTAGAGTAGTGGACTACTGTACCGTACTGCTATATATTATATACTGGTGGTCAGCAAAATTATGCACTGTCCTCCTACTACTGTGCACAACAACTAAAATGCACCACAGGTATGGATGGATAGTATACTTGACGACACAGAGGTAGGTAGAGCAGTGGACTACTGTACCGTACTGCTATATATTATATACTGGTGGTCAGCAAAATTGTTCACTGTCCTCATACTACTGCGCACAACAACTAAAATGCACCACAGGTATGGATGGATAGTATACTTGACGACACAGAGGTAGGTAGAGCAGTGTACTACTGTACCGTACTGCTGTATATTATATACTGGTGGTCAGCAAAATTATGCACTGTCCTCCTACTACTGCGCAAAACTTAAATGCACCACAGGTATGGATGGATAGTATACTTGATGACACAGAGGTAGGTAGAGCAGTGGACTACTGTACCGTACTGCTATATATATTATATACTGGTGGTCAGCAAAATTATGCACTGTCCTCATACTACTGCGCAGAACTACTAAAATGCACCACAGGTATGGATGGATAGTATACTTGACGACACAGAGGTAGGTAGAGCAGTGGACTACTGTACCATACTGCTATATATTATATACTGGTGGTCAGCAAAATTATGCACTGTCCTCCTACTACTGCGCACATCAACTAAAATGCACCACAGGTATGGATGGATAGTATACTTGATGACACAGAGGTAGGTAGAGCAGTGGACTACTGTACCGTACTGCTATATATTATATACTGGTGGTCAGCAAAATTATGCACTGTCCTCCTACTACTGCGCAAAACTACTAAAATGCACCACAGGTATGGATGGATAGTATACTTGACGACACAGAGGTAGGTAGAGCAGTGGAGTACTGTACCGTACTGATATAATACTGGTGGTCACTGGTCAGAAAATTCTGCACTGTCCTACTATATACTACAATGCAGCACAGATATGGAGCGTTTTTCAGGCAGAGAACGTAGATATTTTCAGCACACTGAGCACAGATATTTGCAAGCACACTGAGCACAGATATTTGCAGCACACTGAGCATAGATATTTGCAGCACACTGAACACAACTGAGAGAACGCTGCACACGTCCTCTCCCTATCATCTCCAATGCACGAGTGAAAATGGCGGCGACGCGCAGCTCCTTATATAGAATACGAATCTCGCGAGAATCCGACAGCGGGATGATGACGTTTGGGCGCGCTCGGGTTAACCGAACAAGGGGGGAGGATCCGAGGCTGCCTCGGATCCGTGTAAAATGGGTGAAGTTCTGGGGGGTTCGGATTCCGAGGAACCGAACCCGCTCATCACTATTTAAACTACATGCTGACTGAGCCAGAACTGGGTACATGTGTCCTGGTGGTCTGCAGCACATCATGATGATGTCAGCGCTCTCTCCTCCGGTGGTTGCTTTGCCAACCTAAGAAGCTCTCCCCACCCCAGCTGCCTGCTGTAACAAATGAATAATGCAAAGCGCACTAAGTGAATGTGGGCAATTAGGGATATCTAAGGCAGACATCAAATACATATTACTGCTAAATGTATGAATAAACAGAGTATAGGAAACAGTATAGCTACGTACATGCAAATACTATTTGTAAAAATATACTACTATATACTATACATGGTAAGTACATTAATAAAAAGAACAAAAACTGCATCTAATAGTAACTGTCATGAGGATGTACAGTATCAAGAATTACAGGTTATTGTAAATCAGTCATACGAGTAGGATCTACTGGGAACATTTTTTGTAAAGCATTACATTTTCTTTGATCCATTAATTTTTTATTAAGAGCACCTTGTGGTATCTGTGTAAGCTCTTGAAACTGTTGTCTTGGAATTGAAGATAATTTGATATATAGGTTATTATCTGCCATTGGTGTAGAATCTTATCTTTATATTTTTGCAAGTCCTGGAGGACTACCCTTATCCGCTGGGCATATAATAATGCTCTTATCCTGGCTGAGATGTTTGAGAGCTGGTCATTCTGCATGGGAGAGGTTATAATGAATATGTGGTGATGCTTCATTATATTTGGGCCACTGAATCGTCCATTAGTCAAGTACAGTTTGTTTTGTGGATGCATTAGAGGAGAGAGGGTCAAATTTAGATTTAGATTAAGATTAGAGTACAGTATTTAAGAGGCCCTAATTGGTAATAGGTATTTGATGCTGGAAATGTTCCTTAAGATGCAATTTCTGATAAATTTTGTACAGGTCAATCTGCCTCTCAAAATCATTATGAGCGTTAGTAGGACTGAAGAATAGTCCCATATTTAACACTTGTTCCTACACTTTGGTAAACAATCTTGATGATTAATTGTAGAGCAATTATCTTTGGCTCGCCTCCTTGGCAAGTTCTGACCCCTAAATGGCTCGTTCTGTATTTGTTGGTTTATCAGAATCGACTTTAGCAAAATAACTGTTGTTTAGGGAAGATTGATACTGCTGTTCCAGCTTGGTCTACCCAGAAAACAGCTCCTATGTTTAGATGGTTCAGAGGTGTACAGCCATCTATGGACCCTGTTATTCTCATAGTCCTGTTGGACTGTTTGGAGTTTTGACTTTTTAAATCTTTGTAATTCATTTTTGTAATTCTCATATTGTTATGTTTTGATAACCATCTGTCTTGATGAAGGTGTAATAGGGCTGCTGCAAATCCAAGAATGCTGGCACAGTTGGATAAAGTAATACAGAAGTTTGGGCACCAAACAAAAGGTTATATCCATTAACAGAGATTAACTGCTTCAAGTCAAGAATACAGATAAAGGAATTTTACCATTTTGCATGGATCACTACTTATGATACCTCCAGTTCTGTGATTTCAAGAGCCAACCCTGAGTTGTTTGATCATCAGTTTTAGGTCCAGCACCAAGGAACAGTGGGCCTAATTCAGACCTGATCGCTGCTGTGCGTTTTCGCACAGCAGAGATCAGGTCTGAACTGCGCATGTGCCAAGGCTGCATTGCACCGGCGCATGCCAGACAGCCGACGGCTGTCTCAGCCCTGCGATAGCCTCTGCCTGATTGACAGGCAGAAGTGGTTGCTGGGCGGGCGGGGGCGGGACGGTGGCACTTGGCCGCCATTTAGGGGGCGCGATCCGGGCAATGTGGGAGTGCCCAGACCTTTGGTGATGTCACACGCAGCCGCTGCGACCCTCACAGCGATGGGTAGCTCCCTGCCAGCGCGCAGGAGCTGCGCTGGTGGGGAGCTACTCTTCAAGCACAAAAGCATTGCCGCCATGTGGGGCGGGACAAGGACTGACATGCGGGAAGGGCCAGATTAAGGTCTGTCGAGGCTCTGGGCAACAAACTTGTGGGGGCCCCTATCAATAAAAGTAATACGGTGGTAATGTTATGTAAATATATACAGTTTGTGTATATATATAAATATATATATATATATATATACAGGCAGGCGACGGCGCGGCACTCAGGGCTTGGGAGAAAAATCAAGACAAGCGACAACCATGTCTGCAACAACATTTCAATCTTATTTAGATTTTTATCAGGTTACAATCAAACCAACAAAACTTCCTACTTTATATCCACCACCAGCACCATGTGAGAAATCATTTGCGCGGGTGTCCTCCCGGTGGTGTCGCTGACACATGACGTCAACGCGCACACGATCCGTCCTATCCAACACGGAAGTCCCCAACAGTGGCATTCCTTAATGACGTCATCACACACCTACGTGATGCACGTCCCCCTTCACCATAGCAACCGGGATAGTGACTAAACAAGCTGTTTGGACAAGAGTAAAAAGCCAGTAAACCAAGTTACACATATACACATGAGCCATATAAAACCTGGTATGCATCAGTGAAATTTGATGACAATGATAAACCATGGGTAAACTTATTCACACTGAAATGGTGATATGTGCTACCAATAAAAAGGTAATTAATACTAACTAATACTTTACCAAAATAGATACTAGTCCTAATTACCCATGGTGCACCATTGTCATCAAATGTAGACAATTCCTTATACACATAATTACAGCATTGCTCCCAACGTTATAACATAACACCCAAACGAATAATCCACTCAGTTTCCATCTTAATCAATAACGCCCCTCTATCTCCTCCTCTCTTGGATGCTGGGACATGGTCTATCATCCGATATCTAAGACCAGCTAATGTATGGCGGGCTTCTAAACAGTATCTCACGACGGGTTGGTCACTGGTACCACTTTCTAGAGCTAATTTAATACTAGAACGATGTACCGCCATTCGCTCCTTGAATTTTCGCTGTCTTTCCAATATACGAAAGTCCACAAGGACAAATGATTTAGTACACAACGTAACTGCTGTTACAGGTGAGATGATCCCTGATGATATATTTTTTTCCACTATTCAGATGTAAGAAGGTATCCCCTGGAATGAGGTATTTGCATGTTGTGCAAGGGCACCTTGTACAACCTTTAGCTGTCCTTGAAAAAATGCCAACAGTTTCTGGTCGTGTTACTGAGATCTCATTTTTTACTAATATATCTTTCAAGTTCTTGGGTCGAGTATAACACAACATTAATTCTGTATCATTAAATGGAAGTTCCTTATCGGATTTAACAATTTTCTAAAGTTTTTTAGAAATCCGATTATTGTCACCTGAACACGTATTGTAACTATTATCCCAAGGTAGTTTGTTGACGCTCTTACCTTTTATAATATTTATTATCAAAAAGAAAATACACGGTTAATCGATGACCTGTTAATGATATGGACAGGCAGAAAGGAGGAACTGATGAATTATATTGAGACACACAATTCCTCTGAATCGGTGGTGAAATTTACTACCACTATGAGTCAAACGTCATTATCTTTTCTGGATGTGTTAATTACGTTGAATAATGGTGAACTGGGCACTACTGTATATTCGAAACCAACTGACAGGAACACCTTACTCCATTATAATAGCTGTCATCCTCTCAGCTTGAAGTTGGGCTTACCCTATTCCCAAATGTTAAGAATTTGGAGAATAAATAGCAATCAGGCTGCTGCAGTTCTCCAATTGGATTTGCTAATAGAAAAATTTCAAGCTCGAGGGTATGACCGAGATAACTTGCTTCAAACAAAAGAAAAAGTTTTAAAAATGGAGAGAAAGAAGTTACTGGTAAAAACAGATAAAGGTAAGAGCGTCAAGAAACTACCTTGGGTTAATAGTTACAATATGTGTTCAGGTGAAATTAATTAGATTTCTAAAAAACTTTGGAAAGTTGTTAAATCCGATAACTTCCATTTAATGATATAGAATTAATGTCGTGTTATACTCGACCCAAGAACTTGAAAGCTATATTAGTAAAAAATGACATCTCAGTAACACGACCAGAAACTGTGGGCATTTTTTCAAGGACAGCTAGAGGTTGTACAAGGTGCCCTTCTACAACATGCAAATACCTCATTCCGGGGGATACCTTCTTACATCCGAAGAGTGGAAAAATATATATTATCTGGGATCATCTAACCTGTAACAGCAGTTACGTTGTGTACCAAATCATTTGTCCTTGTGGACTTTCGTATATTGGAAAGACACAGCGAAAATTCAGGGAGCGAATGGCGGTACATCGTTCTAGTATTAAATTAGCTCTACCAGTGACCAACCCGTCGCTAGACACTTTTTAGAAGCCCGCCATATGTTAGCTGGTCTTAGATATCGGATGATATACCATGTCCCAGCATCCAAGAGAGGAGGAGATAGAGGGGTGTTATTGATTAAGAAGGAAACTGAGTGGATTATTCGTTTGGGTGTTATGGCACCCAAAGGTCTTAATGATAAATTAACGTTGGGAGCAATGCTGTAATTATGTGTATAGGGAATTGTCTACATTTGATGACACTGGTGCAACATGGGTAATTAGGACTAGTATCTATTTTGGTAAAGTATTAGTTAGTATTAATTACCTTTTTATTGGTAGCACATATCACCATTTCAAGGTGAAAAAGTTTACCCATGGTTTATCATTGTCATCAAATTTCACTGATGCATACCAGGTTTTATATGGATCATGTGTATATGTGTAACTTGGTTTACTGGCTTTTTACTCTTGTCCAAACAGCTTGTTTAGTCACTATCCCAGTTGCTATGGTGAAGGGGGACGTGCATCACGTAGGTGCGTGATGACGTCATTAAGGAATGCCACTGCCGGGGACTCCCGTGTTGGATAGGATGGATCGTGTGAGCATTGACGTCATGGGTCCACGACACCCCGGGAGGACGCCTGCGCATATGATTTCTCACATGGTGCTGGTGGTGGATATAAGGTAGGAAGTTTTGTTGGTTTGATTGTAACCTGATGAAAATCTAAACAAGATTGAAACGTTGTTGCAGACGTGGTTGTCGCTTGTCTTAATTTTTCTCCCAAGACTTGAGTTCCGCGCCGTCGCCTGGCTGCATCCTTCTTCTTGCGAGGGCACTGGGTGAAGGTAGTGCCGTGGAGGACGTGTACTACTTGCCAGAGTTCTACAACAGATCCGTGAGCTAAAATGCTAAGGAGATTTACGTGCATCCTAAGCCGCGTGGAACGACTAACCAGCTGCTATCCGGAGGCCCTGGTGGAACCGTCCGTGAGCTTGCGATTTTAAACTAAGATGTATGTGAGCTATATACTTTTTTGGTAAATACTTGTTATATTTTCTCATCGAGTGCGCCTTCACTTTTTTCTCTCTCCCTCTCTCGCTCTTTCTTTCTATATATATATATATATACATATACATATATATTTATGTATATATATATCTGTATCAAACAGCAATCCCTTGAGCTTCTATGCTTTCACGCCTGGGGGGAAATGTAATAGGGTGTGAGAATCAGAAAGTGAGAGATTTTGGTAAAATTCTCCTGGTTTTTTTTTTTAAAGTGGCAATCATTTACATGGCAAAGCCAGGTTGATTTTGCCATGAAAATGATTGCCACTTTAAATAAAACATTCCCCGCCCCATGTCTTCCTCATGGATAGACTGTTTTGGAATGCAGCTATTTTTTGGATTTAGTATTCAGATGATATGAGAGTGTAGCTAAAATATATAGGGAAATAAAATATTTAGCCATTTTTGGGGATAATTCGTGTTCATCATTGCCAGGCTGGAAATTATTTTATCTATTAATTAATTGCTTACTGATACAAGCATCATCTTGGAATTAATGCACCAATGATTCATTGGTGGATTAATTCCAAGACTATACAAATAACATAAGTAATGGATTAATAGATAAACAGATTTTCAGCCTGGCAATGATAACCCTGATTTATCCCCCCAAAATTATTGCATATTCCCATTATATTTTTATTCACTTTCACCATCTGCAGAACATATCAAATTTTGAATATAGAATAATTTTCCTATAAATGCAAAAAAATGTTACTATACATCTTAATGTGGTTTTGATATGTGCACATGCACTAGTTTAAGCTGTAAAATCATATTTATTATTAAATCCGACATTCTTTCTAAGGGGTTATATTAGTAAATGAATAACCATTAACCTCTAAAGTAGAATGACTGGTTCAATATTAATTATGATTTTACATCTAATCAAGAATTATTGCATGTGCACATATCATAACCACAATAAGATGTATATTAAACATTTTTGCATTAACATACCTTCCAACTGTACCTTTTTAATAGGTACAGTACCTTTTTTTATGGTCTGTACCGATTTTTGGCTTTCCAAACTTTAATTGAAAGTATAGGGAAAATGGTGTGGCCACGCCCCTTTACCAGTGGTCACGCCCCTTTTTCTAATTTGTACCGATTTTTATGTGTAAAATGTTGGAGGGTATGCATTAATAGGAAAGTTATCACTATTTTCTTTTCTAATAATAAAGGCTATCAAGCAGCAGAGATACTTAAAATATTCCCCACACACGAATGAATGCTATCATCTGTGTACAGCAGTGAGTGCACCGTATCAACACACATTGTCACTGAGTCAGTCAGACTACGTGACACTGACTAAATGTCTGCACCACTGGGGGATACTAAACTACCAATTCAGTCTGCCACCGGCCGCCAGCACCGCTGAGGTCGTTTGAGCGTGATGGAGCCTCATTCAGCAGCTCCATCACAGAGCTGGTGGCTCTCTGTGAAAGTCAGTGTCTCGCAGGATTTGACTTCCCACGAGACTGACTATGGAGCTCCAGTCCAGTGCTCCTTGGCGGCGCGGCCCTAAAAAGGGATTTTAATAGTGCCGCCAATGTAACGCAGTACAGGGCCCGATTCAGGAAAGGAGGGGGGTCGGAATGTGGGGGCTCCTAATGTGTGGGGGCCCGGGACGATCACCCATATCGCCCCCCTTTAATCCGGCCATGCATGCGGGGTGAACTAGCCCTGTGCTGGGCGTCCCCCCGCATGTCAGGGAAGCTGATCGTAGATGTGCTAAATTTAGCACATCTACGATCAGGTGTGAATTAGGCCCAGTATGGCTAATCTGTATATGCATCAATATTAGAGCAAATATATCTTAAATCATTTTCATGTACACCAGAACATTTTATTTTATGTAACATTTTTATAGATGACCTTTTCATGATCTGGACAGGGGGATGGAGACTCTCACTGCTTTCGTGGATTACCTGACTAATTTAAATACTACAGATTTACTGTGAACTTTAGTGACCAATACATAATTTTTCTAGATGTATTGATGAATTGCCAGGATGATGGTCTGGTGACACAGATTTCTAGAATGGAGTTCGGTATTCCTAAATGCTAAGGGTTTCACAATTAACCTCGGACACTACACTATGGCCACATGCATTGAAAAAGACATGGGGGATTGGTTCTTGGAAAGAGGATATGGGACCTAATTCAGACCTGATCGCACCTCTGCGAATTTGCAGAGGTTTGTGATTGGATAGTCACCATCCAGATTTTTTCGCAGTTTGGCCTAGTGTCTGCGCATTGTGATCCATATGCAGTCACAGTGGCGTCACAAGGGGGGTGCGGGGGGTGCGGCCCGCTCCCGGGTGTCACCCGCCGAGGGGTGACACCAAAATGCCGGCTCCTGCAGAGTGACAGAAGCCGAGTGCTGCACTGTTATATTATGTGCAGCACTCGGCTCCTGTCACTTTGTAGGAGCCAGCACTGCAGGGACAGCACCTCCCGAGAGTCAGCCCTCACCTCCCACACCCCCCAGTGAAAAAAAAAACGGGTGTCGGGACGCGAAGCCTTGCCCCTCCGCAAAGCCCCGCCCCCTTTGCGTGCCTGCAATGGTTTAAAAGCGGGTTCCGCCCGTGAAGCCCCGCCCCTCTATTTAAGCCCTGACTATTCCCGCGAAGCCCCGCCCCTTTTATCCTCGTTGCCGCACCGGGTGTCACAGAGGTGAGTGACGCCTCTGTGCAGTCATTTGATAATCGGCCACTGTGCAATTTCTCACAACAGCGATCATGTCTGAATTAGACCCATGTTTCTAAGGAGAATGATAAATCAATCTCAGATTGCTTAAAATTGAGTACACAAAATGATTTTCAGAAAAAGCAAGATCTGAAAAAAACCAAGAACACACGGATAACTTTTGTTAACACCTTTTCCATTTTATCTGATGATATTAAATGGACTATTATGAGGCATTGGCACTTAATAACATCAGACCCCATTTTAGGGAAAGAACTCACTGAACCACCCTTATTTTGCTATAAAAGAAGCAGCAACTTTAAAACCACTTAGCTGACGATTTTTCCCTTCAAAACTGTTAATAACATTGTTTTTTAAAATTTATTTTATTTCATAAAGTTTCAAAAGTATTTTTCTAAATATTTAAACATTATATTATGCACATCTGCAGAACGGATCTCCTCATCAAAAATGGGGGGACAGGGTGGGACGGCGCAGTCGCATGAAATCTGACCATGCCAGTTAAGTGGTTTTTAAAGAATGTTTGGTGAGAAATGACAGAACATTGGAATGCTGTGTATAGCAGTGCTCTGTAACAGGACCACGATGCATATGCAGAGCAGCATGCCACACGTGTACACATCGCAACAAGCTCCCAATAGCATGAGACCCCCGAATCGACCCCCGTTCACTTCAATGCATAGCGTAAGGGTACACAATGATGAATTAGAACCAAAACGAAAACATGGAGATCCACTCATATCTCTACCTGTAAGATTGTACCAAGAGGCGAACTCTAGCAACCTAACTTTAAAGTGTTCCTGGTTCCTGGGAGGCATTGTGGGTGAGATATTTCCTGGATTTCATTTTACACAGTTGACTTAACCACCTATCTAGAACATGGGTTATCTATCTGAGAACATGGGCATGGTCCATACATATAAGCTGGTGGCCAGGACAGAAGATGTGACTTGTGCACATTGTGCCTGAAAAAAGGATCATCTTCTAATAATGGTAGCAGCCTAGCCAGTATTGAGAAGTGGCAGGTCTAACTCTTACCACACCAGTACTATACTTCTCTGAGATTTCCAGCACTGACACGCCAGAAGGGATAGGTGGAAAAAGCCTATTTAAATGTTGTGATTAGTTACCATTTGTGCCAGAGGACTAAAGCCCCTCAAATATTATCTTTGCCTAGTGCCATTTGAATCATTAGGCCCGAATGACTGCTCAAAGGCCTGTTGCCCAGATAATCATATAAACATGAAATGTTGCTTCAGGACTAATGCCTGATTACAGCCTCAGACTCTTTTGTCTAATATAAGTTATATACTAGTGCCCCACCAGCTAACCATGATGGGCACAGGGCAATACACTATGTGCCTAACCTGCAGGAGTCAGTGCTGCTCCTCACCTTGTCAAGTGCCACTCTTGACTCTTGGCAGTATTTTGATTCTGATTACTTTTTTACTTCCATCTGGCTTCTCATGGGCAGCAAAAGAGCCCTTTTGTCACAAAGACTTGGTTAACCAGTAGTCTATTGTGCTTAACCCAGTGTCTTCTTGCTGCTCTCTGGCATATCTACTTATTTACTACCTTTATCTTACATCCTCGAGGATGCTGGGGTCCACATTAGTACCATGGGTATAGACGGGTCCACTAGGAGCCACTGACACTTTAAGAGTTTGAGAGTGTGGGCTGGCTCCTCCCTCTATGCCCCTCCTACCAGACTCAGTTTAGAAAATGTGCTCGTAGGAGCCGGTCACAGCTAGGGGAGCTCCATAGGAGTTCTTTTAGTTTTATTATTTTAAATAGAGTTTAGGCACAGGGAGAATGCTGGCAACAGCCTCTCTGCTTCGAGGGACTAAGGGGGGGAATAGTGTCCGCCATGTGGGGTCTGAGCCACTATCTCCGCTGACAGGACAATGAGCTCCTGAGGGGATCGAACGTTCCCCGCCACAGGGGATTGCTTACCCCAGCAGCATGCTGCCACCCCCTTACAGAGCCAGAAGATCAGTGGCAAGTTAGTCACCACCCCCCCTAGCAAGCAGAGAGCCGGTGTGAAGATGGTGGCAGCAAGGTATGGAGCGCAGTACTAACTGCGCTCTGGGGCTCAGCAGTACATAGTGTGGCGCTGCGAGGGGTGCCCTGAGCCAGCGCCTACACCCTACATTGACCACCAAGCCTGTCAGGGTCCCAGGATCACTGCCAGCACTTTTCCTCAGGCAATTATATCCTTCAAAAGAGCGGGAAGCAGCGCCATGAAAGGGGGCGGAGCTTCTCCTCAGAGCGGACCCAGCAGCATTCAGCGCCATTTTCCTGCCTGCAGAAGCGCTGTCAGTGAAAGCTGTCCCTCCAAATCAACTCCAGCTATGTTATACGGTACCAGTGGGTTGTAGAAGGTGGGGGGGCTGTATATCTGTACTGTGCAACCAATTAAGGTACACAGTAAGTGCTGGTTAGAGGTCTCCCTATCTTGTAGCGCTGTGTGTGGGTTGGCTCCAATCTTTGTGTCTCTCTTGCCATTCTAAGGGGGGACACTTTGTCTGCCCTTCCCTGTGTGGAGTGTTTGTGGTCTCCATTAAGCTATGCCCAGGGACTCTGTGTCATATGCTGCAGAGGATATGTCCTCTCAGGATGATCCCATTTAATGTAATCAGGATTGCACTGTGTTAGCGCAGGTCCCAGCAAGGGAGCCTGAGTGGTTAGCCTCTATTAAAGGTATGATTTCTCAGATTTCTAAGAGAGTTGCACAAAATTAGTCTGCAACTCTATGGCAGTTTGGTCCGGCTCTGTAACCCCAGGCCCCCCTACTGTATGCTCCCAAAAATGTACTCTTGCCCAGATTATGCAAGATGACACGGATACCGATTCTGATATGGCAGACGGTGATGGGGATGTGCTGCGGGGAGGGGGGGTGGCATCTCTTGCAAAAGGGGTGCAGTTGATGATAGAGGCCATTAGAGATATGTTGAATATTGCTAATACAACACCTGAGCAGGTTGAGGGGGCTTACTTCACTGACAATAAGAAAGCCTCACTAACCTTCCCTGCGTCTAAGGAATTAAATGCTATATTTGAGAAAGCCTGGGAAAACCCGGAGAAAAAAATTCAGATCCCTAGAAAGGTTCTGGTTGCTTTCCCTTTCTCTGAGGAGGATAGAAAAAAATGGGAAAACCAACCCATAGCTGACGCGTCTGTATACAGACTCTCAAAAAAGGTGGTTTTACCTGTCCCCGGATCTACCGCGTTAAAAGCTGATTGCAAAATTGACACTACGCTCAAATCCATATACACAGCTTCAGGGGCGATACTACATCCTACTATTGCCTGTGCATGGATTTCCAAAGCTTTAGTAAAGTGGTCAGGCACGTTACTTGAGGATTTGGATACAATGGATAAATGTGACGTTGAATTGTTTATACGCAATATTCAGGATTCTTCAGGATTTATAGTGGAATCCATGAAAGACCTGGGTTCGATGGCTGCAGGGATATCTTCCATGTCTGTCTCAGCTCGTAGAGGACTTTGGCTGCGCCAGTGGTCTGCCAATGTGGAATCCAGGAGAGGTGTGGAGACCCTACCCTACACAGGTCAGGCTCTCTTTGGGGAAGCATTGGATGCATGGATTTCCATGGCTACAGCGGGTAAGTCACCTTTTCTTCCCTCAGCTGCACCTGCTACGAAGAAACCTTTTTCTTCAGCTGCATCACAGTCCTTTCGGGCTGCTAAAACAAGAAAGGCCAAGCCGTCCAACACCTTCTTTAGAGGAGTTCGTCCAAAATCCAAGAAACCTGCTGCGGCGGGTTCCCAGGAACAGAAGCCTGTTTCAGGTATGCCAAAGTCCTCAGCATGACGGTGGACAGCGTGGCCTAGAAGTGGGGCCAGTGGGGGCGAGACTGAGGCATTTCAGCCACATCTGGGTGTCGTCTGGCCTGGATCCCTGGGTGCAAGATATTGTGTCCCAGGGGTACAGGCTGGACTTTCAAGATCTCTCCTCACCGATTCTTCAAATCAGGCTTGCCAGCTTTGCTGGCAGACAGTGCTATCTTACAGGAAGCCATTCAGAAGTTGGTGGAGTTACAGGTCATTGTACCAGTTCCACCCCATTTGCCAAACAAAGGTTACTATTCGAACCTTTTCATGGTACCGAAACCGGATGGTTCGGTCAGGCCCATTTTGAACTTAAAATCACTAAACCCCTTTCTGATTGAGTTCAAGTTCAAAATGGAGTCTCTGAGTGCGGTGATATCAGGTCTGGAGAAGGGGCAATTCCTGGTATTCCTGGATATCAAGGATGCGTACCTCCACATTCCAATTTGGCCGCTGCATCAAGCTTTTCTCCGATTCGCACTGTTAGACAGTCATTTTCAGTTCCAGGCCCTGCCATTCGGCCTCTCCACAGCACCGAGGGTATTCACCAAGGCGATGGCGGAGATGATGGTTCTCCTCCGCAGACAGGGGGTGAACATAATTCCGTATCTGGACGATCTGCTGATAAAGGCATCATCCAAGGAGAAGCTGTTACAATCCATTGTTCTCATGACCCATCTACTCAGGGAACACGGTTGGATCCTGAATCTTCCAAAATCACATTTGGAGCCAACCAGGAGGTTGTCCTTTCTGGGAATGATCCTCAACACGGAAGTGCAGAGTATTTCTTCCAGAGGAGAAAGCGTTGGTGATACAAACAATGGTCCGGGATGTCCTGAAGCCAGCCCGGGTGTCAGTTCATCAGTGCATTCGCTTTCTGGGGAAGATGGTGGCCTTTTACGAGGCTCTGCAGTATGGGAGGTTTCATGCTCGACCCTTCCAACTGGATCTCCTGGACAAGTGGTCAGGATCTTATCTACACATGCACCAGAGAATACGTCTGTTGCCAAAATTAGTAAATTAGAAACATTACTTTTAGCCAAGGGTCTTAAATTTGCTCCCTCCAAACCTCCTGCTTTCTTTAATTTGTTTCTAGAACTTAACACCTATATTCGAACATTAGCACTTAAAAGATACTTTGCCACTAAGAACCTTACGCAACGTAAACTTGATTGTTTCCTATTGTACTGGATGATCAGGACAGAACCAGTTTAAATATGTTGGAGTCTCTTTTCTTAGAGAATAACACATTGGACGCCACAGTTCCGGTCTATAGTCAAGACCGCACAAATGAACGCACTTGCAAATTTAGGAATAAATCTCAATTCTTTCCCCTACACCATAGGAGCCCTCCTATTGATATTTTCTACAAAAAAATTGGATGATTTTAATGTTCTTTGTCAGAAGGAACTTAAGAGATTCAAATATAGACATAATCTCGCTGTTCAAGAAAGACTGGCCCTTCAGAGGTTGGCCAATGACCCCTCCCTTGTCATCAAGCCGGATGACAAGGGGGGGGGGGCGGGGCATTGTAATCCAGAATACAGATGACTACTTATTAGAAGCTCTTAGACATCTTAATGACAGTAATACATATGTCAAACTGTCCAACAATCCCTCTCAGAACTATCATAGATCTTTGACTATTCTAGTTAAGGATGCACTGGCTAAAGGTATTAGAACTAAGGAGGAATCCAGGTATCTCATCCCCACACACCCCATCACTCCCACTTATTACCACTTACCTAGATCCATAAATCACTCACTGCACCCATTATTTCTGGTGTTGGGTCCCTCACTTCTAATTAATCACATTTTGTTGATTTCTTTTTACAAACACTAGCATCATCCTTATGTTCACATATCAGAGACACTACATCTTTCTTGAACACCATCTCAAATATCAACTGGAAAAGTTATTTTTTCTTTATGACTTGTGACGCACAGGCGCTATATTCCAATATTCCGCATCAGAAGGACTTATCCACTATAGCGGATTCTCTTTCTAAAACTAATTATATTGATTCTTAGTTACAGCAATTCTTATTGGACTCAATTTCTTTTATTCTATCGCATAATTATTTTGTTTTTGATAAGAAATATTATGTACAAATACTTGGGACGGCCATGGGGACGAGGTTGGCGCCGAGCTTCGCCAACCTTTACATGGGGGCCTTTGAGGACCACCATGTGTGGGGGCGGAGCTTTGGCATGGACCTCATCTACTATGGTCGTTACATAGATGACATGTTTTTTTATTTTTGATGGCGACATTTCTCTTTCATCTGATTTTATTACTCAATTGAACACAAATAATTTTAATCTATGCTTCACGGGTATTTCCAATAAATTATCTATTTCTTTTCTTGACATTTCCCTTACCATAGTTGATGGAAAAATTTCCACCAAAACATTTTGTAAGGAGGTTGACACTCTAAATTTCATACACCATAACAGTTCACATTATAAACCGTGGTTAAATAATATCCCTTTTGGACAACTAAGATGCATCAAACGTGACTGTAGTGACATATCTGACTACCAACTACAAGCAGATGAGATATCTATATCTTTCCAGAACCGAGGTTACCCTGCAACTTTAATTAAATCGGCCCATGAAAAGGCTGATGCTTTGGATAGGAAAGATCTTTTAGTACATAAAATCCATTCCCATAAATTTGAACAAGATCAACCTCACTTTATGTCACAGTTTAACAGCTCCTCGTCTAAGATTAGAAATATTATTTATAATAATTATCCTATTCTCCTTAAGATCAGGTCCTTAGAGCTGAATTGAAAGACACACCGTCAGTGATTTTTAAAAAATCCAATAATTTGCAACAATATCTTGCACCTAGTCCCTTTGTAGACAAAAGAAACACAGACGATAATACAACTTCTGTTAAAACTTCTCAGAGGCTCCCCAAAATCATAGGATGTTTTAAATGTGGTGCGAAACAATGCATCACATGCTCATATATACAGAATAATTTGAAGGTTTTCAGTGCATCTAATTCAAGTTGAAATACATTCACATATTAACTGTAACAGTTCTTTTGTAATTTATTTATTGATCTGTAAATGTAATCTAATTTATGTGGGAAGGACAACACGTAAACTTAGGATCAGATTCCTTGAACACAGACGTAACATCCAAAAAGGTTTTATGTTTCACAGTGTCTCTAGACACTTTTTGGATAAACACCAAAAAATTCCAGATGATATCCAGTTAATTGGTATTGAAACTATTATGCCTACTGTACGTGGGGGGGATAGACATAGAAACTTATGTCTCAGAGAGAATTACTGGATCCATAAATTGAGAACTCTTATACCGGAGGGGTTAAATGAATGTATTGAATTTGATCTCTGATAATAACTAGATAGTGGTGTTTCTATACTTGTTATATCAGTTGTCTGTTTGTTGATTTGTATTTTTAATTTTTTTGATACTATTTTATCTTTATGCATTTAGTATATCATTATTAACTATCTGACTGACATGCAGATCTAAATTGCTATAATACTGGTCGCACAGGTAGATTCATAATTAGTAAATGACCCCCATTTTTCAAATTATCAAAGATATTCTTTATATTCTTCCAGAATTTGGGGGGTGCTACCACAGGCAAGGTAAGTCTGCAAGAAAAAAGGAGAATGAATTCGAAATGCCCTATGGTGGTGCACACAATCTTGTATTAAGATATAACTTTTATTGAAATATATGTTAAAACCAGCGAATATTAAAAGGAAAGTAGAGTCGTGTAAATAGAAAAGAAATAGTGTCTTAAAATGAAAATGCTGCGCACTAGATGTCACCGGATTCGCTCATATATTGCTAGCAAAATCTATAAATGGTCAAGAGTGTATCAGAACTATTCCATATGTGTTATATTACACTTTTTAGACAGCTGAAAAGGCTCCAAGAATAGGTGTCCCACAAATTAAATATATTCCTTCCCAGGATTCCAAATGTAGGATCGTTGAAGCCAAATTCCAGATGTCACCTTGTATAATGCTAATGGTTTACTATATGTTTTGCTGAATTGTCTCTCAATAAACTGATCAGAATGCTAAATGTGTACTGTGTCTCTCTATATCTCAAAGTTAATATACAAACTCTATTATAAGGTCTCAATAATATCTGTGTGTTCTAGTTTCATGAGCAGTGTTGTATCCACTGATAAAGGAGCATGTGAAACATTCGGATACAAATGTATCCACTAAAGGGAAACAGTTGTTAAGCTCTGACAGTATCCAATCTTTTAGTTGTCACAAGATTTTATCATAGCATCGCTATGGCTCATAGAGAGCTGTGACAATTAATGATAATAAATGGTCAGAAATCTTTTAACAAGATATTACTGTACATCATATCCATTCCCTTAAGATCCTTATACTCAAATAGATGTTAGTGATCTATTTAAGATCATAAGAGTAGTTTATTCCTCTGTGTTATAATAGGAATATTAAGGGCTCAGCACATTCTTATATGAATGTAGGCTCAAAATATCAATATGAACATGGTTCGTTAATGTATCATGTTAAGCCTACAGGGTGTGTGTATAATAGTAAATCTTACACCAGGTACCTAAATATATTAGGCGCCCTCTGCTGCCCTTTTACTTGGGAGGATTATATATACAGTGAATATATAGCACTTGCTGTAAATGGGTCTGTGATCACTATAGAGTTATTGTATGTGTGAAATGTGTCATTAATGTCCTGACACACATCCAGCCTTTTATTAAATAATTTCTGGTATAGATGTTATATACACATTAAGCATCTTTTGGTGTGCCTATCAGGGCTTTATTATTCAGCCTTGTGAACACCATTTAATACCATTCATAATACACAGTGTTATATCGGCACAGTGAATTATTTTATCAGCATCTGATTGTGCAATTTCCTCCCTGTAACTACCACACTTTGCCTGAATTGAGACACTTACAAAATCAATGATTTCTGATATAGATACATATACACATTAAACGTCTATTGGCCATATGGATTAGAACCTTGATGTACTGCCTTAGTATAGGGTTCAGTATGGTTCATTACATATAGTATTTACTTGCACAGTAAAGCATTCTGTTAGCAGCTAATAGTGTTGAAAGCTTCCAATAAGCATCACAGCTAACACAAGTTAAACACTCTCAACTGCAGTATAACAAGTCTTTCCTAATCTATCTAGCTGAGCATTGTCCGGTGACTACCTAAAGTGCGCAGCTAGCCTGACGCACGCTTCGCTGTTTGCTTCATCAGAGGCAGAACCAGATTGCTTCCCAGTTTGTCCTTAAATACCAGCAGTAATTGTATTTCTGCCAATGGGAATCGCCTGTCAGCATCAGATATCCAATAGTGTTATGCCATCTCACATGCTGACACTCCGGTCACGTGATCGGCATTCACTGAAGCTTCCTATGCCGTCTTTTCAAGTTAGACCAATCGATCCAACACAATCGCTGTGAAGTCTAAATTATTCAGACCAAATCCATCGAGTACCTATCCGTGATGTACGGCGCTTCAAACGCATAATCTCATGTGTTACATCCAAAGGATGGTACCTGTTTGACAACATGAGATCCCAGAGTTTGTAATCTGGATCTTCATATTGTCTATATCCTTGTCTATCTGAATTTAATCTCCTATATACTAAATATATGCATCCAGGTTAATTAATGGCTCAATGATAATATATCTATTGTGTCTTCCCAGACCAGGTTAATCAATTGGTACCCTCTCCATATTTTTCAATGGATCTATACTGAATTTAGAGTGTCAGTGCATCTGAAGAGGAGAATAATTCCTAGATTAAATTAGAACTTGTGAATCTTTATGTTATTTAATCAAACTGATGTTAAGTCTAATATTTGCTAAATATATATAGACTGCATTGATAAATCCATAATTGGGAGCTTCACATATTTTTCTTCATGCCATACCGTCAATACTTATCATACAGATATTGGATCTCATAGCCAATAAAAATAGTGATAATTAGTGAATCAGTGGTTAAATATTAATCCAATCAGGTAAGTATATATACATAATTCTGTGAGGTAAACTTACCAAAAATGTTACATAAATGCTCCTATTAGGAAAGCAAATTAATAAAGTGTATAAAAGAATGAAAACAAGTGTAAGGTGGTAATTGACCAACGAATAAATCTTATTCGTTGGACTATGTGAATAGCAGATTTTCATATCTATTTAATCCCTCACATCACAGAAAATCTGTGATATATGAAAAGTAAATAAAATTGAAAGAACTGCTCTCATATTGGGGAGCAAAGTGAGGTGAATAGTATTCGAGAGCAATCTCTCTTAACTTAAATAGAATTATAGTGACAAATATGAGTATTTAGTGAGGATCATATGCGTGATTAAAAAGAATAATTATTTTATTTTATTTTAAATTAAAAAACGTGAGTAACAAAGGTGTCCAGTTAAAGTAAAATAAATGTGTGGGGTGAGAAAAGCAAACAAAAATAGAACTAATAATAAGTATTCAGTTATATTTGATAAAGTATAAGGCTACTCAAATGCCTTCAGTTTTAAAGTCATCCTGGGCATATATCTGTTAACTGTGAATGGAGAGAAAGGAAGCAACCCCTGTATGTAACTTAGAGACAGATATTTGGGTATATCTTTAATAATAATTTCTAAGATCCCACATGTATGTATATCCATGATTGAAATTATCCTGGGTATGATAGGGTCATCCCGGGCAAGTGTAAATTATGTATAAAAAGCAAAATAGTCCATGGATCATAAAAAGGATGTATAGTTGTTTTCTTCGTTCAATCCTTTTGGTGTCAAAGTGTCCATTAGGAAAATCAACCTTGTCTCTTGTTTGAGGAGCTCCCGATCGATATCTCCTCCTCTAATATTCAAGGTGATTTTCTTCATACCAAAAGCTGTCAGGCCTCTAGAATTGCCTTGATGATGCTTTAAGAAATGTCGGGCCACAGGTGTAAGTGTCTTCATCATTTCTTTGTCCCTTCTCGCATTCCTTATGCTTCCCAAGTGTTCAAGTAGTCTCTTCTTCAGGGGTCTTTTAGTTTTCCCTATATACTTTTTGTTGCATGGGCATCTTAAATTATATATCACGGCAGAAGTTTCACAATTGATATATTCTCCAATTTGCCAGATCCTGTGGAATTTATCAGTGTATTCTGTTGTATTGACCATCATGGAGCATGCTTTACATGTACCACATTTACTGGATCCTTTCTTATCATATAGAGTTTTTTTAATGGTTTCCAGATAACTTTGGACTGGTATGTCCCTGAGATTTTTGGAACTTCTCCAATTAACAATGATATTCTACCCCAAGATTGTGTCCAAATCCGGGTCAGTACGGAGAATTTCATAATGTTTCTGCAGGATCTCCCGGACATCCTGCCACTCCTGGCAGAATGTGCCAATGAATCTAACTTTTTCCTCTTCCTTCTTCTTAACCTTAGGTATAAGTAGTTGATCTCTTGTATATGTCTTAGTTTCCTGATAGGCTCGTTTGGTAGATCTTCTACTGTATCCCCGGGACCTAAGTCTCTTACTCAACTGTTGAGCCCTCATTTGGAAGGTGTCCTTTTCGGAACAATTCCTCTTCATACGTAGGAACTCTCCTTTCGGCAGTCCTTTTATCACTGACGGGTGGTGGGAGCTTTCGTGGTGAAGTATACTGTTTGTTGCAGTTTTCTTGCGGAATAGGTCTGAGGAGATATGGCCATCCTCTTCCAAGGTCAGTGTGACATCAAGAAAGTTGATCTTCTTCTCATCCATCTCATGTGTCAGCTTCAAATTGAATTTATTTAAATTCAGCTTTTTCATGAACCTTTCGAATGTCGGTTTATCACCTCCCCAGATTATGAGGAGATCATCTATATATCTCATCCACATGTGGATGTGGACGGTATATGGGTCATTCTCCTCACAAAAGACGACCTCCCTCTCCCACCACCCCAGGTACAGGTTAGCATACGTGGGGGCACACGTAGTCCCCATCGCAGTCCCCTGTACCTGTAGGTAGAAATCGCCATTACAGACAAAGTAATTTTTGGTCAAAACAAATCTTAAAAGTGTGACCAAAAAGTTGTTGAAATCACTAGTCTGATTCATGTTCAGAAAGTATTGGACCGCCTGAATCCCAAACTCATGCTTGATGCTCGTATATAAACTTTCAACGTCACAGGTTATCAGCCATGTGCCGGGATTGAATGTTATATCTTGAATCTTACTAAGAACATTGAGAGTATCTCTAGTGTATGAGGGTAATCCAATGACATATTCTCTCAGGTGTGAGTCTAGATATTCACTCGCCTTCTCCGTGAGACTGCCTATTCCTGACAAGATGGGTCTACCTGGTGGGTTGACCTCATCTTTGTGAATCTTCGGAAGAAGGTATAGGGTGGGTATCCTGGGATTTTCAGTTTGTAAAAAAATCAAAATCTCTTTTGGAAATAATACCACCATCTTTTGCCTTCTGAATCATCTAGTTATAAAACTCTTGATAGTCTTGTGTTGGATTGAAGGTAAGTTTTTTATAGCAGAGTCTATCCCCTAATTGTCTCTGAATCTCTTGTGTGTATTTTTCACGTGGCCAGAGCACAACGTTGCCCCCTTTATCAGAGGGCTTAATGATCGTATCCTTCCATTGCTGTATTTCTCTGAAAGCCTTTCTGACATGCAGATCTATTATTAATCGTCTGAACTTTCAGAGCGAACTGTGTGTTAGCTTTTAGAGTAATATTTATCTATAAAGTTTGTTACTATATCTTATGGACCCTGAAAAAAAGGTTCCACTTCTATTCGATTAGACCCAGCGATACGGAATAGTGAAGCTGCAGACTCACTACCTAAATAGAGATCTAGAGCCTTACTTTGATAGACCAAGAGATCGGGTCTTCTTTCTATAACTGTAACCCCTCTCTTTTTTCTCTGGTTCATTTATGGACCAGATCCAAATTTACATTAAATGGCTTTCTTTTTTCTTTTTAGAATAAAATTGCATTTAAGCAAGCTAGACTAGACGATTTGTGTATGGGTAAACTCCTTTTTGTAATCTCTCTGTTTCCCAAACGTGTCCACTTCATATTCAGTGGGCTCAGTGGCGTGTCGGGTTAGATCACAGAGTTGTGACTGAGTACGGACCTAGGTTCGAATCCACACCAGTCACATTTGTGAATGTTTCCATTTTTCTGTTTATAATAATTCCGCCTAAATCTTAGAATAGACATCAATGATGCTATTAAGATATGTGTTTTGTCTGATAATTATTTTTCATTTATTATTTATTTATTATTTTTTATTTCTGTTGAAAGATAGTTATCTTTGTAGAATACTCTTGGTTTAAATAATGGCTCTATTGGAAGCATTTAATGACATACTTGGGACTAGAATCATGGTTCCTCTGATCACCTATATTCTATTTAAGTGCCAGTGAATTATAACAGTATTCTTCAAATGAATATTGATATACATTTTATTGCTTTTTATGCACATCTGTATAATGCATCTTGATATAATTTGTTTCTATTGATGCAAGTGACTTCTGCCATATATATTTATCTGTTGTTTAAAAGTTTTTTATTTCATATATGAGAGCCGACGTGTGTATAATATATTGTTCTTAATTAGGCATTGATTACTGACATCTGCCCGCCATTAGCCGTTCTGGCTTTAAATACTGGTTAGTCTGGAGGCAGGAATACACCTTCGAGAAAGTCACGTGAATGTGACGAAATGCGTCAGGACCCCTCCTCTGTGCACACCTTGCTCAGGTGAACGTCAGGTGCAATTCGAACTGATTCAGCCATAACACCACTTGATTACTCCATCACTGCAGACGGCCGCCTTTTACCATACCGTTCCGGTCAGCGAAAGTCATCCGGCGGCTATTGCATCTCCACTCCGCTGCTCAGTGTTGTGGGCATCGCAGGACTTTTAGCCGAGGACACTTGGCTAATTAACCAGCCCACCAGAGAGGTGAAAACCTGCATAATTGTTCTACTTGGTGACCTTGAGCTGCTAACCATTTGGAACTGCACCCTCAGCACTTTATTCATCTCCACCTCAGCTACCTTTAGCAATCTGTGGAGTACGGACATTGACAATTCATATTTATTATTAAGTACATGGCAAAATAGTCTATGAATTACCTGAGACAATTTTAGGTGTGCTTCTGTTGTTTCTTATTATCAGCTACATGTTTTTATTTTGTGAAGCATTGCTAATAAATTTTATACATTTACACGTTGGCTCTCTCTTTTAACTCCTGATATACAGCGCAGCCGTTATTCTTTCCAAAGGCCAGGATTTCACTCCTTTGGTGGCTACAATTACCTCACCTTCTGGAGGACTGCAGGTTCGGGATTTAGGACTGGATCCTTCTAACCATGGATGCAATTCTCTTGGGCTGGGGTGCAGTCACTCAACGGGAGACCTTCCAAGGAAGGTGGTCAAGTCTGGAAGCCGTCCTACCAATAAACATTCTGGAACTAAGAGCCGTCTACAACGGTCTTCTCCAAGTGGCCCATCTTCTGCGGGATCGAGCCATTCAAGTGCAGTCAGACAATGTAACAACAGTGACTTACATAAACCGATAGGGCGGAACGAAGAGCAGAGCTGCAATGGCAGAGGTAAAAAGAATCATCCTCTGGGCAGAAAAATACGCATTGGTGCTGTCAGCAATCTTCATTCCGGTAGTAGACAACTGGGAAGCGTACTTCCTCAGCAGACACGATCTCCATCCAGGAGAGTGGGGACTCCATCCGGAGGTGTTCACGGAGGTAACACATCTTTGAGGTGTACCTCACATAGACATGATGGCCTCTCATCCCAACAAGAAGCTTCACCGGTATTGTTCCAGTTCGAGGGACACGCAAGCCGTGATGGTGGACGCCCTAGTGAGTGACGTGAGTGTTCAAGTCAGTATACGTGTTTCCTCCACTTACACTTATTCCAAGAGTTCTAAAACTCATAAGGAGAACAAGAGTTCAGGTGATGCTCATTGCTCCAGACTGGCCAAGAAGGGCTTGGTACGTGGATCTTCTGGCTCTACTGCTAGAAGAGCTGAGGCCTCTTCCTCTTCGGGAGGACCTGCTGCAGTAGGGGCCGTTTGCTTATCAAGACTTACCGCAGCTAAGTTTGACGGCATGGAGGTTGATCGCCAGATATTAGCTCAGAAGGGCATTCCGAACAAGGTTATTCCTATCCTGATACAGGCTAGGAAAGGAGTAACGTCTAAACATTACCATCGTATGTGGAAAAAATATGTATCTTGGTGTGAGTCCAAGAAGTTTCCTAAGGTGGAGTTTCAACTGGAACGGTTTCTCCTCTTCCTGCAAGCAGGTGTGGATATGGGCCTGAGGTTGGGATCTGTAAAGGTCCAGATTTTGGCCCTATCCATTTTCTTCCAGAAACAGTTGGCTTCCCTCCCGGAGGTTCAGACCTTTTTGAAAGGGGTTCTGCACATCCAGCCTCCCTTTGTCCCACCTACGGCACAATGGGATCTTAACGTGGTGCTTCAGTTTCCCCAATCGGATTGGTTCGAGCCTCTACAGGAGGTTGTGGTCAAGTTTCTCACATGGAAGGCTGTCACTTTGTTGGCCTTAGCTTCTGCTAGACATGTCGGAGCTGGGGGCTTTGTCTTGTAAGAGCCCCTACCTGATCTTCCATGAAGATAGAGCTGAGCTCAGGAGACGTCAGCAGTTCCTTCTGAAGGTTGTGTCGGCATTTCATATCAACCAACCTATTGTGGTGCCAGTTGCTACTGACTCCTCAATTTCATCAAAGTCCTTGGATGTTGTAAGGGCTCTGAAAACCTATGTGAAGAGGTCTGCTCCTCACAGAAAAACGGACTCTTTGTTTGCCCTGTATGATCCCAAGAAACTTGGGTGTACTGCTTCTAAGCAGACGATCTCTCACTGGGTTAGGTTCACTATCCAGCATGCATATTCTATGGCAGGATTGCCATGTCCTACGTCTGTTAAGGCCCACTCTACTCGTAAGGTGGGTTCTTCCTGGGCGGCTTCCCAGGGTGTCTCGGCTTTACAGCTTTGCCGAGCGGCTACTTGGTCTTGGTCGATCACGTTTGCAAAGTTCTACAAGTTCGATACTTTGGCCGCTGAGGACCTGAAGTTTGGTCAATCAGTTCTGCAGGATCCTCCGCGCTCTCCCTCCCATTCAGGGAGCTTTGGTACATCCCCATTGTACTAATGTGGACCCCAGCATCCTCTAGGACGTAAGAGAAAATAGGATTTTAATTACCTACAAGTAAATCCTTTTCTCGTAGTCTATAGAGGATGCTGGGCACCCGCCCAGCGCTTCATGATACTGCAGTGGTTACTTAGTTCAGTACTGTTTTGTTACTTGGTTAAGTAATATTGTTCAGCCGTTGCTGATGTTTCAAGCTGGTTAGCTTGGTTTGCCTTGTGTGTGAGCTCCTGTGAATCTCGCCACTATCTGTGTAATATCCTTCTCTCAAAGTTGTCCGTCTCCTCAGGCACAGTTTCTAGACTGAGTCTGGTAGGAGGGGCATAGAGGGAGGAGCCAGCCCACACTCTCAAACTCTTAAAGTGCCAGTGCCTCCTAGTGGACCCGTCTATACCCATGGTACTAATGTGGACCCCAGCATCCTCTATGGACTACGAGAAAAGGATTTACTGGTAGGTAATTAAAATCCTATTTTTAGTATCTTCTGTCTTCTCTTAGCTACTCCATTTCCTGTTTCTGGCGGGTCTTTTTTTATCAACTGCTCAGGGAGCACTTCTGTGCTCCCTTTCTGCACCTTCTCTGAGTGGATGGGTGGAGCTACAATGCATCAAGCTGTGCTTGGTCTGCTCTTGGCAAGCCACAGTTGACAGGTTTTAGATCTCTGTAGATTCAAATAAGCCAGGACTTGGAAGCAATCTATACTTACTGATCCAGGTGCTCATGATGCTGGCTTTCTCCAGATGTGTCCTGGTCCTTTCTCCAATAGCAGAGTCTCCTTTTCTGGATTCCAAGGCAAGTTGGCACCACATCCACCATTGGTCTCTTCCACATACTTTTTAATAAGTGCCATGTATGGACACATTATTACATCTCAATTATTGCTACTGATGTACAGTACACTGTGCACATTGGTGTTATTATTTTGCATTGCCCTGGTATCTTCGAACTTGTATGCAGTGTGGAATAAACAAGTTAAACTGTACTTATTTGGGCATGGCTTGGATCAGCATGGCGTAGCAGCTATAAGCTGTAGCTCTCCACACTAATCCTGTATATCCATCCTGTTCCTTGGCGCATCTTAGCTGAAATGTGTTCTGCAGCTGTGTTAATGTGGGCTGCACCCACCGGAGTGAATGTCACAGTCATATCTACTGGAATACTTTACATATTGGGAGGTGCGCAGTGTGGCCTATCTGCTGGGCGCCGCGGCTAGCCTCGTTGGAAGTCCCTGCACTGTGCTCTGCTGTACTTCCGTTCGCGGCTTTCTTCTGACCACGCTGGCTGGTGGGCTATGGCGCTAGGAGCTGCAGACTTTTGGCGGCGGTGTTGGAGAAGCCCTGCGCTTCCAGCATTCAAGTGCTATATACTGTAGGCATACCTGCTCACTGCGGACCTGCCATCTTCTCTCTCCCACCGTGGACAACAGCGAGGCTCCTGTGCTGTGTTTTATACCCCTAGTCTGTGTCATTACTGCTGGCATATGTGGGGATCTGGACCCTAATTGTCACCGGGACCTGGGAGCTATTACCAACTGACACACTTTCCAGCCGCAAGGACACTATCTTTGGATCATGTACCTGAGGTGCTGCTGTTCTGGGCGCGGAGTGGCTTCTCTCCTGCACTCTCCCAGTAAATACATATTTTACCACTATTCTGGAAGCCGGGACCTTGCTACTGCCTTTGTGGACCAGTGAAACTGCCACTTATTCCGTACACTAGCCACTTTTAAATGTTTCACTGAGTCTGAACTTTTGCACAGCCATTCCCCACTGTGTTCTGCCTGAGGCTGGCTTGGTGCTTGTGAGGATACCGGGTTCCAAATCACTCAGTCATGGTGGTAGATGAAAAACCAACAGTGGTTTATTGAACAGAATGGGTTATAAACAGAATAGGAAAGAGAAAAAAGAAAGACTCTGTGTTGGGGCACACTTTGAAAATTGTAAATTTATTAAAACTTAACTTTTAATTTAGTTCCGCATAAAAAAGGAGGTTTGATACAGAAAAATGTTCAAATACACAAAATATACATACTGTATATAGGTAACAATATTCACAGAAAATGTGTTCAAATGTATAAAGTATATAAATAAATAAAGTAGTTGATAAATTCCACGTAGGGAAAGAAGAAACTGATTCAAAATTAATTAGCAAAAATCAGGATAAGCCTGATAACAAATTAGGAGCACCAATGGTGAAAAATATATGAAAAACAAATATATGCCTGGTTGATCAAGATAAAGGGCACAAATAGATGAAAATGAAATGAAATCACAAATGTAGTGACAATAGGTTATTAAAAATCTATTAGCCTAATTGATCAAGATAGAGGGCACAGGTAAGTATAATTATAAGTATAATTCACAATTTAAATGATAATTAACTGATGGTAATCCCCTGGTCGAAGCTATGTTTGCTACCGAGAAGATCCTTGTAAGAATTTGATTCCGAACGACATTCATAAGAAAACAAAACCAAGATTGCCAAAACAGTGGTGATCTAAGATTATTGGGGAGTAGCCAAGAAATAGGTACAGACTTTGGAAATTCGGAAGTTGCTCTAACACTTCTGCTGTTTGTGATCAGAGGTTAAATCTTTACTGCACCTGATATTCCCAAGTGGTCACCCAGCTGGGTACTAATCAGGCTTGTCAACGCTTAGCTTCCAAGATCGGATGAGATTGGGCGTTTCCGCTGAAATATGGCAGTAATGGAACACTATGACACAAATGAGAGAGTGTAATAGAGGGTGAGCAACAAGAGTACTTCTGCTGTCCAGTTAATAACGCAGATTCTCTGTTACTACAGGCATTGCAGAGAGTGGTCTTGCATCTGGATGAGAGGGTACAGAATTATAGGTGAGATAAGTAGAGGATAGGGAGGGGACCCCACCTTCTGCTGTCCACTGTCTTATATGTTATAGCGCACAGTGGATGAGAGAGGTAGGTTAGGCTCACCTATTGAAAAAAAAGGTTTGAAAACAATATGATGTACTCAGAAAAGTCGATTTGTAACAGGCTACTTTGCTAAGCCAAAGGACCAGTATAGAGAAAATTACGAGAAAAAGAGCCTAAATTAGGTTACATAATGATAGTTATGAAATAACTAGGTAGCGGAATAGCCATTGATATAGTGCTGATAAGTAACATGCACAAATTACAAATAAGTAGGCTTAGAAACAAAGTGAACATGCCACCCTGGTGAAACGATATAGTACTTAGTACTTAGCCTGTAGTAACAGAGAATCTGCGCTATTAACTGGACAGCAGAAGTACTCTTGTTGCTCATCCTCTATTACACTCTCTCATTTGTGTCATAGTGTTCCATTACTGCCATATTTCAGCGGAAACGCCCAATCTCATCCGATCTTGGAAGCTAAGCGTTGATAAGCCTGATTAATACCCAGCTGGGTGACCACTTGGGAATATCAGGTGCAGTAAAGATTTAACCTCTGATCACAAACAGCAGAAGTGTTAGAGCAACTTCCGAATTTCCAAAGTCTGTACCTATTTCTTGGCTACTCCCCAATAATCTTAGATCACCACTGTTTTGGCAATCTTGGTTTTGTTTTCTTATGAATGTCGTTTGGAATCAAATTCTTACAAGGATCTTCTCGGTAGCAAACATAGCCTAGACCAGGGGATTACCATCAGTTAATTATCATTTAAATTGTGAATTATACTTATAATTATACTTACCTGTGCCCTCTATCTTGATCAATTAGGCTAATAGATTTCTAATAACCTATTTCACTACAATTGTGATTTCATTTCATTTTCATCTATTTGTGCCCTTTATCTTGATCAACCAGGCATATATTTGTTTTTCATATATTTTTCACCATTGGTGCTCCTAATTTGTTATCAGGCTTATCCTGATTTTTGCTAATTAATTTTGAATCAGTTTCTTCTTTCCCTGTGTGGAATTTATCAACTACTTTATTTATTTATATACTTTATACATTTGAACACATTTTCTGTGAATATTGTTACTTATATATGTATATTTTGTGTATTTGAACATTTTTTTGTATCAAACCTCCTTTTTTTATGCGGAACTAAATTAAAAGTTACGTTTTAATAAATTTACAATTTTCAAAGTGTGCCCCAACACAGAGTCTTTCTTTTTTCTCTTTCCTATTCAATTTATTACTGACTCTGGGAGCACCACCAACCTATAATAATTATCAGGTACCTTTTAAAAGGTTCTCTATGCTTAGTATTGTTGGTTAGTTTACCAGTTTTCTACAAGTTTTGTACAAACCCATGTTCATTGCTATAATAACTTTCCTGTGCGGAACCAAACCAAACCTCTGGGTTATAAACAGCTCAGCACACTTCTGTGATCCAATTCTACACGACAATCCCTCCTGGAACTCCTGACAGAACATTACTTCTTAGCCAGTCTCCTGCCACTCTCTCTCTGACCTTCTGTGTAGATCTCTCTCAACTCCCCTGTTTGCTATTATCTATACCTTTGTCTTTCCTACAATAAGGCGACACCCCCAGAACAGTTTCAGAGCAAACCTACTTTCACATGCCCAGGCATGTCCCCTAGGCCACAATAGATGTTAACTAAATTAACCTTACTTAATCTGATTGTGTGGCCTGGAATCCATTGTGTGGGGAAGAATGAGGGGGGTGTATGGCCTGACATCTGAGACTGGCTGTATCTACCCAACAGCAAACACACAGGTTATCTGAGCAGTCACATGGGGGGAACATTATTTTACAAACTATAATACAATAACCAATACATTCATGTATATACATCGAAAACATAACTGTACCCTTATAACAATAACATCATACAATATAATACAATATTGCCTAACATATAACTAATAACATATTGGCAATTGGTGAAGTCCATGTGTAGGACCAGGGCTAGGAAAGTAACAACGTGTCTTTTACCACTGTGCGACACGATGCGCCGGCTGTGTCATCACTTGTCGTCACATTACCTTCCCCTACTTTCTCGCCCTGTGTCCTAAGTAGCTTAAGCTTGCTGAGCGCAGTGATGCTCTTCTACATCAGACAGTCTGTGCCCCATCATAACAATGACCGGTTGGAGTCTCTTGTGGGTCTGGTGGTTTTTGTGAATAGCATTTTACAGTTTGTACGGAGCCCACCAGCGTCCCAGGTCCAAAGTCTGTGGTAATTGTCATGAGGCTTGTGTGGGAATTTCTTTCCCCGGTCTGGTGGGTGCGTGGCCCACAGTACATAAATCAATACAGTCTTACCAGGGTCCGGTGGAAACGTGATCAGCAGCCCATAGTTCTTTAATTCCCCCCAGGTGTCCCATCCAAATACATTAATCAAAGTCCCCTTTGTATACAGCCGCTGGGTTGGGGTAACAGCATGTGCAACAGTGTAATTCAGTAAGTCCAATAACTGTGCCTGGGGACTTAATAATTCCCCTACACCCAACTGGGTAACCTCAAATTTCAGATAGTCACAGTTTTCCTCCATACACAAAATCTGATCTCTGGGGCCCTCACTCTCCCTCCCCAACAATGTATTCCCTGGGAACCCCACTTCCATCACCTCTGGTGCATCAGGACAGTGGCTTGCTTCCCCCAAACAAGAAACCTTGGGTCGGTCATATGTTTCACTCTACCTTCTCTAACAATGTTAGAGGTGTATATGTGCGTATTAGAAAATCTGTATAGTTTAATTTAGATTCATGTGAAGTGGACGCTTATGGCAGATATGTTTTTTTGCATGCTCATTATAACCGCCAATTGATGCATGTGCTGGCTGTGTAAACAGATGTACCTACCCCTCAATATCCCTCTTTCACTCAATTTGCATGTTTAGTCACAGAACTGGGGTTGGTGGATATATGGAGAAATCAAAATGTTGATGTCAGCCAATTCTCCTGTCATTCTGCTACTTTTCACACTCTGTCCTGTATAGATTTAGTTTTAATTTCCCCTGATCTATCGCCGGCTGTGGTAGGGGTAGATTACCTTCCACAGGGTATTTCAGATCACTCTCCTGTCTCCCTCACTTTATCAGACTGATAATTTCACGTATTTAGACCCAGCAGTTAGGCATGATACCTTTAAGGCGTTCCTGTGTGATTCATTTATTTCATTTATTAAGATCTCTGAACTTAAATTATTTAGTAGGAGAGAGGAAGTGCGTTTAGAAGCTCTGTGTCAGCAACTGGAGGCTTAATATATTCTTACACAGCTACAGTCTGATAGGATACTATGGCAAGATGTGCAGCGGGAGTGGTCTGACTGTTCCAGAAATCCAGGCGTAGGCTTCTTTTCTCTGGGCCTGAGCAATATTTTCAAGCAGAGATGGGTGGTAGCTATTTGGCTTTTCTGGCTCGTGTTGAATCTAGCAACAATGTTATTAAGTGTGTGCGGAACTCTAGTGATCGATTATGCTACTCTGAACCTAAGGTGGCGGAAACGTTTTGTGATTATTACTCCTTGTTATATGCTTCTCAGGCCTTCTATTCTTTTTAACAGCTTCGGGACTACTTGGCTTGAATTGAGCTGCCCTGTTTGTCTCAGGGGGATGCTGAGGCCTTGGATGCTGGAGGAGATTGAGGCTGCAGTCTCTTCGCTTCCTACTTCAAAGGTCCCTGGGTGCGATGAGCTTCCTGTTGAGGTGTACAAAAGATTTAAAGATTTAAAGAGTTCTTCATTCCTTGCCTGTTGGAATTGTTTAATTCACTTTTTGAATGGGGAATTCTTTCTCAATCTATGTCTGAGGCCAATATAATTGCTTTAGTTAAGACAGGGAAGGACCCCTTGTCACCAGAGTTTTACCGACCCATTTCCCTTTTGACCACTGACGTTAAATTCTTGGCGAAGGTTTTGGCAACTCATTTGAATTTAGTTATTACGGCTATTATTCCCCCTGAGCAGACGGGTTTATGCCAGGTTAATCCACCTCCCAAAACCTGCATAGATTGTTGTGCCATCTTCATAGGAAAGACTTAGTAGAGTCAGAGGCAGTGGTGGTGTCTCCTGATGCTGCCAAGGCCTTTGACTCGTGGAGTGGGTATATCTATGAGGAGTACTTCAAAAATTTGCCTTCGGGCCACGATTTATTAGTCTTCTCCAATTGCTAGATTCCTCCCCAATGGCTCGCGTGACGGTGAATGGATTTGCCTCAGATGCTTTCCCACTGGAGAGGGGAACCCGACACGTTTGTCCCCTATCTCCTGCGCTATTTGCAATTGCTATCGAACCAATGGCTAGTTTGCTGCGCACCACTAAGGAGGTTCGGGGACTTAAAGTTGGGGAGGTTGTGGATTTAGTGGCACTTTATGCAGATGATATACTCCTCTTTTTGCAAGATTCTAAGAGCTCCCTATAGGCTATGTTTCAAATAGTTTAAAAGTTTGGTACTTTTTCAGGTCTATTGATTAATTGCGGTAAATTGAATATTTTCCCTATCTCCGGTCATATTCCTGAGGATGTACATGAGGCTAACCCCTTATAGTGGACGCTACGATTCAAGTACCTTGGTATTTGGATCACACCCGAGCTACTGAATAAGTGGCTCAAAATATTGACCCCATAGTATAGGCCTTTAAGGAAAAAGCTCATGCCTGGAGAAAACTGCCGTTATCCGTACTCAGCTGCATCAATCTATCTAAAATGGCCACCCTGCCTAAATTTTTGTATGTTTTACATAACTCCCCAGTCTATATTCCAAAAAAAGTATTTAGTGGGATTGAGAGTGTCCTATCATCATTTATCTGGGGCAGCAAACCAGTACGGGTCTCCATTAGAACTCTATATAAGTCTCAGCTATCAGGGGGATAGGCCCTCCCTAATCTTAGGTTTTATTATATTGCTGCACAGCTGACACACTTGTCTAGCTGGACAATGAACTCGGTGGACCTGACTACAATTGCTGGATTCTTGGCTGAGCGGGTGGGGTCTCTCTCTACTTTTTCCTTTTCTTCTCTCCAATTTCTGCTCTCTGGCCTCTCTGTTTCTGGATTACCTAATTTGCTAAGCCAGGCCTTATTGGTCTGGCGTTTTACACATACTCTTTATGACTGGTCAGATCAGGATACTTGCACTCCACTATGGTTTAATAACGCATACTCTGAGTTGTACAAATTATCATTGGATAACATCTGGATTATTAGGGGAGTGTTTTCAGTGGGTTAACTGTATCACAGGGGAGTGTTTAAATACTTTTAACAGTTAAAAGGACTTTAGCATTCATAACACTGCTCTGTTTAGATATTTCCACTTACGACATGCTGTACAAGCCCAATTTCCCCACGGTCCCCCGGTGGTCTCAGACTCACCTGTTAAAGTGCTGTTATCTAATTTAGGCCTGAAAGGGAAAATGTCATCTACATATGCTGTTATAAATGATAGATTTCATCTGGATCAAAATAAATGGCCTCCATCTAAAATGGGAGTTGGATCTGGGACCTTTATCTAATGAATACTGGATCCAAATACTGGGATCTATTACATACGCCACCCCCTGTATTAGATATAGACAAGTGTTTTTTTATGTTCTTCGTAGGGTTTATCGTACACCTACAGTATGTCCTTGCAGAGAGCTGGTCTCAGAAGCACTTCCTGTTGTCCTAAGTGTCAGGCTGAAGATACTGGGTTCTGGCACTTACTGTGGGACTGTCCTATGGTTTACGTATTCTGGGAAGGTATATGGCAGGATGTGTTGTTAACTACCCCTTCACTTCCTGCTATAAATCCAAGAATATGTATGTTCGGCCTGGACCTTGAAGAGACACAGTCAGTCACAACTTATAAATAGGTCCTTTGTCTTACCACTCTATCTTAAGTTGTTATAGCAAGGGTCTGTGTTGATTTATGGAATCTTATATAACATATATTTATTATATCATATATTGATATAATGGTTTATGTATTTTATATCTGCAAATATATTATAATAGGCTTACAAATAGGTGGGCTCATAACAAAAGGGGTGATGTTTAGTACTGGTCCAATCACACAATATGTAATGCGTGGACGTTCCTATTTTCATACCTGTGATTGGCTCAGATTAAAGGAGCTATATCTCTACTGTCCAGGAAATATTTCCAGGCAAAGCCTAAATATACTTTACAGAGATATATAATCCTGGCTCATTGAACATATAAGTACTATACTTTGACTACAAGTCAGTTGTCCCAACTTGCAGAGCCTTATATAATATATGCAGATTTCATGTATAACTTTAGTGATTCCGAAAATGAGTTCAAGACTTGGAATACCAGCTCTATTTTGTCTAGTACATTTATTATAGGTGATACAAATTACAAGATAAGATAACACAATGATAATAAATCTTATAATTTATCTAAACTTCCTTAACCATGGTACATACATAAAACACAAACAGTTTTACAAACTTAAACAATTAATACACATACTATACACTTGCAAGAATATGTGAGGGCATAATTCATAGCTACCGTCTTAGGATCCTGACTCCCTCTGGACTTTGTTCCTTCCTCCTCTCCTTCTAACTCTCTATCTATCAGACTGCCCCTTATATCCTATATTCTACCAATTCAAAACTAGTATATGCCCACAGTTTCCAATGGAGTACATAATTATAGGTTTTGACAGATTCCAAAGTGTAATAAAACGTTCTCTGCTAACTCCGTCCCACGGTGGTGAGCATGTAGAGAATTTTGGGATCATAAAGTTTGGTATTCCTTTATCCATCAGAGATCTACCTTTGTATGGATGTGTAAACGATCTATTTCGCCTAGGCCCTAGGGTGTTAGCATAAATGATTGTGACCTGTTTATAGTGCGTTTGATCCTATATTATCATTGCCTCTGGCCAGCAGTATAACTGGACAATAGGCCAGCTGGTTGATGTACTCTCTAAAGGTATGAAGATCTTTGATTGTGAATTCCAATGTACCCTGTTCATACCAGTAACTGTTTGCATATTATGAGACCTGAGCTAGGTGACCTATTGACTTTATCCACCAAGTTATGATTATTTATTTGCTGTGTGTGAATCAAGTATACAGTATACATATATCT
This sequence comes from Pseudophryne corroboree, assembly GCF_028390025.1. NCBI lineage: Eukaryota > Metazoa > Chordata > Amphibia > Anura > Myobatrachidae > Pseudophryne > Pseudophryne corroboree. Next base: position 474,251,127 of record NC_086445.1, on the reverse strand, counting down.
ACATATCATGTAAACTTTGATTTAATTGTACTTGGTATAGCGCAGATCAGACGTTAATCCTTTGATTAATACAGATATGAATAATGGCATGGAAGGGATGAATTTGTGTAATGCTCAATGTATTGTGTATTCTGGCTATATGGCTTACACAGAGAAAACCTGTCTCTTACATAATGACCCATAATCTTGCAGTAAAACACACAGAAATACATGCTACTAAATTCTCAAAACATAAGACTAATACATTCAAACCTATTTAAGTTATACCTTACAATAATATATATATACACACACTCTTAACTGGTTAAAATCACATTGGGTAATAAATCATATTATTTAATTTACATAATTTGTTCTAACTTTGGTACCTACTAAATTATATTGTTATGTAATGGTCTATATGGCAACAGTCGCCCCCTTGTGGCCGTGAGAATTGATGATGATGGCCACACATACATTAACATAATAATTGCTTATATCTTGCATCTACCAGTTTTTCTAGCTTACTGCGTTCCTGCCTTATAAGGCGCTTAAGCCACAATATCAGTGAAATTAAAATGATTAGCAAGATTGTTTGACCGATCAGCAAGCCCTTTAAACCAATCTCCAGCCAGGTGTTTGTCATGGTTATTTCAAAATCTCCATCATGCAGTAATTTATTTAGTGTGGCATCTGCCTTCTCAACCATGTTATTAATTTGAACTATGTGTGTGTCTTTCCTATCCAGGAGTTTCTGTAAATCTAAGGTTAAACTATCTATGTGTATGTTGAACACAGGTATATATTCTCCAAGGTTTGAGATTTCTGGTTCACTATCTATATTTATGTCCTCTTCATAAACGGGGATTGGGGTGATAACCGTCTGACCAATGGTGGTATACTCATGTGGGCTAAAGCAGAAATTTGGGTTTGGCACTGGACATGACTTTTCCCCATACAAGAACTCTCCGTGACTTGTGACTATGCAGTACTGTCCATTCATGTTGTATGTAACCTTCACCGCTGGAGTTCTCCATTTTGTTAGCTGCACTGGACAAGCAATGTCTCTGGCTGTATAGCTGGTTGATGTATTTGGCTTTGCACTGTGTTCAGGTCCTCCCATATCCATATCTTTGCTGGGAATGGTGGCAAGTTCATTTATATCTGTGATTAGGGTACTTGGTTTACTTGATTCTAGGCCGCAGATTGGCGTCTCAATTTCGAAAACATTGCAGCGACACAAGTATTGGTTTCCCTTGACTGCACAGCAAGCAGTATGTGGAACTTTCCAGATGTCGTCGACTCGGACCAGTAGTTCTGGTAGGTCCAGCCGCTCTTTGTAAATGTCCTTTTCCAAATATCCAATGGAGTGAACTGTAGACAGTTTGTCAAATAAAGACTTGCTTGGGTCGAACACAGGTAGAGAAATGGTAAAGGAGACATATAGGATATCGCTGACTGCACAAGGTTGCTGCTTGTTGTAACAACGGGGTGAACCTCTATTTGGGTGGGGGGTCACAGTGCCTAAATTCCTAATTGTGGAGATGGGCAGAGGTCTGCAACCATCTCTTGGGGTATTTTCCCCATGCCCAATGTCAGATTGCGAGCAATACCAATTGGTCAGGTCATTATCTCTTAAAATGTCAGGTATTCTACCAGATTGTAGGTGTCTAATTACATGTGTGATTGCGTTGAGGACATAATTACCATATGCAGTGCATATTATTTCTTTCCCCACCTGATTTTGTCTGGCTTCTCTATTGTTCAGTTCAATGATTTCGTTTATCTTGGCTTGGGTCTCTGAAAACAATCTTGCTATATCATGCATGTTATAAACAGTAAATTTTTCTTCACTGGCCAGACCCTCAATGCCCTGCAGGACAGGCTTCAAAACATATTGCCCCTCTTTCTGCTCAAAATTGCCTATGTGTCTGCGGATGACTTCCAAATCCGCCCTATTCCAAATTGACATCCCGGAACCAAACAGTCCAGGGATGGATCCAATGATCCCATCTAAGCTTTGTAATTTCCTGGATCTAAAAATACCTTTTTGGTTAGGGGTTGCCTGTCCTGTGTATGGGTCTTGAGTTCTGCTCTGGTGAGAAGCAACAATATCTACTAGTAATGAAGCATAGAATAAAGAAACATTACTATTTACACAATAACCAAATTCTGCCATATTCCATTTTGATAGATTTAGGACTACTGGTACATGTATATATTGTACATTGTTTATCAAGGAACCAGGAATGGAGGTGGCAGTAAGGCCACTTGTGGGTCCTTCACTTGTTGGTGGGCACTCAGCTGTTTTAGTAGATGGCAGTGATTTAGCCTTTGTTGTGGTACTTGGGGGAGTAGGGTCTCTTTTCTGGGACACATTCAGTGTGATGCTCCCAGGAACATAAGTCCTCTTTACTGTGGGTGGATTCCCATACATGGGAATGGGGATGATAAAACCATATATCCAGGTTCCTGTGTCTGTAGGGTTTGCATGGCTAAGCAATAGTGATCCATTTGGAAAAACATGTATTCTACCCATGTAATGTGGTGAGTTTCCTGCGTTTCCATTATCCCAGGCTTTAATTTCTTTGTCTGCTGGGCCCCACCAGGATACCTGTTTCCCTGTTGTGCCTTGTACTGACACTGGAAGGAGGATGGATTCTCCCTCTTTACAGTGAATCGGATTGGCTTCCACTCTAATTGAAATGTTGACCTCACTGGTACACTGGATCTGGAGGCTCACCACGAAGGACAGGACCAAAGTCGGGATTCTCATTTTTCTGTAAAACCAAAACAAAACAAAATAAAATTATAAGAAAGAAAGAGAGATGCGCTACTCAGTTGACCCTTCTCCTTTGTACAGTTTAATCTGATTGGCATGTACCCATTTGTCCTGCACTTTCTTTGCATCGTTGATTCTTAATTTGTATACTGAGGGACTCAGTCTGTCCACTATTGAAAATGGTCCTCTCCATTTCTTGCCCAGACCATGGTCTGTGGGTCGGAGTTCTAGAAACATGACCCTTTCTCCAACTTCCCAACAATTTTCTCTTACACCTTTGTCAAAATAAGCCTTTGCTTTTCTCTGTGCTTTCCCTAACTGCTGTGCTGCAAACAGATGAACCTCTGTGAGTGCTTTTTGCAGTTTTGTAAGGTACTGATCCATTGATAGTCTATCAATAGTAGGGGTGTGTAGATCTATCCAAAGGTGCTCTGGCAATCTCATTTGCCTGCCTGTCATTAATTCAAAGGGGGTCAATCGGGTCGCTGATGAAGGTGTGGCCCTTATTGCCATTGCCACTAGGGGTAGCAAATTATCCCAGTTCTTACCATTTATGCCAACAAACTTTCTCAACATAGTTTTGATCTGTCTGTTGGCACGTTCCACCTGTCCAGAAGATTCAGGATGAAAAGGGACATGGAAGCTTTGTTTTATTCCCAGCATTTCCAGGCATGTTTGCATCACATTACCTGTGAAATGTGAACCTTGGTCTGATTCAACCGATGTTGGAAGGCCCCACCGTGTGAATATCTGATCAACCAGAATTTTTGCTGTGCTCAGGGCTGTGTTACTTTTAGAGGGAAAAATTTCTACCCATTTTGAAAATAGGTCAGTCACAACCAACACGTACTTGTTATTTTTAGCTGTGGCAGGCAGAGGGCCCATGTAATCAATTTGTAAGGCATTCCAGGGACCTTCCCTTCTCTGGATTCTCAGTGGAGCATTTATCTTTCTAGGTGCTGGGTTAACTTGGGCACATACCACACAGTTGTCACAGTATTGCTGTACATCTTTTACCATATTTGGCCACCAACCTATTGTTTTTAGTCTCTGCTGTGTCTTTTCTACACCCTGGTGTCCACCTGTGGGGAGGTTGTGTACAAGATATATCATTTCATTCCTGTACTCTTTTGGGACTACCCATGTTGTATCTTCCCCATTGTGGATAAGCATTTCCTTGTCCTCTGTTAGTGTTAGATTTGGTGTGTGTTTTGCCAATGTATTTCCCTCTGTCAAGTCCAACTCCTCATTCCTCAACTTTTGTATGATTTCTTTAATTTCAGGGTCCTGCATTTGGATCTCTGAAATGTCTGGTGCATTTATCATCTCTGGCCTTTTTGCCACTGCACATACAAGAGGGCACACTTTTGGCTCTGGGCTTGCTTTCGGTATCTGCCACAGCTCCCCCTCTTGTGCCCCTTGTTTGGCTAAAAGGTCAGACATTTCATTCTGTTCATGGTGTGGTGATGCAGGTGAATGCCCTTTGACTTTACAGACCCAGGGGACATGTGTTAGACTCTGTGCCAGGGAAACTATGTACTGGAGAAGGTCTGCATATTTAAGAGGGCTTCCATCAGATGAGGTATACTGATGAGTTTGCCAAAAGGGCAAAAATTCAGTAAGGGCATTACACACCCATGCTGAGTCCGAGTACAATGCGATTTCATGTTTGTGGTCTTGGAATAATTCAAGGGCATGTGCTACTGCTGCCAGCTCAGCGTACTGTGCAGACTTTACATCACAAGATCGAAAAACAGATTGTGGTGTGGTTTGGGGATGCATTATGTACAGACCAAAACCTGCATGGGGTGACCCATGTACATAAAAACATGAACCATCTGTAAAGATCTGGGTGGTTTGTTCAGGGGCTGTAGCCTCCTGTGGCATTGCTCTAAACAAATGTTTTGAATGGTCAGCTGGGAGTAAGTCACATGTGTGTGTCAGTCCCTGGTATATTAATCCATATGCACAGGTGGATGGACTGTTAGTTGCCTTCACTGTTATATCTCGATCCTGCAACAAAAGGGCCCAATGTGCTAACCTGGCATTAGAGACATTCCCATCTTTGATTCTGTCTGTGAGGAGGAACCTTGTTGGTGTGTGCGTGGAATGTAAGATGATAGGGTTCAGGCCTATCATGTATGTGAACTGTTTTACTGCCCAAAATGTGGCAAGAAGGTGTTTTTCACACACAGAGTATTTTAATTCCACTGGTGTCAGTAACTTTGATGCATAAGCTATGGGCCTTTGCTGTGCATGTATTTCCTGTGACAGGACTGCAGACATGGCTGTTTCTGTTGCTGCTGTCTCTAAGTGAAAGGGTAACTGTGGGTCTGGATTTGCAAGGGCAGGGGCACTAGCTAGTGCTTCTTTTAATGTTTCTACTGCCTTTGTGTGACTGGGGGTCCATTCCCATTTTATATCCTTTTTGAGGAGAGAATAGAGAGGTGCAGATATTTGTGAAAAATCAGAAATGAAGGACCTAGAGTAATTTACCAACCCCAGGAAGGATCTCAGTGTAGGTATGCTGACAGGAAGGGGTAAACGAAGGATGGTTTTTACCTTATCTGCCGATATTGTTCTCCCATCAGCCGTAACACTGATCCCCAGGAAGGAAACAGATTCCCGTAAAATCTGAGCTTTAGATGGGTTACACTTCAAACCTGCGTCTTTGAGGATGCCAAGGAGTTCTCCCAGTAGCTGAAGATGCTCTTCCTTTGTCTCTGTTGCTAGTAAGAGATCATCTACATACTGCAATAAATTCTTGTGGGAAGAAAAATCAGTTAAAATTTCTCTCATCGTAGTATGGAAAAATGATGGAGAATTATGGAAGCCCTGTGGAAGACATGTAAACGTGTATTGCTTTCCCAGAAATGTGAAGGCAAATTTGTATTGACACTCTTCAGATAGAGGCAGAGACCAAAACCCATTTGAAATATCTAAAACTGTGAACCATTTATGCTCTGGGCTTAACATTTTTAGAATGTCTGGCATTGACGCAACAGTGGGTGCGCAGCTAAGCGTAAGGCCATTAAGTTTGCGGTAGTCAATTGTGAGCCGCCAGGAACCATCCGGTTTCCGTACTGGCCATATTGGCGCATTGTTAGTGGATACACATGGTCTGATTACACGCTGCTCTAACAGAGAGTCAATTGTTTCTTGAATGAAGCTTATGGCCTCCTGTGGGAAATTGTACTGCTTCTGTGGGGGAGGGTCAAGACCACTGACTTCAATCACCTTGTTTACCTTCCCACAGTCATGTTTGTGTTTAGCAAAAGCATCCTGAAACTGTTCAAGTAATGGTAATACCAAATCTTTGTCAGGATGATCAACATTAGCCTTAAGCACATCATATTTCGCATTATTGGGTTTTACAGCAGCAATTACATGGGAATCTGGTATAATTACAACCTCAGGTGTTACATTAGGAGAACTCTGCAGAAGTAAAAGGTTAGTCAGATCCAATATACACCCATTAGGGATCATAAAGTCAGACCCTAATAAATTAGTTTCACTTGGCAGTGAGGCTAATGCAAATGTGTGAATTGCAGATACATCTCCTATTTGTATTTGGAGAGGGTTTGACAGCACTGTATCTACCTTATTCCCTGCAAAGCTTTGGAGATGTATTGTTTTTCCTGCTGACAGAGGAGAGTGATGTGGCTGATCATCATGTAGGATTGATATGGCGGCACCGGTGTCTAGTAACATTGTGTGCTGGTGGCCCCTGACCAGAACCGAGACTTGAGGGCGCCCGCACCTATCTAAAGTGATTGGTGCAACTATCCTTGGGGCCACTGACTGTCAATTTTTCTCCTTTTGTGTGTCAGCTTGCTGCACTTTGTTTGCTTTTTCTAAATTCTCATACTTCTCTTTTATGGCTTGTAGCTGGTGTCTTAGCTCTGTGTAAGTGGGACCCTGGTGTTTAAACTCTGTGTCCTTTCCTCTGTTCCCAAAATGTTGTGAGTAACCCATGTGTCTATTCCAAGCTCCATCATTTGAATGTCCTTGGTATCCTCTACCTCCACCTCTAAAAATGGATCTCTCTTTAAACATTCCCCCTCTCCTTTGTGACCCTGTGTTCCATCGTGGGTTAAATGGTGTGTTTACCTCCCCTGGAATGTGGGGCCCTTCAACCACCATTGGTTTACCTTCTGACTCTAATGCTGCAACCCTCTTTATAACACATTTCTCATTCCTTTCTGCCATCTTACGTTGCTTACTGGCCTGTACTGCTTGAAAGGACCGCTGCATTAATCCCATTATTTTATCATAGCTATGCTTTACGGTATCTATCAAGTGTTCACACTTAGCTTTAATTGTGGGGTGCGAGTTATGCACCAACAAGTTTTTGAAATCTTTGCTGTTTTTCTGACTGTTGTCATTTTTGCTGTTTCCTGCACTATATGCTGCCCACAATCTATTTGCATATATTAATGGGTTCTCCTCACTTTGCTGTTTGATTTCATATGCAACCATTGTGCCTGCTACTGAAGGGTTAATTATCTTTTGTAGCTCCTCTACAGTTTCTTCATATGTACCTTTACCTTCTTTAATCAGATCTGGCAAAGCGCTCCAAGCAGCTAATGGAATTGTTAATTGCAGTACCTTAACCTGATCAGTGAGATTTCTAATTCCTAGAAGTTCACACCTCTGCTGAACATTAGCTGCATGGGAGGTGATGTGTTCTCCTGAACTCATTTTTCCAATCATATCTGCCACTCCCATAAGTGTTTTTATGGGTTGTGGGGGATGATTGGCACTAGGGGCCCTTGAGTGAATGGCCTCTCCTTCACTATTGAATCCCAATAGGGTGTTCCTACTCTCAGTGAGGAATGCTGGCTGTTTATGAGCCCTGTGTGCCTCAATTTCTGTCTGTACTTCTTCATCACTACTATCTGTGCCTATTAATATAGAGCACTCCCTATTCGCTGCTGATTCTGCAAACTCTCCCATTGCTATGGGTACCCTGAGGGTAGATTCAGTAGAATTCCCCTCTCCCCAGCAGTCCTCTCTGTCCTCATGATTTGTGTCCCATTGTTCTCTTTCATATGCATAGATAGGATATGGGGCAGTGGCTGCAGTTCCTATCCTAATGTTTGCAGCAATATGTCCTTTCAGAACAGATATCTCTTGCATAAGCTGCATCTCCCTGTCCACACAAGGGGTATGGTCAATTGCTTTCCCTTCCATACATTCTGTGAGCTGTCCCTGCATAACTTTATATGCACTTATTATCTCATCTCTCTCTGTTGTAACCTCTGTTAGAGCTCTCCTACATTCTGTGGATTCCCTCTGAGCATTTTTATGTTTCTGTAACACTTCATCCTGGGAGATTTTACCCATGTCATTAAGTGTTGTTAAAGTTTTAATTTGGATATTTAGCTGATCTATTTTTTCCTTGCTTTCTGTTTCTTTTAAATTAGATTCTTCTCTACATTTTTGTAGGGTTTTAGCTAAACTGCTTAATTTAGCATCCATAGCCAAACAGGCTGCATACAAGCCTGCAATGGCTATTCCTTTCTGTTTCCTTTTCTTTGATGATTTAATTTCATCATCAAACAAACCCTGGACATAGCTCCATGGGTTTTCTTTTAATTTGGCATCACAAGCAAAGTCTGTACACTTTTGCTTTGTGATGTATTTCACTACAATGCTGTCTATATTTGACATTGTAGCCATTTTACAGATTTATTCCCTTTCGTTATATGTATTCTATCACTGAGAATTACAAACTTTTAGTATTTGGGAACAATATTTCCTATATTTTGCACGTGGTATCCTCCCTTATCTGTTCGCTAGCCTGATAAGTTAAACTCTAACACCCGTGTTTTTTAATTTCTTACTTTAGGCCTTTTTTAGAAAATAAAATTCTCTAGTCATTTGCAACTTATTCCACTGTGATCTTGTATTTTGCCCAGCGGGCTTATAGCCCTTGCGCTGCCCCTAAATATTGTATTTAGTCAAAATTGATACTGAATAATTCCAAGTCCCTTCCGTGGTCGCCAATGTTGATTTATGGAATCTTATATAACATATATTTATTATATCATATATTGATATAATGGTTTATGTATTTTATATCTGCAAATATATTATAATAGGCTTACAAATAGGTGGGCTCATAACAAAAGGGGTGATGTTTAGTACTGGTCCAATCACACAATATGTAATGCGTGGACGTTCCTATTTTCATACCTGTGATTGGCTCAGATTAAAGGAGCTATATCTCTACTGTCCAGGAAATATTTCCAGGCAAAGCCTAAATATACTTTACAGAGATATATAATCCTGGCTCATTGAACATATAAGTACTATACTTTGACTACAAGTCAGTTGTCCCAACTTGCAGAGCCTTATATAATATATGCAGATTTCATGTATAACTTTAGTGATTCCGAAAATGAGTTCAAGACTTGGAATACCAGCTCTATTTTGTCTAGTACATTTATTATAGGTGATACAAATTACAAGATAAGATAACACAATGATAATAAATCTTATAATTTATCTAAACTTCCTTAACCATGGTACATACATAAAACACAAACAGTTTTACAAACTTAAACAATTAATACACATACTATACACTTGCAAGAATATGTGAGGGCATAATTCATAGCTACCGTCTTAGGATCCTGACTCCCTCTGGACTTTGTTCCTTCCTCCTCTCCTTCTAACTCTCTATCTATCAGACTGCCCCTTATATCCTATATTCTACCAATTCAAAACTAGTATATGCCCACAGTTTCCAATGGAGTACATAATTATAGGTTTTGACAGATTCCAAAGTGTAATAAAACGTTCTCTGCTAACTCCGTCCCACGGTGGTGAGCATGTAGAGAATTTTGGGATCATAAAGTTTGGTATTCCTTTATCCATCAGAGATCTACCTTTGTATGGATGTGTAAACGATCTATTTCGCCTAGGCCCTAGGGTGTTAGCATAAATGATTGTGACCTGTTTATAGTGCGTTTGATCCTATATTATCATTGCCTCTGGCCAGCAGTATAACTGGACAATAGGCCAGCTGGTTGATGTACTCTCTAAAGGTATGAAGATCTTTGATTGTGAATTCCAATGTACCCTGTTCATACCAGTAACTGTTTGCATATTATGAGACCTGAGCTAGGTGACCTATTGACTTTATCCACCAAGTTATGATTATTTATTTGCTGTGTGTGAATCAAGTATACAGTATACATATATCTACATATCATGTAAACTTTGATTTAATTGTACTTGGTATAGCGCAGATCAGACGTTAATCCTTTGATTAATACAGATATGAATAATGGCATGGAAGGGATGAATTTGTGTAATGCTCAATGTATTGTGTATTCTGGCTATATGGCTTACACAGAGAAAACCTGTCTCTTACATAATGACCCATAATCTTGCAGTAAAACACACAGAAATACATGCTACTAAATTCTCAAAACATAAGACTAATACATTCAAACCTATTTAAGTTATACCTTACAATAATATATATATACACACACTCTTAACTGGTTAAAATCACATTGGGTAATAAATCATATTATTTAATTTACATAATTTGTTCTAACTTTGGTACCTACTAAATTATATTGTTATGTAATGGTCTATATGGCAACATCTGGTATTCAGCTGACTCCCCTAATGTATATCAATGGAGGGCACGAGTTAACGAAGCAGCCTGACATGAACGTCATCTGGCTCCATTTCTACATTTTCTGAGAAGTGGGATAGATGGTGTAGCTCTAGATTGGGCAGACTTGATGTGACTATATAGAATTTCCTAAATGTATGAAAGATATATATTGTAATGCTCTGCTGTGTTAGGTCCTCTGTCACTGTCATGCTGTTCTTGGACATCATTAAATATTATACTTGAATCTGTTGGAGTTTACTGAGGACTTGTTATATACTGACATGAGTGAAACGCAGCGACAGATTTCATTATCAAAGTACTTCTTTATTGATGGCACAATGTTACAGTTACTGGTAATGTTACAGTTTTTATTTTTGTTTTGTTTAGTAGTGTAATCTGAAAAACTTCAATAAAAAAAATACCTGATTTAAAAAAAAACTACTTATTTACTTGTACATGTACTTATTTCGTTTCTGACTCTGTCTAAAAAGAAGTGTTTATTGGCAATCTGCAAGAAAGGAGCAATAATCTGGTAGAGTGTGAGAGAAAAAGATAAACAGCTATTTGCTCCCAATCACTAAAATGCAGAAATACTGCCCTATACCGTCATTCCAATTAGTAAGTAAGATCAGTACAGTAGTTTCATTTTGTAAGCTGGTTGGAATCAGTGTCGGACTGAGGCATGTAGGGCCCACTGGGGGAATACAGTGGTAGGGGCCCATGTTTAAGGGTGTGGCCAATCTCTAGAGGGGGTGTGCCCAGCCACCATATTGGTTTGCCTAACCATTTTGCAAGTGTTGGACCCCTAGATAAATATATACTGTACAGTAAATACTGTAGTGTATGAATGATAATGTACTAGATTAGTAACAGTACAGTCTGGAACCTGATCCCTAGAGGAGGGGGTGGGCCCCCAGGCTGTAGGGCCCACCGCTGGTTTTCCCTGTACCCCTGTGGTCCAGTCTAACCCTGGTTGGAATGGTAATCATCCAGTGTAATGGTAACTTTGGACACTTTCTCTGGAACTGAATGATACTTATGTCAGGAGTAGGCATACACTTACGCTTGTAATTTGTAAACATAAATAAATAATTAATTAATATTTTTTTAAAAAGTGTGGAGTTCCCAATATTTTTAACTAACCCTGGCACTTACAGACCATTGCTGTTTGCCACAAAATTAGTACTTGCGTTCTCCAATTCCTATTTTCTTGCAGTATGTCTTATCTACTGATAGGCTTCTACCATACCTATTTATTGGAATAAATATATCATGCTTGTGAAATGGCTGCTTTATACAGTATGTACTGACTTTGCAAATTCAATTATTGAAATAATAATTGAAGACAGCATACATTATTTGATATGTTATCAGCAGCACAAACTTTTATCAATTGATTTAGACAATTAAAAACCAATAATCCTGTGTGGCTGCTAAATCTATTGATACAAAGAGGGAAGGGGAATTTGGAATATTGAACTACTGACTCATTTTTCATACATGGGCCTATATTTACTAAAAATCCGAGTTTGGCCGATTTGTGTTTTTTTTCTAAGTCCCAATCCGGAAATTCACTAAGCACCAATCTCGGCAGTGTTTGGACTATTCGTAACGGTTTGATTTGCAAAGTTCAGAAATACGAATGAATAGACCATCGGTCAAACGCGGTGGTTATTTCATACAATACGGGAATTCACTATTCATTCGTATTTGGGTGTTAGTCTCTGAGTGCTCAAATGCGGTCGTATTTTTTTGCGAATCGTTAAAAAAAGCGGCAAAAAAATAAACCTGCTTTTTTCAGGTGTGTTTACATGTGTTGCAACTCAAAAATCAATCACACCTAAATACGGATGCCTATAAAAGGATGTTAGGCCCAATTCAATCCACCTACACTCAGAAATGGCAGCAGGACTGTGGACCAGTGATATTTTGTGTGCTGTGGGATTCCTCAGACTCAGAGATCAGCCTGTAAGTAACCAGGGCCAACAAACTGAACATGGTCAGCAGGTTGTACAGGTTCCGCGGAGGCTGCGCAGGCCTCATTTTTTTAGGGGGCGTTCAAACTTGAACACATAGTCCAATGATATGGTCATACAGATGTTCCGTCTAAATCGTAACAACATTTTCCGTCTGTATGACCTTGTCAAACTGGGCCTAGACCCTGAGACAGCACGCTCTCGCTCTGTCTCAGGCCTGCACAAACTCCTGGCTGTGTTGCACTTTATGGCTACTGGTAGCTTTCAGGCTGTGTCTGGGGATGTCATAGGAATCTTACAGCCCTCATTTTCGAGAATATTAACACAGGTGATGTATACCTAACTACCTCTTCTTCTTTTTTTTTTTTTATTTCTCGGTGGACAGTTCTGTCGTAAAATCTCATGTTTATTTTTCTTTCAAATATACACACAGGTGTTGGCTGTTTTGCAGCCCCACATCGATGCCTCAATCTGCTTCCCTACCCAGGAGTCTCAGTAACATGCCGTCAGGGTAGATTTCTTTGAGCAGGCTGGCATGCCCAATGTGCTTGGAGCCATAGAATGCACACACATTCAGCTGAGACCACCTAAGGGCAGGCAGCACATATATACTAATCGCCATCAAGAACACTCCACAAATGTGCAGGTGGTTTGTGATGCAAATCTCAAAATAATGAGTGTTGTTGCTGGTTACCCTGGGGGCTGCCATGACACCTTCATCCTCAGTCAGTCATCCCTCTTTGATAAGTTTGAGGACGGACAAATGCCAGATGGATGGCTGATGGGTATGTAATTTGATATGTGTAGGCCTGCGTATACTTTGTCCAAATACAGGGGCAGATGTATTAACCTGTAGAAGGCATAAGGAAGTGAGAAACCAGTGATATTTGCAAGGTGATAAAGGCACCAGCCAATCAGCTCCAATATGTAAATTAACATTTAGGAACAGATTGTCCGCTGCCTTTATTACCTTGCACATATCACTGGTTTATCACTTCCATATGCCTTCTACAGGTTAATACATCTGCCCCACAGTGTGTTACTTATGTGTTGCTGTATCTTAACATGAATCACGTTACTATATCTGTCTTTTAGGTGATGGAGGATATGGCTGCTTCTCTTGGCTTCTAACTCCATTGTCCCGACCTGATACCCCTGCTGAATACAATTACAATCATGCACATAAGTCCACACGGAATGTGATAGAAAGATGTTTTGGTGTGTTGAAATCTAGGTTTCGGTGTCTGGATAAGTCTGGTGGCCTTTTGTTGTATAGTCCCTCGAAGGTGACTCAAATTGTGTTCTGCTGCTGCTTTCTTCATAACGTGTTTGCAACAACATCTGCCACATGTTGAGGAGGAGGAGGATGAAGAAAGCAGCCAGCAAGCAGAGGAATTAGAGACATCTGGTGATACTTGGAGTACAGATGTAGGGAGGCAGGTTAGGCAAGAACTCATAAATAGTTTTTTTTAAGGTAAGTTTTGTTTGCTTCTTTCATTTGTTATGTAAGCATTAATATATGTTGTCCAATTTTTCTTTTAAAAACCATCACTCAGAATGTGTCTGTCTCCTTGAGACATACAAACATACCCTCACTTTATGCAAAACTAATGTCGCATGTGTATTGTGTTTATTTGAAAAATCAAAGCAACAGATTATGAATGGCATGCATTAAGTCTGAATAAGTGTTCTTAAACTTGCACTGATAATTTATTACAAGCACACATAATCCACATAGTAATTTATTTAGTATTTTACTTTATGATTGTGTGTAACGTCCTAATGCACAGGTTCTCAAACTCGGCCCTCAGGACCCCACACAGTGCATGTTTTGCAGGTAACCCAGTAGAAGCACAGGTGTATGAATTACTCACATAGACATTTTAAAAGGTTCACAGGTGGAGCTAATTATGTCACTTGTGATTCTGTGAGGAGACCTGCAAAACATGCTCTGTGTGGGGTCCTGAGGGCCGAGTTTGAGAACCTGTGTTCTAAATAAACAGTCCTGAACATATAATATGTTAGCCTTGAGGAATACATGTGTCCCTATGTATGATGCTCCATCATATTTAAGGGACACAAACTTACTCTCATCCAAAATAATTTATTTTGTAATGTTTGCTGCAGTAAACTTGCTGATTTGTAAGTAAATACACAGTTTGCCACATATATTAATTATTATACACATTATTATTTTTTTGGGTTAAATTTTTTTTATTTTTTGGTTTCTGCATCATGTGTAATAACATTATTACTCATTTTTAACACACACAAACATAACCCAACAATAATGACATTCATTTTGGCAATGAATTATCTCAATTCAATTACAACATATTAAAAGCTTTTTACGCAACTCAATTGTGTTATTCTTGTAATGTTGTATAGAGAAGAAAGGTAAAATAGTTAACAATCACATTGTAATGTGGATTGGCTGCAGGATAGGAGAATGATTGGAATCTAGAAAGAGTAATGATTAGAAAAAAATCAAGTGGTCTGGTTACTTCCTACTAACATGTATGTGGCTGCCTGGCAATGATTGTGTGTGCAGGATAGGAGAATGATTGGAATCTAGAAAGAGTAATGATTAGAAAACAATCAAGTGGTCTGGTTACTTCCTGCTAACATGTATGTGGCTGCCTGGCAATGATTGTGTGTGCAGGATAGGAGAATGATTGGAATCTAGAAAGAGTAATGATTAGAAAAAAATCAAGTGGTCTGGTTACTTCCTGCTAACATGTATGTGCAGTTCCAACAACATTTCCCTCCTCCAAAAGAAAACAAAGATGGTAAAGAATAAATGTGCTTACAAATTTTATGCTGTTGTTTGTACCACTTATAATTAATGATGTTGTATACATTGTCAAGTAGCTAAGTGTTATATATATTTTGCCAAACATACACTTACTAACTATTTTGAATTACTTCTCAGAAATGTAAAATTTGTTTGTTTTGTGTTAATTTTTTTTGGGTGCCTGCTTGTCCTGCCCTTTGCCTTTAGCACTGTCATGTTGTCGTGCTCTGGTGGAGCATCTTCGTGGTGATGAGACTGGCATGATATTTGGAGCAGTCGTACCAGAACTGCTGCTTGTTTGCTGTTGGTGCATGGATCTGAGTGTTTCATTCAGGTTAGTGAGGGTGGCATTGAGTTCACGTGTAGCAGCATTTTGATTGTCTACAATTCGGAATAAACTTTCATGAATCTTTTGATTGTTTTGAAAAATGTTCATATAACTTTGCTGTTGTCTGTGCTGTTCTTCCATTAGTCTGTGCTGTTCTTCCATTATGCGCTGTAAGTTGCCCATGACCTGTGTAATATCTGTACGCATGAGTTCCATGGTATTGCCAATTCTGGTTGCTTCTTAATTTTGTCTACTCATATTTCTGGTTATTCTTCTGAGGTGACATGGTAGGCTTTCAAACATTTGTGTCTGCCTACGCAGGCAATCTTCATTAGTGGCCTGCTGTCTAGCCCAAATGGTCCATAACACCTGATCAGGGCCTTGTGTTACTGGTGTTGTTGGGCTGTGTTGTGTTGTGGTGATGGTGTGCTTTGCTGTGGTGGTGTACTCACAGGTGCTGGGGGGATGATTCCTTGGCTTAATGGCTGCATTTCTAAGATGATTGTCTCCTCCATGTCACTGTGTTGCTGTTGTTGCGGAGGGATGCTGTTACCAGGACTAGAAGCTGAAATTTCGAAAAATTTGCCGTTAGCTATCCATATGTTTGATAAATGAAAACAAATCACTACACATGGAACACATGTCATTCACTGTTGCTTTCAGATATTCTGCCTAGCAACATCATCACTCATAACTTAAAAACATACATATGCCTGTTTGTGGCAAATGTCTGGTTACTTAATTGTGAAAGCAAACACTTTAGTTTTATTGTAGATCAGACATACTCCACCATAAAAACACATTGTAATCCATAATGTGTTACCTTATAGCTTTTCTAAAGCAAACATAGTAATGTTTTTATATGTATTTGGCAATGTGAGCTCAAACACACATGTGAAAATTTGATTAACAACCTTACTATTTGCAAACATTAAACATGAGTTTCTGTTGCAGCATCTTACACACAATGTGCTACTGTATGGCTCAAGTGGACATACATATCTTTACTGGATGTGGACAAGGCCATTTTGCTTGGATTCCATTTCATGTTTTACTTCGGTAAGTATATAAGTTTTTGATGTGTTTTGACTTAATGCGGTTAAGAAAAAGTTTGATTACGATCTAAAATTGTTTACATTTATTTCAGTTTGATGCTCACAATCAAGATGAGGGGAGTGTGGATGATGTCTTGGAGGTGTGTCCAAAATTTGGAGTGGGGGTACCGAACATACTGTCGATAATCTTCGTGGCG
Organism: Pseudophryne corroboree; assembly: GCF_028390025.1. Taxonomy (NCBI): domain Eukaryota; kingdom Metazoa; phylum Chordata; class Amphibia; order Anura; family Myobatrachidae; genus Pseudophryne; species Pseudophryne corroboree. The sequence continues at coordinate 474,234,380 of NC_086445.1, read as the reverse complement.
GGGTAGCCTGCTGTGGTTGGCCCTGGACATCAGACCTTGCTTTCTTTGCTGCCACAGGTTTTTTGTGGTGATGTCTTACAGAAGTCCCACTTCTGCTGCTCCAGACTTCTTTTGATGGACCTATTAATGAAAGTGAAATTTTGTTATGGCCATTCCTTTACAAACATACCCTATACTACAATGGACACTTTACCTGCTTCCGCAGCGTCATCATCATCAGATGTGCTGGGAGTTACTGGAGGACGAGTAGTACTGCTTTTTTCAAACATTGTAAAAAAAAATAAAACACTCATGTATTCATGCTATTGTTGATACATCCACCCAGTATGCTTATAAACATGTATTCTTTAAGAAATGCTTGCTTTATTTTTATGAAAAACATAAGGACCGGAAACAAAAAAAACCACTACATAAAACAATAAACATTGTCCAATAGCCATATGCACTATGGAAAGTTCAACACAGGAAAACATGTACAGGACACTGACATAGGCCACAAGTAAAAATACATACATTAACAACCACAAACACACACATCTTCATTTTGTAATGAAAGGAAAAATATTACAGATGCAATATATAAATTGCTCTGTGATGTGGCACTCCAAACACACATTACCACTATATGAGCCAAACAAAAAATAAAAACAAATTAAAAAATTACACTGCAGTGTTGTGTCACGGTACAAATACAAACTCAAATTGAACAAACAAATAGTGTTTTTTTAATAAAAAATATTACATTCTGTAATAATGACATTACACATGTAAGTGGTTTCCAAACCACTTTCCACTACTCCAGCCTCTAACATGACAACCACTGTTTTTGAAACATTGCACATGGATAACCTAAATATAAAACATAGTCCAAATTAAAAAACAAAAAATGTCCAAAAGGAAAACATTATTGCAGGACAATTCAATGACACACCAAGTCCAAACTACACATGCAAAATATACTGAAAAATAACACATGACATACAATAAAGTAAGATGTTACATTGGCTTTTGTATAAAACATTACCCCAAACAATGTATTTGCTGACACACACTTGAAGATGGGAGTAATATGCAACGTGACATGACACACATTTAAAAAAAAAAAAAAGGTCATAGAATGTTAATGCAACTACACATGCTCACCATTCTTCCTGGGCCTATCTGAATCCCGGACATGGGTTGCAGAGACTACTTCAGGAGGTATTACACTCTGCATGGGCTCCTCATACTCCAGATATCTTGCAATATAGGGCTGGCCACCACCGGTTTTTCGAGCCGACTTCGCCTCCTTGGCCATTTTGGACTTGACACGTCGCTTTATGTCATAGTACCGTTTGCGGCACGTGTCCTCCGTCCGCTTGACCACCCCCTCACTATTGACTGCAGCAACAACTTTCGCCCACAACACCGTCTTCCTCCGTGTTGGCACCTTGGCGGACTCAGGCCCAAATAGCTGCCGCTGATACTTCATCAGCTCACGCACCAATGCAACATTTTCAGCAAAACTAAACTTTACATTCCGCCCAGTCGTAGTAGTGGTGCGTGGCTGCATAGTTGTCTGACTGTCACTATCACTGTCACTTGAGGCTGCTGCAGCAACGTCACCCACCTCCTCCACCTGACCGACCTCCTCCCCCCTCACTCACACCCACCACCTCACCCACCTCTGAGTCACACATAATTGTGTGTCTAAACACTTAACACAGAAAAAAAATAGATAAACAACACACTCCTCCACTACCACTACACAACTCTCACACACACACACACAGACACACAGACACACAGACACACACAAACACTGACAAGGGACTATAAAGAAAAGTAACTTGGACAAAAAATGAGACAAAACCACAAAAAACAAGACTACAAGAATGACAAGATGACTTTCAAACACAATACCACACTCAGAAATCGCTACCAACACTCCTCACCAAACCACAAAATCACCTACCTCCACAGCACCACCTCCCTCCTCCTCACCACTAACTAAACCCACGAGGTGCGGACGGTTTGGGGCGTATTTATATGGTTGCGCACAGACACTCCTACATCTGAAACACAACCAATCACGAACGGGGATGAAAAACGAAACTAAAAGTGAAAATGCGGCCGGGGTCTTAAAAAAACTCTGCCGCGTTTAACTTAGAAAAAATACCGGTAAAAACAACCAAAAGACGTACGCAAATGACAATGACGGCCGAGAATGGTCCAAAAAAAACCCGACTGGCATCGACATCGGAAAACACGAAAACCATAAAGTCGACTGCTTCGTAACTTTGCGTATATAGTTTCAAAAAGTTGCATGAAAATGCACCCGATACAAAACGAGTTTAAACACTACACAAACCGACTCAAACACGAATATTAGTAAATCTTGCCCATGATATCTGAAATCTAAAGCTCATACATAGGGGAGATGTAAGAACAGGTGTTATGTGTATACTTGGTTACTACGATTGTTATCTCCTGCAATCACTGCTTCCCTTCATGTAATAATGCAGAGATCCGGTCAGCATATCAGCGTTTAGGATGCCGGCAGTTGGAACACTGATGCCGGAGTACCAACACTGGTTGAAATGCAGACGCCATGATCCCGACATGGATCAAAATGCCGGCGACGGAATCTCGACTGCCAGCATCAGGACAGTAAGTATGCCGGGATTTAGGATCAGGCCACAGGTGTGGGGTGGAAGAGAGGTGAGGGGGAATTAGGGTTAGGTAGCACTGAGGAGGGTTAGGCTGCACCGGTGGGAGGGTTGGGTTAAGGCTTCCGGTAGGGATGGTTACATTTAGGCACCACTGGGGAGGATTAGGGTGTGGCTGCGGGTTAGGGTTAGGTACTATGAGCCCCTGTCATTATCAGTGCTGCTATACCTAGATAGTGTGCCAATCTGGTTAATGAAGTTACTGTGTGCTAATGATTTTAACAGCTGCAGCTGTCATTGCCACACTCATATATAACACCATCTCTAGCTGTTGGTTTCAACAGCCAGGAAATGTGCACACAAAAAAAATAATAACGTTTTTTTTTGTTAAACAGCCATAGGCAGAGCCATCTTAACAGCAATGTAGACCCTGGGCAAAGCAATGCGCTGGGGCTCCTACACACCCATGAACAAAAAGATGTTTAAAAAAAAACATAACATGCCCCTCCTGCAGTCCTGCACCATCCCTCAACATTTCATTTGGTGATTGGCTGTCAGCACTCTGATTGGTGGATAGCTCCAGCCAGCCATCCATCAATAAATCAATCAGTGTGTCAGAGTCATTCACTTTCTGGCTGAAGGCTGGGAGGCAGGTAGAGTATGCTGCCTCACTGCTCTGTTTGTGTGACCACCACCCACCTCTGCTCGGAGGCCCCTAGAATTGTAGGGCTCTACAGTAGGTGCCTATATGTTAAGATGGCCCTGGCCACGGGTACCGCTGGAAAGTTTTGACCGGCGAATGCGCAGAATGCTGGTCAAAACAGTAAGGGGCGGATCCAGAAGAAAATGATAGGGGGGGTACCATGGAAGGGGCAAGTACATTTGCGTGCGGCTTCGGTGCATGTGAGGTGGTGCTTCTTATACAATGCCCACAGTTGTAGCGCTCATTATGCAATGTCCACTGTACTGGTAGTACCCCTTATATAGACCCCATAGTAGTGGTGCCCCTTGTGCAATGCTCGTATTGCCCCCAGTAGTAATGTTGCCTGTAGTAATGCCCCCCAGTCATTTGGCGCCCTAGTAGCTATGCCCCCAGTGGTAATGCCCCTGCAGTTATGACCCCAGTAGTTTACCCACCCCCTTTAGTTTAGCCTCCCAGTGGTAATGCCCCCAGTAGTTTGCCTGCTTGTAGTTTAGCCACCAGTAGTAATGCCCCCCTGTAGTTTGCCCCATTGTAGTTTAGCCCCTGTAGTTATGCCCCCCTTGTAGTTTAGCCCCCCGTAGTACTGCCCCCAGTAGTTTGGCCCCTGTAGTTATCCCCCAGTAGTTTGGCCCCTGTAGTTATTCTCCCCTGTAGTTTAGCCCCCAAGTAGTAATGCCCCTGTAGTTAAGCCGCCAGTAGTAATGCCCTCCTGTAGTATGCCCCCAGTAGTTAGCCCCTTTGTAGTTGGCCCCCAGTAATAATGTCCCCCAGTAGTTTGCCCCAATAGATGCCCCCAGTAATAATGTCCCCCAGTAGTTTGCCCCCAGTAATAATGTCCTCCAGTAGTTTGCTCCCAGTAGTAATGCCCCCTAGGAGGTTGCCCCCAATAGATGACTCCCCAGTAGTAATGCCCCTAGTAGATGCTCCCCCAGTAATAATGCCCCCAGTAGTAATGCCCCCCCACACAGTAGTAATATCCCTTGTTGATGCCCCCAGTAGTAATGCCCCTTGTTGATGCCCCCCAGTAGTAATGCCCCCAGTAGATGCTCCCCCAGTAATAATGCCCCCCCAGTAGTAATATCCCTTGTTGATGCCCCCAGTAGTAATGCCCCCAGTAGTAATGCCCCCCCACCCAGTAGTAATGTCCCTTGTTGATGCCCCCAGTAGTAATGCCCCCAGTAGATGCTCCCCCAGTAATATTGCCCCCAGTAGTAATGCCCCCCCAGGAGTAATGCCCCTTGTTGATGCCCCCAGTAGTAATGCCCCCAGTAGATGCTCCCCCAGTAATATTGCCCCCAGTAGTAATGCCCCCCCAGGAGTAATGCCCCTTGTTGATGCCACCAGTAGTAATGTCCCCCCCGTAGTTTGCCCCCAGCAGATGCCCCCGATGCACTGAAGAAGACAAAACACAACATACTTACCAAGCCCCGTTCCAGCTTCCAGATCTCTGCAGTCCTCCTCCTCTCTTGTCGTCCTCTCCTCAGCACTATGAGAGAGACGTCATGACTGATGTCTCTCCCATAGCGCACGCCGCACAGTGACAGCGTCGGAAGCCGGAGCTCAGTACTGAGCTCCGGCTGCTGCTGTGCAGGGAGACGGGCGCCCGCTGGTAACACAATCTCAGCGGGGCCCGTCATCTTCCTGTGCGGCGCCGGGGGGACGACGACGGAGGGACGGGGGGAGGGATGGGGGACGGAGGCCACAAACGACAGGGGGGGCACGGGCACGAGTGCCCCCCCCCCCTGGATCCGCCACCGAAAACAGCCGTATGAGTGCAATTCACCAGACAGGTGAGTTAACACTCTACCTCTTTGGCATATGCATTTTTCCTATCATTTAATCGGTAATTGCATCTGCTTCACCTCAATATTGGGCCATGCATTTAAAAATAGTTACTCAATAGGATCATATAACTCCCCACTAGATAGGTTAGACACAGGACCCTATTCAGCTTCAGCTGCAGATTCTGCTAAAAAGCAGAATCTGCAACTGCTTCTTTAGCATGCTGGGGGCCACCCAGCATGTTAATTGGCGGACAGCAATGTATTTGCAAAACAATTCTGGTCACATCGCTGAGTTCAAAATGAATGCCAAATTACAGCTAGGCTGTGTATGCAGGCAGTCCACCATTATTTTCTTCATCGGAGTGACTGTGCGTAACATCATGCAGCCACCCCGAAAACGGTCCAGCCACGCCTGTGTTGACTATATCACTCCCCCGCAATGGAGCTGCTGTCAGTCATGATGTGATCAAATTCCTCAGGGATGCAGTCACACTGTGAATGTGAATGCATGAGCTGTGCGCCCGCAGGACATGCACAGTGTACCAAAGATTGCTTAATTGCCATTTTTGGTACACTGCATGCCGTGCTGAAAAACCCCACAATGTTGATACAGTATATACTTTTTTATTAAGCAAAGTTTATTTTTTCACAGGGCAGCAATAATTAATAATAAAGTGACATTATCACTGTAAAACATAATTAATTCAAACAATCTACTGTATGTTTTACTGAGTGATCTGTACATACAGGGAATAATATTATGAATTAATTATGTTCTTGAGCATTTGAGAATGTACAACAAAAACATTGCTTAATTATTATTTTGACGACACACTAAGCACTAAATTGTTCTCAAGTATCTGTTGATCAAAATGATTACATGGAGACAATCACATTTCTCAGCTGTCTTTCTCATTGTTTTCTTTTACTGTGCAATGAGATCAGAATCAGTTACCTCAATCTCATACGTTAACTTTAATATTAAGCAATGTATCGTAATCCTACCATAAATTTAGTTCTGAGAGAAGCTTCTCAATGGACCAATATTTATCAAGTGTTTGCTGACATGAGGCTTGATTCAGAGGCGGACACAATCCTGATATTTTTGCAAATGTCCAATGCTTCTTCTATTGTGTATATGAGTCTACATTGCACTGTGCATGTGTCACAATGGTCCTGTTATGGCTGTCATAGTGCGGATTAAGACCCAGAGTGATTGACAGTGACCATTCCTGGGCAGTAACGAGGGAGTAGCGACTCAAATGCATGTGCATCATGAGGGGTGTCACAGCCAATGACTGAATCTGTGGTCACAGCTTTATTGGCCTCTGTGTATTAGTTGCAAGCAATGATCTGAGAAGCTGGCGGAGGACTTCTATGTACAAAAGACAGTGCGTGCAACAATTGCATATCCACTGCATTCAAATATACAGCAAGAGGAGTAGCTAGGCACATGGTGCCCAGAGCAAGGGTATGTTTTGGTGCACCCCTCCCCAATACTGAATTGGGGGCCCAGCCAACATGGGGTGGCATGTTACATTGGAAAATAAACAATATTTAAAAATCCTTAATTGGTGACAGGGCCGGTTCTAGACCTTGTGGTGGTCACGGCAAAAGTTTCTGTTGGGTGCCCCCCATTTTTAAAATAGGGTCAGTGCATGCAGAATATGTGTGCGCTATATAATTAACTGGTAATAATAAATAAATAATGGCTTCATTGGGAAGATGCGTGACAACACAACATAGTACCAATTCACATTACACTGCACAGTAATGTCCATTATTCACATTACACACACAATTATTTATTTATTTAAGTTTTTTTATATAGAGCAGCAATTTCCATTGCATTTTACAATTAGAACAACAGTGATAAAACAAAACTGTGTAAAAACAATCATAGAGGTAGAAAGGCCCTGCTCGCAAGATTACAATCTATAGGAACCCCTTATACACATTATGCCACAAAGTAGAGCACCTTATACACGTTACGCCACACAGTTGAGCCACTTAAACACATTACACTATGGTTGAATCCCTTATACATGTTACACAATGGTAGAGCTATGGAAGTAACTGTATTTAACTATTTACATGTTTCATTCAAATAAATTAAAAACACTATATATATCCTGACTGACCTGACCTCACAACCCCCCAATTCCTTAATGAAAATAAAGCCCCAAATGTGACCCCCCACAGACATGATAACCCCCCAATCTCTGAATGAAAATAATGCCCCAAAACTGATCCCCCAGATCTGATAATCTCCCCATGCATCAATGAAAATAATGCCCCAAATGTGACTCCACCCACAGACCTGAAACCCCCCAAACTCTCAATGAAAATAACGCACCAAAATTGCCCACCTCCAATATGATAATCCCCCAATGCCTCAATTAAAATAATACTCTAGAACTGCAATCCCAGGCCTGATAGTCCCACTATGCTTCAATGAAAATAATGTCCCAGAATTGCCTGAGGGGCAGAGATAGCTGTGCCACAGAAGCCTGAGGGGGGGGAGAGAGCTGTGCCGCAGCAGCCTGAGGGGCAGAAAGAACTGCGCTGCAGCAGCATGAGGTACAGAAAGAGCTGTGCGGCAGCAGCCTGAGGGGCAGAGAGAGATGCACCACAGCAGCCAGAGGATCACAGAGAGCTGCACTGAAGCAGCCTAAAGGACAGTGAGAGCTGCACTGCAGCAGCCTTATAAGCAGAGTGAGCTGCACCGCAGCAGCCTGAGGAGCAGAGTGAGGTGCTTCAGCAGCCTGAGGAGCAGAGAGCGCTGGACCACAGTAGCCTGAGGGGCAGAGTGAGGTGCTGCACCAGCACCCGGGGCAAAGATAGGTGCAGCAGCATCAATGTAGAGAGAAGTGCTGTAGCAGCCGGGGCAGAGAGAAGTGGTACAGCATCAATGTAGAGAGAACTGCTGCAGCAGTCGGGCAGAAAGAGGTTCTGCAGAAGCCGGGGCAGAAAGGGGTGCTGCAGCAGCTAGGGAAGAGAAAGATGCTGCAGTATCTGAAGTAGAGATGTGCTGCAGCTTCAGGGAAAGAGAAAAGTGCTGCAGCAGCGGGGGGCACATAGTGGCTCTGCAGGACAAAAGCAATCCTGCTGCACAGCTACAAGCAGACAGTGATACATATAAAAAGGGAGGACAGAGCTCAAGCAAGTGCCAACTGCCAGTGTCTCCTGCTGTCGCCTCTGGCCTGTCCTGTTCCCTACCTAGTCTCCGAGTCAGTGTACACGCCTTCTGCTTCTCCTCCTCCTGCTCTGCAGCTGCCAGTACAGTGGGCCATGGAAGGGTGGGGGGGGGCGGCGGGTGGCAGTGTGGCCTCTAACTTTTTGGGCGCCCGGAGCCACCCTCGCTACACCCCTGTATACAGCAGTGATGCCATTAGCGTCCACCTCTAAATCAGGCCGTAGATCCTCCCTATTGCAGAACACCCTTGCAATTTTCTTCTTCTTGTATGTACTGTTGCAAATACATTTCTGTACTATTTATTTTTAATTACTGTTGCACCCAGAAAGATTATTATTTTCCTTAAATTACCCTTAAATTATAATTTACAACATGTTCTGTTATACGGAGCCCTAACTAGTCATTTTCCTGCCCTGGGTAAGACTGCTGCCAGTAGCCAGTAGCAAAGCTGAGTGATGGGAGCTGTGGAGTTGTGACTGGCCAGCTCAATAAGTGTTATCTTTTAAAAAGAGAAAAAAGAGGAAAAGATCTCCATCGTGTATAGCTGTAATCCTTCTAGCTACATTTTCTCTCTTCATTAATCTTCAATCCCATTAGGTTGAGCACCAGGGGTCAGAAGAGTTACTGCAGATCTCTGATTGCAGGAGCTGATTACATGCTCCTCTGACCTCTATAGCTTCATCCTCATAGGAATGAGGCTGAATCAAGAGGGTCATTCCAAGTTGTTCACTCGTTGCCGATTTTTGCTATATTGCGATTAGTCGCTTACTGCGCATGCGCAAGGTTCGCAGAGCGCATGCGCTTAGTTATTTTACACAAAAGTTAGGTATTTTACTCACGGCATAACAAGGTTTTTTCATGGTGATCATACTGTGATTGACAGGAAGTGGGTGTTTCTGGGCGGAAACTTGCCGTTTTCTGGGCGTGTGCGAAAAACACTGGCGTTTCTGGGAAAAACGCGGGACTGTCTGAAGAAACGGGGGAGTGTTTGGGCGAACGCTGGGTGTGTTTGTGACGTCAAACCAGGAACGAAACTGACTGAACTGATCGCAATGGCTGAGTAAGTCTCGAGCTACTCAGAAACTGCTAAGAAATTTCTATTCGCAATTCTGCTAATCTTTCGTTGGCAATTCTGCTATGCTAATATACACTCCCAGAGGACGGCGGCTTAGCGTGTGCAATGCTGCTAAAAGCAGCTAGCAAGCGAACAACTCGGAATGAGGGCCCAAGTTAGTTGTATGTGGAAAACTAGCATTGTAAAATATTGTAAGATACATCTGTTGTGTGTATATGATATTTAACAGATATTGGTGCGCCTATCTGAAAGATAGAGAGGTGCAGCTATCGATTTCAGCTGCTGCACCTGTCATTGCCCCTTTTAAACTGTTTTGTCTGTTAATGGGTGTTTAACGGCAACACCTGAAACCTTTAGATTGAAAGCTTGCACGAGCAGGGTCTTCCATGGTTCTTGCCCTGCATTATCCTTTTTCCCCCATAAGGTTCCCATTCATAGTCATATAAATTCCTGAGAAAGGTGTGGGGTGCCACACTGAAATTCATTGAGCCATATATTAAGCCATTTTGGGTTATATTGGGGAATCCCCATCTGATACCTGGTTCAGTAATACGTTATGATTTGCACACAGGTGAGCCGCATTTGGAACGCAGTATCCGGAAGCTGGAAATCTGAACCTGGAAGTCGCGGCACGTGACACACAGGCGTCTTCATCTCCTCACAGCTGCTGCGGCACCCCATGGAACAGCCAAGAGTCCTCCATCCCCTGCACCCAGTTCGGGGTCTTCAAGTTCCAGTGGACCGAGCAGGAGGACACATAAGAGGATACACGGGACTGTGCACAATTAAGGAGCGCTCCTTCACATAGTGGATGGGTGAAGTATATCCAAACATCACCACACATTGCATGTGATACATTATCAAATCCATCTCCCTCCAGTGGCCATACTTTCACAGCATAAATTTGGTGGTTGAACTTTTCAGTAAATCAGCAGCCAGCTTGTGTGGAGCTATCAACAAATATATGCTTGTGTATGTGATTGAACTTTTATTGCTCTAATCAAAAGCGTCAGTCTGTGTGGAGCTATTAACAACTCATGCGGAGTTACTAATTATTATATGCTGTTCCCTGGTTCTGCATATGTTATTTATGTTTTAGTTTGCTCATTTTAAAGTAATTTTTAAAATCACTCTTAATAAAGTGCTATATGCATTTGTATTAAAACAGCAGCTGACATTTATTTTTTTGTACGCATTCATTCATTTCTTTTGTCGTTATGGAAAAGAAATATCAGTTTTTCAGGATTGTTTGAACATTTTCTGCGATGGACGGGTGTAGTATGTGTAAATGCTGATTTACTTACAGGACTAAAAGCAATACTTAAAAACACACTCTATACACTTTAAAATCATGCCGCTGCGGCCGCTGTATTTGATCCTTACCCTACGTACTTTTTACACAGTTAGTGTACAAAGGCCCGTACCCCGTACGCATTTTGCGTACTCACGCCGCGATGGATTACAAAATACACGCAGTGGATACACACCCACAGAGACATGCTGAGAGTACAATGCAGTTACACGTGTGATAGTAATATACCTTAAACCTTTAGCAGGAAATGGGACACAACACCAATTGTATTTCAAAACTATGTTGGGGTCCAACCCACCAACGGTTATCTTTACTAACAAGGGGTTACAAGCATAATACAATACAATTAGAGAACAAGGCTACAGTCAATGGTACATACGTTTGTTCGGCTGCGCTTCCCGGTCCGGTCCTCAATCATCAAGGTAGATGATCTTCAGAGATTGTGAGAGTGACCTGGCCTGCAGCTGGCTTTTTATACATTTGTCCAAAACCTAACACAATGGAAACTGTAATCTCTTTGTCCATTGGACACTGGGATGGTCGTTTACAGTACAGGTCATAGGTCAGTTTGAATAGGTGGGCGATGTCTGGTCCAGGTGCACTTGCAGATGTTCTCCTCTGGGTTCCCGCTGCATATCAAGAGTACAGTAAATACAGTTAATTTTAATATTCTGCTCCTGCGCATAACTATGCGCAGGAGCGTGCGATCTTCTGCAAACCAACACCGGAATATTGCTCTTAAAATACCCTACAGCTGGATATCAAACAGCACCTTATAACCTAGTTCTGTCCCCTCCTATCCTGTAAAGGTGAATCCCTTTGTTGCTGTACCATTTAAACAAATATAACTCGCTGGTGTGATGCAGGTAGACTATGTGTACATTGTGCGCTATATGGATTAAATATGTAATGTGTTTTTATGGCTTTTCCATGCGATTACAAACACTACCGTAATTACACATACCACGCGCTAATACACAGGACCGCGGGAGCGATCATACGCAAATTGCGAATATGTGCATGCACGGCAGAACAAGTATGCGCATGGAGGCCATCTGTGTATAGTTTGTACGTGATGTGTGTACTGGAATATTTTTGACTTCGACAGTCCACCATTTGGCAGTTATCAATAACTGCCACACTTTACTACTAAACAGAAAATATTATCTAAACAATATATACAAGTTTGGATGATCGGGGGAGAGTGGTAGGTGGGAAATGTGTAACCTAGTGGGATAGTAAAAAGCATGTATGTATGAATTAATGTCTGAGGGGCATCATGCTGTATGTGTTCTAAATAAGCTACGAGGTATTGCGAAGTATACATTAAATCCTTCTCATCCCGTATTAAGGGTCTGTAAATGGGCAAACAAATACTACCGAGCTCTTTACAGCTTCTAATTCCAACAAATGGGGAGCACATTTAGTTGATGATACATGGGAAAGGGGGAACATCTGTGAATGCTACTATATGTGTATAACTCCTGTCGACTATGTGTGCCATTAACTGGAGGTTGCAGAGATGAAGAGAAGACACATATATAAAAATACATTCATATAAACGTTGGGTAGGGCTGACGTCTTTTCCGGTTGGATGTTTCTGGGTAAGGGGGGAAACAGAGAAAAATGGTGAAAGAAACAGGCCATGAAATTCATTTGCAATCCTTATCATAACCCTGTCTCTATGGATGGATCGTAAATCAAATCTGCTGCTGTAACAGCGCTCTCGCTCCTTAGACTCATCAAATTTGTGCTGTGCTTGCGCCGCGTTAGAATTTGAACACACCTAAATATCAGACCAATAATTATGATGACTCCCAGGATACAAAGGAGAAACTTCCCCACACTCATAATAACATTCTGTGCCCACTCTCCTAACCCTGAGTACCATTTGAGTGGGTTCAACCATGAGACCCAGCCAGTCAGTTCATTACCCACAGTCGCTAAGGTAAGATTGTGCTTCCTCCTGAACTCCCACTTCAACTGCAAGATCTCATCCATCTTCTGATCGATGATCTCTGTGGGGTTGTCAGTGCTGTTTGTAATATACGTACAGCACTTCACACCATATTGAGTTGCCAGGGTAACACAGTACCCACCTGTCACAGCTGTGACGTAATTAAAGACCATCCTGTGCTGGATCAGTTCCTTCTTGTAGGCTTGTAACTCCCTTCCCGTATATCTGAAGGTGTCATCATACATCTCGGTGATATTGTCTATCAAGTTCACTAGCGCATGGATGTACCTATAATTTATAGTTCCTCTGGCAGTACGGGTGATATCTAATGCGAGAAGGAACTGAATACCGGTGGATTCATGGGTCAAATCAGAGGCTGCGTGCTCTGCCCTATCTAAGAGGTGTCTCTTGATGATGTGGGTATGAGTATAAGGAGTCTGAGCGCTGCGGTGAACTTCTTTCATTTTATCATGGGTTATGGTCATGACCTCTGGTAGTACTCTCCCAATATAACACAATCCCTCAGAGCTCGGAGTGAGCCACTTGTACGCTTACCTCCCACATATAAAATAGGCATCATCTGGGAGAACGTAGGGGACAAAATGTAACATCACCATATTGCAAACTTTCCATGTAAAGAAACCAATCCCTAGTTCTCTCATTTGCTCAGTACAAGTATCGGGCTGGATGATATGGGCACAATACCCCTGTGATACTTTTACAACCCACATGGTCTTGCTTCCACGTGTATACCGATACCAAAAATACCTCCCACTGTTGGCTATCTTGCGTACAAGTTCAGAGTCGATAGGTATCCCATCAGCTCTGTGCGAAAAGGTCATTGTCTGGTTATTCCATGTCACTTCCCAATTTCCTGGTTTTCAGAAATTGGAAATATTAAAACACAACAGGGACCTATCTACATGATACTGTTGGAGCTTCAAGCTAGGCTGCCTAGATATATTGAATTTCTTGTCCACCGGTCTCCCACCCCGTAATTAGAGTACCTCATCTATTGCTGAAGGCTATGGTACTAATCCTGACTTACTCTGTTCTTGAGTTACCTGTGAGCACACCCAGCATTCTGTCTGGTTTAAGACCTTACCCACTAGTGAGTGGTAATCACTCAATGGATGGCGGTCCATATTGATATTACTGTTGGACTGACATCTCTGGATGCACCCATCTTCGACTATGTTCTCACAATTCCTACAAATACAATATTCATCAGACAATAACCCTTCACATTGCCTCCGAGCTCCATGACTACCAGAGCGCTTACTGATACCAGCTTTTACTCTAGTGATGTGCTGCTCCTGAGATCCTACAAATTCATACTCACCATCAGAACCCATTCCAGATCCTTGCTCTACCTCTCTGGGACCCTCACCAAAACAAATTGTGCTGATCAAAAACAATATTACTAGCAGAACCTGAAACGCAGTCTCTTGTGATAGATCCATTTCAATAGGGGAAAGAAGGAAAATAAGGAGGAGAAAACAAAGGAAAATGTAGGGGGGGGTTGAAAAATGAAAATGGTGTGACAACCGTACTTGATCTTGTTGCTCTCCGCGCTCAGGTGCCGTTTCCCGGAATAGACTCTCTAGTGATATGAGGTTCTCTTCACCTTGCTCTTTGTCACGACCTTCTTGCAGTGGGACGAGTGGACCCAAGTCTCTCTTTTGGCAACCTTTAGTGCTGTCGTGCTGGTTAACAAGACTTGGTATGGTCCTTCCCACCTGTCTATGAGGCAACCTGAGCGTAAGAAATTTCGAATCATCACATAATCCCCAGTCTCAATGTCATGACAATTACTGTTCGTTAGGTCAGGAATCACCAGCTTTAGATTTCTTTGTTGATTTCTCAGCTACTGGCTCATCCTAACCAAATATTTCACAGTTATTTTATTATTGCATTTCAAATCATCCTGGGGGCCTATCATTACATGAGGTTGTCAACCAAAAAGAATTTCAAAGGGTGATAAGTTAAGCGGTGACCTGGGAGTGGTTCTGATGCTGTACAACACTAGTGGCAAAGCTTCTGGCCACAGCAATCCAGTTTCAGCCATCACTTTGCTCAGCTTGTTCTTAATAGTGCTGTTCACTCTCTCTACCTTTGCACTCGCCTGTGGCCGATACGGAGTATGCAGCTTGCTATTAATTCCCATCAGTTTGCACATGACCTGAAAGACTTCACCTGTAAAATGGGTACCCCTATCACTTTCAATCATTCTAGGGATACCATATCTACACACAAATTCCTGCACAATTTTCTTTGCAGTGAACGTAGCAGTATTTGTGGCAGCAAGGAAAGCTACTACCCAGTTGGAAAACACATCGATACATACTATCACATATTTCAAATTCCTACAGGGTGGTAACTGTATGAAGTCGATTTGTATTACCTGAAAAGGTCCCTCTGTAGGAGGGACATGGGATGGCTCTGTTGGTATTGTCTTACCAATATTCTTCCTCAAGCAAGTAAAACATGTCATTGCTCTCTTATCTGCATGAGAAGAGAATCCTGGCGCACACCAGTAGGCTCTTACCAGCTTGCACATACCCTCTTTGCCCAGATGAGTCAGACCGTGTGCCGCCTCAGCTAGACTTGGAAGATATGCTCTGGGGGCCACTGGCTTACCGTGTCCACCTGTCCAAAGTCCTGAGGACTCCTGACCATACACCTTTGACTTCCAGACCGCCTTTTCCTGTAGGGAACACAAATTTTGCATTTCAATTAGCTGCTGTGAATTGACCGTGTTAAATGTCATCAGTGATGTGATGTTCGTCTGTATGGGGGTGCTTGCTGCTGATTTAGCAGCTTCGTCTGCCCGGCTGTTACCAAGTGAAATTGGGTCTTGGTTGTAAGTGTGTGCTTTACACTTGATAACAGCCACTCTGTCTGGTTCCTGTATTGCTGTCAGAAGCCTTTTGATGTAAGACGCATGCGCTACAGGTGTGCCAGCTGCCGTCATGAAATTTCTGAGGTGCCATAGAGCCCCAAAATCATGCACTACTCCAAAGGCGTACATAGAGTCTGTGTATATATTAGCTGACTTACCTTTGGCCAACTCACATGCTCTGGTTAGGGCGACCAGCTCAGCGACTTGCGCTGAATGTGGTGGTCCAAGGGGTTCAGCTTCTGTGATTCCTTGGTCATCTACAACTGCATATCCGGTGCATAGGTCTCCTGATTCCGTCTATCTGTGGCAACTACCGTCAGTGTAGAAGGTAAAGTCTACTCCTTCCAGTGGGTTGTCACTGATGACCGGTCTCGCAGTGAAAGTTTGGTTCAGGTATTCCATACAATCATGAGTATCAGTATCTTCACTTTAATCCTCCTTTCAACATCATTCTCATCCTCCACCCTTTGTGCATGACCAGGCACACTTGGCAAGTAAGTTGCAGGATTTAGTGAGCTGCATCTCTTAATGGTGATGTTTACAGGGGCCATCAGTGATAATTCCCACTTTGTAAACTGAGCAGATGAGACATGTCTGGTTTGGGCTGAGTTCAGCAAGGCTGATACTGCATGAGGTGTATGGATGGTCAAGTCGTGTCCTAACACTATGTCCTCGCTTTTACTTACCAGCAAAGCTATCACTGCAACACTTTGCAAGCAAGTGGGGAGAGACCGTGCTACAGTGTCCAACTGTGCACTGTAGTAGGCTACCGGTCTGCTGGCATCACCATGTCTCTGTGTTAAGACTCCTGCCGCGCACCCAGCACTTTCAGTACCGTACAATTCAAAGGGCTTCTCATACTCTGGCATACCTAATGCAGGTGCTTGTGATAAACACTGAGTCTCTCAAATGCCAGTTCGGACTCATCTGTGTGAGAGATCCGTTCCAGTTTGTTCGAAGAGACCATTTCTTGCAATGGTAAAGCCAGTATGGAGAACCCCGGAATCCAGGTACGACAGTACCCACACATTCCGTGGAAAGTGCGGACCTGTTGCTGAGTTTGTGGCAGAGTCATGTCACAAATCGCCTGTATCCTATCAGCGGTGAGGTGTCTAAGTCCTTGCGTCAACCAGTATCCCAAGTATTTGACCCTGGTCCGGCACAACTGCAACTTATCTTTTGAAACCTTGTGTCCTGTCTGTGAAAGATGAAACAGAAGCTGTTTAGTATCTGCCAAGGACGACTCGAGTGAGTCAGAACACAACAACAAGTCAACAACATACTGTATTAGCACTGACCCACTCTCAGGTTGAAAAGATTGCAAACAGTCATGTAAGGCCTGGGAGAAAATACTTGGGCTGTCAATGAAACCTTGGGGGAAACGAGTCCAGGTGTACTGTACTCCCCTGTACGTAAAAGCAAAAAGGTATTGGCTGTCAGGGTGAAGAGGGACAGAAAAGAAAGCAGAGCAGAGATCAATGACAGTGAAGAATTTTGCGGTAGGGGGAATTTGCATAAGGATGACAGCTGGATTGGGCACTACGGGGAATTGGCTCTCAACTATTTTGTTTATCCTCCTTAGATCCTTCACTATTCTGTAACCCCTCCCACCACTCTTTTTTTACAGGGAAGATTGGACTATTTGTGGTGCTGGACGTCCTGACTAGGATGCCCTGCTGTAGCAGCCCCTCACCTCTGGTTTCAGAGGATATTGAGGGATTTTTGGAGTTATCCTACCATCTTTTACTTGTACTGCTACTGTAGCTACATTCGCCATCAATCCAGTGTCCTGTCCATCTTTGGTCCAAAGGGAACCCGGTATTTGTGAGATAATTTTCTCTACCTTTGATGGACACGTGTCTATAACAGTAGAATGTGACATTAGCCTTTGAGGGGTGTCTAGTATATCTTGCACTTCTTGAGCATGGTTCTCAGGTATATCCAAGAAGACACCCTCAGGAGTATAATATATGACACACCGCATTTTACACAATAGGTCTCTGCCAAGTAGATTAGTCGGAACCGATGCAGCCAACAGGAAAGAATGTTTGGTTTGCAAGGGCCCTATCGTAATCTCTGCAGGTCTACTCAAAGGGTATTGTTGCACCGTTCCTGTTACTCCCATTGCCGAAATCGTTTTACCCGTGGTTTTTCCACCTGATGTGGAATTCTACACTGACCTGGCCGTCCCTGTATCTACAAGAAAAGGTAATGGTGCACCAGCTACATCAACCATGACCTCAGGTTCCTTTCCAAGGCTAGCAATCAACTTCACTGGCTGTAGACTACAGGTATGGCCTGACCTCTATTGTGTAGTGGGACCTTCCCGCAGTGCGCTGGCAGCTATGATATGTGAGGGGGATAACTGAGAGTTTTCGGAGGTCTGCCAGTCCCTCCTAGGTGGATACCTCTGTGTTTCCCCTCTATGTGGTCCCAGTTCCCAATTATGTGTGTTATAGTGTGGTTCATATCCTGGTCTAGGGGGTCTGTATACATTATGTGTCCCTTTATTCCTACATTCCCTTGAGTAATGTCCTTCTTTCTGGCAATTGTAGCATACTATTACACGTGACTTACCATCAGGGGTCTGGGGTTTTGGCTGATGTGGTTTTGCTGTAAGAGCCTGTATACTTACCATCATCAGCCTATCCTCTTGCGACTCCCTGTGTTTAATGATATTCTGATCGTGCTCGATAGCAGACTCTCTCAACGCAGCCACCGAGATACCTCTCCAGTTAGGTAGAGAGGTTTGCACCCTTGTCCTTAGTGATTCCTTTAAACCGTCCATTAACACAGAAACAGCTACCTCCCTGTGATGTGCATTATCCTTAATGTCCTCAATCCCAGTGTATCTAGCTATTTCCTGCAGTGCTCGATAGAAATATTCAGATGCCATTTCACCTTCCTTTTGTCTTATGGAAAAGATTTTATTCCATTTAACAATAGTAGGGAAATACACTCCTAATTGCAGATTGATTTGCTTTGCGTTCTCCTGATTGTATTCATTAGTGAGAGGTACTTCTGCATCCAACTTACAATCTGTTATGAATTTCGTGATGTCAATATTTGAGGGTAGACACATCCGTAGCACTGTTCACCAATCTTTGTTTGTGGGTTCATGGGCTTTACCTAACTCTCTAATGAATTTCTGGCATCCGACTAGATCTCTTCTGGGATCGGGGAATTCTGACATAATTGACCTTAACTCTGCTCGGGACCAGGTACAATGCATGGCAATGTTCCTGATGGGAGTTACTCCCTGAGTGTCAGTTCTCCCGTTGGGAACTGCAATCACCTTGACAGGATTTAATTCAACTACATCATTCTGGCTTGACTCTATAATGCGGGGAGCTATTGTCTCTTCATAGTGTATGGTGCCGTACTTACCTGTGGTCACAACCTCACTTATCCCTCCGCTAGGGGGCCTTGCTACAACCCTTGGTGGTTGGGCCGTGCCCACCTTAATATTCTGTATGGTGGCTGCTAGAGAGACTGCCAATATCGTGCTGGGCTCATCTTCCTGCTCACAGTCCTGGGGAAAATTTAAAACGGGATACAGCTGGCAAGGTTTAACGTTAGCACATTTATCAATTACTTTCCTATCCTGTACCAATGCATCATTGCTTGTAGCCAATTTCTCCCCATCAACATATGGTGGTGGTGGTGCGGTCGCCATTGTTTTCCCGCTAGGTTTGGAACCTGCTGTGCGAGCCAATTCCCTCTGCACATCCCCCTCTTGCTGCCACAAGGTTAAACAATCTGTATGTCTAATCCTTTGTTTTCTGGATTTTATCAGACATATCCTAATCCTTATGTTCTGTAATACCTCCGGCTGAAAGCTGCCCACCCTAGGGAATGATACTCTATCTTCCGCAGTCATACGTACCCATTCAGAACAAAAAGTCTCAGCGTGTGGACCATATTTCCCACACATAATAAACCTCGCTGACCACTTGGGCCGCGGCTCTTCAGCCTGAACCCTGGCTACCATACGCCCATCTCTTGTGCAATTGGATCCCATCGCGGACTTTTTCCTTTTACGCAATCCCCAATGCATGACACGAATAGATGGCGAAAGTTCATAGAGCGCTTTCACCCACTCCTTCTCTGCTGATGTACCACGACTCACTCCAATAGTGACCACCGTGTACCCAGTGAGGTCCCTAACTGGTTTCTATTCACTGGAAGTGTTAGGAGTGACTTACCTTTTCCAGTGAATATCCACTGGTGGAGATTTTCCTGAGAGAGACCAGCGAAAACTCCCTATGCACTTATGCACAAATCACGCTTGCGTATGCTCTACACGGCGCTAATGATACCGCGGTTTTGTGCAAAAAAAGTTTGCACAAGGGTATCAAGTTGCATCACGTATAACACCCACAAATGCGCGGTCCAATCGCACAGCGTATAGGTACTTGTTACCTATCCGCTCTACGACCACAAGTCGAATATACAAACTGCGACCCTCAGCCGGAGCATAACAAAAAACCTTTTTACTTCAATACTACACAATGCACAATTCCCTATTACACTCCTCTGCAAATCTTCTCATGATTTGCGTACTTCAATATCTATACTAACATGAGTCAGCCGCCTCACACCGCCAAGCCTCCACTTACTTGGTGTACCAATGACGGGATCCCGAATTCACGGGGTTCAAATACACTCACTTTTACCTTCAGCTCACACAAATACACAGTGTTTTTCTGTACAGAAAATTTCCACTCTTTCTAATCGGCAGCTTTACCCCAGAGGTAGTGCAGTTTAAACAAAAGTCTTATACTAATCTGCTTTTGAAATCAGATAGTTATGTGCTATTGTATTTAAGGTATAGTACCCCACCTTTTAATTGAACGAACTCTCGTGCAATTTGTACTTAGCGTCCGCACTCTTACGCAACTTTGCGTAAACACATGACCGTGTGTGCCTTTTATGCTGCGTGCGCGGTCCTGTATTTTGTCCGAGCCACGTGTGCAAAACGTGCGTCTGCAATAAAACAAATCACACAACCTCTATAAATGTGAGCAATACAAACTTTAATCGCTCCCAAGCACAACCCACACTTGTTCTGTGTAACCCTTTATGACTGGGCCAGAACTGCGTTTTGTGTTTTTATAATTATTCCCTTAACACACTAATTAAAATTTATCTATATACCAACAAATGTATCTGATTTCACACAGATCTAAACTGATCTAAAAATCTCTACCTTGTGGCAACAATATGTGAGAGCGTATGCAAAGTATCGGTACCTTTTGTGTACGCTTTTGGCACCAAAACAAATTACACAGATTTTTAAATAGCTTTTTTCCTGTTTACCTACGGGTTCTATCAGCACCTCTGCAGACCAAGCAGAGCAGACGCAATCTAACAGCACACAAATAGGGTTTTAAAAACATCCAGCAACCAGAAAAAGGTTTAACGTAGATATCTTTCCACCCTTTGCTGATAGATTAAAGTCTGCTATGATCTACTAGCCCTTGAGTGTGTGAAAAAGCGGATCGAGCCCCCAATTGTAAATGCTGATTTACTTACAGGACTAAAAGCAATACTTAAAAACACACTCTATACACTTTAAAATCGTGCCGCTGCAGCCACTGTATTTGATCCTAACCCTACATACTTTTTACACAGTTAGCGTGCAAAGGCCCGTACCCCGTACGCACTTTGCATACTCACGCCGCGATGGATGTACAAAATACACGCAGTGGATACACACCCACAGAGACACGCTGAAAGTACAATGCAGTTACACGTGTGATAGTAATATACCTTAAACCTTTAGCAGGAAATTGGACACGACACCAATTGTATTTCAAAACTATGTTGGGGTCCAACCCACCAACGGTTATCTTTACTAACAGGGGGTTACAAGCATAATACAATACAATTAGAGAAATAGACTACAGTCAATGGTACATACATTTGTTTGCCTGCGCTTCCCGGTCTGGTCCTCAATCATCAAGGTAGATGATCTCCAGAGATTGTGAGAGTGACCTGGCCTGTAGCTGGCTTTTTATACATTTGTCCAAAACCTAACACAATGGAAACTGTAATCTCTTTGTCCATTGGACACTGGGATGGTCGTTTACAGTACAGGAGAGGTCATAGGTCAGTTTGAATAGGTGGGCGATGTGTGGTCCAGGTGCACTTGCAGATGTTCTCCTCTGGGTTCCCACCGCATATCAAGAGTACAGTAAATACAGTTAATATTAATATTCTGCTCCTGCGCATAACTATTCGCAGGAGTGTGCTATCTTCTGCAAACCAACACCGGAATATTGCTCTTAAAATACCCTACAGCTGGATATCAAACAGCACCTTATAACCTAGTTCTGTACCCTCCTATCCTGTAAAGGTGAATCCCTTTGTTGCTGTACCATTTAAACAAATATAACTCGCTGGTGTTGTGCAGGTAGACTATGTGTACATTGTGCACTATATGGATTAAATATGTAATGTGTTTTTATGGCTTTTCCATGCGATTACAAACACTACCGTAATTACCCATACCACGCGCTAATACACAGGACCATGGGAGCGATCATACGCAAATTGCGAATATGTGCACGCACGGCAGAACAAGTACGCGCACGGAGGCCATCTGTGTGTAGTTTGTACGTGATGTGTGTACTGAAATATTTTTGACTTCGACATATGGTATGCCGGCTGTCGGTTTCCCGGCGCAAAGCATACTGGCACCGGAATCCTGACCGCCGGCATACTGACAGCGTGGCGAGTACAAATGAGCCCCTTGCGGACATGGTGGCACGCCACGTGTGCCACGCTATCTATTCTCCCACCAGGGGGGTCGTGGACCCCTGAGAGGGAGAAACGTTGTCGGTATGCCAACTGTCGGGATTCTGGCGCCGGTATACTGTGCGCCGGGCCCCCGACAGCCGGCAAACTGAAGACCACCCATGATGGACACCTTGCTAATTAAGGCCTTACAGATAAGCGCTACCATTAACAAATTATATAGTGCAGCAAATTATGTTGCACTTTACAGTTGAAAATAACATTGATGAAACAAATCTGAGTAGTAACAGACAGTCATAGAGGTAGCAAGGTCCTGCTCACAATCAATCGATCTATAGGGCAATAAGCATTGATACACAGGAGTAGGTGTTATTCATTGCTTAATGGTTCACCAGATTGCAAAGGTTCTTGCAGGGCTATATGATATGGGCACACAGCAATGTTGGCCAGGGGTCAGGAGAATGTGAAAGTGAAGAAAGAGAAAACATGCCCTGGACAGTGTGGACAGTGGAGATGCAGTTGGATAGGAAAGTTTATGAAGGTTTTGTGGGAGGTTCCGAAATTTGACACGCTTGCCTAAAGAGGTGAGTTTTCAGCGAAAACTTGAAAGTTTAGAGACTACAGGAAAATCTTATTGTGCATGGAGGGTCATTCCACAGAATGGGTGCAGCCTAAATAAAGTCCTGCAATTGTGAATGCGAGCAAGTAATGATTGTGGATTATAGTCAAAGATCTTGTGAAACGCGAATAGGTCGGGTTGGGAGATATTTTGAGATAAGCGAAGAGATGTATGTTGGTGCATTTTGGTTAATAGCCTTGTGTGTGTGTAAAAGATTTTTATATTGAATTTGGTAGAATACAGGTAACCAATGAAGGGACTGACAAAGCGGATCCGCAGACGATGAATGTCTAGCAAGGAAGATTAGCCTTGCAGCTGTATTTATAATGGATTGTAATGGTGAGATTCTTTTTGTTAAGACCAATAATAGGATTTTAATACCTACCGGTAAATCCTTTTCTCCTAGTCCATAGAGGATGCTGGGGTCCACTTCAGTACCATGGGGTATAGACGGTTCCGCAGGAGCCATGGGCACTTTAAGACTTTCAAGGGTGTGAACTGGCTCCTCCCTCTATGCCCCTCCTCCAGACCTCAGTTATAGGAACTGTGCCCAGGGAGATGGACATTTCGAGGAAAGGATTTACTTTTATACTAATGGTGAGATTCATGCCAGCTCACATCTCAACCATGCCACACAACATGGCATTCAACATGACACACGCCAACAGGCATGAACCATTTACAGCAACATCCTGAAAACTAATGAAACACAACTTGTGTAACTATAAAGAACAAACTGCAGGTAAAGTACGCACTGGGTCGGGTGCCCAGCATCCTCTACGGACTAGGAGAAAAGGATTTACCGGTAGGTATTAAAATCCTATTTTCTCAAACATCCTAGAGGATGCTGGGGTCTACTTCAGTACCATGGGGTTATACCAAAGCTCCAGTACGGGCAGGAGAGTGCGGATGACCCTGCAGCACAGATTGACCAAACTTGAGGTCCTCATCGGCCAAAGTGTCAAACTTATAAAATTTAGCAAATGTGTTTGACCCTGACCAACTAGCTGCTTGGCAAAGTTGTAAAGCCAAGTCGCCCCAGGCAGCCGCCCAGGATAAGCCCACTTTCCTAGTAGAATGGGCCTTCACCAACTTTGGTACCGGCAAGCCTGCCGTAGAATGAGCGTGCTGAATTGTCCCTCTGATCCAGCGCGCAATAGTCTGCTTAGAAGCAGGACACCCAATCTTGCTGGGAGCATACAGGACAAACAGATCCTCTGTTTTCCGTAACCGAGCTGTTCTTGTGACATAAATCTTCAACCACATCTAGAGACTGTGACTCAGTGAAAGTGTCAGTAGCTACTGTCACCACAATAGGTTGGTTTATGTGGAAGGACGAAACCACCTTTGGAAGAAATTGTTGACGAGTTCTTAACTCTGTCCTATCTTCATGGAAGATAAGGTAAGGGCTTTTGTGATACAAAGCCCCCAACTCAGACACCCGTCTTGTGGATGCCAAGGCCAAAAGCATCACCACTTTCCAAGTGAGAAACTTCAATTCTATCTCCTGCAGAGGTTCAAACCAATCTGATTGAAGGAACTGCAACACCACATTAAGGTCCTATGGTGCCACTGGAGGCACAAATGGAGGCTGGATGTGCAGAACCCCTTTCATGAACGTCTGAACTTCTGGAAAGGAGGCCAATTGTTTTTGAAAGAAAACTTATAAGGCCGAAATCTGGACCTTGATTGACCCAAATCTAAGGCCCACATCCACGCCAGCCTGCAGAAAATGGAGAAAACGTCCCAACTCAAACTCTTCCGTAGGAGTCTTCTTGGATTCATACCAAGACACATATTTTCTCCAAATACGATGGTAATGTTTAGACGTTACTCCTTTCCTGGCCTGATTAAGAGTGGGGATGACTTCCTTGGGAATGCCCTTTCGGGCTAGGATCCGATGCTCAACAGCCATGCCATCAAACGTAGCAGCGGTAAGTCTTGATACACACATGGCCCCTGCTGTAGTTGGTCCTTTCGAGGAGGAAGAGGCCGAGGATCTTCTATGAGCAGCTCCTGAAGATCTGGATACCAAGCCCTCCTTGGCCAGTCTGGGGCAATGAAGATTGCTCAAACTCTTGTTCTTCTTATTATTTTGAGAACTTTTGGAATCAGTGGAAGTGGAGGGAAAACATATATCGACCGCAACACACACTGGGTCACCAGTGCATCCACTGCTATTGCTTGAGGGTCTCTCGACCTGGAACAATATCTCTGAAGCTTCTTGTTTAGACGAGATGCCATCATGTCTACTTGAGGAACTCCCCAAAGACTTGTCACCTCTGCGAAGACTTCTTGGTGGAGGCCTTACTCTCCTGGATGGAGATCGTGTCTGCTGAGGAAGTCTGCTTCCCAGTTGTCCACTCCCGGAATGAAAATTGCTGACAGAGCTCTTGCATGTCCTTCTGCTCAGAGGAGAATCCTTGTGGCCTCTGCCATTGCCGCTCTGCTTTTCGTTCCACCTTGCCTGTTTATGTACGCGACTGCTGTTACATTGTCCAACTGGATCTGCACGGGATGATCTTGAAGAAGATGTACCGCTTGTAGAAGGCCGTTGTAAATGGCTCTCAATTCCAGAACGTTTTATGTGAAGGCAGGCTCCTGACTTGACCATCTTCCTTGGAAGCTTTCCCCCTGTGTTACAGCTCCCCAGCCTCGGAGACTTGCATCCGTGGTTATTAGGACCCAGTCGTGAATCCCAAACCTGTGTCCCTCTAGTAGGTGAGAACTGTGTAGCCACCACAGGAGCAAAATCCTGGCTTTGGGGGACAGGATTATTTTCCGGTGCATGTGTAGGTGGGATCCGTACCACTTGTCCAACAGGTCCCACTGGAATACTCTGGCAAGAAATCGGCCAAACTGTATGGCCTCGTAGGCTGCTACCATTTTCCCCAACAACCGAATGCATTGATGGATCGACATGCTTGTTGGTTTCAATATTTGTTTGACCATTTTCTGGATTTCCAGAGCCTTTTCCACTGGAAGAAATACTCTCCGTACTTCTGTGTCCAGAATCATCCCTAAAAAGGACAAACTTGTCGTCGGTTCCAACTGCGACTTTGGAAAATTCATGATCCGACCGTGTTGTTGGAGTATTGACAGGGAGAGTGCGAGGTTCTGCACCAACTGTTCCCTGGATCTCGCTTTTATCAGGAGATCGTCCAGATAAGGAATTATATTGACTCCTTTTTGACGAAGGAGGACCATCATCTCCACCATCACCTTGGTGAATACCCTCGGTGCCGTGGAGAGTCCGAACGGCAACGTCTGGAACTGGTAATGGCAATCCTGTACTGCGAATCTCAGATAAACTTGGTGAGGAGGATAAATGGGAACATGCAAGTAAGCATCCGTTATGTCTACTGACACCATGAAGTCCCCCTCCTCCAGACTGGAAATCACTACCCTCAGGGATTCCATCTTGAACTTGAACCTTTTCAGGTAGAGATTCAGATTTTTCAGGTTTAAAATCGGTCTGACCGAGCCGTCCAGCTTCGGAACTACGAAGAGGCTTGAATAAAACCTTCTCCTTGCTGGGACAAGGGTACCAGGACAAGGACCTGATCCTGACATAATTTTTGAATTGCCGCTGTTACTGCCTCTCTTCCTGGAAGTGAAGCTGGCAAGGTCGATTTGAAAAATCGGCATGGGGGCGTCTTGAAACTCTAGTTTGTACCCATGGGACACTATTTGTAAGACCCATGGGTTCGGGGCTGATTGAATCCAGATTTGGCTGAAAAGTTTCAGACATGCTCCCACCCGAGCAGACTCCCGCAAGGGAGCCCCAGCGTCATGCTGCAGATTTGGCAGAAGCAGGGGTGGACTTCTGCTCCTGCGATCCGGGAGACGCTGCGGATTTCTTTCCTTTTCCCCTACCTGCAAAAAATGGGGAACCTTTGGCCTTTTTGTATTTGCTGGGCCGAAAGGACTGCATGTGAGAGTGATGTGTCTTTTTTGCCGGTGTAGGAGCATAAGGCAAGAATGTCGACTTACCTGCGGTAGACGCCGAGACTGACGCATCCAGCCCATCACCAAACAAGGCCTCACCTTTATAAGGGAAAGCCTCCATATTTCTTTTGGAATCTGCATCAGCATTCCACTGGCGAATCCCCAACGCCCTCCGAGCTGATACTGCCATGGTAGTGGTTCTTGATCCCAAGAGACCAATATATTTCATGGTTTCTAGTACGTATGCAGCAGCATCTTTGATATGACCTAACGTTAGGAGTATCTCGTCTCCATCTATTGTTTCAATGTCTAATGACAAGTTTTCTGACAACTTTTCAATAGCACTATTCACCAACGCACAGACAATGGTAGGCCTGAGTAGTGTCCCACTGGCCACATCAATAGATCACCTCACTCACTTGCGGTCCGTCGGCTCCTTAAGTGAAGCCAATCCAGGCACAGGGAGAAACACCTTTTCTCTTTTATGACAAGGCCCTGTCTAAAATGCGGAGTGACTCCCACCCTTTGGAAAAAGGTAAGCTGCCTGAATTCCTTTTGGGAATCTGAAATTTCTTTTCAGGTTAAATCAGACTCCCTCCAAGAGACTGTTCAACACCTGAGGTGGAGGGAAAATTACCTTACTTCTTTACTGAAGTAAACCCTCTCCTTGTGGTAAAAGAGGGGGCTTTGTAACTTGTAACATCTCCTTTATAGCTAAAACATGTTTTGAATGCTTATTGCTAACTTTGGACCTATTCTCCTGGAATCACTAGTGTCGACACAGGAATCAGAGTCCGTGTCGGTATCAGTTTGTACTACTTGTGCAAATTTGTATGTGACCCAGAGGGGTCCCTGTGGATGAAATGAAGAACTATTAAAAATCACATCTTCAACAGATTATTTTCAGTTTTCTGTATGAGATTCAGTCCAACCTCTTACTGATAGGATTCACACTATCATGTAATCTTTCACCCAGTCAGGCTCTTTTTGTCATATTACACCTGAGTCTGTAGAGTTCCCTGCAACAGACATGTCACACACGTGCACAACCACACCACAGACACTCTGGGACTTATAGGGGACAGACCCACAGTAAAATCTGTCAGAGGGACACAGATAGGATTTGCTAGTTCACAACCCATCGCAAGTAACACAATGTCTATGAACACCAAATGCCCACTGACATGCAGCGCTTTTATAATGTTAATCACACAATTATATAGCACCAAATTCACTGTGGCCCCCCCTGTTTTGCACCCTGATACTTGTTCAGTAGTGGAGGAGGACCAGTGTTGTCCCTGCAGCCTGAGGAGAGAGAGAAAATGGCGCTGAGCAGTGTGCTGGCTGACTGAGGAGGAAGCTCCACTCTTCAATGGCGTGTTTCTCCTAAGCTTTTATGAGGTAAATTTTTATACTGGCGGGGGTAGGACTGTGCCTCAGCAACTTATGCCCCTTATTTATGCCAGTTTCCATAGGTTTCATGCTGCCCAGGGCGCGCCCCCCCCCCACGCCCTGCACCCTGCAGTGCCTGTGTATGTGTGGGCAACATGGCGCGCTGCGCTCCCGCCAGCCGCGCTGCGCTCCTGCCAGCCACGCGGTACCTTTAGCCGTCACTTTCTTGATTAAAGATCTGTCTTCTAACACTCACCTGTCTTCTGACTTCTGGCTCTGTGAGGGGGGGTGACGGCGTGCTGTGGGAGTGAGCATCTAGGCACGGCTAGCATTCAGTTCCCTTCAGGAGCTAATGGTGTCCTGTCAGCCAGAAGCAGAGCCATGAAACTCTTTAGTAAGTTGGTTCCTACTTCTGCCCCCTCAGTTCCATGAAGCAGGGAGACTGTTGCCAGCTGTTCTTCCTGAAAATAAAAAACCTAACATAAGTCTTTACAGAGAAACTCAGTAGAGCTCCTCTGGAGTGCATCCAGTCTGCCTGGGCACATTTCTAAAACTGAGGTCTGGAGGAGGGGCTTAGAGGGAGGAGCCAGTTCACACCATTGAAAAGTCTTAAAGTGCCCATGGCTCCTGTGGAACCGTCTATACCCCATGGTACTGAAGTGGACCCCAGCATCCTATAGGACGTATGAGAAAAGAAGACTACTGCAAAAATCAGTGAGGGAGATGAGAGCATGGATTACAGTTTTTGTAGTGCCTTGTGTAAGGTTTGGTCGTATTTTGGATATGTTTTTTCGATGCATGATTTTCAGACATATTAAATGTGGGGATCAAAGGACAGTTCAGAGTCAGAGATGACACCAAGGCAGCGAGTTTATGGATTAGGATTGATTGTCGAGTTATCGACAATGATAGCTATATCAGGTTGGTAACTACTATTGTTGGGTTGGATATACAATTAATTCCGATTTGGAAATAAAAAGTTTGAGGTGGCGAGATGACATCCAAGCTGAAATGGCAGAAAGGAATTCAGTGACATGGGCCAATTGTTACATTTGTTTGTTTATTTGTGTCTCACCACCAGGGGTCACCAGACATTTCTGAATTGCAGTTCCGCTCCCTGCCTGAGGTGCTGCTCTTGTGACATTCTTGCAGATCAGGTGCCAGGTGAGTGATCATTTAATAAGTCTTGACACCTGTCATCTGGCTTTTAAAGTCTGCTTGAGGCCTATACACTTTGCTGGTCATTATGTTTCCTGGTCCGATGTGAGGAGGTTGCTGATTTTGGAGCTGTTCTTGTTATACCTGTGTGCCTGTCTGCCAAACAACCTACAAAGTCCAAGCTGCACTTTTTCTTACATTCCTGGCCTATCTACATCCTGCAAGGTCTGCCATAGCTGTTCCTATGATATCTGCATCACTCCTGTCTGCCAGTATCCGGTACTCCTCTCTTAAATTCCTGTATTTCCATTATCTGCAAATACTCTATTTACTAGGTTCTATCAATTAATGCATATACCTGGATTATCCATTTACCAACATTGCCTCAGTGTGCAAGTATCCTGTGCCTTAGTTTTGGTCATTTCTGCATTTCTCTGGACAATCAGTTTACCTACATAATCTCAGTCTGTAAACCTCTTGTGGTTTGTTCTCTGCCATTTCTGCATATACCTGGACTATTTACTTATCTGCTTAGCCTCAGTTTTGCAAATACTGTGCACTGTGTTCTTGTTCATTTTTCAATAAACACCCTGATTTACCTTCAACCCTTTGTTCTTTTGGATTCCTTATTCACTCTGGGGAAGTAAGCATATATCCAATACAGATGGTGACAAATCTGGGGAGGATAGATAGATTTGGATATCATCTGTGTGCTGATGATACTGAATTTCATCTACACGCAGATGATGCTGAAATCCAAAAGAGCTGATTAGTTTGCCAACCGATGTGGTGTATATTGAGATACTGTAAGCAGAGGATCTAAGACTGAGCCTTGCGGTACTCCAACTGATAAAGATAGCAAAGAGGAGGTGGATTCAGAGAAGCGGACACTGAACAAGTGATTAGATAGGTAGGATTAGAACCAAAAAAGGGCTGGGGATTCAGTGGCGTAAGTTCGTCGCAGGTGCCCGGAGGCAAGATAAATGTTGGTGCCCCCCCTTAGAAAGATAGAGATTGAAACACACACACACACACACACACACACACACACACACACACACACACACACACAGTAACATGCAGCCTATGTATGAAACAGCCATCCCCCCCTCCCCACACACGCACACAGTAACACCCATCCTGTACTTTGGGGTCTGGGATGGGAGCCGTCAGGGTGTCTTCGATGGGCAGGGTCTGAGGAGGGACATGTGGCAGCAGAACACACAGAGGAGACTTAGGAGCCAGAAACCACCAGCAGAGACCCCCATCCTCCCTGCACAGCGGCAACCATCGGCCAGCAGCAGGTGACTGTAGTACTTGCCGGGGGAGGGGGGCAGATGTGCACAGAAGAGTGAGACAGCTTGCACCACTAAGGTATGTCAGTGGTTCTATCTCTCCATGGCTACAAATGCCTGCTGGGACTCCTGTCCCCAACATCCCTGAGGAGTGGTGCCCCCTGCAGGGCAGGAGCCCGGCGGCAGCCGACTCCATTGCCTCCCAGAGTTACGCCTCTGTGTGGATTGTAGTGTTTGCAGGAGAAGAGAGTGGATCAACAGTGTCAAAAGCAGCAGAGAAACCTCAAATAATAAGAAGTGAGTAATGGCGTTTAGACTTAGCAGTGACCAGATCATTAATTACTTTAGTCAGTGCTGTCTCTGTGGAGTATTGAGAATAAAAGCCTGACTGATGCGGGTCCAATAAGTTGTGCAAGTTAAAGTATCTGTAGCGAGTGTAGGCAAGTATTTAAAGTAGCTTGGAGGGGCATTGAAGCTGACAGAAGTTTGAGAGAGTCAGGGTCAGAATTTTGTTTTTTTCAGAATGGAAGTAATCAGTGCATACTTGAACAATAAAGGAAAGATACCAGCAGCAAGAGAGAGATTACAGATTTTAGTTAAGGGTGGGATGAGCACATGAGTGAGAGCTTTACTTATTTGTGAGGGTACAGGATCAAGAGGAAAGGTAGTATAGTAGGAGCAAGAGAAGAACATTGATGCTTCATCTTTATTTGTGGGTTCAGTTAGAGAATTGAGTAGGTGACTGGCTGAGGAAGAGCATACCATTTCATCTAAGATCTTATCAATCTTGCCCTTGAAGTAGGAATCAAGATCTTGCACGTTGATAACGGCTGGTGGGTAAGGAGAGGGATGGTTAAGAAGTGATTTAAATGTATTGAAAAGTCACCTGGGGTTAGAGCCTTGAGCAGAGTCTTAAACTGTATGTGAGGAAGATGCTTGGAGTATGAAATTTATGCCACTGATGTTCAACTTTACATTATAGTTTTCGTAGGTGTCTTGTCAACTTAGAGTGCAAAGGTTGACATTTAGGCATATGTGGAGTGTGATGGGTAAATGGAGCCACTTCATCAAGGGTTATTTCTATAGTCTGATTTAGGTGTGATACAGCCGTCTCAGTAGAAGTGAATGCAGAAATAGATGAGAGCAGAAATATACAAGAACTGTGTACTTTGTTGCACCTTGTCATCTATTTATTGCTCTATTTGTGCTTTAAACCAACTGACAACATTATTTATATCTGGGATAATGTTCTGTACCCATTAAATAATTACTTACCACAAAGGGTCCATGTGATTACCAAGTACTGCAATTGGTTTTTATTAGACCCTGAATGCTGTTCTGTCCATGCTATGTCTAGCTGTACATAAATAATTTCAGTATTCTTATTCAGTATTGCTTTATGCTGTATCTACTAAGCCACATTCCATATTTGAATTTTTTCTTTTTACAAAATGTATGCATTGATACTCGCTCGTACCCACCAGCGCTCTTCTCCTTTTGCTTCCATTCACAGTCAGTGACTGATCTGTTCTATCCATCCTTCTCCGGCATGGAGATACTATTAATTACAGTATGTCATTATTCTCCATGTATTGTACTACAGACACTAGGGGGTAAATTTACTAAGGTGGGAGTTTTTTTAGAACTGGTGATGTTGCCTATAGCAACCAATCAGATTCTACTTAACGTTTGTCTAGCTGCTTCTAGAAGATAATAGATACAATCTGATTGGTTGCTATGGGCAACATCACCAGTTCTAAAAATCTCCCACCTTAGTAAATATACCCTTTTGTGGCATCATGTAAATAAAAGATAATAATAACAACAACAATAACAGTATAAACAATAAAAAGTTACACTGTGAATATTAAGCTGGTGGTGTAAACATTAAGGAAATTAATTGCTCATTTGTTTTTGTTAATGTTAGTATCTGGCTAAAATAAGTGATTTTTTTTTTTCTCTCAGTCACAATTCCACACGCAGTACTGAATGTGACAAAATGGGGGGTATCCAATTGTTAGAAAAGTTAGTTGGGAGTCTGTTTTTTCCTATCAAATAGACAGGAAAAAACAGACACCCAAGTGACTTTTCAAACAATTGAATTCCACCCATAGTGACAGTACAGAGATGATGTTCCCAGGTTCATCCATTAATGGTCCACACCAACTTAAAAGAATTCCATGATAACGGAAAAAAGAAAAATTCCATGATCATTTTATATATTAATGGATGCTGGCCTCTTGGATGATACCAGAATTACATGACTTGCATTAGAAAGATTTTTTGTGCTTCTTTGAAAGGTTGTTCTTGATTAAGAATTGGAAGCTATGGCAATTTTATTTATTGCAGTGTCAATACTGTTTACAATCATATCTTTCCCCGAGTGTTGATTTATGTTCTTTTTGGTTGCAGGCATCAGTGAAGCAGGTGTTGGGGCACCTAACAATTTCATTGCCATCAGAATTAATTGACACGTGCTTTGTGAATATTGATTACAGAATACCAATGTATCTGCTCAGGAACTGCACCGACTATGAAAATGACCATTTACATGTGATGCTTAGAAAAAGCTATAACATACACCAGTATTTTGAACTTGCAATACAGGGAATATTCTGTATGTTTACTTTACTATGTTAACTCCCCCATATTATGGTTTGTGCAAAGGAGAACTTAAAAAAAAATTGTCATATTTCTGTCACACACATTTACATATTATATCTGAATATTTGGTACTAGGCCCAAGGCCGTAGAAAAGATTCCTGGGCCCCAGCAATGAAAGGAGGCGTGGCCTGGCCATGGAAACAATGTACTTTTTATGCACCACTAAGCGGTGCCAACCTGTGGTAGGGGGAGCTGGGGAGGGGTGCTTTCAGCCAGGATCAGCTCCAGGGAGGGGGCACAGTCAGTGCAATTGCCTACTCCCTCTTCCAGACAGAGGATACTGCTGCTCCCAGGACCTACTAGGCTGAAGAGCAGGCTGTGGCTGCTAACTGACATGTAAGGGAGGGGGGGGGGGGGGTGCACTTATCAGGGCACCCACCTGGCCTCTCAAAGAAGCCTGGGTAATTAGAACCCACCCTCCCCCTCTCTGTGCCACTGTCTAGGCCTTCTGCATGATTTTAGTAAAACCAAAAGGGCTTTGCAACACTCAGTTTTCTCTTGCAAGTACAATATAGTATCTTATACAACCTTTGACATCTATTAATTTCGTATTTTATGTTAGATGATTTTAAAAGTAATTTCTAAAGTGCTCCACTGCTTGTACACTTATAAACACATAATGTATGCACTAAAAGGTCGCTCTCTTAGTACCAAGTTCCAAAAGAGTGTGAAAAAAGCAGGATCCAGGATTCCAAGGGTTCCTATCCACTCAGGCTGCAGTGTGATGCTGTTTGCCATTGTGGGGTTCATTGTTATGCTTTTAATCTGCAACCTTTTGTAAGTGCAGTCTGTGAATTAAATTTCCTTGTATATAAGGATAATCTGCACTACAGTTTTTTCCACATATCTTCCTGAACCAATGCGGTTATAACTAATACATTGGAAGGGGAGGTATATTATTTTTTTCAGATAGCTGAAAGAACTTTGCCTGGTGACAGACTATATTATAATAATAATAATAATAATAATAATAATATTTATATAGTGCTCTTTCTCCAAGAGGACTTAAGGCGCTTAACAGATACAGAGCATAATATAGTACAGAAATAATGAAGTACAGAACAGCTTTTCATAAAATACAGAAGCATGAAGATACTAAAGGGACATTATGGAAATGCTTGAGTGAACAGGAAAGTCTTTTGAAGGATTCTGTAGTTGGGGCCTCTCGCACTGTCCGGGGAAGTGAGTTCCAGAGAGTCGGACTCGCATGACTAAAAGCTCGATATGTTCTGGATTCAGGGCTAGCTCTAGGCACGTTCGACATGTGTGACTGCGCAGGGCGCAACCCCCAATTGGGCGCGCAGATTTCTTATCAACCTATTGGCTATCCGGGTCCCTCCCTGCCTCTGCCGCTGAGTCTGCCTGGGCTATTTTATTATTAATACAGTTCTACCGATCCCGCCTTTACTTCTGGGCTGGAGGGAAGGAGCAGAGTCGACAGCACGCGGCCGTGCCTGTCCGGGGTAAGTAGCAGCCCGGTGCGGATGTCCCATTGGGGTTCCATCTGTATCCTCCTCTTCCCCCTTGTCCAGGTACCCATAAAGATCCACAGTGCAGTGGGCACCCGGCGGCAGCTGAAGGTGGAGCGGAGAACACACATTGCCAGCCTGGGGCTCCGGATCAACACAGCACCCAGGCCCAGCTCAACCAGGCCAGGCTCAGCACACCAGAGGCTGTTCCCCCTCATCTCTTTCAATATAAGTGCTACTGTTAGGTCATCATGTGGGGGCCTATGGGGTAAAGAGAGAGATAAACCTGCTGTCTGTACTTTTGCTTCCCCCATGCAGTGGGTGCCAACAGCACCACCTCGTCCATAATTCTCGCTTGTCCCCACTTTTGTGTCCCTGCCATTACCTCTGTCCTGTCTGTCCTGGTTGGGTATGGAATCCCGGTGGCCAGGATCCCAGCGGTTCAAATACCAACGCTGGGATCCTCGCTGCCTGAATGCTGGAGGCAGGGCGAGCACTAAAAAGCCCCTTGCAGACTCGCAGCGCTTTCCACAGGTTTTATTCCCACTCTGTGGATGTCGGGGACACCCACAAGTGGGAATAGCCCTGGTGCAGTATTCCTGCCATTACCTCTGTCACGTCCCTCCTGTCCCATCTGTTCTGCCCCTGCCTCCTTTGTCCTGTCCCTGCCATTACTGCTGTACTTTCCCTCCTGTCCCCTCTGTCCTGTCCAGTGGCGTAACTACCACCCCCGCAGACCCCACCATGGCATGGGGGTGTGGTGCTGGCGGGGTTGATGAATGCTGCATGACAAAACAGAGACAGTGACTAACTCTTCATTCTTCCTGAAGCGAGGACGTCAGTCTTGAGTGGCCACCCAATTAGAAAATGTGAAGGCGGAGCTCCAGTGCCTGTGTGACGGGAAGGGACACCGGGTAACATTGCACTCACTGGCATAGAGTTTGGACGGAAACCAAGAGGCTGGGCTACTGTGGCAGTGGTCCAGTTACCCGGCCCCGGCTGGGACGAATATACCGTGGCCGCTCCCGGTGCCTCCTATACACAGACAGTCACACTCTGTGAGCTGCTCTGGGGGTGGCCCTGCTGCCCGGCCCCAGCCGTGAACATATGGTGTTTTAGAGATGCTGTTCCATCAGCAGTGCACAGTGAGTGGCAGATGCTATCAAACTTGCTGGAATAAATTATCATTTGTTTTCATGACAATGAACCCTGACCTGAGATGACAGAACCCTCCAGCCTGAGGTCACTCTATAGCCCACCTATGGCACCAACTCTCATTTATTCTGTCAATTAACCCTTTCATGGATGAATTCAAGGCCTGTCACAAACAAACAAAGAAACAATTTTGTAATTTTAACAAAGTGCTCGTCATAGAAAGTGATTACTTCACGTGTTGTAGGGGGATGCGGTTAACTGACCGGCGGTCTCACTATACCGACGCCGGGATCCCAGCATCTGAAAATCCCACCGGTCGGCATACCGACCAACAGGGACTATTCCCACTCGTGGGTGTCCACAACACCCAGAGAGTGGGAATAGAACCTGTAGAGAGCTCAATGAGCCACCGAGCCTGCTGCGTAGCGAGCGCAGCCTCCTTGCCGTCAATGTAACAGCCGGGATCCTGCCATTGGTCTCCTGACCAATGGTCACACTTTTAAGGAAAAGAAGGGGCGACCCGGCACTGGTCTCTATAACACAAATTAAATTAAATTAAATTGACCAAAATTCGGACGATTATGATAAATTTACCAAATTTCTGTCCAGTTTGGTGGTGCACCCAGAGCCAGGAAGAGCATATGTCAATGGTAGGAGACACGGGAAACCTCACCCGGCCCGGACACGGAAAGGATTGACAGATCGATAGCTCTTTCTCGATTCTGTGGGTGGTGGTGCATGGCCGTTCTTAGTTGGTGGAGCGATTTGTCTGGTTAATTCCGATAACGATCGAGACTTCTGCATGCTAACTAGCTACGCGACCCCCGGCGTGCATTAGTTTGGTGACCGGCATGAATTGATTTATGTCTCACTAATTACTTCCTGACCTGTTGAATATTGATATAATTGATTAATTGACCACATGTTGGTCTTATCAACACAGATTCTCTGTACTGGTCGGGCTGAAATGGGTGTAGAACTTTGAAGTGTCTACAGCCTTTCTTATCACATTTCTGTGAGACAGGACCAGAACATTTCTATATTTTTCAATTTAATACTTATTTTATTTCTCACGGCATTTACTTTGGATCCTATGTTCTTCAATGGGTAATCATAAGAATTTTTAATGTATATCTAATAAAAGTTATGTCTTAATATCATTCATGATTAATTAAAATCCATTGAAATCTTTTTCAATTAACTAAGAGTGCGCCCACACAAGAGCCTTCCTTTCCTCTCCTACCATTGACAATGGTCACACATACCTGACCCGTTGTAGGTTATGTTGTGCTGCCGTAATTATCTTCTTTATTGTACCCATCTTCACAAGCAAATCATTTCACCCTCAACTCCTGCTGTTGCTTATATGATTATATGATCTTTGCCTCCCTTTCCAAATTTTAATTCTAAAAACCCTTGTTGGTAATGATATACAATTCGACACAAGTCAGCCGTAATTGCTCCTTGTGGAGTGCATTGAACTAAATGCATACACTCTACATCAGTATCTAGTTACCAAGGGGGACATGTACTAAGCAGTGATAAGAGTGGAGAAGTTGCCCATGGCAACCAGTCAGCTGCTCTGTATACTTTTATAGTATGCAAATTATAAATGTTTCGTCAATGTTTCTCCACTTTTATCACTGCTTAGTACATCTCGGCCTAAGGGGCCTATTCATCATCAGGGTCCATTCCACAGTGAGCATGACACCCATGGCAACGTACATGGATCACAGAAACATGAATCCCCTGGCAACAAGAAAGTAATTTAATAGTAATTAGAAGCATTACTGTGTCGTATATTGTGTAATGGGCATTGTGTGTGGCAAAATGTATCAGGGGCATTGCAGTATGTGTCATAATTTATAATGGGCATTGCGGTGTGTGGCATAATGTAAAATGAGCATTGCGGTGTGTGGCATAATGTGTCACAGGCATTGCGGTGTGTGGCATAATGTGTCACAGGCATTGCGGTGTGTGGCATAGTGTGTCAGGGGCATTGTGATGTGTGGCATAATGCATCACGGGCATTGTGATTTGTGGCATAATGTATCACGGGCATTACAGTGTGTCGCATATTGTGTAATGGGCATTACGGTGTGTGGCATAATGTGTAATGGGCATTACAGTGTGTGGCATTTTGTGCAATGGGCATTACGTGTGTGGCATAATATGTCATGGACATTACGGTGTGTGGCATAATGTGTAAGGGGCATTACTATAAGGAGGAAAATTCACAAATGTAAGGTTTTTATTTATCCTGTGGTGGCCAATGTCTGGGTGTGCAGGTTGCAAAACTGGGGTTTAAGGCAGTTTTTTTTCCTGCAATGCTACTACCCTTGCAGTGAGGCCACACACCATTTTTTGGATCACGTGCGCAGAATCTTTTCTTTTCAATTGCCAATGGTGGGAGCGCCGGAAACTTTTTTGGGCTTGGGGCAGCAAAATTTCTAGTTATGCCACTGGTCCTGTCCCTGCCATTACCTCTGTCCTGTCCCCTTTATTCTGTCCCTGCCATTACCTCTGTCCTGTCCCCTTTGTTCTGTCCTGCCTCCTCCGTCGTGTCCCTGCAATTGCCCCTGTCCTGTTTTCCCTGTTCTATCCCTGCCATTACCTCTGCTCTGTCCCTGCCATTACCACTGTCCTGTCCCCTCTGTTCTTTCCCTGCCTCCTCTGTCTTGGTCTTGACCCCACTGTCATATTGTATCACTGTATCATATGAATAGTTCTCCACAAAGAGTTACTTCACTTCTTACAACCTTACCAATAATGTAATGATATCCCTGTTAAGGTCCTTACACACTATGCAATACGCTCCATGAGCAATGTCACATAGTGTTCTCTCTACACTACAAGGTGGCCGACCCAGGGCATACACACTGTACTATATTGACAGCGATATCATACAGTGACATCATGCTGCGGTCGGCCCGTACATGCAGTTTTGGATGATAAGTCCAAATTGAGCTGCATGTATGGGCGATGGAGGGGGGCAATAATGAGGTGTGGGATTGTGCATTGTTCATTGTTAGTAGCGTACACACTAGGTGATATTACAAACAATGTCACTCAGAAGGTTGAAAATGAACGATATCGTTTGTGAAATCGCATAGTGTGTATGCACCATTAGTATTCCAACAAATGCACTCACTTGGTTAGTAGCCCAAGTATATTTTTCAAGCTTCAACATATTAATTAGCCGCTTGCTTATTGTTCACAGTGTCGTCCATTCACATAGAAACAATGTATAAATAGTTAGTTCATGCTAGCCAAGAGTTGCAGTGTTAGAAATAGTGCTGCATGCCGTAGGCTTAATTGTAATTCACCACACACATGTAGATACAAATCTGGTGGAGCAGAGTCCAATAGACCATTAGTGCCTAGCCCTGGTGGGACTTTGACTTATATTTTACCACACTGCAAATAGGACAGACGGATAGTGCGTCACCAAGGATAAATGGCACGTGTTCTATATATTCCGGCTTACAGTATATACACACATGTGATGAATTATAACTAAGCCTACGGCATGCTGCGCTATTTCTAACACTGCTACTCATGGCTTGAACGAACTAACATATTTATAAATTGTGTCTATGTGAATGGATGACACTGTGAACAATAAGCAAGCGGCTAATTAATCTGTTAAAGCTTGAAAAATATACTTGGGCTACTAACCAATTGAGTGAATGTGTTGGAATACTAACAGGGATATCGCTACATTGTTGCTAAGGTTGCAAGAAGTGAAGTAACTATTCATATGATACAATGATACAAGTATAAACCTGCATATGTTGAAAAAGGCATCTATTATATAACGGCTACATTGCGGTTACAATAAAATACT
Organism: Pseudophryne corroboree; assembly: GCF_028390025.1. Taxonomy (NCBI): domain Eukaryota; kingdom Metazoa; phylum Chordata; class Amphibia; order Anura; family Myobatrachidae; genus Pseudophryne; species Pseudophryne corroboree. The sequence continues at coordinate 474,194,497 of NC_086445.1, read as the reverse complement.
GATAGTAACCTAGTGCTATATATTGTGGGATGTTATAGTTGGATTATAGTAACACAGATATAATATATATATTTTATGTGGTGGTTTTAACTGTATGTGAAACACTGGCTGTGTGTATGTTGGATGGTCATTAAATGTTTTTATAAAGAATATATAAAAAATTATAAAAAGACATTTTGATTGACAGCACTTTTTTTTCCTGTGTATGTAGTTAATACATTATATGAAGAAGCAGTGAGCTCCTTTTTTAAAGCTGCAGTCGATCCAAATTTATTTGTGTGTATGTATGTATATATGTATATATGTATGTATGTGTATATATATATATATATATATATATTTTTTTTTTTTTCATGATTGCCAACATATTAGTTCTGCGCCTGAATACAATATTTTTCTGGGTAGTTTTGTCCTTGTCCCCTCTGTCATATCCCTGTCCCCTCTCTCCTGTCCCTGCCGTTACCCCTGTCCTGTTCCTCCTGTCATGCCGCTTCCCCTCTGTCCTGTCCCCTCTGTTCTGTCCCTGAGATTACCTCTGTCCTGTCCCCTCTGTTCTGTACCTGCTGTTTCTGCTGGTCTGTTCCTATATAATGGCGTCCATGTAACTGGCACTATACGGGGGGCATTGTGTGTATCAGGCACTATAGTGGAGGTATTATATGTAAGAGGCATTACTGGTGGCAGTATGTATAAGCAGCTATTACTGTGGCCATTATGTGTGAGTAGCACTAATGTGGGCCTTATGTGTAAGGCTGGTGTGTGTGTGTGTGTGTGTGTGTGTGTGTGTGTGTGTGTGTGTGTGTGTGTGTGTGTGTGTGTGTGTGTAGAGGGGGTGATAATATTTATAGTTTTATAACATAATATATAGTTGCGCATCAAAAAATGTAGCTCAAAGTGCCAGTAGGCCTGGAGACGGCCTTGTCTGAATTTATTTGAGGTTTGAATCACCTCCAGTACTATTACGGTGATTATTGTAATTATTCTGGTGATATGCCACTTCCAGCTTTTTTGTCACTCTTTTTGTCACTCTTTTGGAACTTGGTACTAAGAGAGCGCCCATTTGGTGCATATATTATGTGTTTAAACTTTGAGTATATTCTGGATGTGTACTCTGTTGCATGAGTGTGGCTGCACTTGAAGTTCTATTGTGCACAGTGTACTAGCCTATTATTTCACATTGTACACTTATAAGGTATAATGGGCCTAATTAATGTTTGTATGCAAAATTACAAATGCATGTGCAGCTGCGTTTTTCTATGTTACGGAACTGGTATACAGCGCAAGTGAAGCTTCCGCCCAAGAAAGAAGATAGACGCCCACTGGAGCCATCGCAAAGTCCTCAACAACTGCGTACTCATACACAGCACCTACACTATAATGAGGAACATCGACTCTTAGGGTTGACCTACCAGTATACAGACTGACCTCATGAGCTCAGCAGTAGCAATACTGGCACAGACTGACCTCAGTAGTAGCAACGCTGGCATAGACTGGCCTCAGCAGTAGCAACGCTGGTGTCATGTTTCTCTACATACATGATAGCAGCTGAAGGCAGATACATGCCTCAAAAATAGGCATGACATTACTGCATTTTTGCATTTTTTACCACCCCCAAATGGTCCCTTCCTGTCAATCAGTGCGATCTTAGCACATGCCCAGTCTGCCAATAACCACTCAGTTGCATAAACATTGGCATTGCATATAAAATAAATTAGGGCCAATAGCTCAATATTTTATAACTGGTCTACCACATCCTGCTAGCGAATAAAAGTTTAACATACAGTACACACATTTTTTTCTCTATATTATTTATTTATTACCAGTTATTTCTATAGTGCACACATATTCCGCAGCGCTTTACAGAGTTTTTGGCCATTCACATATATCCTAAGTATAATACAGTGGGTTACACTAAATGTTATCTTTTCCTATTGTAATTTGTGTTTAATGAAGATCTGTCCAACCCAGACTCCCAGAAACAAAGTCTAGCTAGATGTCATAGTGATGTCAGCATCTCAGGAGACCAACAACTTTGCAGCTTTACTAGGGACTGAACACCCGAGCAGCGTGGAAGTACAGCTAGATCACAAGCAGACAACCCCCTTTACTCACAGTCTTTGTGAAAAGTAATTGAAAGAAAAATGTTTACATAAAAAAAGTTTAAAAAACAAAATCTTGCTTTTGCTCTGGCCTGGGCCCCCTTGCATGCCAGGAACAGGAAATTAATACTTACTTCCTCCATCTACCTGAGCCTCTGTTTACTCAAGTACAGTCTGTAACGAGGCATGCCTCTTGCCACAAATGAAAATAAATCATAAAATAAATACTTTGTCACCTACAGTATGTAACTATGGGGGTCATTCCGACCCGATCGCTTGCTGCAGTTTCTCGCAGTGCAGCGATTGGGACAGAACTGCGCATGCGCCAGCACCGCAGTGCGCTGGCGCATGACAGCCCTCATTGCCTAGCGATCGCCTCTGAGGCAGAGGCGGTCGCTGGGCGGGAGGGGGCTGGACAGCGGCGCTAAGCCACAGTTTAGAGGGCTCGGTCCTGCCAACGCAGGCGTGACATCACACGCAGCCGCTGAGGGCCAGCGAGCTACGATTAGCTCCCGGCCAGCACGCTAAAGTTGGTCGGGAGCTACTCTTGAAGTGCAAAGGCATCGCCACTGTGCGATGCCTTTGCACTTCTGCGGGGGGGCCCCACTGACATGCGGGGCGGGATAGCCCTGTGCTGGGCGCCCCCCCGCATGTCAATGTGAGTGATCGGAGTTGTGCTAAATTTAGCACAGCTACGATCAACTGTGAATGACCCCCTATATCTGATGTACACCAGCTTTTTTTTTTATGATTGGGGCTACTGAGTGGGGACAACAGGTACAAAAAACCTGGGCTTGCCAGTCGGGTTGCTCAGGCCAGCCAGTCTGGTGACTAAGCTGGGCACTCTCGGGGTCTCTGTCAACAAGTCTGGGGGATGAGGATGGCCAGTCTGGGGGCCTGTGCTTACAAGTCTGGGGGCCTGGGTTGGATAGTCTGGGGACCTGAGCCTACAGGAGAGACATAACCCCCAACCCCAAAATGGCATGCGCATGTTATACCCTCATGTGTTTGCATTTGCTTTATACATTAATTCAGCCCCCAAATTAACTAGAGAAAAAATCCAAGAAGTAATTGCAATTTACTATAATCAGCCTAATTCCTTTTCACGCAAAATAGAAATTCCAATGTCTTTACCATTAATTAATTCCTGAATTATATAACCCCAAGTTATTAATAGACATACTAAGCTACTTAAAAAAAAAAAAAATATAGTAAAAGTTTAGATAAAGTTACGACCTTTAACTGAATAACTTAAATTTGTATATACTGTAAAAGAAAATTATGTTTCTAAATAAATTCTAGATTAAATAGATCATGTCAAATACATTTAAGGATTTTACCAAACAGTCATTTATAATTTAATATTCAGTTAAATATCAAATATGCAAAAGGAGACTTTAACCAATAAAATATTCACCTTCTGCCACAGATATCAGTCTATATTTTCAGTGCAACATTTTTTCTCAGATTCTATTCATACCTCTTACAGACTAGCCCATTTCTTGACGTGTTTTGTTCAATGTAATAAAAATATATAGACTTGCAAAGTGTAAGATGTAATGAAAAACAGTCCTAGCATTCCCTCATGTTATGAATCATTAAAAATATAAATGAGCTCAAACTGAGCAGTATATTAAGAGAAAAGGTTTATTTTTCTCTTCTGACACTTATTTTAATTGATTTTTGGCTTTTTTATCTTCTCCTTTGCGCCCTACTATTTTTAGAATGTATCCTTGTCAATTAATAATACTAATTTGTGTCAAAATTCTCCTTGTATAATTAATTTACAGCTGAGATTTTTTTGAAATTATTTATGTATTCTGTTTGTATACTAATTTTACTGTGTGATAATTGCAAATGTCAAAACTGGTAGCCTGTTGTAGCCTTCTTGTAATTTTTTTAATGGAACAATAAAGATGTTATATTAATTTAAAAATTTACTATCTAAACTGATTCTTCAAATGAAGTTTAATACAGTAGAGCGTCCTAATTTGGTAGTAGTGAGGACTCTGGAGTGACATATTCTCTTTATCTATGTGCCTCTCTAATTGGACCTGAAATCCTGCAAAAATAGGAGCTGACTGATTTCCTGGGGCCAAGGATGCGCAGGGAGAAACTTGTTTCAGAAGACACAATTGTAGGAATGGTCAGGACACTGACCCGCTTCCTCATACCCCAAACTGCCCATATTTGCAGATATCAAAGAGGGCCAAGTTTTCACTGAAGTGGACAGAGCATTTCCTAATATAGGCATGATTCAATGGTAAGTGAAAGTGAGTGGATCAAGGACAGTTATTTTATCCTGATCTTGCCTAGGTAAATATAAGAAGGTTTGCGTTCTTATTACAGTTGTCCATTGAATTAGTGGCCATCAGTTGTGGCATCATTAATTGCATTTTAACATTCTATTAACACTTTTCACTTATTAATTTTTTAACACTATTTGTCTATTTTAATTACATTTCATGTTTGTATCACCCTCTCTATAGCTTCGGCTTCCTAAATACTAATTTATTAACACTATAGTTTTTTCACTGGTATGTTACGCTGGGCTTTCTGGCTTATGCTGGTGTTTTGGGGTGCCACACCCTGCACCTAGATATAGCGCTAGGGACCCCAAATATACAGAGACACCTTGATGCGGCTTTGGGGCTTAACCACACATTTGCGCAAATATGTGTAATGAAGATCTCTGAATTCTATTATTATGTGGGATTTATATCTGGTTGCTGTTATCATTCAGGGTGCTGGGGGAAACCAAATGCCTTTTTTTCTTGATCGTTAATTGCAATCAATGGAAGGTAACTGTTGCTGGAAAACCAATGACGCCTTGAAACATAAATGTTTTCTGTCCCATTCCTACTGTGTATGATGTATCAGCTGTCGGATCAGAGTAAAATATGACATAGAGTGCTGGGAGAGAGAGAGTAAAATATGTCTCTTTGTAGTTACGTATTATGAGTGGACATGCTGCCCAGACCATACCCTAGGGCATTAACTGCAATCCTACTGTATGTCTCCTACTCACACACTGTGTTACCTCTACACCAAGACTATGAGAAGGTTGTTATTTGTCTGGTTTAGTCTGCAGGCTGCTGTCCTGTAAATAAGTTTTGAGTTGGGTTTGCTGTTCGTATCCTTTGCAGCTGCTAGGTGTCTGCAACAATAAGGAGTAAAGGGAGTACACACGGATAGATCCGTGCTTAAATTCTAAGCAATCTGACTAGAAGTTAAGCATGAATCTCTCGTGTGTATGCCCCCCAGCGATAGTGATACGCGGCCCCACACGTTGCTATCGCCAGTACTAGATTGGCCTGGATGCAGGCACAATCTAGCACATTGCTCATTTCACCGCTGGGTGAAATGAGCACACACACCCCCCTTGCTCAGCACACATCGCGTTGTCCTCAGCAGGGAGGAGAGATGTGTGCTGAGCAGTCTGTGATAGATCGCTCAGCATACATCTCCCCGTGCTCTCCTCGTGTACTGGCCTGAAGAGTTGTGATGGGATGTTTTTCAAGGCAAACACTCTTGGTACAAATTACATCCATTTACTGCTGGCAGATACATATGATCCACAACCAGATGTTGGCAAAAAAGAATAAGTCAAACAACACAACTTCAAGCTTATCCCACAAGCTATAACACTAATACTGTATATACACTAAAAAAGGTTATTACAGGGATTGTAAAATCAAATCCAAACTGCTGTAGGGGGTAAAATGACCAGGTCTGGATTATGTTTTTTGGCGTCCCAGGGAAACTTATTTATGGGAACCCCTGTTAGCCTTATCTTGCACAAGGATGATGCCTGAACTGAAAAATCTAGTGTCAACAGATAAACAGATTGGAAATCCAATGTTTGGCAGCATTTAAATCTGTAAATCAATAGAATAGAGAGACACAAAAACAGCATATGGTGTACTATGTTATGTGTTTTGTCACCACTGTATGCATGAAGTGGACAGAATGCAATTACAAAGATTAATGAGATTCGCTTGACTGGATTCTTCCTCCTGTAAGGGCATTATCTAAAAAGGAGATTCTTCTCTATAAGGTCCAGCTACCTTACTCAAATCCTAACTATTATTTGGTGACGCAAGCATCTCTCCAGCTCTAGTTCCAGAATGTTGTTAAAACAATGCACACAAATTTTATATATATATATATATATATATATATATATATATATATATCAATACAGTAAAAGACCGGCACTCACTTAATGATCAGCATGGCGCCCGGTGCCCTCAGCAACGACAAAGTTAGACACATGAGAGAAGGAGAAGCGGCACTCACGGCTGGATATAAATAAGTACAGAGACCACAGCAATACGTATCAACGTTTCAATTCCAAAGAATTTTCATCAGGATACAGATAACACATACCAAAATCGCTCACCTTATATCCCTCACCAATTGTGTCCAGGTGTGCTCGCTGGGCGGCCCGGTGGTCCGGAAGCGGCACCTAAGAACGACGTCACCGCGCATGCGGCTGACGTCAGTGCATCCCATCACCATGGTAACCCGGGAACGTGTGTACAAAAGGAACTGGGGGAAATACAATATCTGCATATTGGAAAACGGTCACACTCCATATGCTATAATAAATAGAAAAACATATAGAGAACACACTGCTATCTACTTAGCAAAATAGAAATAAATGAACCCAGAATAAACATTATATATGTTAGCTCAATACTCCATGTCCCCATAACGCAGCACCATGACATGGCACGACAGAGAGTGATTAATCAATTAAAACCAGACAAAGGTATCGCATCATTGAGCCCCCTCGGACTGATAGTGTCTAGACGAAAAATCCAACGGGATTCACATCTTAATAAAGCAGCCCCCCGATCACCGCCCCTCAATGACAGGGGAATATGATCGATCATCCTGTATTTTAAACTGACTAAACTATGTCTGGCAGCCACAAAGTGGCGAGCAACAGGTTGGTCGCTAGAGCCACTCGCTAATGCTAATCTAATAGCAGAACGGTGAGCCGTCATCCGCTCTTTAAATTTACGAGTAGTTTTACCTACATATACCAGTCCACAAGGACATACGATCTGATACACAACAAAGGTTGACTCACAAGTCAAATGATGTCTAATTGAAAATTTCCTGCCAGACCAAGGGTGGCAGAAAGTTTCACCAGTAAGCATGAATTTGCATGTGGTACATGCACACTTAAAACATCCATGCGGTTTTTGTTGTAAGAATCCTTACCTGATATATCTGTTTTTACCAACATATCACGTAAATTCCTCGCTCGCTTATAGCAAGGCATAAGTCTGGTGTCAGCCAGACCAAGATCACTGTCAGATTGAACAAGCGTCCAATGTTTCTTAGAAATTTTATTAATGTTGCTAGACAGGGTGTTAAATTGATTGACCCAGGGTAAAGTGGATTTAGAGACACTATCCTGTTTTTTACAAAGTAGATTATTTCTATCCATAGCAAGAACCTTATCTTTGATTACTTTTAAGTGTTTCAAGCTGTATCATCTGACTAGAAATTTATTTCTCATCCATTTGTAACGCTGCTACTTCACAATCACTATTAATGCGCATAATGCGCATCATTTGTGAATAGGGTAACCCACGTTTCAGACTGTCAGGATGGCAACTAGTGTTGTGCAAAAAGGTATTCCGATCAGTACTTTTAGAGAATACCGTTGTATGAATTCTGGATTGTTCAACCCTAATTAGAACATCCAGAAATTCAATTTCACATTGACTCATTTTGTATGTTAATTTAACTGGACTGGTACTTTTATTGTGGCACTCCAGCACCTGAGTCAGTTTATCACAAGGGCCATTCCAAAAAAGAAGGAGATCATCTATATACCTGGTATAAAAAAACACCATGGAAGATATAGATGGATCACTAAAAAAGATGTCAAATTCAACGTCAAACATATATATATTAGCATATGTCGGAGCGACGGCAGAACCCATCGCACAACCACGATTTTGTAAAAAGAACTTATTGTCATACAGAAAAAAATTCTTATTCAGAATCAATTCTAATTCAGAATCTATTGTCATACAGAATTGATTCTGAATTAGGTTGACTTGTGAGTCAACCTTTGTTGTGTATCAGATCGTATGTCCTTGTGGACTGGTATATGTAGGTAAAACTACTCGTAAATTTAAAGAGCGGATGGCGGCTCACCGTTCTGCTATTAGATTAGCATTAGCGAGTGGCTCTAGCGACCAACCTGTTGCTCGCCACTTTGTGGCTGCCAGACATAGTTTAGTCAGTTTAAAATACAGGATGATCGATCATATTCCCCTGTCGTTGAGGGGCGGTGATCGGGGGGCTGCTTTATTAAGATGTGAATCCCGTTGGATTTTTCGTCTAGACACTATCAGTCCGAGGGGGCTTAATGATGCGATACCTTTGTCTGGTTTTAATTGATTAATCACTCTCTGTCGTGCCATGTCATGGTGCTGCGTTATGGGGACATGGAGTATTGAGCTAACATATATAATGTTTATTCTGGGTTCATTTATTTCTATTTTGCTAAGTAGATATCAGTGTGTTCTCTATATGTTTTTCTATTTATTATAGCATATGGAGTGTGACCGTTTTCCAATATGCAGATATTGTATTTCCCCCAGTTCCTTTTGTACACACGTTCCCGGGTTACCATGGTGATGGGATGCACTGACGTCAGCCGCATGCGCGGTGACGTCGTTCTTAGGTGCCGCTTCCGGACCACCGGGCCACCCAGCGAGCACACCTGGACACAATTGGTGAGGGATATAAGGTGAGCGATTTTGGTATGTGTTATCTGTATCCTGACGAAAATTCTTTGGAATTGAAACGTTGATACGTATTGCTGTGGTCTCTGTACTTATTTATATCCAGCCGTGAGTGCCGCTTCTCCTTCTCTCATATATATATATATATATATATATATATATATAGTAGCATAAAAAGAGGCTGGCACTCCTCCTGGTAGAAGTATCTGCTCCGGTGCCCTCCGTAGTGTAATGGCTACAATGGGAAAAGCACGGCACTCTGAGACTTTGTTCAAGCAGTATACGTATATTCACCTTGACAAAGGGGCATGTTAGACCCCGAAATATTAGTGTCTTGTACTATATATCTTTAATATACGTATACTGCTTGAACAAAGTCTTGGAGTGCAGTTGCATCTTTTCCCATGAGAGATATATATATATATATATATATATATATATATATATATATATATATATATCATTCGAAGATGGGTGGCACTCACGAGGACTTGTCACAGCAATAGGAAAAAACGAGAGAGACTGAGCTCCGGTAACGTTTCAGCTATATTCTAGCTTTCGTCAGACCAAACTTTAACATACAAAATACAAACATTTATACCTTACCCCACACCTGATGTCCCTCCTCCCTGGTCCGGCGCGCTGGCGAGGGAAGATGACGCTGTACACCCCAATCACGTGTGTTTGTCTCACCTGCTGCCTCGCGCCATGTACCTCCGTTCTGCTCGTCGGCAGCGGCTAGCTGACGTCACCACGCTCTGACTGCGGGCCGCGTTCACTCCTACTGCCCGGCGCCGGTTACCTAGGGAACCCATAAACAAAATACAAAAATGCATTAACTAAACAGACAGTACGCGTGATCCCACACATGTGACACCCATATCATAACTAGTTTAGACTATAATAGTAATAAAGACGTTAGTCTCTGGTGCTACACAGCGATATCTCTGCTAATCCATTAATTTTGTATCTGACATATAGCATTGACTTCACTGTATAATACAACCTATATTCAATCATGCAACCTACAGTTCCCTATGGTTGCTACCCGTTGTATATAGCATCTAATCTCATTACATTATAATTAATGCACATATGAGGTCTAGAATCTTCACTAGTCTAACAAGTCGGACCAACGGACCCAGTTTAATTATAAAAAGCAATTCAAAGGCATTTGTTCATTTAACCCCCCAGGTGATAATGTATTAAGAAAATGAATCCATCTCACTTCACGTTGCAATAACAATTTCTCTCTATTACCTCCTCTCAGTCTTTCAGGTTCCTGATCTATGATTTTATATTTCAAGCTTGATAAATTATGTTTAAGCCTGGCAAAATGGCGCGCCACTGGTTGCGCCTGACTTTCGCCACCCAAGGCTGCTCTTATTGCCGACCTATGCATGGCCATTCTCTCACGAAATTGTCTCACTGTCTTCCCCATGTAAAATAACCCGCAGGGGCAGCGGATGAAATAAATCACGAACGAATCTGTACATGTCAAGATCTTATTGATTTTGATAAATTTGCCTGTCTGTGGGTGCGAGAAACCTGGACCCGTCTCCATATAGCTGCATGTAGTGCAGCCAATGCAACGATAACAGCCAGGCTTTTTGCTGAGGAATGTCTTAGGGGGAATAACCTTGTAATTAGTAATATCATTGTGTACTAGTAGATCCCTCAAATTTTTATTCCTCGTGTAACTCTGCAATAATGATTTGTCTTTCAAAGAGACTAGCTCTTTGTCTGTAGCAATGACTGGCCAGCTGTCTTTGACATGTTGTTTTACATTCTTACTCACCGAAGACCACTTCTGTACAAATGGTATTTTGTTCTGCAAAGGAGCAGATGCTAAATTCTTAGGTTTTAATAATTGGGCCCTATCCATCCCCAGAACTTTGGCCTTGGTGCGCATAAGTTCTGTCCACTCATACCCCCTTGCTTTAAACCGCTGAGCCATTTCATTAATTTCTGCCTCTGTATTAACAATGTTATCTGAGATTCTATGGACCCTCAGAAACTGGGAGTAAGGGAGGCTATACTTCATGGAGGGAGGATGAAAACTTGCAGCATGCAACAGAGTGTTTCTGTCCGTCGGTTTTTTAAAAAGATTAGTGTGTATCCGACCATCTTTAATTGAAACGGACACGTCTAAATAGTTGACCTCCTGGACACTACTAGTGGCTGTAAATTTAATGTTAGGGTCCATTTGATTGATCCGTACTAAAGACATCTCAAAATCTTCCTGCGTGCCTGACCATATCAAAAACAGATCATCTATGTATCGGACAAAAAATAATATCTTGCCCGAAACATAGGGATCCGTAAAAAAAATGTCTCTTTCAACTTCGAACATGAAGCAGTTCGCAAAGGCAGGAGATGCGCAACTGCCCATCGCGCATCCCTGCCTCTGTTCAAACAACTTTCCGTCGAACAAAAAATAATTATGATTGAGGGTCAATTTGAGTAATTCAAGAAAAAATGTTAAGTCCGGCCCACAATACGCTGGACTAGTGGACAACAATTTTCTGGCAGCCTCTACACCTCTATCGTGTGGGATGTTGGTGTAGAGGCTTACCACATCAAGGGTACAAAGTAAGCTATTGGTAGGTAATGCAGGAAGTTCCGCCAACTTGTTAATGAATGTTGTCGTATCTTTTAAGTATGTTGGTTGTGTCTGCACCACCGGTTGAAAGTAATGATCAATATATTGTGACACCTTGTAATATATTGAATCCCTAGCGGAAATAATAGGTCGACCCGGTGGCACCCTTGCATTCTTATGAATTTTTGGAATCGTGTAAAACACTGGTGCCACCGGGTGATCCTGTATCAACGCATCCGCCACTGCCTTCGGGATGGTACCCTCCTCCACTGCTTGAGTCAATACTTGGCGAAGCTCTTCATTATAGGCAGTAGTGGGATCTCTATCCAATTGCTTATATACTGCTACCTCGCTGAGTTGCCTATAAGCCTCCTTCCTATATTGTTGCACATCCTGAACTACAATACCCCCTCCCTTATCCGCTGAGCGAATGACAATTTGTTGATCTATACTGAGAGTGTGTAACGCTTCCCTCTCTCCCTTGGTAAGATTGTCATGTACATGTTTCTGCTTCTTTACTGATTCCTTAACTTTAGAGTCCAAGACCCTAGCAAAACATTTCAAAGAAGCATTATTACTCTGAGGATCAAAACATGACTTAGGTTTCAGTTTATCGGGGATAAGATCCTCCCGTTCAGTTCTAGTGCTATGTGCAAAATACTCCTGTAATCGAAGACGTCTGTTGACTTTATAAGAGTCCACCTTCCACTGGAACTCGTCAAATTTGGACACTGGGATGAAAGATAGTCCTTTACTTAAAACCGCAAATTCCTCTGATGTTAAATCCCTTTGTGATAGGTTAAATACTAAGTTGTCTTCTTCTTTGCTTTCGGACCTCTTTTGGTGGAGCCTTTCGCACTGCTTGCCTCGCCTTGTGCAGTGTCTTTTTTGGGGCCTAACATAGCCCTGGTGTTCATCCCTAAAGGGGGCTTTCCTCCTCATTTATTGGAGGTCTCGCTTTCACTTTGTGAAGTTCCTTCTCCACTAGAGGTGTCAAACCGCTGATTACGACGTGCTCTGTATTTGTTATATCTTCTAGGGTGCATTCCACCATCCGGGTTATTCACCCAACTGTACACTCGACCCTCTTGGTAGTCCTTCTGGACCGTGCTCAATTTCTGTCTCTTGAATTTCACCAGGTCCTGTTTATAGGCGTCTACCTGGCTGGTCAATTTATCCATCCATTTAGACTCTGTATCAGCTTTAAGTACCGGAACATATTTCGCCTCAAATGTGGACGTCATCTCTTTCAGCAAATTTAACTCTCTCGTCGCCTCCTCTATGACTAAGAGGATGAGATCTAAGCTGCATTTGTTAAGAATGCCAATCCACTTGCGACAAAACTCAACGTTATGTCTACCTATAGTGGGAGTATTTCGTACTCTAAAACCACGTAGTATCTGGCGATTCCTGTGATAGTCTGATAGAGTGACGCCATGCATGTAAAAATCCACCTGTTTCTTATGTAGGCGTAATAATTTCACAAACAGTATGTCGTTGCTATCTGTGCCACCGGCTGTGGCTAAGTCCTCCTTGAATCTGATGCTCTCCGCATCTGCGTCAGAAAAGGACCACGTCTCACATGCTGTGGTGTCCACATGTCGGAAACCGCTTGTGTCTGTCGTGTCTCCTGACCAAGACATCTCCTCCACCGACACCATTCAAACCGTGCAATAGACAGACAAAGGTTCTGGACTGTGAGTATAAATAAATAAGTCCTTGGACGGTGCCCTGTCTGTTCCAAAACTCACATAGGCTTGCACTGGTTCTGTGTGGGCCTACAGAGCCTGGACAAACACATTCCAAAATGACCGGCACTCTGTCACTGATATCAACTGCCCCGGTGCCTTCCCTGGCTGCATGCCCGTGTATATCATTCGAAGATGGGTGGCACTCACGAGGACTTGTCACAGCAATAGGAAAAAACGAGAGAGACTGAGCTCCGGTAACGTTTCAGCTATATTCTAGCTTTCGTCAGACCAAACTTTAACATACAAAATACAAACATTTATACCTTACCCCACACCTGATGTCCCTCCTCCCTGGTCCGGCGCGCTGGCGAGGGAAGATGACGCTGTACACCCCAATCACGTGTGTTTGTCTCACCTGCTGCCTCGCGCCATGTACCTCCGTTCTGCTCGTCGGCAGCGGCTAGCTGACGTCACCACGCTCTGACTGCGGGCCGCGTTCACTCCTACTGCCCGGCGCCGGTTACCTAGGGAACCCATAAACAAAATACAAAAATGCATTAACAAAACAGACAGTACGCGTGATCCCACACATGTGACACCCATATCATAACTAGTTTAGACTATAATAGTAATAAAGACGTTAGTCTCTGGTGCTACACAGCGATATCTCTGCTAATCCATTAATTTTGTATCTGACATATAGCATTGACTTCACTGTATAATACAACCTATATTCAATCATGCAACCTACAGTTCCCTATGGTTGCTACCCGTTGTATATAGCATCTAATCTCATTACATTATAATTAATGCACATATGAGGTCTAGAATCTTCACTAGTCTAACAAGTCGGACCAACGGACCCAGTTTAATTATAAAAAGCAATTCAAAGGCATTTGTTCATTTAACCCCCCAGGTGATAATGTATTAAGAAAATGAATCCATCTCACTTCACGTTGCAATAACAATTTCTCTCTATTACCTCCTCTCAGTCTTTCAGGTTCCTGATCTATGATTTTATATTTCAAGCTTGATAAATTATGTTTAAGCCTGGCAAAATGGCGCGCCACTGGTTGCGCCTGACTTTCGCCACCCAAGGCTGCTCTTATTGCCGACCTATGCATGGCCATTCTCTCACGAAATTGTCTCACTGTCTTCCCCACGTAAAATAACCCGCAGGGGCAGCGGATGAAATAAATTGCGAACGAATCTGTACATGTCAAGATCTTATTGATTTTGATAAATTTGCCTGTCTGTGGGTGCGAGAAACCTGGACCCGTCTCCATATAGCTGCATGTAGTGCAGCCAATGCAACGATAACAGCCAGGCTTTTTGCTGAGGAATGTCTTAGGGGGAATAACCTTGTAATTAGTAATATCATTGTGTACTAGTAGATCCCTCAAATTTTTATTCCTCGTGTAACTCTGCAATAATGATTTGTCTTTCAAAGAGACTAGCTCTTTGTCTGTAGCAATGACTGGCCAGCTGTCTTTGACATGTTGTTTTACATTCTTACTCACCGAAGACCACTTCTGTACAAATGGTATTTTGTTCTGCAAAGGAGCAGATGCTATATATATATATTTTGCAAGACAAACGAAGTTGCTACTACGTTTCGGTTTTATTTCAAAACCATCATTCCTGATACTAAGGGGGTGTACGATTATTCTTGCTCCGTTTTCGGCAGGTGAAAATGGACAGATATTGCAATTAATGACTGATGGTTATTATCATGGTATCCTATAACCGCCCATTTTCATAGCCGAAAATTGACCCAAGATCATGCAAAAATACATCCCATGTGCTTTTGTGGCTATGGCAGCCTGCTTATCATGGATTATGCTTCGGGTGCCTGAAATGCACTCACTAACTTTTGATTAAGACAAATCAGGGAAGTGACATAGTTCTACAACTAAAAAAAACTGACGTCCCATTATCCATTGTGTCATCGCTGTGTTGGGATCTTTGGAACCCTCATCTTTCTGCTGTGGTGTGGGAAGACCTTAAGACTACAGGTACGTACCAGCCAACAGCACGAGCACACACCATTGAGGGTGTTACATATACACTACCTTTAATCAGTCTATGGTCACAATGTACTATGCCCCTGATGCACTTTACTCATGCCCAGATCTGTAATTACTTTCAAACCCTGGGTCTGTATTCTACCAAATAAATCAGAACTGCTGGGGATATTTGTCTATGGTTTTGACAGCTGTAAGTGTTCTCTTCCTCAAGAGACATATATTTTAAGCCTATTTTTTGCCAACATATTTTTATTTTACGGATTGTGAGATCTTTTTTTTTTTTTTTAAATTCACTATTGAATATATTCTGTTTGTAATTCTATATAATGGAGTCTTAAGATGAATAGGAAGCTAACTTTCTATGGCCCTTATCATGAACGCAAATATTTGCCAGTTACAACTTTGCTACTCATCACCTACATATTCTCATGAAAAAAGGTTGCTTAGAGACTAGACGATGCAGTGAACCTTGACAGAGGGCTTGAAATAAATAAACAACAAATATATATCTAGAGCTAGGAAAGCTTCAGAAGTTAGTATTTTCTTTTTACTTAAGAGTCTTCATGGTATTTAAGTTACGTGATATAGCAGATCTGGCATACCAATCAAATTTGCCATGGCATCAAAAGTTTTTTCCAACCTAATTATGTCAAAGTGTACTTCATTAATTCAATGGATTATTCATGTCTGCTTCTATTTATTGGAATCGTAGTAGTGAGGGCTTAATCCAGAGATTACAGTAGCTTTAACTATGATAATATGAAGCCCTGCAATTGTTTCCCTTAATTTACTTGACTTTCAGATCAAAATTCAGGAATCATGGTGAAGTTATAATTTTTTTATGTTCAATTTGATTCACTGTGATGCCCACTCTGATTCCAGCTCTGAATCACCAGCTTGCTTTCTGTTTGGCATCTACAGGGTCTAATTCAGAGCCTCACTCAATTCACACATAGGGAGTCATTCCGAGATGATCGTATTCATTCACACTAACATGCGGGGGGACGCCCAGCACAGGGCTAGTCCGCCCCGCATGTCAGTGCCGGACCCCCTTCCCCAGCAGAAATGCAAAGGCATCGCACAGCGGCGATGTCCAGCACCATTTCTAGCGGCGGGCGAGCTGTGCAACCACACGGGGCACCCGCCGCGGCACTTTGCAGGTCCTTTTCCCGCTCCTCCCCCTTCCCGAGTACTCCTGTTCGGGGGGCGGAGTTTCGCGGAATGACGCGGTTGCGTCATGACGTCACGACGCAATCGCGTCATTCCGCGAAACTATGCCCCCCAAACAGGAGTACCGATGACAAGAGGAGGGGGAGCCAGCTGGAAGGAGGAGGCAGCCAGCGCGGACGAAGAGCGGGAAGAGCGTCTTCATACTGTATGTAAGTATTCTCTCTCTCTCTCCCCCTCCTTCTCCCTTCCTCTCCCCCCACTTGACACTTGCCTGCTGTACTGTGTAAAATGGGGACACTTGCCTGCAATACTGTGTAAAATGGGGACTCTTGCCTGTAATACTGTGTAAAATGGGGACTCTTGCCTGCAATACTGTGTAAAATGGGGACACTTGCCTGCAATACTGTGTAAAATGGGGACTATTGCCTGCCGTACTGTGTAAAATGGGGACTCTTGCCTGCCGTACTGTGTAAAATGGGGACACGTGCCTGCCGCAATGTTTAAAATGGGGACACGTGCCTGCCGTACTGTGTAAAATTGGGACTCTTGCCTGCATAATGTGTAAAATGGGGACACTTGCCTGCAATACTGTGTAAAATGGGGACACTTGCCTGCAATACTGTGTAAAATGGGGACACTTGCCTGCAATACTGTGTAAAATGGGGACTCTTGCCTGCAATACTGTGTAAAATGGGGACACGTGCCTGCCGTACTGTGTAAAAAGGGGACATGTGCCTGCTGTACTGTGTAAAATGGGGACATGTGCCTGCCGTACTGTGTAAAATGGGGACACGTGCCTGCCATACTGTGTAAAATGGGGACACATGCCTGCCGTACTGTGTAATATGGGGACTCTTGCCTGCGTAATGTGTAAAATGGGGACACTTGCCTGCAATACTGTGTAAAATGGGGACACTTGCCTGCAATACTGTGTAAAATGGGGACTATTGCCTGCCGTACTGTGTAAAATGGGGACACGTGCCTGCCGCAATGTGTAAAATGGGGACTTGTACCTGCCGTACTGTGTAAAATGGGGACTCTTGCCTGCTGTACTGTGTAAAATGGGGACTCTTGCCTGCCGTACTGTGTAAAATGGGGACACTTGCCTGCCGTACTGTGTAAAATGGGGACACTTGCCTGCCGCGCTGTGTAAAATGGGGACACGTGCCTGCCGTACTGTGTAAAATGGGGACTCTTGCCTGCCATACTGTGTAAAATGGGGACACTTGCCTGCATTACTGTGTAAAATGGGGACACGTGCCTGCCGCAATGTGTGAAATGGGGACACGTGCCTGGCGCAATGTGTAAAATGGGGACACGTGCCTGCCGCACTGTGTAAAATGAGACTTTTTTTCCTGTGGTGGCCGTGATGATGAGATCAGATGGCCGGACCACGGCCACGAAACGGCAGCCAAACGTCGCCGTTCCGCCCCCCCCCCCCCCCCCGCCCAGCGATCGTAGCGGCCCGAAGGCCTTCAGCCGTCTGGCATGCACCGGCGCATGAACAGTTCTTACCCGATCACACCGCTGTGATAAACTGCAGCGTGCGATCGGGACAGAATGACCCCCATTATGCTAATGTTCACATAGCTGAGTGATTTTCTTCAACTGTGCAAGTGCAAAAACTTCTAAACTTTTACAGCACATTTTTATTAGTGATAAGCGGGTTCGGTTCCTCGAAATCTGAACCCCCCCGAACTTCACCCATTTTACACGGGTCCGAGGCATACTCGGATATTCCAGTATTGCTCGGTTAACCCGAGCGCACCCGAACGTCATCATCCCGCTGTCGGATTCTCACGAGATTCGGATTCTATATAAGGAGCCGCGCGTCGCTGCCATTTTTCACTCGTGCATTGGAAATGATAGTGAGAGGACGTGGCTGGCGTCCTCTCACTTTGTTTCAGAACTTTCAGGGGGCTGCAAATATATTTATTCTGGGGACCAGCAGTATTATAGGAGGAGTACAGTGCAGAGTTTTGCTGACCAGTGACCACCAGTATTATACGTTCTCTGCCTGAAAAACGCTCCATATCTGTGCTCAGTGTGCTGCATATATCTGTTCTCACACTGCTTTATTGTGGGGGCTGGGGATCAGCAGTATTATATAGGAGGAGTACAGTGCAGAGTTTTGCTGACCAGTGACCACCAGTATTATACGTTCTCTGCCTGAAAAACGCTCAATATCTGTGCTCAGTGTGCTGCATATATCTGTGCTCACACTGCTTTATTGTGGGGACGGGGACCAGCAGTATTATATAGGAGGAGTACAGTGCAGAGTTTTGCTGACCAGTGACCACCAGTATTATACGTTCTCTACCTGAAAAACGCTCCATATCTGTGCTGCATTGTAGTATATGGTAGGAGTACAGTGCATAATTTTGCTGACCACCAGTATATAATATATAGAAGTACGGTACAGAAGGCCACTACTCTACCTACCTCTGTGTCGTCAAGTATACTATCCATCCATACCTGTAGTGCATTTCAGTTTTGCACAGTTTGCTGACCACCAGTATATAATATATAGCAGTACGGTACAGTAAGCCACTGCTCTACCTACCTCTGTGTCGTCAAGTATACTATCCATCCATACCTGTGGTGCATTTCAGTTGTACGCAGTATATATAGTAGTAGGCCATTGCTATTGATACTGGCATATAATTCCACACATTAAAAAATGGAGAACAAAAATGTGGAGGGTAAAATAGGGAAAGATCAAGATCCACTTCCACCTCGTGCTGAAGCTGCTGCCAATAGTTATGGGCGAGACGATGAAATGCCATGAACGTCGTCTGCCAAGGCCGATGCCCAATGTCATAGTAGAGAGCATGTAAAATCCAAAACACTAAAGTTCAGTAAAATGACCCAAAAATCTAGATTAAAAGCGTCTGAGGAGAAGCGTAAACTTGCCAATATGCCATTTACGAGTGGCAAAGAATGGCTGAGGCCCTGGCCTATGTTCATGGCTAGTGGTTCAGCTTCACATGAGGATGGAAGCACTCATCCTCTCGCTAGAAAACTGCAGTGCCACTCCTAGATGGGCCAGGTGTTTTTGTCGGCCACTTGGGACGCTTAGCTTAGTCACACAGCTACGTCATTGCGCCTCTTTTTTCTTTGCATCATGTGCTGTTTGGGGACTATTTTTTTGAAGTGCCATCCTGTCTGACACTGCAGTGCCACTCCTAGATGGGCCAGGTGTTTGTGTCGGCCACTTGGGTCGCTTAGCTTAGTCACACAGCTACCTCATTGCGCCTCTTTTTTTCTTTGCATCATGTGCTGTTTGGGGACTATTTTTTTGAAGTGCCATCCTGTCTGACACTGCATGGCCACTCCTAGATGGGCCAGGTGTTTGTGTCGGCCACTTGGGTCGCTTAGCTTAGTCATCCAGCGACCTCGGTGCAAATTTTAGGACTAAAAATAATATTGTGAGGTGTGAGGTGTTCAGAATAGACTGGAAATGAGTGGAAATTATGGTTATTGAGGTTAATAATACTATGGGATCAAAATGACCCCCAAATTCTTTGATTTAAGCTGTTTTTGTGGGTTTTTTGTAAAAAAACACCCGAATCCAAAACACACCCGAATCCGTCAAAAAATATTCAGGGAGGTTTTGCCAAAACGCGTCCGAATCCAAAACACGGCCGCGGAACCTAATCCAAAACCAAAACACAAGACCCGAAAAATGTCCGGTGCACATCACTAATTTTTTTATAGAGCTGGGATGACTAAGGACAATTCTATCTGCTATGTTGTTGGCGTTAATCTGAAAACACATAAGGGCAAAATCCTGTGGGCAAATTCATCTAATATAGTGAATTGGGGGCCGAGTTGATATAAAATCACTGGAGCAATTCAGCATTGCTCTGTGAGGAGACAGCTCATATTCATTAGCTGTACATGCGATTCCAGTCATCACTACCTGCAATTCCTATTGCCACTACCAGTGGGGAAACTAACACTGCCTAGCCTGACTCAGCAGTGCTAGTGCAAATGTATGAACTTGGATTCATGCGTGTGTGACTTCTGATGATTGATGAATTTTTGTCCCCGTATTCACCAGCGGGCCAGATTGGGACTGAAAGGTAAGTATCTCCTGTGTTACCTTTGTAATGAATGGCAATTTTTACCTACTTTGGTAGAAATTATGTGATAATGACTAGAACCCAAAATGTGAAACAAGGCCAATATTTATGGGACAGAATCAGCGGCGGCAGGGCCGGTGCTAGGGTGTTCTGTGCCCTCCTGCAAACTATATATTTGTGCCCTCCCATACTTTACAAAGGGGCAGTGTACGCCCAAGGGGTGTGGTCTCACAAGGAAGGGTCGTGGGCACACAATAGTATCCCAATTCAAAATTACGCCACAAAATAGCAAATCTTATTCACATTACACAGCACATAGTAGTGCTGCTTCTACATATAATGCCACCAGTAGTAGTGCAGCTAATACACATAATAGCCTCAGTAGTGGCACTTATACACATGTTACCCATAGTAGTAGTGCCACTCATACATAATGACCTTATACATATAAAGGCTCCATAGTAGCGCTGATTATATATAATGGCCCTAGTAGTAGCACCACTTATACATAATGCCCACAGTAGCAGCACCCCTTATACATAATGCCAATAGTAGTAGCATTGCTTATACACATAATGCCCATAGTAGTAGAACCGCTTATAAACATAATGCCCCCAGTATTATTGCCATTTAAACATAATGGCCATAGTAATAGCACCCCTTGTTATCACACACACATGCAGGCCTAATAATAGTAAAGGTGGGGGGGTTGGAATTTTACTGTCCCAATTTTTCACATACACTGTTTTACCTCAGGTTCTATCACTCACATTCACATCATTTGACGTTCACTGTATCAGGTTTTTCATCCCCTTCTCTCTGCATGTTGCAGCTATCTATCGCCCTCCTGGGCAACCCAAACAACAATTTCTAGAAGATTTTTCTGCCTGACTCCCACACCATCATTATGGGTGATTTCAATATAGCTCTTGACAGTCCACAATCTGTTAATGCCTCCAAACTCTTCTCTCTAACTTCCTTTCTTGGCCTCACCCAATGGTCCGACTCCTCTTCTCACCAGGAGGGCCACTGCATTGATCTTGTGTTCACCAGGCTCTGCTCAGTTTCAAATGAATTAACACTCCTTTCCCTCTCTCTGATCACAACCTGATCACCTTCACAATCTCTTCTATTACTCTAAATTCTATGACACTAAAACCAAGCAAGTCTCCTCTAACCCGCAGAAATACTAACAAATACATTTTCAACAACTTTCCACTTCTCTGCAACAACTCCTCTCACCAATCTCTACATTTACCACACCTGACACTACTGTATCCACCTGCACCTAGAGAGTGCCCTTGATGAAGTGGCTCCAGCTACCCATCACACTCCACTTAGGCTTAGATGCCAACCATGGCACTCTAAATCAACAAGACACCTACAAAAACTGTATGTAAAGTAGAATGTCAGTGGCATAAATATCAGAATCCAAGTGACTTCCTCACATATAAGACCACCTACCACTCCTATCGTCAGGCCCTGGACACTGCCAAACAAACATATTTCCAATCTCTCATCTCTTATCATGCCACCAACCCCAAGTGACTTTTTAATACATTTAAATCACGTCTTTACCCTCTCTCACTTCCCCCACTAACTACTATCAGTGCACAAGAACTTGCTTCCTACTTCAAGTATAAAATTGATAAAATCCAAGATGAAGTGGTATGCTCTAACCCAGCCAGTGACCTGCTCAAATGCCTACCTGAACCATCTGGCACTTTATCTTCATTTGATCCCACAAGTGAAGATGAAGTATCAACACTCTTTTCATCCTCCTACTCCACTACCTCTACTCTTGATCCTATACCCTCACAAGTCAGTAAAACTTTGTCTCCTGTGTTTATCCCAACCTTAACTAAAATCTGTAATCTCTCTCTCTCTCTCTCTCTACTGGTATTTTTCCTTCTCTGTTTAAACATGCAGTGATTACTCCCATTCTAAAAAAACACAACTTTGACCCAAACACACTCTCTAACTACTGTCCCATTTTTCAGCTACCTTGTCCCTCCAAGCTACTTGAGAGACTTGCCTACACTCGCCTTACACACTTTCTTAACTCCCACAACTTATTGAACCCACTTCAGTCAGGCTTTCGTGCCCAACACTCCACAGAGACGGCACTGACCAAAGTAATGAATGATTTAGTCACTGCTAGATCGAAAGGCCATTACACATTCTTATTCTTCTAGATCTCTCTGCTGCTTTCGACACTGTTGATTACTCTCTTCTCATACAAACACTACAATCCCTAGGTCTTCAGGACACAGTCCTTACTTGGTTCTCATCCTACCTATCTAATCACTCTTTCAGTGTTCACTTCTCTGATTCTACCTCTTCTTCTCTACCTCTATCAGTTGGAGTACCGCAAGGCTCAGTCTTGGGTCCTCTGATCTTCTCAATCTATACCTCATCTCTTGGTAAACTAATCAGCTCCTTCGGATTTCAGTATCATTTGTACACTGATGATAAGCAAATCTACCTATCCACCCCAGATTTATCACCATCTGTATTGGCACGTGTCATTGAATGCCTGTCTGCAATTTCATCTTGGATGTCATCTCGCCACCTCAAACTCAACATTTCCAAAACAGAATTAATTATTTTCCCACCAGCCAAGAGTAGTTACCAACCTGATATCTCCATAACTGTTGACAATGCGACTATCCACCCTACCCCACAAGCTCGCTACCTAGGTGTCACCCTTGACTCTGAACTGTCCTTTGCTCCACACATTCAATCTGTCTCTAAGTCATGTTACATGCACCTAAAAAACATATCCAAAATACGCTCTTATCTTACACAAGACACTGCAAAAACTCTAAACCATGCACTCATCATCTCCCGCATTGATTATTATAATAGTCTCCTTACTGGTCTTCCCAAACATTGGCTCTCACCACTACAATCTATTTTAAATGCAGCTGCAAAGCTAATCTTTCTCGCTAGACGTTCTGTGTCTGCTGATCCACTCAGTCAGTCCCTCCATTGGTTAACGGTAATCTACCATGTTAAATATAAAATACTTTTACTTACATACAAGGCTATTAACCAAACTGCACCATCATACATCTCCTCACTCATCTCAAAATATCTCCCTACCAGACCTCTCCGCTCTACACAAGATTTGCCTCTCTCATCCACATGTATTACCTGTTCCAACTCAAAATTACAGGACTTTACCCGTGCTTCACCCACTCTGTGGAATGCCCTCCCATGCACAATAAGACTTTCCTCTAGTCTCCAAACCTTTAAACGTTCCCAGAAAACTCATCTCTTCAGACAAGCCTTCCAAATTCCAGACCCACCCACATAACCTTCAATGCTACCCTATCCAATTACATCCTCTCTGTACAGTCCACATAACCTCACATATTTTGTCTTCCAACATTGCTGGGTGATCATATCATACAACCCATTAAGAACCTAGCAATCTGGTGGACCATTATGCAACAGGTAGTATCTATTCTTGTGTATCAATGCCTATTTCCCTATAGATTGTAAGCTTGTGAGCAGGGCCTTCTTACCTCTATGTCTGTCTGTCTTTGCCTAGTCTTGTTCTATAACTGTTGTTCTAATTGTAAAGTGCAACGGAATATGCTGCGCTATATAAGAAACTGCTAATAAATAAAATAAATAAATAATAATGCCAACAGTAGTAGCATCCTTTATACACATAATGCCCATAGTAATAGTGCCTCTTATACTTAATGCCTATAGTAGTAGCGCCTCTTATACAAATAATGCCCATAGTAGTAGTGCCACTTATATACATAATGCCCATAGTAGCAATGCCACTTTTACATATACTGCCCATAGTAATAGCACCCCTTATACTTAATGCCCATAGTAGTAGTGACCCTTATACACATAATGCCCATAGTAGTAGCACCACTTATACACATATTACCCATAGTAGTAGCAACCCATATACATAATGCCCATAGTTGTAGCACCCTTTATAGATAATGCCCATAGTAGTAGTGCCTCTTATACACATAATGCCCACAGTAGTAGCATCGCTTATACATATACTGCTCGTAGTAGTGCCACTTTAACACATAATTCCCATAGTAGTAGAGCTGCTTATACACATAATGTCCCCAGTATTAATGCCATTTAAACATAATGCCCATAGTAATAGTGCCCCTGATACATAATGCCCATAGTAATAGTGCCCCTTTTACTTAATGCCCATAGTAATAGCATCCCTTATACACATAATGCCCATAGTAGTAGTGCTGCTTATAAACCTAATGCCCATAGTAGTAGTGCCACTTGTACACATAATGCCAATAGTAATAGTGCCCCTTATACTTAATGTCGATACTAGTAGCACCCGTTATACACATAATGCCCATAGTAGAAGTGACCCATATACATAATGCCCATAGTAGTAATGCTGATTATGCACATAATGCCCATAGTAGAATGCCCTTTATACATAATGCCCATAGTAGTAGATCCGCTTATACACATAATGCACCATTATTATTGCCATTTAAATATAATGCCCATAGTAATAGTTTCCCTTACACATAATGCCCACAGTAGTAGCGCTGTTTATACACATAATGCCCCCAGTAGAAGTGCTGCTTATACACATAATGCCCATAGTAATAGTGCCC
Organism: Pseudophryne corroboree; assembly: GCF_028390025.1. Taxonomy (NCBI): domain Eukaryota; kingdom Metazoa; phylum Chordata; class Amphibia; order Anura; family Myobatrachidae; genus Pseudophryne; species Pseudophryne corroboree. The sequence goes on along the minus strand of NC_086445.1, from coordinate 474,169,419 downwards.
CTTTTACTTAATGCCCATAGTAGTAGCATCCCTTATAACCATAATGCCTATAGTAGTAGTGGTGCTTAGAAGCATAATGCCCATAGTAGTAGTGCCTCTTGTACACATAATGCCAATAGTAATAGCTCCCCTTATACTTAATGTCCATACTAGTAGTTTCCCTTATATACATAATATCTATAGTAGTAGTGACCCATATATGTAATGCCCGTAGTAGTAGTGCTGCTTATGCACATAATTCCCATAGTAGTAGTAGTGCCCTTTATACATAATGCCCATAGTAGTAGTGCGGCTTATACACATAATGCCCACAGTAGTAGCACCATTTATACACATAATGCCCATAGTAGTAGCACCGCTTATAAACATAATTACCCTCATAGTAGCCCCACTTATACACATAATGACCATAACAGTAGTGTTGCTTATACGTAATGCACACAGCACTAGCACCACCAATACATAATGCCCACAGCAGTAGCACCCCTTATATGTAATACCCACAGCAGTAGTGCCACTTACAAGTAATGACCACAGTAGTTATGCCCCTTATACCTAATGCCCATAGCAGTAGCAACACTTATACATAATGCCTATAGCAGTAGTGCCCCTCATATGTAATGCCCATCTTAGTAGCGCCTCTTATATATAATACCCATAGTAATAGCACCCATTATACGCAATGGCTACAGTAGTAGTGCCCCTTATACGTAATGCCCACAGCATTGCCACTTATATACATAATGCCCCCAGTAGTAGTGCCCCTTAAACATAATAACCATAGTGGTAGCGCAGCTTATACATAATAGCCACAAAAGTGCTGGTTACACACATAATGCCCACACGCAACACATATATACACATATATACACACACACACACACACTCTTTCCCTTCACTTACTTAACAGTCTGTCTGACTGGATCTGTATCAGCTCATCCTCTTCTGTAGCAGCCTGGTGGTCCTGTGTATCTTTGCCCCCAGCCCTGTGTAGCTCTGCCCCATCCCATGTAGCTCCAACCCTGGGCCCATTTAGCTCCACATTCATTTTAGATTATAGACACTGCCACTATCAAGGGGGGAATGGAGGGGAGTCTTCAGGCTGCCTGTACCATGCAGCAGCAGGGATGCAGATCAGGGAGATAGCCTGTCAAGCCTGACACCTCCATGCTTTGCATCCCTCTGCTGAGCGGGTAGCACCGGGCCTGAGCAGCGTCTTCTACTTAAGGTCAGTAGGAGGGCTGCCGCTACTGCCTTGCCAGGTAGAGGAGACAGCTAGCCACTAGCCCCGGGTCCTGGATCTTGCAGGTGCCGGCAGCGGCTCATGCACAGATGCCACTGTGCATGCATAAACTCTTGGCTTTTATTGACTGCATCAGCTGCAGCCCATAGAAGTTGGTTCAGATTGGGCTGCGCCAAAGGCGTGGAATGGCTTCCTGTAGAAATCCCGCTCTCTGCTTATTGCAGTCCGTTCTGGCAGTCCCAGAAGAAGAAAACACCTCCCAATGGGACTGCTTTGTGTGTCTTTGACTGACAGGTAGATGTTCCAATAGGAAGTCACTGCCAGTCACAGTGAAGCCAGTGCAGTCACGGACTGCATCTAGCTTCACTGACACTGGGTTGGGTGGTGGATTTTACCTGGGGGAGCTGCAGTCCTGCTGTCCATAGGTAAGATCTGCCACTGGACAGGACTGGGTAAATGTGCAGGCAAATATGGGCAAATTCCTATGGGGATACTTATCACATTTCTCAGACAAATGAATAAAGAGGCAAGTATTGTGCAAATCAGTTTTGAAAATATCTCTCATCTCTAACTGTTTTGTCTAGACAGGCCATCAGCAATACAGTATAGTAAAAGCTAAGTGCTGATAATTTATGTGCACAATATTCATGATCATCTTTATTGCTGTAATTTAAGATACAAACGTTGCAAGACTGTGGGGTTATTAAAAAGTAACTAGATAGCAGGATAGAGGTGAGTGATGGTTGTTTTCCTTAAATTAAACTTCAGTAACATAGCAAATTTAAAAGAAACCTAATTCATTGGCACTGGACGGGGCTGCAAACAGCCTTTGTGGACATTAAGATCATGGAGTATGTCCAACATCATAATGCACCTGGTCACATTGGCCAAATGTACAGTATTAGAGGTACAGAATCCAAGCTGGGGCCACACACAGAAGAAATCTTTAGCGTTGAGCACATAGATTTCTTATAGTCTGTGAGAAAACTGCATAGTTCAGAGAGCCTGAAGTAATATACACATCTACTTAATATGTTGAATAATATCCTGTAGATCAAACCATATGCATGTTGGAAAATATATTACATTGTACATAGGTTTCAAAATTCCTACAGCAACAACCGACTATTGAAATTGACATCTTTTGACCACGATACAGAGTACAATGGTTGTGCCCTAAATACATACTGTTCTTAAAATTTGGCTGTATAGACATCACCTTCTTAGCTGCATTGGAATAATAGCACCGCAAGACTGAAAAGCCTAATATAATCTACATCAGTTTTGCCTTGACATCAATAATTAAAAGCAGGATGCAAGTAGGAAGGCACAGAATGCATAAAACAGAAGTCTAGTAGCATCTGCTGAGGAGCAAATTGCTGCTTTCAAAATTTCAGATGAACTCATGTTTAGAGTCATTGGTGCTAATTAAAATAAAACAGAGACCAATCACATTACTGTGTGTCTCCATTTTTTGGGGAGACTTTTTTGACAAGTCAACATGTCAGCTTAGCAATAGTAACAGTGAGGATTGAAATTACAAAGTGTGCCATTTTTAAAATAAAAATTAAAAGGACAGTTACCCTGGTTTAATCTGGAGTGATCATTTTTCTGTTTCTTTTATCTCACAAGTATGTGCATTCCATTTGCATGATGCAAACAACTACAACTCCTAATCTGTATTCACCCTAAATATAATTTATGGATCATATATGTAATATGACCTACAGATGTGTCCTGATATATCGTTGCTGCGTACCGCATAGCGGGCGCCATTCAACTCGCGCCCGCTCCTTGCGCTATAACTCCCGTTATAAGTTGCGTTGTAAATGTGACGTCACGTTATAATTGTAACGTGCATTCTACTTTCTGTCCACCAGATGTCGCTTTTCCTAAACACTACAGCGAATGCCTCAAATAGCCAACGGACCCTTCGTAGCGCTACCTGCTGATTGGCTGACGGGTTCGAATCCTAGCGGGACCAGAATTATTTTTTTTTGTGGATTCTTAATGTCATTTTTAATGGAATGGGAAAAGTCAGAAAAAAAATGCGTGGGGTCCCCCCTCCTAAGCATTCAGCCTCGGGCTCTACGAGCCGGTCCTGGTTCTAAAAATCCGGGGGGAAAACGGACAGGGGATCCCCCGTATTTTAAAAACCAGCACCGGGCTCTGCGCCTGGTGCAAAAAATATGGGGGACAAAAAGAGTAGGGGTCCCCCGTATTTTTTACACCAGCATCGGGCTCCACTAGCTGGACAGATAATGCCACAGCCAGGGGTCACTTTTATACAGTGCCCTGCGGCCGTGGCATTAAATATCCAACTAGTCACCCCTGGCCGGGGTACCCTGGGGGAGTGGGGACCCCTTCAATCAAGGGGTACCCCAGCCACCCAAGGGCCAGGGGTGAAGCCCGAGGCTGTCCCCCCCATCCAAGGGCTGCGGATGGGAGGCTGATAGCCTTGAGAAAATTGAAAGAATACTGTTTTTTCCAGTAGTACTACAAGTCCCAGCAAGCCACCCCCGCAAGCTGGTACTTGGAGAACCACAAGTACCAGCATGCGGGAGAAAAACGGGCCCGCTGGTACCTGTAGTTCTACTGGAAAAAAAAATACCCAAATAAAAACAGGAGACACACACCTTGAGAGTAAAACTTTATTTCACACTTGCCGACACACACATACTTACCTATTTTGACCCGCCGACTGCCACGTCTCCTGATCCGACGATCCGGGGTACCTGTGAATAAAATTATACTCACCTCAATCCAGTGTCCAGATATAAATCCTCGTACTTGGCAAAAAAAGAAAACGAACAGCCGATCCAGCGGACTGAAAGGGGTCCCATGTTTACACATGAGACCCCTTTCCCCGAATGCCGGGACACCACGTGACTCCTGTCACAGAGGTTCCTTCAGCCAATCAGGAAGTGCCACGTCGTAGCACTCACCTGATTGGCTCTGTGCGCATCTGAAGTGACAGAAGCGCATCGCACTGCTCCCTCCATTACATTCAATGGTGGGAACTTTCCGGTCAGCGGTGAGGTCACCCGCGGTCAGCGGCTGACCGCGGGTAACCCCACCGCTGACCGGAAAGTTCCCACCATTGAAACTAATGGAGGGACTTCAGACGCACACAGAGCCAATCAGCAGAGTGCAAGGACGTTGCGCTCGCTGATTGGCTGAAGAGACACTTCTGTGATAGCTGTCGCGGGGGTGTCTCTGCATTCGTGGAAAGGGGTCCCATGTGTAAACATGGGACCCCTTTCAGTAAGTTTGGTGTGGGTGTTCGGTTTGTTGTTTTGCCAAGTACGTGGATTATAATCTGGACCCTGGATCAGGTGAGTATAATTATCTTTTATTTTCAGGTACCCGTGGATTCTACTTGGAGAAGAGGACCGACTGCTTCGTGTCAACATAGGTAAGTATGTGTGTGTCGGCAGGTGTGAAATAAAGTTTTACTGTCACGGTGTGTGTCTCCTGTTTTTATTTGGGTATTTTTTTTCCAGTAGAACTACAGGTACCAGCGGGCCTGTTTTTCTCCCGCATGCTGGTACTTGTGGTTCTCCAAGTACCAGCTTGCTGGGGAGGCTTGCTGGGACTTGTAGTACTACTGGAAAAAACAATATTCTTTCAATTTTCTCAAGGCTATCAGCCTCCCATCCGCAGCCCTTGGATGGGGGGGACAGCCTCGGGCTTCACCCCTGGCCCTTGGGTGGCTGGGGGGGACCCCTTGATTGAAGGGGTCCTCACTCCCCCAGGGTACCCCGGCCAGGGGTGACTAGTTGGATATTTAATGCCACGGCCGCAGGGCACTGTATAAAAGTGACCCCCGGCTGTGGCATTATCTGTCCAGCTAGTGGAGCCCGATGCTGGTGTAAAAAATACGGGGGACCCCTACTCTTTTTGTCCCCCGTATTTTTTGCACCAGCACCAGGCGCAGAGCCCGGTGCTGGTTTTAAAAATACGGGGGATCCCCTGTCCGTCCCCCCCCCCCCCCGGATTTTTAGAACCAGGACCGGCTCGAAGAGCCCGAGGCTGGTTATGCTTTGGAGGGGGGACCCCACGCCATTTTTTTTTCGGGTTTTTCCCATTCCATTTAAAAAAAAAATAATAATAATAATCTTTTTAAAAATATATAAATAATACTTGTGCCTCCAAAAAAGACAAACCAAGTACCTAATCCCTTCTAATATAAATATGGTTTGTACAATGACACCGGACAAAATCCGTTAATAGTACAACACATCAAAACACATCATATATTTACCTGGAGTGGCTGCTCATATTGTGGTCAGCACTGGCATAATGGTTACAGTGTCCGCTTGCAATGCGTGCATCCCGTGTTTGAATCCTGTTGAGACCAGAATTTCTTTATTTTTGGTGAATTTATTTAATGTCATTTTTAATGGAATGGAAAAAGTCAGGAAAAAAATGCGTGGGGTCCCCCCTCCTAAGCATAACCAGCCTCGGGCTCTTCGAGCCGATCCTTGTTCTAAAAATCCGGGGGGAAAACGGACAGGGGATCCCCTGTATTTTTAAAACCAGCACCGGGCTCTGCGCCTGGTGCTGGTGTCAAAAATATGGGGGACAAAAAGAGTAGGGGTCCCCCGTATTTTTTACACCAGCATCGGGCTCCACTAGCTGGACAGATAATGTCACAGCCGGGGGTCACTTTTATACAGTGCCCTGCGGCCGTGGCATTAAATATCCAACTAGTCATCCCTGGCCGGGGTACCCTGGGGGAGTGGGGACCCCTTCAATCAAGGGCTCTCCCCCCCAGCCACCCAAGGGCCAGGGGTGAAGCCCGAGGCTGTCCCCCCATCCAAGGGCTGCGGATGGGAGGCTGATAGCCTTGAGAAAATTGAAAGAATATTGTTTTTTTCCAGTAGTACTACAAGTCCCAGCAAGCCTCCCCCGCAATCTGGTACTTGGAGAACCACAAGTACCAGCATGCGGGAGAAAAATGGGCCCACTGGTACCTGTAGTTCTACTGGAAAAAAAAAATACCCAAATAAAAACAGGATACACACACCTTGAGAGTAAAACTTTATTTCACACCTGCCGACACACACATACTTACCTATGTTGACCCGCCGACTGCCACGTCTCCTGATCCGACGATCCGGGGTACCTGTGAATAAAATTATACTCACCTCAATCCAGTGTCCAGATATAAATCCTCGTACTTGGCAAAACAAATAAACGCACACCCGACCAAGCCGGACTGAAAGGGGTCCCATGTTTTCACATGGGACCCCTTTCCCCGAATGCCGGGACACCACGTGACTGCTGTCACAGAGGTTCCTTCAGCCAATCAGGAAGTGCCACGTCGTAGCACTCACCTGATTGGCTCTGTGCGCATCTGAAGTGACAGAAGCGCATCGCACTGCTCCCTCCATTATATTCAATGGTGGGAACTTTCCGGTCAGCTGTGAGGTCACCCGCGGTCAGCGGCTGACCGCGGGTAACCCCACCGCTGACCGGAAAGTTCCCACCATTGAAACTAATGGAGGGACTTCAGACGCGCACAGAGCCAATCAGCAGAGTGCAAGGACGTTGCGCTCGCTGATTGGCTGAGGAGACACTTCTGTGGTAGCTGTCACGGGGGTGTCTCTGCATTTGTGGAAAGGGGTCCCATGTGTAAACATGGGACCCCTTTCAGTACGTTTGGTGCGGGTGTTCGGTTTGTTGTTTTGCCAAGTACGTGGATTATAATTTGGACCCTGGATCAGGTGAGTATAATTATCTTTTATTTTCAGGTACCCATGGATTCTACTTGGAGAAGAGGACCGACTGCTTCGTGTCAACATAGGGAAGTATGTGTGTGTCGGCAGGTGTGAAATAAAGTTTTACTCTCAAGGTGTGTGTCTCCTGTTTTTATTTGGGTATTTTTTTCCAGTAGAACTACAGGTACCAGCGTGCCCGTTTTTCTCCCGCATGCTGGTACTTGTGGTTCTCCAAGTACCAGCTTGCTGGGGAGGCTTGCTGGGACTAGTAGTACTACTGGAAAAAACAATATTCTTTCAATTTTCTCAAGGCTATCAGCCTCCCATCCGCAGCCCTTGGATGGGGGGGACAGCCTCGGGCTTCACCCCTGGCCCTTGGGTGGCTGGGGGGGACCCCTTGATTGAAGGGGTCCCCACCCCCCCAGGGTACCCCGGCCAGGGGTGACTAGTTAGATATTTAATGCCACGGCCGCAGGGCACTGTATAAAAGTGACCCCTGGCTGTGGCATTATCTGTCCAGCTAGTGGAGCCCGATGCTGGTGTAAAAAATACGGGGGACCCCTACTCTTTTTGTCCCCCATATTTTTTGCACCAGCACCAGGCGCAGAGCCCGGTGCTGGTTTTAAAAATACGGGGGATCCCCTGTCCGTTTTTCCCCCGGATTTTTAGAACCAGGACCGGCTCGAAGAGCCCGAGGCTGGTTATGCTTAGGAGGGGGGACCCCACGCATTTTTTTTCTGACTTTTCCCATTCCATTAAAAATGACATTAAGAATCCACACAAAAAAATAATTCTGGTCCCGCTAGGATTCGAACCCGTCAGCCAATGAGCAGGTAGCGCTACGAAGGGTCCGTTGGCTATTTGAGGCATTCGCTGTAGTGTTTAAATTAAATAAATTCACACAAAAAAAATTCTGGTCTCAACAGGATTCGAACACGGGATGCACGCATTACAAGCGGACACTGTAACCATTATGCCAGTGCTGACCACAATATGAGCAGGCACTCCAGGTAAATATATGATGTGTTACAGTATGATGTGTTCTACTCTTAGTGAACGCGCGGCACCGTGCTTAACATGGAGCATTCGCCACCTAGCGGTGAAAATGTGTATTACATGGCGTGGGACACAACGCATGCCATAACGTTATTACAACTCGCGATTCAGGACCCTAAATAGCGTGCTATGAGCTACAGTGTATGAGGATACATCTGTAGTGTTTACATAATACAGGGAAATTAGAATCCTTTGAATGGCTAATCAGTTGGCTTCAGCTGTAGCCTTTCATAATCAGACTTACTATTTCTATGTATTCAGTTAAGGGGGCAACTGGTTCAGGCTGAAATGTACAAAGTGTTGAAATTACAAAGTATGACATTGTCTAAATAACAGTTAATCATACATTGAACAACATCTGAGACCAGGTGATTTCAACTTAAACATTGACATTTTTTGTGTACTGTCTGACCATGTCTAGGAATATGTGACACACGCAGAAGTCTTAAGGCCAAATGTATTAAGCCTTAACAAGACATAAATCTGAGACACATAAGGAGTGATAAATGACCAGTCAATCAGCTTCTTAACTGCCATGTCACAGGTAGTGTTTGAAAAATGACAGGAGCTGGTTGGATGATCAGTTATCTCTCCTTATGCATCTCAGATTTATCTCTTATTAAGGCTTAATACATTTGGGCCGTATAGGTGCCCATACATAGATTACCACATGCAATTTGATCTTTTTAGTTCAAATCGCATCGTGTCTAGTTCAAATCATACCGTGTTTATTTTCCCCTGCGATGTGATGCGATGCGCGCTCCCGAGTAGTCAATATTGCAAGGCAATATAGTATGTGCATTCAGGTATTTTTGTACTACATCGCAACCAGCCCACTATTTTAATTTTTATTGTAGTGTAGTCAAAATCTGGTGTAGTTCAAATTGCACCACATGTACTGTCCAAATCGCATACCACTTAGTCCAAATCGCATAGCACCCATTGCATAGGCTCAAATCGCACCTAGCACAAATAGCACTGTGTGTGGGCACCTTTAGAGCTATGTGTACTAATGCCAGGAGCTTGGGAGATACAGTACAATTCCTGAACTAATTGCAATAATGACAAGGGACATTAGCGTATTTATAATGGGTGCAGTGTGTGATGCAGGGGGGGCCCACGCCGCACACCCTGCACCCATTATTTTTAATAATTACCCTCTGGAGTCCCACGGCACAGTAGCACTGCTGCAGAAATCAGTGTGAAAACGAGCGGTACTACTTTCCCACTTTTTTACGCATGCGCAGTAGAAAAATCACTGGGAAAATGTCCACCACACCATTTTCCTGGAGATCTACCCATGCACTGTAGACTCTGGGACAGCACTATGCTCCTCTAGGGACCCTAATGCCAAGAGTTAAGCACTGTCTGCTAGAGAGGAGGGGGCCCAGATGGAGCCTGCACACAGGCCTCCTCCCCTCTAGAGATATCCCTGACAAGGGATAATGTGTATATTGTGGCAATTACAGAGTCATAGTGCAATGGAAATCATGACTGGGACATAGCCAGGGCCGGGTTAACAATGGGTCTGATGGAGCTGCAACTCCAGGCCCACACCACATGCAGATGTTTTCTGCAGTAGAAGGTAAAAACACTCCTTCTACTGCAGCATTCTAGGCCACACCCCCTCTGGCCTCACCATTCCACCTTCCCCATGGCCACCGCAGTGGCCAATGAGTAAAATGCCGCTGCCAGCATTGATCTATTGACACTAATGGCAGCGCAGTAGAAGGCATTCCCTGCGCCGCATATTCAGTACTTTAGTCTGCCCTCAGCACTTCCTGTGACTCACATGACATCTTGGTGCGCTGGGTCAAATCAGTCCCACCATCTCCGCGCCCAGCCCCAGACTCTAACACGGGCAGCCCAGCAGCAATCATGAAAAGAAAGCTGATTTCTGTATAGACACAGGAACCAAGAGAAAAATGAAAGACTATATGTCTATTCTGGGGCACACTTAGTTGATTCATAAAAAACAATAAATCTGTTAAAATATATATTTTATTATTATCACTTTAAAAGGCGGGTGGAGGACAATGTAAATGCTGATTTACTTACAGAACTAAAAGCAACACTTTAAAAATACATTCAATACACTTTGAAATGGAGCCGCTGCTGCCGCTGTAATCAATCCTTAGCCTACGTACTTTTTACACAGTTAGCGTACAAAGCCCCGTACCGTGTACGCACTTTGCGTACAAATGCCGCGACAGTTGTACAAAGTACAAGCGGTGCGTACACACAAAGACACTCCGTGAGTACTTTGCAACTACACATGTGACTAGATTACACTTATATAACACTAGCAGGGAAAGAGAGACACGACACCAATTTGTATTTCAAAGACTATGTTGGTATCTGAAACACCAACGGTTCTTTACTAGCAGGCGGTTACAATAATAACAATACAATACAATAAGAAAATGGATACAGTCAATGATACATACATTTTGATCGCCTGCGCTTCCCGGTCCGGTCCTCAGTCATCAAGGTAGATGACCTTCAGAGATTGTGTGTGACCGGGCCTGCAGTTGGCTTTTTATACATTTGTCCAAAACACAATACAATAGACACTGTATGCTCTTCTTTCATTGGTTCGGGGGTGGAACATATCCTGTGCACCGGGGATCTTTGGTCAGGTCAAGCGGTGGGTGATGGCTAAGACTTGAGATGTGATTTCTGTTGTTTACATATGAGTTCCCGCTCCATGACCAGTTAAACCCATCACATTAATCATCCATAAATCTGGTATTATTAATAACTTATTGTTGCAATATGTGACAATATTCTTATACCCACCAGATTAATGCTTATGTGACTCTGAACAATATGATCCCACACATGATATGATTATCCATTTCCATCCTCAAGATATACATATATCTATATATATATATATATATATATATATATATATATATATATATCTATATATATTTATATATATAGATATATATATATATATATACACATACATACATACATACATACATACATACACATTCCTGTTATTACAATTTGTTAGGGAACACACACATATATATATATATATTTTTATATATATATATATATATATATATATATATATATATATTTATATATATATATATATATATATATATATATATATATATATTATATATATATATATATATATAAAACATACACACATTTCCAAAAGTTCAGACCATGAATGTTATTACCTTAGCTATCTAAATGTCTGGTTTGTAATTTGTCAGCTATTGCAAATTGAGTTTCTCTTCAAACTAGGTTCCTGGATATTGTCTTTTTGTTTGTCCTGTCTTCAGATAAGACAATGACTATCCAGTATTTATTGTCTTCGACAGATACTGGACAGCTCTAGAACAATGTGGGTAACCAAAGGTATTTGCCTTCTTCATAGGATTTCAAAGGTTTGCGTAAACAAGGCCGTCTGGTACATTGTATTAGAGTTTATGGGAGGATAATTTAAGTGTGAACCATCTTCTTGCTATTAGAAGGATGAGCAAACAGTGGGTGATTTATACATTATATGGATTAAATATATGATATGTCTTTGTGGCTTTTCAATGCGAGTACAAATGCTTCCGTAATTACTCATACCACGCGCTAACATGCACGACTGTGTGAGCGATCATACGCAATTTGCGAATATGTGCACGCACGGCAGAAAAAGTACATGCACGGAGGCCATCTATGTGGTGTTTGTACGTGATGTGTGTACTGTAATATTTTCTGACTTCGACAGTCCACCCTTTGGCAGTCATCAATAACTGCCACTAACTAATCAATAAACAGAAAAAAATATTACCTATACAATATATACAAAAGCTTGGATGATCGGGGAGAGTTGTAGGTGGGAAATGTATAGCCTAGTGGGATAGTAAAAAGCATGTATCATCATGCCATATATGTTCTAAATAAGCTTTGAGGTATTGCAAAGTATATATTAAATCCTTCTTATCCCATATTAAGGGTCTGTAAATGGGCAAACAAACACTACCGAGCTCTTTTTGGCTTCTTATTCCAACAAATGGGGAGCACATTTAGTTGATGATACACGGAGGGGGACCATATGTGAGTGCTGCTATATGTGGATAACACCTGACGACTATGTGGGCCATTACCTGAGGGTTGCAGAGATGAAGAAAAGACATATATATATATATATATATATATATATATATATATATATATATATAGAAAACAAATATAAAGGGGCACTCACCAGAGATTTGCATTTAAAAAGCATTGAATTGTAATGCATACTTATCAGAATAATGTTTCAAACAGATAATTCATTTGTTCTTCGACGTTTCGATCCCTCAGGATCATCATCAGGAAATTGCAACAAGCACAGCATACACAGCAGGTTACATCTGTTCATATGCACCAGTATCAAGTGATCAATGCCTAGCAGGTCTCCTGTGCGTGTGCTAAGGAATAATTCTGACGCAGTTACTGCAGAAGCTCAGTTGTCTGAAATGAGTCAACGTTTTTTGGACAGGGGCTATGATAGTAAAACCATAGAGGGATGCCTCACCAGAGCACGTAAGAACACTCGTAAAAAAATACATAAACAAGGTGATCGTATGATCTTTGTGACCCAATTTGATCAGAAGTCTTCAAGGTTGTCCAAATCTATTAAGAAACATTGGCCTATCATCTCTACAGATTCATCATTAACCATGTTCAACACGGACAACCCTATGATGGCATACCGTAGGGGTAGAAACCTTAAACAACTTTTGATGCACCCCAGTAGATCCCAACCTGAGAGTGATAATACGTGGCTAATGACCAACGACCAGGGTGCATTAGATGCACTGGGTGCACTACCTGTCGCTCAATGGTGTCTGGAACCCACTTTCCGCATCCACAAACAGGAAGGCCCATCCGGATTCGCTATAAGCTACATTGTCGTATGGACCATGTGGTCTACCTACTTACCTGTCCATGTGGATTGTCATACGTAGGGATGACGACGTGTATGTTCCGGGAGCGAATGGCCAACCATAGGATGACGATTAGAAAGGCCCTCTCTACAGGATCAACCGACAAACCGGTTGCGCAACATTTTTTAACGGTTGGACACCAATTATCTACGTTACAATGTCGGATTATTGATTGGGTCCCGCCCCTATCACGAGGTGGCGATAGGAACCTTGTTCTTAAGAAGCTGGAATCAAGATGGATTTATCGCTTGGGGACAATCTCTCCGAATGGTTTGAATGAAAATAACTCTTTCAATATTTTTCTGCGCTGAATGTTGATCTGATCTAGTTTTGGTCTGGATATTCTAATTATAAAGTTTTTTCTAAATCTAAGCATTCTTGCCAACACGCTCTTTTAAATTTATTCATAATTATTGGATATGGATATCCAATAATATTTATGTCGTTTGTTGTTTATTATATGTTTTGTCCCACATAAGGTGGTGTGTCCACTTTATATGGACACACATTGTATGTAGTAGTAAAATATTTTGTGCATGTTTATGTATATGTATATTTATATGTATTGTGTTAACTTCTGACTAGCGGGTCCCCTGATACTGTCAGCACCCCTGGCCTTAGCACTATAGGTCTGTAATGGTTTATTTTTATCATGCTTTATATTCCAACTAGTATTATTACATCTGTGGGGCTTTAGGTGTTTGCAGTAAAAATACAAAGGTAATTTTTTTCTAAAGATCTAGAATATTATACAATCAGCTATTGAATTAAAAGATTTTTTTTATATAGTCAAGCGAATAGCTTCCAGCAGCGTTAGATGCAAGGTATAAGCGCTGTTTGCCACAGTATTCAGGAAAGTGGCTGTGAATATACACACAGCACTCTCCCGTTTTGTATTCATGGCAACCGTTGTTAAGGTAATCCTCTGTGCCCAGTGATGCCGTATAGCCGCAACCGGAAGTGACGCGGGTACGTAATGCGGAAGTGCTGTGCGTTCCAGCTGGGCTCAGTGGAACGCACGCGAGCGCTCTGTGCTGGATGTGTGCCGGCGGAGTACGGGGAACACGTTTGATTAGGAGAGGTCCTGCACACATCATTTGAAGCTGAGTGCGTTCCATTTATATATAATGGAACGCACGCTGGTATAATCCCAGCTGTTCTCTATGCTTGATTAAAGACCAGTCTGGCTGTTGGTAAGTGCTACTGGAATAGGGGTGTTTTTTGTTTCTCTGTCCCTATGAGGGAATTAGATATATTGTGTTGCTGGTACAAATTGCCCTCTTTCCATGTTTGGATGGCTCCATGAATTTAATTAGTTAATTGAACATGCTGCCTGTCCTGAAGGTGCTGGGGGTATTTAGGAGACATGCTAGGCATTGATCACTTGATACTGGTGCATATGAACAGATGTAACCTGCTGTGTATGCTGTGCTTGTTGCAATTTCCTGATGATGATCCTGAGGGATCGAAACGTCGAAGAACAAATTAATTATCTGTTTGAAACATTATTCTGATAAGTATGCATTAAAATTCAATGCTTTTTAAATGCAAATCTCTGGTGAGTGCCCCTTTATATTGGTTTTCTATATGTTGGAGTCTGGACTTTATACTGGACCTCTCGGGAGTCACCCCAGTTGTTGATATATTTGGTCAGTGAGAGTGCGACCATACCTGGAAGTATATATATATATATATATATATATATATATATATATATATAAATTACATTCACATAAACGTTTGGGTATGGTTGGCGTTTTTTTCCCGGTTGGATGTATCTGGTCAGAGGGGGAGACAAAGAAAAACGGGTGAAAGAAACTGGCCATGAAATTCATTTTTACAATCCTTATCATATCACAGTTTCTATTGAGGGGTCATAAATTAAATCTGCTGCTGTAACAGCGCTCTCACTCCTTAGACTCATCAAATTTGTGCCATGTTTGCACAGCGCTAGAATTCGAACACACCTGAATAGCAGACCAATAATTATGATGACTCCCAGGATACAAAGGAGAAACTTTCCCACACTCATAATTACATTTTGAGCCCACTCTCCTAACCCTTAGAACCATTTGCGTGGGTTCAACCATGAGACCCAGCTGGTCACTTCATTACCCACAGTCGCTAAGGTAAGATTGTGCTTCCTCCTGAACTCCCACTTCAACTGCAAGATCTCATCCAGCTTCTGATCGATGATCTCCGTGGGGTCGTCAGTGCTGTGTGTAATAAGTTCAGCACTTCACACCATATTGAGTTGCCAGGGTAACACAGTACCCACCTGTCACAGCTGTAACATATTTATGGACCATCCTGTGCTGGATCAGTTCCTTCTTGTAGGCTTGTAACTCCCTTCCCGTATACCTGAAGGTGTCATCATACATCTCAGTGATATTATCTATCAAGTTTGCTAGCGCGTGGATGTACCTATAATTTATAGTTATGTACTCTGGCAGTACGAGTGATATCTAATGTGAGAAGGAACTGAATCCCAGTGGATTCAGTGATCAAATCAGAGGCTGCGTGCTCTGCCCTATCTATGAGGTGTCTCTTGATGATGTGTTCATAGTGAGTATGAGTATAAGGAGTCTGAGCGCCGCGGTGAACGTCTTTCATTTTGTCGTTGGTAATGGTCATGACCTCTGGTAGTACTCTCCCAATATACAGTAACACAATCCTTCAGAGCTCGGAGTGAGCCACTTGTACGCTCTCCTCCCACATATGAAATAGGCATCATCTGGGAGAACATAGGGGACAAAATGTAACATCACTATATTGCAAACTTTCCATGTAAAGAAACCAATCCCTAGTTCTCTCATTTGCTCAGTACAAGTATCGGGCTGGATGATGTTGGCACCATACCCCTGCAATACCTTTCCAACCCACATGGTCTTGCTTCCACGTGTATACCGGTACCGAAAATACCTCCCACTGTTGGCTATCTTGCGTACAAGTTCAGAGTCGATAGGTATCCCATCTGTGTGAAAAGGTCATTGTCTGGTTATTCCACGTCACTTCCCAATTTCCTGGTTTTCGGAAATTGGAAATATTAAAACACAACAGTGACCTATCTACATGATACTGGTGGAGCTTCAAGCTAGGGGGCCTAGATATATTGAATTTCTTGTCCACCAGTCTCCCACCCCATAATTTGAGTACCTCATCTATTGCTAAAGGGTATGGTACTAATCCTGACTTACTCTGACCTTGAGGTACCTGTGAGCACACCCAGCATTCTGTCTGGTTTAAGACCTTACCCACTAGTGAGTGGTAATCACTCAACGGATGGCGGTCCATGTTGATATTACTGTTGGACTGACATCACTGGATGCACCCATCTTCGACTATGTTCTCACAATTCCTACAAATACAATATTCATCAGACAATAACCCTTCACATTGCCTCCGAGCTCCATGACTACCAGAGCGCTTACTGATACCAGCCTTTACTCAAGTGATGTGCTGCTCCTGAGATCCTACAAATTCGTACTCGCCATCAGAACCCATTCCATATCCTTGCTCGACCTCTCTGGGACCCTCACCAAAACATATTGTCCTGATCAAAAACAATATTACTAGCAAAACCCGAAATGCAGTCTCTTGTGATAGATCCATTTCGTTAGGGGAAAGAAGGAAAATAAGAAGGAGAAAAGAAAGGAAAATGCAGGGGGGGGGGGGTGAAAAAAGAAAATGTTGCGACAACCGTCCTTGATCTTGTTGCTCTCCGTGCTCAGGTGCCGTTCAACAGTCCTGCCTCTCAGCTTTCCCGGAATAGACTCTCTAGTGATATGAAGTTCTCTTCACCTTGCTCTTTGTCACGAGTTTTCTCCGGGTCAGCAACCTTCTTGCAGTGGGACGAGTGGACCCAAGTCTCTCTTTCGGCGACCTTTAATGCTGTAGTGTTGGTTAACAAGACTTGGTACGGTCCTTCCCACCTGTCTATGAGGCAACCTGAGCGTAGAAAATGATGTATCATCACATAATCCCCAGGCTCAATGTCATGACAATTACTGTTTGGTAGGTCAGGAATCACCAGCTTTAGATTTCTTTGTTGATTTCTCAGCTGCTGACTCATCCTAACCAAATATTTCACAGTTATTTCATTATTGCATTTCAAATCATCCTGGGGGTCTATCATTACATGAGGTTGTCGACCAAAAAGAATTTCAAAGGGTGATAAGTTAAGCGGTGACCTGGGAGTGGTTCTGATGCTGTACAACACTAGTGGCAAAGCTTCTGGCCACAGCAATCCAGTTTCAGCCATCACTTTGCTCAGCTTGTTCTTAATAGTGCTGTTCACTCTCTTTACCTTCGCACTCGCCTGTGGTCGGTACGGAGTGTGTAGCTTGCTATTAATTCCCATCAGTTTGGACTTCCGGTTCCGGCTTCATGGAGACCTGAGCTCCGTTCTGAGCTCCGTTCCCCGCTCCTCTGCAGCTACCTTTTATTAGGCTTTCAAAGCCTCGTTTGACACCCGGAGCCCACCCGCAGTGCCCCTACACCTCCCGCCGCTGACATGGACCGCTTTCTAGCGCCGTTGGCGCCACAGCCCCAGGTGGACCAGCAGCAGCCGCAGCCTCCACGCCAGGAGAAGCGGCGGGCTGCGGGGACAATGCAGGCAGACTCTGCCGTGGAGAGCGCACCCCCCCTGCACAAGAAAGCCATGGCCGAGGTACCTGCATCTGGTGGACACGTGAGTTTGGGCTGCGATGCCCCTGTGACATATTCTGAGGTGGTGGCGGCCATTACAGCCACTATGACTCCCCTTCTATCTAAAGCAGTGGCTGATATTACCAGTCAGCTGCAACATCTGACCCACAGGGTTTCCACTACAGAACAACAGCTCAGTGTAGTCTCCCATGATGCAGGAGATCTGCAGCACACTGTGAAGCGCCTCACTAATGATTCCTATCAGCTGTGGAACAAGATCGACGACATTGAGAACATATCGCGTCGAAATAATATTAGGCTGGTCGGCCTCCCTGAGTCTATAAAGGGGCCCGCTTTGGCCCATTTTGTCCGCAACACTCTACCCTTGCTCTTGGGCATAGAGGCGGTTTGCCAGGACATGGTTATAGAAAGGGTCCATAGGGTGGGCCCGACACCGACCCCTAACAGGCCGAGAGCCCGCGTTACCCTGTTCCGCTGCTTAAATTACCTACACAAAATGGAGATATGGTCGGCCTCTCGTAAAGCTAAATCTTTGTCGTGGGAGGGACATAAGCTTCATATTTTTCAAGACTACTCCGCTGAGTTATCACGGGCCAGGAAATCCTTTCCCCCTGTCTGCTCTCGATTAGTCACTGAAGGGCGCAAATTTGGCCTACTGTACCCTGCCAGGCTTCGCATTTATGATGGGACTTCATTTAAGGACTTCTCCACCCCACCTGACGCTCTGGCCTACCTCCAGGAGCTGTCCCAAGCCAAGGATGCAGACATCTCTGATTCCGCAGAATGAGGGATTGTGCTCCATGTTCTAAATTGTCTCATTACGTTATACCTGTCTTGCATGCTTTCATGTCTGTTTAGTGATTTTGAAGTTTATAGCGCTGCCATTTTTCACATTTCGTGGCTCATTTTCTGTATACTGCATGTTATTTTAGTGTCATTTTGCGCAATGTGCTGCCGGGACCTCCGGGCCCCAGTTATACAGTTGTACGTTGCTGCACTTTGAGGATCGGGGACGGAAATGCCCCTCCTTGCTGGATGTGTATCTTTTTTGTTATATTATTTTGTGTGCATTTGCTCGGAAGTTTGGCATCAAATGCTAGCGTTTGCATCCCCTTTTTCATCTGTGATCCTTTTTCCCCCTCCCGTATACTCCCTCCCTCCCTTACTGTTTGGTATCCTCCTCCTACTCCTTTGAGCGCTGTCCTGCACTGTCTAAATTGGTCAGATTTTCTGATGTCCTTCGGCATCCCTGTACTGAAAGTTCCCCTTTTTGTCTTTTTATGTTTTAAACCAATGTTTCTTTTTTTCCCAGTTTCCTCGGGGGATGCCTAGTCTACTTTACGCTACCTGGAACATTGGAGGGATTAACTCTACAGCGAAACGCAGGAAAATTCTGATTTTCTTACAAAAATCTGGCGTGGATGTGGCATTCCTCCAGGAAACTCATTTGACTCCTTCTGAGTCTGTAAAACTGGGAATGTTGGGTTGGTCTGTATTGGCATCTTCCTCCTACAGTTCCAAGGCACGTGGAGTAGTTATCCTGGTAAGACGCTCATTGGCCTATGAAATTCACCGTGTCGTTACTGACGATACTGGTAGATATGTGGTAGTTTCAGTGGATATGCTGGGCAAGAGGCTCACGCTGGCAAATGTGTATATTCCCCCTCCCTATTCTAAGTCACACTTCCAGCGTTTGATTACCCTTCTGACCCCCTTCATGGGAGACAATTTGATTATTGGTGGAGATTTTAACCTGATCTCTTCCCCCCTACTAGATAAATCGAATACTCGAGGGACTCCCCCTCCACTTCCTAAAGTTGGCATCCCCCTTTTCACTTCCACCCTACAGGTTATAGACCTGTGGTGAGCCCTGTACCCAACGGAGCGAGAATACACCTGTCTCTCGGCGGCGCACGGCTCTCTCTCCCACATTGATTATTTCTTCATCTCTCATGCTCTTTTTACTCAGGTCACGGACTGTTCTATTGCCCCCATCTCCCTGTCAGACCATGCTTTGATTTCTTTGACTATCCACTTTCCTGATGACAGAGACTTGACTAGGTTATGGAAATTCCCATCTAGATTTTGTCGCTCTTCTACTTTCAAATCCTTCTTGGAAGCTACTTGGGACGATTATTGCACTACCAACTCTGAACATCTCCAGACGGATCCTTTTCTGTTTTGGATGTCGGTGAAAGCCATTCTCAGAGGAGCGATTATGTCTTTCACCGCAGCTTCCAACAAGAAATTCTCAAAGCAGTACCTGGCGCTTCAGGACGCTCTCACTACGGCCTTTCAGGCGTACAAACATGCACCATCACCGGCCACTAAGCAAGCATATCTGCTTACTAAAACCCACTTTGACGAACACATTTCCGAAGTGGGGGATATATACCTTTTTTCTGTCCACTACAAGTTTCATAAATTCGGGAACAAGTCTGGTCGTCTACTCTCTAATTTGCTTTGCGGCACATTTTCACCTGCAGTGGTTCATCCCCTTCGCACACAACATGGCACACTGACTTCCACAACCAAGCAGATTGCTCACATCATGCAGTCTTACTTTTCCCAATTGTACTCGTCCACCCTTCCAAGCACCTTGCAGCCATCCTCGCCAGCTTCGCATTCCCCGACATCTTGCTCTCAACCACCACACTCTCCCACCACTCCCGCTGACACTTCTCCCAACACTCCTCTCTTCTGGGAAGCTCTGCCTTACCCTGTTCTCTCCAATAAT
Organism: Pseudophryne corroboree; assembly: GCF_028390025.1. Lineage (NCBI taxonomy): Eukaryota > Metazoa > Chordata > Amphibia > Anura > Myobatrachidae > Pseudophryne > Pseudophryne corroboree. The sequence continues at coordinate 474,149,037 of NC_086445.1, read as the reverse complement.
ATGGCTTCTCAACTTTTATCCCCGATCACTCTCGCTGAAGTCCGCTTAGCGATCAAACAGTTGAAACCCAATAAGGCCCCTGATGGCTATAATGGAGAGTTTTATAGACTCCTCTCTCACAAATTCGACTTCATCCTGGTAGACATTTTCAACTCCTTAATGCTAGCCAAGACCCCCCCCCCCCCCGCTCCACTTCAATTCGGCACTCCTCAAACTGCTCCCTAAACCGGGCAGAGATTTATCCCTCCCAGGCTCTTACCGACCAATATATTTGTTAATCTTGGATTATAAGTTGTTCGCCAAGATATTGGCCGATCGTCTGAAACTCATACTTCCTCACATCATCCACCCCGACCAGACGGGCTTTATTGCAGTTAGACACTCGGTGGTCAATGTGAGGAAGGCGATAGCGGCTTTACACTCCTGACAAGGTAGCTTGCCCTCTTCGGGGTATGCGGTCATATCCTTGGACGCGGAAAAGGCCTTCGACCTCGTCGAATGGCCACACCTATACGCAGCCTTGAAGCGTTTTAACTTTCCTGACGCGTTTATTCAGGCTATCCGCGCATTATATTCATCCCCGGCCACTCAAATTTCTTGCAACGGTTTTCTTTATATAGAAAAAGGTACTAGACAGGGCTGCCCCCTCTCCCCCCTCCTCTTTGCAATCGCCCTAGAACCTCTAGCTTTAGCTCTCAGGCTTTCCTCTTCCTTCACTGGCATCTATATCGGTAACATTGAGCTTAAAGTCGCCCTATTCGCAGATGACATGTTGTTATTTGTCTCGAATCCTCTCACGTCAGTCCCCGAAATCCTACGTTTGATTTCGGACTTTGGTGAGACGGCTGGTTATAAGATCAATGTCACAAAATCAGAACTGCTTCCTATACACATTCCCCCTTCCTCACTTTCCTCACTTACACAGACATCTCCCTTCACGATCACTCAGTCACACTTTAAGTACTTAGGGGTAAACATTCCACGAGATATTTCGCGGATCTACAAGCTAAATTTTTCCTCGGCCATTAAGGCTGTGCTTTCTAAACTGGACGGTTGGGCTACCCTACCGCTCTCCTTGCTAGGAAGGATTGCTGTTCTCAAATCTGTGATTTTCCCCAAAATTTTTTATATTATGCAATCTCTTCCAATCAGCCTCAGAGATGCGGATGGCGTCGCACTACGCAAGGCTATGACTCGATTTATATGGCACGGGAAGAAACCAAAAGAGGCCTTTGCTAAGCTTGCAATGGAAAAGTCAATGGGTGGGTTTGGAGTCCCGGACTTTCTTTCCTATTCTCTTACAATCTTTCTCCGATATGCTGCTGACTGGCTCTTAGGTAAAAGCACCTATACTGATTTGGCTCTCGACACTGACGCTTTTCGACCCTACTCGCCATGTGCCCTTCTCCACGCCAAGAAAGCTGACATACCTCCATTAATCCTGGAACACCCCTTATTTCGGGACACTTACTTTAGCTGGGTGAAACTACACAAGAAGCTTAAATCTGACCATACTGCTTCCTCTTATGTATCTCTTTGGGGTAACCCATCTTTTTCTCCTTCCCTTCACAACTCTCTCTTTATTCGGTGGTGGGAGAGGGGGCTGTGCGCTGCTTCCCAAGTATTTGACCCGGGTGGCCATATCGCTCAATTTGCGACGCTAAGAGACAGGTACTCCGTTCCGTCCTCCCACTTCTTTTTGTATCTCCAAGTGAGACATTATCTCCTATCATTGCGCCTCGACTCTTTTCTCCCGACCCCCTCCTCCCCTCTAGCAAAAGTTCTAAAGCGCTGGGAATCCCATCCCTACAAATTAAAACAAATTTACTCTCTCATCGTGAATATCCCCTCCACGCCATTCATCCCCAGACTGGTTGCCTCTTGGCAAGCAGACATTCCGAGTGTGACTTCTTATGACCTTCTCTTAGACCATCACCACCGCACCATGTCAATCCTAAGCTCAGCATACTTACAGGAGGTCCATATTAAAACCATTCATAGAGCCCCCCTATGACCAGATATCCATAGATCCTGTGATCCCCAATAGGTGCCCTAAATGTAAAGGGGCTAGAGCCTCTTTCTACCACTGCCTCTGGAACTGTACCAGGATTCAACGCTTCTGGAACAAATTATTTGTGTTCATAAATTCCCATTTTCATACGTCACTAAGACCTGACCCGTTGGCCTGCATTAATTTTTCTATTTGGAGCTCGGTGAGAGGGATCAACCCACTTTTCCCCATGCTGACCATGCTGTTTACCATCTCCAAAAAAGCAATTCTGAAACATTGGGTTGTCAGATCGACCCCCTCCTTAGCTGAAGTTCTGAAAACTATGTTACAATACTTGTATTTTTATCGTAGGTCCACTCTCCTTACGGGATCCTCTGGCCTTGCTGGGCTCTACAAAAATGGGGTCCCTATATGGCTATCCTAGACCAGGCCACTCAATCCACGATAATTGCAGCCTTTGAAAATCCCCATTGGAAGATGTCCAGATAACTTGGTTTCTTTTTCCTGCTCTTTCCCTCCTTTTTTCTCCTTGTCTCCCTCCTGGATACCATCTTCTCTCTTATTCTATTCATATCTTCTCCATGCCTAGTCTGTCTCTCTCTTTAACAATGCTATTATATTAACTCAACTGCAGTAATTTGATCAGTGACTATGTATACGGATGTATGGTTTTGTGCTCATGACCCCACCCTCGTGTGGTGATTCGTCCTTTGATGGGCTGACAGCGCTCTGCCCTTTCTTCTTTTCATCCCCCCCTTCTTTTCTCCAACCTAGACCCCCCCCCCCTATGTCTCCCCCCGCGTTTGACTGTATTTTTTGTTGCATATTGTTGTTAGACCTATGTATACTTGCACTGATCCATTTTCTGTATGTTCCCTATGTTCTGAGGGTCGTAATCTCTCGATACCGGTGTCATGTTGTCAAACATATATTTCTTTTATGAAAAACCTCAATAAAAATCAGTTCTTTAAAAAAAAAAAATATCCCATCAGTTTGCACATGACTTGAAAGACTTCACCTGTAAAAATGGTACCCCTATCACTTTCAATCATTCTAGGGATACCATATCTACACACAAATTCCTGCACAAACACTGCAGTATCTGTGGCAGCGGGGAATGCTTCTACCCAATTGGAAAATACATCAATACATACTAACACATATTTCAAATTCCTACAGGGTGGTAACTGTATGAAGTCGATTTGTATTACCTGAAAAGGTCTGTCTGTAGGAGGGATATGGGATGGCTCTTTTGGTATTGTCTTACCAATATTCTTCCTCAAGCAAGTAAAACATGTCATTGCTCTCTTACCTGCATGAGAAGAGAATCCTGGTGCACACCAGTAGGCTCTTACCAGCTTGCACATACCCTCTTTGCCCAGATGAGTCAGACCGTGTGCCGCCTCAGCTAGACTTGGAAGATATACTCTGGGGGCAACTGGCTTACAGTGTCCACCTGTCCAAAGTCCTGAGGACTCCTGACCATACCCCTTCGACTTCCAGACTGCCTTTTCCTGTAGGGAACACAAATTTTGCATTTCGATTTACTGTTGTGTGTTATCAGTTGTGTGAAGTAGAACATCTGTGGAAAGTGAAAAGAGGGGAATAAAAAAAAAAGAAGAAAAGAAAAAAAAAAGAAAAATGTCAGGTTTGCGTTCACCATCAGGTTGTCACACCATCATTCATATCAATGTCTGTACACAGTTTCCCTTTCACCAGTATTCTCATTCTCCACCCTTTGTGCATGACCAGGCACATTGTAGTAATACTGGTGTCGTTCTGCTGTTGAGATATACTGGGTTTGGGCAGAACTCTGAAGGACCTAGGCATGTGGAGTTTGAACTGTAATCGGGTCCATGTATTGGACCCCCCTGTGTGAACGAAGAAGGTGAAGAGGCAGTTGTGGAGAAACAGAATAGAAGTTGGTGACAGGTAAGTTTGTAGAGGTAAAGAGGATTTTATAAAATTTTACAACTGGATTGGGCACTATGGGGAATGACTTTTCTACTTGGTCTACTCCCCTAAAAAATATATATATATGTGTTGTATCTCTACTGGGACTATCCCAGCCATAAATCCAGTGTCCTGTCCATCCTAAGTTCATAGGGAACCCGGTATCTTTGAGATAATTTCCTCTACCTGTGATGGACATGAATCTAGAACAGTGAAATTCAACGTTAGTCTTCGTGGGTATCCAACATATTTTGTACTTCCTGAGTGGGAGCACATTATATGTAAATCATATCTAACAAAGCTCCTGCTAAGTTAATCAGGGGCCATTTCTGCTAGGAGAAAGAAGCAAAAGTTTAGAGGCCCCATCTTAACCCCAGAAAGTTTTGTCAAAGGGTAATGTTGCATTTATTTTGTTCTTCCCATTAGCCGAATTTGTGTTTTCTATATGGCTTGTGATACCTTACTATATGACCCTTGGTCCCGTTTATGTGTTTAATAATGTGGCTTGTGTTTTCTGTCTAGGGGTCTATATTGACTATGTGTCCTGCTACTCCTACAATCTCTGGCAAAATGCCCTTCCTTTTTACAAGTGTAACATATTATTAACCTTGGCTTACCATTAGGGGTGTGGGGTTTGGGCTGATGAGTCTTTCCTGTAAGAGCCTGTATACTTACCATCCTCAACCTCTCCTCCTGTTGTTCTCTGTGCCTAACAATGTTCTTGTGATACTCAATAGCGCACTGTCTAAGATAAACTACTGTGACCCCTCTCCAATTAGGCAAAGATGTTTGCACCCTGTCCCTTAATGCCTTATTGAGCCCGTCCATTAGCACAGAAACAGCCACCTCCCTGTAATTTGCATCGTTCCCTATATCCGATACCCCAATGTATCTAGCCATTATTTGCAAAGCCCGATGGAAATATTCAGATGCCATTTCATTTTCTCTCTGTTTTATGGAGAAAATGTTTCTCCACTTAACAGTAGTGGGGAAATACAACTCTAGTTGCATGTTAATTCGTTCCACGTTCTCAGGATTGTGTTCGTCAGTCATAGGACCATCCGACTCTAATTTACAATCAGTAATACATTTTTGGGTGTCAATATTAGGGGGTAGGCACGCTTTCAAAAGTATCCGCCAATCTTTGTTTGCAGGTTCATATGCATTACACAGATCCTTTACATGCTTCTGACATCTGGCTAAATGCTTCCGGGGATCGTGGAATCCTGAAATGATTGACCGCAGTTCTGATCTGGTCCACGGGCAATTCATTACATTATTCCTGGTGAGGGTTACTCCCTGACTATCGGTTCTCCCATTGGGAGTTACTATTTCCAAGACAGGATATAACCCTACCATTCCATTTCTAATCTGCTCACTGTGAGTTGTTAATGTCTCTGTGTAATGGACAGTCTCACACTTACCAATCTACAGGGCATACCTATACTTTGCATACCCTCTCACATATTGTTGCCACAAGGTATAGGTTTTAAAATCAGTTTAGATCTGTGTGAAATCGGATACATTTGTTGCTATATAGATAAATTTGAATATGTTTCAAGGAGTTCCAGGTCCTGTGTCACAGATTCAGATATCTGGGTTGGACAAACATTTGTGGGCGGAGGTAGCTTAGAAAGAGTGTGAGTAAAGCAGAAAGGCTGTAACCAGGCTTTGCGCATGGAACTTGAAATTAAGCAGATACTGACGATATACTTAGAAGAATCAATGCTGTTCTAGCAGTGATGAGCCCAAAGATAAATGTAACATCAGCAATACCTTATTAAAACTGATATTGTAGTTCACTGCTGATTTTGAAAGAAGAATACAAAACAACTTGAAATGTTAGCCTGAATAGATCTGGAATAATGACCAGAATACATCCAGAACACTGGCTGGAGTAATACCGGAATGGACTGAAGTGGTGACCGGGCTGGGTCCGGAATGATGACACTGAAGAAATACTTAATAGATGCAAATGTACTTGTAATAAATGCAGACTGGAATGGAACCAGAATGCACTGAGGTGCTGACTGGGCTGGATCCGGAATGCTGACACTGGAGAAGTCCTAGAGAGATGCAGGTAGAATAGCAGATACACTTTGTACTTGAAAATCACCAGACTGGAACTGAATCAAAGTAAAAACTGAATAGGTAAGATCTTAGCACAGAGCTGTTACTTCTTGAGAAGAGACTGTAGTACTAACTATTTCATTTCATCAGAACATCACCTTTATAGCATAGAGTGTTCAGTGATTGGGTGCTATGATCAGCTGGTGGAAGGAGCTCCTGGATTGGACAATGAAGGATCAGCTAACAGAATCCAAAATGGCAGTGCCCAGGTCCAGTTATGGAGGGAACTCTGGACTATACCCAAACACCAGGAAGCAGACATCAGGGAGGACAATGCTGAGATAGCGGACACTGGCAGCAAGCTCTGTACAATGATATTCACAGAGACAGCAGCAGCTGCTGGGAACTTCATGTGGACACAATGAACAGAAATGAGATGCTGGACACAGGATCCTGCTGATTACTCACACAGAGGAACTCCTACTCAGGTGGCTTAATCGGGAGTAGTTTAAGTAACATAGGAGGTCATTCCGAGTTGGTCGCTAAGTTTTTCGTTCGCACAACATATTCGCATAGTTGCGTTAATGTAGTAAAATAGCGAACATCCGCCCCCAACGGTGTTTTGCGATTTCGTACGCACTATTACACAAGGTAGGCGTATGTCAAATTACAACGCATTATTGCGAATACAACGCATACACACAAACCTCATCGCAAAAATACGATGTCATCGTAGATTTACGCATTCCTCTTAAATATGCTAAGTTTTGTGCAAACAAACGCACAGCAATGGTTTTTTTAACCTAATTTAGATGACACCTTGCAATTCTAACTCAGCAAGCGTCCCTCAATTCTAAATCCAATTAGTGTAATAATTGATTATGTGCATGACCAATTAAGTCTGCTAAGAATACCTTAAGAAAAGTTTGTAGGCATAATTGCTCATTACCATGATTTTTTATAAAGAAGTGCAAGAGATGTATAAACTGTACCTGACAGAAATGTAGATAGCATAATTTGGTGTGTATGTGTAGTGTGTGAATGTATGTGTTTACTTGTTTTAAAATTAAAATAAGGTACCTAACCTAATTTGTATGTAATAAATTAGATTTAAACTCCATTTTTTTTTTTTTTTTTTAAAGCTAACCAATTTCTGCATTGCAATATGCTTTTAGATTGTTGCTTAAAAAACATCACAAGCGCATAACAGTAAATAATGATTGTTTATTTTGTAACAATTTTTTTGTTTATCATTTTTATAAACGTTTTTTTCTTTTTTTTTATAAAACTTAAATTAAATTGGCCAAATGATTCACTTCAGCCAACATGGCCTCCAATTGTAATCTCAAATGGCCAACGATGCCTGCCAGCCTTGTGGGATCTCCAATGGCACCATCTGAAATGCAGAGTAAAAATGAATAATAATGAACAAAAAACATTTCCTATTACATCACAATTCCACAAAGCACACTTTCATATCAAATGATATACATCATGTATGTAGAAATGACTAAACAGTAGCATACCAACACACAAGCATACTCAGCAATGTTACACATAGCTAAATTACAATGTGTAAAAGTCTACCACACTATGATGTACATTTACTAAGATGGGAGTTCTATTGAGGGTGTGATGTTGTCCATAGCAACAAATCACATTCTACTTCTCTTCTCGAAGGTGGGAAATAACTGTAACTGTGTGTTTGTTTGTTTGCAAAGGTAAACATCCTATCTAGAATCACAACCACAAATTAGTACATGTAACCCCATACTGGACTTCATTCACATCTGTAGTGAAGCAGACTTGTTTTTTGTGCTGTTTTGACCTGCATCATCACACTGCATATCCACACCTTCAGGAGGACAACATATCCTAGCATGCCAACACTCCCTCAAAGCCTGCCTTACAAAAAAATTATGGACAATTCGTTTTTAATAAATAAAATAATCATTTTGTGAATGTAACTTGCAAAACACAAACAAATTAAATCAAAAAAATTTAAAATAAAAAAAACACTCAGGTCTAAATGTGTTGCAGATAATGTTTCACATACAAAGGTTGTTGTGCAGGCAAACCTGTCGACATAGTGATTTACAACCAGATGGACACACTGTACATATAATGTCCCGCACACAAATGAGAATGCATCATCCATACCATGATGAAGAAGACAAGCATTTAACCTAGACAAAAGATTATACACAGTACAACAATGCTTTTTTTATTTGTTCATTTTTTTTTTTAAATAAGGAATGTGTGCGAACTTACTATCCTCTGACACTTCACAACCTCCCTTGAGTGGCTCTGGGGCCTCTGCTGCCCATTCTGAAGGCGTTGTTGGCTGGCTGGGGGATGGAGGCTGGATGGGTGCTAGGTGCTGGCTGGGGGATGTAGGCTGGAGGGGTGATGTTGGCTGGCTGGGGGATGTAGGCTGGAGGGGTGATGTTGGCTGGCTGGGGGATGTAGGCTGGAGGGGTGAGGTTGGCTGGATGGGGGATGGAGGCTGGATGGTGGAAGGAGGCAGGATGGGGGTAGGAGGGTCCCATTGTGTGACTGGATGTAAGGGGGAGGGACTTGCAGAGTGGGTTAAGGAATGATAGGGTGAGGGTGGTGGTGTTATTTTTACGGACACAGAGGGTGAGGGGGGCAGAGAGAGGAATTTGGAAAAAGTGTGGGTTTTGGCTAGAGAGGGGGTGTGGGCTGGAGAGGGGGATTGGGAAAGAGAGTGGGCTTGGGCTGGAGAGGGGGATTGGGCAGGAGAGGGGGAGGTGGCAGGAGAGGGGGATTGGGCAGGAGAGGGTGAGGTGGCAGGAGAGGGGGATTGGGCAGGAGAGGGGGATTGGGCAGGAGAGGGAGATTGGGCTGGAGAGGGTGAGGTGGCAGGAGAGGGAGATTGGGCTGGAGAGGGTGAGGTGGCAGGAGAGGGGGATTGGGCAGGAGAGGGGGATTGGGCAGGAGAGGGGGAGGTGGCTGGAGAGGGGGAGGTGGCAGGAGAGGGGGATTGGGCAGGAGAGGGGGATTGGGCAGGAGAGGGGGAGGTGGCTGGAGAGGGGGATTGGGCAGGAGAGGGGGATTGGGCAGGAGAGGGGGAGTGTGATCGGGAAGGGGATGGGGAATGTTGCTGGTGTGGACTACCAGCACCAGCACCTTGCCGTTGTGCTCGCCCTATAATGACATATGTTTAAATTATTAAAAAACAAGAAAAAAATAATCACAGTATATTTCTATTACTCTGTTCTGTACCATGTTAAAGAAACAGGGTTAACATGACTAAGTTATTTAAATATATTTCATGGTGATTTTGGCCTTATCAAACAAACAGATTCAAATTCAACTATATTAAATACCGTCTATCCATTTACAAATATATTTTCATTTTTAAATCTAAACAACATCCCCAGTGTCAAAATTGACCCACATTTGTTATTTTTTACTAAAACAATGAGCCGGAAATTTATTATACTTTTCGGCCTGTGTATTAATTATGGCCAACAACATACAGTCAGTACCATACCTCCCAACATGAGTCTCGCCAGGAGGGACAGAATGTTCTTCTCCATCACTTCACTCTTAATGTATGATTTCCATTACTTGTGCATTGAAATCTGGAGAATAACTATTAAGTTACAAATACCTAAGCAGAGTTTCCGTTTCCTCTTGCAAAAGGTCATATTGGGAGTTATGCATCACTGCATAACCTACCTACACACACTCATGCAAATTTTCTATGTGCAAATTTTGGCACTCACACTTAACGATAGTATGCAAAGGTTATGCGTTAATCCCGTCTGTGCACGAAATGTTACTTACTGCGGACACGTAGGGTCCGGATCTGTTGGCGGAGCTCCGCCAGGAGGTCTGGCGTGCGCCTCCGCAGGTCGCTCCAGCGCCTCTCAAGCTGGATGATGGTCCTGCGACTGCGGAGGCGCCCCCGTAGTAAGCGGCGGACCTCCGCGTAGGCCTCGCGTTTTACCCTATTTGGGATAAAACGCCCAACGCGGCCTACGCGTCGGCCCATTGCCGCCACCAGCACGCGGAGTTCCCGCCGTGTGAACGGGGCAGCACGCATCATGGCAATGGCGTTTTCCTTGTTTGGGCATATATTTATAGTGTGTGTTGGCATGTGATTGGTGTAAAATCTATGCTGTCATTGAAATAAACTTTATTGATGTTTGCAATGCTGTGAAGAGCAGAGTCAATGCTGGGAAGAGCAGAGTCATTATTTAGCTAGAGCGGAAATACGCAGTCGCGGAAGAGCAAGGAAAAAAAACTATTCTGACACAACACCCAATACATACACACTTTGTATAAAATTAATAAAAAACACAGTGTACTCACCACATTTGGTGTGAAAAATCAGCTGCACAGTCACAAAATGTTCAACATTTTGAAACATATGTTGGTGTTTTGTTCAAAGAAAACATGATTGTTTAAAAAAAAAAATTAGCAACGACACATTATTATATTCCCTGAAAAAACATTGTAAGCTTAACATTTTATAATTTAAAAAAAACAAACAGAATAATATATTCAAACACACCCTAACAATTACACAATGACCTTACAAAAACAACCTAAATGACATGTGCTCAAAATGACCATAAGCATACAGGATTTTTAAGTAATTTCCAAAAGGATAACAAAATACACTATACCTGAAATATTCTTGGACAATGCTTGCCCTTACTTGGCTGCCCCTCCGGGAAACACTCCCACCACCAAATCTCCGCCCAACCCCTGGCTCCTCATCTGGCAATTCCTCTGTGTCAGAAAGCTCAACGCGACTCCTTACCGCGATGTTATGAAGTATAGCGCACAGGACCACTATTTTACTTGCCATCTCCGGCGAATACATGATATCGCCTCCAGTGCGGTGGAGCACACGAAAACGTCCTTTAAGCACACCAATTGTGCGCTCCACCAGCTGTCTAGTGGCAGTAAGCGCGGAGTTAAATGCCGTCTGTGGTCCTGGCCTGGGATTACGGTAAGGAGTCATGAGCCAGGGGGTGCAAGGATATCCACGGTCTCCTGTTTGATGAGAACATTAAATTAGAATGTGAATATTATTTAGGTATTAAAAAATTAAGTACCAAATTAAAAAAATAACTCACCCAATAACCACATGTCTTGGCGTTGAGTTGATCTTAATCTCTGCCATATCCCTGATTGTCTAATAACATGTGCATCATGGGAGCTCCCAGGGAACTTAGCATTCAGGGACAGGATCTGGAGGGATGGCCCACAAACAACCATTACATTCAGAGAATGAAACAGTTTCCTGTTTCTATAAATTTCTTCATTATGTCTTGGTGGGACAATAGCTACATGTGTGCCATCCACAACCCCAATAACATGTGGGAAGCGACTACCACCTTCCTCAAATTGCCGCTTCACCACATCTAGGGCACCAGCATCCAAAGGCATAGCAATAAATTGCTTAACACGCTTTAGGAAAGCCTGGCTGACACGCCGCAGGACCTTACTGAACTGGCCCTGCGACATGCCAACCAGGTCTCCAACCACATGCTGGAATGAGCCTGTGGCCACAAAATGTAACACAGCAAGGAATTGTGTCAATGGTGGTATTGCTGTAGGATACCGAATTGAAGACTCCAGATCACTCTCTATAATGGAGAGAGTGTCTAGGATTAGATGTGGTGGCAGCCTGTATCTACGCAAAACCACATCATCTGGCATCCCAAAAAGTATGACACGGGTGCGGAAAATTGGTGGCCTAGCACGCCTCCGTTGCCTTGGTTGATGAGGAGCCGGTTGTGGTTGGGGGGCTGGCGGTTGGGGTGGGAGTGCTTCCGTGGGTTGGGGTGGGAGGGCTTCTGCAGCCACAAAGACCGACATCACCAACTTAAAATAAAGATAATAATATTGAGAATAAGACAAATGCAAAAAAAAAATGTACAACCTTAAAACTAAATAAAAATCCAGGGTGTAAACTTACTGCAGGAGCATACGACATTGTTTCTGGATTCAATTACAGACCAATTTGAAATTGAGACAAAAAAGGAGAAACACAAATTAAAAAAGTGAAAAAAAAACATAGTTTAACCCCTAAAAAAAAAAAACCCGACCAAACAGACACATAATAAGAGCTAAAACAAAAAAAAATACACCTAAGTATAAATAATGAAAATTATGTTATAAATCTAAACTAGATTCCACACAAAATTTAGTCCTTTAGTAGCTATTACAGGCAATAACAGCACTACTTTGCAGAACAATCCTGGAAATAATAAGTGTATTTTTTCAAAATAGTGCTGACAAACATAATGAAAACACTTTGAACACACACATACTCCACAACACACAGGCCTAGGGAACTTACCTGCTCATCAAAATAAGACACTCAATTAGTGTCACAAGCTGTGTCCACAAAAAAGACCTGAATTTGGCCTCAAAAACAAAATGGAGTCCTTCTCCAAAAAGAAACACCTACAAAAGACACAAAATGAGACTAAGACCACATAGAGCCCATTAGCACAAACACACACAAACACAGGCCTAGGGGACTTACCAGCTCGTCAAAATAAGACACTCAATTAGTGTCACAAGCTGTGTCCACAAAAAAGACCTGAATTTGGCCTCAAAAACAAAATGGAGTCCTTCTCCAAAAAGAAACACCTACAAAAGACACAAAATGAGACTAAGACCACATAGAGCCCATTAGCACAAACACACACAAACACAGGCCTAGGGGACTTACCTGCTCGTCAAAATATGACACTCAATTAGTGTCACAAGCTGTGTCCACAAAAAAGACCTGAATTTGGCCTCAAAAACAAAATGGAGTCCTTCTCCAAAAAGAAACACCTACAAAAGACACAAAATTAGACTAAGACCAACATTTTAACATTAGTCCACAAAACAGAAACAGTAAAGTACAGGTTATGTGCAAAAATTACATAAAAAAACAACATTGAAAACAAAATAAAAAAAAACTAAGTCCATCAGAAAAACACCTGCATTGCACCAACAAACATACTTGTATTTAACAACACGATTGCACGAATACTCACAAACGGAACTTCGCAAAAATTAATTAATACAGTGTATATGCTAAAAGCAAATAAACAGAAAATTGTATGCTTGACAATGCTAAAATTACTCACTCAGAAAAGTCCAAGAGCACCTTATCGCACGAGCCAGAAACACAAACTCCATTCATCACCAAAACACTCACAGCGTGCAAACCAGGCCATTAAATAAGCAGTACAATCAGTAGCAAGATTAGCATACTGTACACCTGTGTGAATGAACGCGCCGCACGTAGGTATAAATAGGCACACACCTGGGCGTACAGACGACATCTGCAACATGGCTACTCGTGAGGAATTAGCAGCAGAAATGGACCGCATTATGCAGCAGCAGATGGCATTGGCGAAAAAACGCATCGAGTGCCAGAGACGGATGATGGAATCCGCCTCTGCGGATGTTGAAGAGGCAGGACCCAGTACTCGGGAAATGTCAGCTTCTGAGCCCCAACAATTAAGTGGGGATACCCTGCCACACACACATACTGGCCAAACTGAGGGAGAATCAGCATTAGCCACACAAGCACAACAGACAGAAGCTGCTAGTGACGAGGAAGATGGTGAGGAGCAGCAGGAAGAAAGCTCACAGGCTACCTCCAGACGTAAGAAAAGACAGCCAGCATTCACTAAGAGGGAGTTGCGTGTTTTGGTCACGCAGGCCATGTCCAAAATACATAGAGGCCCCAAAAACATGGGTGCTGCTACGAAAGATCGCATCTGGAGGGACATCACACATTCTGTGAATGAAGTTGGCTCTGTCGTCAGAACATCACAGGAAGTTAGACGACGGTAAGTGCATCTTGGCAGTCCATTCTCTGTGCTAAGTTGTCTTAAAAATGTAGTTACATGTGATATTATGTATAGCAAACAAAAGCAGAACATGTGTCCTATATATTTTTAGACAGAAATAATAATACTCTACTTTGCCCCTATTTCCACAAACATATGTAGTTGGGCCGACTTCAAATCCCGCCTGAAGGCAAAGAGGTCTGCGGAGTGGAATGCCTCTAGGGCTACAGGCGGAGGACCATCTGTCGCTGTGGAGTTTACAGACTTGGAGGAGATGGTGATGCCCTGTATCAGTTATGAGGAGGCCCAAGGGGTGTCAAATATGGACACGGACCTGCCTGAGATCCTGACGGAACATGACTTGCCAGGTAAGTTTACACACGTATTTGTCTGCAAATTAAACTGTATGTTTTTAAATAAAATTAATTTTTTATTGTACTCTTTTCCCACACATTCTTCTATTTGCTTGCCACAAAACACAGCACAGGGGGGTGATCAGTTAGAGTCACAGGAAGGTTATGTGGCTGAGGCTGAGGTGGAGGGACCTAGTGGGTCTGGGGGTGTGGGCCCACAAATCCCACCTCTGCAGATTCCTACTGGCCCCCCCACCCAACCCTCTGCTATCCCGGAGATCCTGCTTGAAATAGCTAGGTATGGTGAGAGCCTAAATGCATTTCAAGACGGGTTCCTCCGGGAGGTAAGCCAGATAGCTGTCCGGCTCAGTGAGCACCGAACCAGTGTTGAGCAAGGTGTTGCTCAACTCTGCCAAGGTCTGGCAGAGATCAGGCAGGGACAAGAACAACTTGCCTCCTCATTCCAAAGCCTTGCAACTAACATCTTGCAAGGGCTCCAGGCCATCGCTGTCTCCCTTGCCCACAATGGCAGAGAGTCACCCACATCGGCTCCCTCCCCTGCCCCTGCCCAGGAAGAACAGGCCACTTGCCAGGCCCAACGAAGGTCACTCCGCAGACCAAGCCAAGAAGAACAGCCTCAGGCGGGGCGAAAAAAAAGAAAGTGATGTCTCTCCAGATGGGCAGCACCCATGTTTTTCATGTTGCCTCTATGTTATTTTGGAGTTGGCTTGTGTGTCCAGAATGGCTAACTCCCTCTTAGTGAAATGTATTATTAATGTTTGGAGGTATTGTAGCCTGTGAGCTTATTTTCAGAAACAACAGAGCAATCTTCCTCTTACTAGTGTGCTATGTATTGCTGTGTTTGTGTGGTGGATCCTAATTCTTTCTAAATTGGGTCCAAATTTTTGTGTGGCAGGGTGTGTAATATTTTATTTTGTTAGTTAAATTTCTCAGTTTGTCAGAAGCTGAATTTTGCCGAGTACTGAGTTCTGCTATCTCATTTGTGTCAGTGTCATCTGCTTGCTGCTTGGTCCATCTCTGCCTGTGATACTCACGTGTAGCCATGTTGTTTTGATGTTTAAAAATATTACTACAGTAATAAACATATTATATTTTACCAACAATTGTGCACTTTATTCAAGGTAATGCATTATGTAAATCTTAGTTCCAGGAAGATTATGTAAGCATATAGACACTTGTGTAACGAGGGAACAATCTGCAAGTTTTTAAAACAATTGCATCTTCAAAAATACTACAGGTATGCCTTGCACCACAGTTTAATGTCCATATTAATTAACTGACACAACACTTTTTAGTTTTATCTATGGTCAACAGGACATCATTTAAAACATTGTCAGATATTTAAAAAAAAAACACATTTCTGGCCAAAATTAAGTGTATGCTGCATTATGTGGGTGTCTGTTTATTTAGGTAAAATGTTGCTGCTTGCAATTAACATTTTGTGTAATTTCACTTGTTTGCAGTTAGTAGTCTTACACACATTAAAACCTGCCTTTTACAAACATTTTACACACCAACTTTAACACAAACAACAACCTTATTTGGCAGTGTGTGAGATTTATATGTGAGTAGAATAAACATGTAATGTGGGTTCAGACAATTGCTGTTTGCTAACTTTCATCTGAGCAGTATTTAACAAGTAATTGGCCAACAGATGAATGTGCTCTCCAATTAACTGCTAATTACTGCATACACACTTGTAACAGCACTTCGCAAATGCAGAGTAACTACAGACCTACTCGGCTGCTGCGTGAAGATTGCTATGGATTCCTATGTTAGTTTTAACAGCGACAATGTTTTATTGCGAAAAACACGCCCATTGCGAGTTGCATATTCCCACACTGTACGCCCACTTTCACGCCCATGTTGGACCATTGCGAAGTCTCGCCTCCGCCACTCCTCGTTTTCGTTTGTGAGTAACGTGTGGGTTTTTTTGTAGTATTTTTGCACCGGTGTCGTACGGCTGAGCTCGCGCATGCGTATTTACGCATTTGCGCATGCGCAGTTAGTTAGGTTTTGCACATTTGCGATGCGATGTCTCTCTGCGATCAACTCGGAATGAGGGCCATAGACTGTAGTTTGGGGGCTGAAGGCAGGCAGGTCAGGATGTACTTGGATCTAGTGTGCTGGCTGAAACCCAGCATTAAGGATAGACTGAACTGCAGGATAGCTGGCAAAGGTAAGTCACAGAACATAAGAAATTCAGTCAAGATCGTGACAATCTGTTAACGTAATGAAAAGTACAAAAAAATGGGTTTTGGAGTTATTTCATTGCAGTACAGTACTTTATTAACTGTACTTGACTAAATGAAAGCAGGAAAGTATAGATCTGTGCAATATAGTCAAATCAGGTAATGCTTTCACATGCCAATACACAAAGAGCAGAGTGGAAATGAGATTATAATGGTTACAGAACAGGCCATGATTATCACAGTTCAGCTCGCAATAACAAATAGCAGCAGTCACAGATATTTTCCCATAGAACAGTCCAGGAAGAATCGGTTACAGTAAGCCCCTTTCATAAGGCAATATTTAAAAGTAGCATTTCTTTCTAGTATCTTGCTGAATGGCTCTTACATGCCATGCACTGATTAACTTGATTCTTCAGAGGGCATAAATTATTCATTGATTTTGTTGGCAGATTTGTTCCGATTTGCAGAATTGAGCAAACAGATTGGCCAATACCTACCTGTATATAGCCAGATGGATTACCACTGTGAAGTTGATTGTTAAATTGTCTTCTCAGTTAAATGAGGCATTACCATCAAAGGAGTTATTATCTATACATTTTTCAATTAATTAAATCTTCTTTCCTCTATATTGATTTTCTCATTGCTTCATTAATTGTAAATTTATTTGAGTTATTCATTATCCATCAGGATGCCATTTGATTTAATAGCGGATGGTGTAAGAGCATTGTTACAGACATAATTGTTCCTACAGTCATATTATATCATCCATCTGAAAGTTTGCAATTTTGATTTGGAAAGGCTATATTTTTTTATTATTGCATGCAATAAAAGGTATTACATTAAAACATATATATATATATATATATATAAGATAACGATAAAGGCGGCACTCAGCAGGCTTGTAAATGATGAAAAGCTAGTTAGTTTATTCCGACATGTTTCGGGGACAACCCCGTCCTCAGGCCCTGAGGACGGGGTTGTCCCCGAAACATGTCGGAATAAACTAACTAGCTTTTCATCATTTACAAGCCTGCTGAGTGCCGCCTTTATCGTTATCTTCTGTTCATATTGGGAGAGCTACTCATCTTCCCCAGGAGGGCACCGCAGCTCATTGTTAATACGATTAGGGAGTGCCGGGACTGTTTGTTTGGATATATATATATATATATATATATATATATAAATAAAATCTCTTTTTTGCAAAGCATTTGTTGCTGCAAATTGCACGTCATTACAGGATACATTTTAAGAAAGTATGCTTTTAATGCAAAAAATTGTAACAATCAATGATTAAGGTTCTTGTTATGTTGTTTGCTGTCAACGGCTTATTTCTGGACTTCCCACGAACCCGTCATCAGGACTAAGCAACTCTGCTACAGTGTATACTGCATACACAAGAGGAAGAAAAAAAAAGAAAAAAAGTTTTATTTATATACTGTTTATTATTATTATTTTTTGTATGCAGTGTGTGTGTATATATATATATATATATAAATGGAGGTGGTGTTCGGCACTCTGTACTTGAAGGCTGAAAGCTGCTCCGGTGCCCTGCCAGCTGAAGTCAGTATAAGGCAGGAAAAAACGGCTGGCACTCAGAGACTTGCAAAAACGACTCAGACTAAGTGGTTAAATGCCAACGTTTCAGGGGATAACCCTTTTATCAAGACAACCAGATAGTACAATGTAATAAAATTTATAGCTTACCTAATCACCGCGTGTACAATCCGACCACGGCACCCGCAGGGACCCGATGACGTCATTGGCGCTGGCCAGCGCCGGCGACCCGGCGTCAGAGGGGGGCGTGGCGGATGACGTGAGAAGTGAACCCATCACCAAGGAAACCAAACATAGAAACGGCTGCAGGAGAAAATGTAAACAATGACTCATTCCTGTCCAGTATTCTGCAGTGCAAGATGCAGTCAGTGAGGGGAAGGGCATATGGCAAATTCTAACCAAAATAGAAATAATATTATGCACTATATTGTCTACGTAAAAAGCGGTGTGCATAAACAGTTTATCTGTGGTTAATGAATCACAAATGAAGACATGTGTTTCTAAGCTGTATTATTGCCCCTTCAATAACTGTCCAGCATTATGCAGTGCAAGATGCTGTCAGTGAGAGGAAGGGCAAATAGCAACTTCTATCCAAAAATGAAACATTATAATGCATTAAAATATCAACGTGGAAAAACGGTATGCATAAATAGTTAAGCTGTGGTTAATGAATCACAAAAGAAGACATGTGATTCTAGGCTATACTATTGCCCCATCAATAACTATATAATGTATATACTGATGACTATACTCCAATCAACTAACAGACTATAAAGTGATCAATTAAAGGAAGTTCATGTCGCATCAAAGAAAGCTAGTGTAAGAAAGAACATCATTAAGTCCCTGGGGTTTGACGGTCTGTAGCGTATGGATCCAATTGGCCTCTTTCTGTAACAACGTGCGACCTCTATTTCCTCCTCTTGGGGATTCTGACACTCCATCTATAATTTTGTAGCGAATGGAAGAGATGCTGTGGTTGAATTCTTTAAAATGCCGAGCCACAGGCTGGTCCCCTCCACGACCTTCTAAGGCAGCTCTTATACTTGATCGGTGTAGTGCTATTCGTTCCTTGAATTGACGAATAGTCTTTCCAATGTATAATAGGCCGCATGGGCACTTGATGTAATAGACTACATACCGACTCGTGCATGTATAAGGTTTCTTGATCTTGAATTCTTTGCCTGACCTTGGATGATAAAAGGTGGCTCCTGTTTCCAAGCTGCTGCATGTGGTGCAACCGAGGCATTTGAAGTTACCCGGTTTGCGAGATAGAAAATGTGTGGTCTGAGGGGATCTGAAGTTAGTGATATCGTTATGTACCACTGCATCTTTGATGTTACGCCCCCGCCGGTATGAGGGTAGGATAGAAGTGTCCTTGAGTGCACTGAGTTGTTTGTCTCGTGTCACAATTGGCCAAATTTTTTTCGCCTTTCGCATAACTTCAACGTTAGAAGTAGAATATTCTTGTGGCCATACTATGCAATTGAAATTCTTTTTGGACTGTGTTTTCAATAATAGATTTGCACGATCTTGTGATAGTGCTCTTTCTTTAGCTTTTTTTAAAGGTTTTAATTTATACCCTCTGAGGATAAATTTGCGTATCATGATATCCATTTGTTTACTTGCTTCCAAAGGATCACTGCAAATGCGCTTGATTCTGATGAACTGCGAATAGGGTAATCCCCATTTCAATGCTGGAGGGTGGTGACTATTCGCATGTAGAGTAGTATTTCTGTCAGTGTCCTTTGTGAACAGGGAGGTATGCAATTGATGGGAAGCGTCTTGTCTGATGGACACATCTAAAAAATGAATCTCATTATAACTAGAGGAAAAAGTGAACTTGATTGAAGAATCTAAATTATTGATTTCTTGCATTGCTTGTACGAAATGATTTTCAGTGCCTGACCACAAAACAAAGATGTCATCGATGTATCTGTAGTATGCCTTGATGTTGTTAGATACTTTGGGGTTGAATAAGAACAAATCATCTTCAACCTCCCTCATAAAGAGGTTGGCAAAGCTCGGAGCCACGCAAGACCCCATCGCGCAGCCCGAGCCCTGCCTGTATATCTTCCCATCAAACAAAAAATAATTGTGAGTCAGGGTCAATTCTAAGAGCCGAATGAAAAATTCAGAATCAGGACCAGAGTATTTTTGTGAACCCGTGATGTAACGCCTGACTGCCTCAATACCTCTGTGATGGGGAATATTGGTATATAGGCTAATGACGTCAATGGTGCACATCAAATACTTTTCGGGAAGTGGAGATAATTTCTCAATTTCTATCAGGAATGCAGTGGTGTCTTTAAGGCAAATTGCTTGATCCTGCACAATCGGTTGTAGATAGAAATCCAAAAATTTTGAAATGTTGTAGAAAAGGGAATCCCGGGCTGCAATGATTGGCCGGCCGGGTGGGCTCGTAGGGTTCTTGTGGAGTTTTGGAATGGTGTATAACACCGGAATTACCGGCCATTCCACTGTAAGAAGATCCTTGGTCTTAGAATTAATGACGCTTTCCTTGACAGCTTCATCCAGAATGTCGTCAATTTCTCTTTTGTAGGTTGTCGTTGGATCCGAGAGCAGCAGATGATAAGTAGCTGTATCAGTGAGTTGTCTGTAGATTTCTGATTTATAAGCCTGTAGGTCTTGTACCACTATGCCTCCGCCCTTGTCTGCTGGGCGGATGACAATATCAGTGTATTTAGCCAGGTTGTTCAATGCTGTATGTTCAGCAACAGATAGATTATTCTCTTTAGAGTTATGATGTGGCTGAAGATCTCCATAAACGCCATTGATATGGTTGATGAAACATTTAATGTTTAAATTTGTGGAAACCGGATCAAATTGTGAAGGTTTGTGTAGAGGGATGTCCTGCGCCATAGATGATGCATCTTCTCCAAAGTATTCCTTCAGTCTTACCCTCCGACCGAATTTGTATAGATCTACTTTGTTGGTGAATACATCTGGTTTCTGGGTTGGGACATATGACAGGCCTCTATTGAGTACGGCTAGCTCGTCTGGTGTTAAAGTCCGGGTAGATAAATTGAAAACTATGTTTTCTTGTTCTTGGCTTTGCTTGATTTGCCTTGCCCATTGTCCACCTCTGCGGGTGTAGGGCCTTTTTTGGGTTGTCGAGCTGCCCGAGTAGTGACTACTCGGGCAGCTCGACAACCCAAAAAAGGCCCTACACCCGCAGAGGTGGACAATGGGCAAGGCAAATCAAGCAAAGCCAAGAACAAGAAAACATAGTTTTCAATTTATCTACCCGGACTTTAACACCAGACGAGCTAGCCGTACTCAATAGAGGCCTGTCATATGTCCCAACCCAGAAACCAGATGTATTCACCAACAAAGTAGATCTATACAAATTCGGTCGGAGGGTAAGACTGAAGGAATACTTTGGAGAAGATGCATCATCTATGGCGCAGGACATCCCTCTACACAAACCTTCACAATTTGATCCGGTTTCCACAAATTTAAACATTAAATGTTTCATCAACCATATCAATGGCGTTTATGAAGATCTTCAGCCACATCATAACTCTAAAGAGAATAATCTATCTGTTGCTGAACATACAGCATTGAACAACCTGGCTAAATACACTGATATTGTCATCCGCCCAGCAGACAAGGGCGGAGGCATAGTGGTACAAGACCTACAGGCTTATAAATCAGAAATCTACAGACAACTCTCTGATACAGCTACTTATCATCTGCTGCTCTCGGATCCAACGACAACCTACAAAAGAGAAATTGACGACATTCTGGATGAAGCTGTCAAGGAAAGCGTCATTAATTCTAAGACCAAGGATCTTCTTACAGTGGAATGGCCGGTAATTCCGGTGTTATACACCATTCCAAAACTCCACAAGAACCCTACGAGCCCACCCGGCCGGCCAATCATTGCAGCCCGGGATTCCCTTTTCTACAACATTTCAAAATTTTTGGATTTCTATCTACAACCGATTGTGCAGGATCAAGCAATTTGCCTTAAAGACACCACTGCATTCCTGATAGAAATTGAGAAATTATCTCCACTTCCCGAAAAGTATTTGATGTGCACCATTGACGTCATTAGCCTATATACCAATATTCCCCATCACAGAGGTATTGAGGCAGTCAGGCGTTACATCACGGGTTCACAAAAATACTCTGGTCCTGATTCTGAATTTTTCATTCGGCTCTTAGAATTGACCCTGACTCACAATTATTTTTTGTTTGATGGGAAGATATACAGGCAGGGCTCGGGCTGCGCGATGGGGTCTTGCGTGGCTCCGAGCTTTGCCAACCTCTTTATGAGGGAGGTTGAAGATGATTTGTTCTTATTCAACCCCAAAGTATCTAACAACATCAAGGCATACTACAGATACATCGATGACATCTTTGTTTTGTGGTCAGGCACTGAAAATCATTTCGTACAAGCAATGCAAGAAATCAATAATTTAGATTCTTCAATCAAGTTCACTTTTTCCTCTAGTTATAATGAGATTCATTTTTTAGATGTGTCCATCAGACAAGACGCTTCCCATCAATTGCATACCTCCCTGTTCACAAAGGACACTGACAGAAATACTACTCTACATGCGAATAGTCACCACCCTCCTGCATTGAAATGGGGATTACCCTATTCGCAGTTCATCAGAATCAAGCGCATTTGCAGTGATCCTTTGGAAGCAAGTAAACAAATGGATATCATGATACGCAAATTTATCCTCAGAGGGTATAAATTAAAACCTTTAAAAAAAGCTAAAGAAAGAGCACTATCACAAGATCGTGCAAATCTATTATTGAAAACACAGTCCAAAAAGAATTTCAATTGCATAGTATGGCCACAAGAATATTCTACTTCTAACGTTGAAGTTATGCGAAAGGCGAAAAAAATTTGGCCAATTGTGACACGAGACAAACAACTCAGTGCACTCAAGGACACTTCTATCCTACCCTCATACCGGCGGGGGCGTAACATCAAAGATGCAGTGGTACATAACGATATCACTAACTTCAGATCCCCTCAGACCACACATTTTCTATCTCGCAAACCGGGTAACTTCAAATGCCTCGGTTGCACCACATGCAGCAGCTTGGAAACAGGAGCCACCTTTTATCATCCAAGGTCGGGCAAAGAATTCAAGATCAAGAAACCTTATACATGCACGAGTCGGTATGTAGTCTATTACATCAAGTGCCCATGCGGCCTATTATACATTGGAAAGACTATTCGTCAATTCAAGGAACGAATAGCACTACACCGATCAAGTATAAGAGCTGCCTTAGAAGGTCGTGGAGGGGACCAGCCTGTGGCTCGGCATTTTAAAGAATTCAACCACAGCATCTCTTCCATTCGCTACAAAATTATAGATGGAGTGTCAGAATCCCCAAGAGGAGGAAATAGAGGTCGCACGTTGTTACAGAAAGAGGCCAATTGGATCCATACGCTACAGACCGTCAAACCCCAGGGACTTAATGATGTTCTTTCTTACACTAGCTTTCTTTGATGCGACATGAACTTCCTTTAATTGATCACTTTATAGTCTGTTAGTTGATTGGAGTATAGTCATCAGTATATACATTATATAGTTATTGATGGGGCAATAGTATAGCCTAGAATCACATGTCTTCTTTTGTGATTCATTAACCACAGCTTAACTATTTATGCATACCGTTTTTCCACGTTGATATTTTAATGCATTATAATGTTTCATTTTTGGATAGAAGTTGCTATTTGCCCTTCCTCTCACTGACAGCATCTTGCACTGCATAATGCTGTGTAGGAAAAAAAAAAAAAAAAAAAAACTGTGTTCCCTAATGCACACCGAGTGAATAATATTACTATATAATAATAGTCAGATAATACGGAGATCTTAGTTGCGTATATCTGCAGATATAGGGTTAAGCCCCCAGGCCGATCGACAAGGCTTCTCCGTCACTGGGGGTCCCTAATGCTAGGTATGGGCCTGGGGTGCAGGACCCCACAATGTCGGCACAGGTCGGCCACCCCAGGTCAGCACACAGGTGAAAATTAATAGGGGTTAATAAGAAGCACAGAAGTGCTATGTAAGTGGTGGGATTAAAATAATATATACAAAGTGATAAGTGTTAATAAAGTGTTAGGGTGTGCCGACCCGCAGCAGCCCACCCATACCGACACAGGGGCCACTGCACCCCACACCCACCCCATAAATAATTACATATATATATATCTGGGTTAAATTCCCAGTGTAAGGCCACATGGTAATGGCACCTACAGCATCTGAGAGCCAGCTTACCTGGGGATACCCCTGACTTCCCCTATGGCACTACTAGAGTCAGCAATCCCTCCTAATGCTGACCCATTTGTGCCTCTCTATATACAATACACAAGGTGGGAAGCTGCTCAATCAGATTGTAATATCACTCAGGTGCTAAAAGGGGAGGGGTAATTCTGTGTAGGAAAAAAAAAAAAACTGTGTTCCCTAATGCACACCGAGTGAATAATATTACTATATAATAATAGTCAGATAATACGGAGATCTTAGTTGCGTATATCTGCAGATATAGGGTTAAGCCCCCAGGCCGATCGACAAGGCTTCTCCGTCACTGGGGGTCCCTAATGCTAGGTATGGGCCTGGGGTGCAGGACCCCACAATGTCGGCACAGGTCGGCCACCCCAGGTCAGCACACAGGTGAAAATTAATAGGGGTTAATAAGAAGCACAGAAGTGCTATGTAAGTGGTGGGATTAAAATAATATATACAAAGTGATAGGAAAAATAATAAGTGTTAATAAAGTGTTAGGGTGTGCCGACCCGCAGCAGCCCACCCATACCGACACAGGGGCCACTGCACCCCACACCCACCCCATAAATAATTACATATATATATATCTGGGTTAAATTCCCAGTGTAAGGCCACATGGTAATGGCACCTACAGCATCTGAGAGCCAGCTTACCTGGGGATACCCCTGACTTCCCCTATGGCACTACTAGAGTCAGCAATCCCTCCTAATGCTGACCCATTTGTGCCTCTCTATATACAATACACAAGGTGGGAAGCTGCTCAATCAGATTGTAATATCACTCAGGTGCTAAAAGGGGAGGGGTAATTCTGTGTAGGAAAAAAAAAAAAAAAAACTGTGTTCCCTAATGCACACCGAGTGAATAATATTACTATATAATAATAGTCAGATAATACGGAGATCTTAGTTGCGTATATCTGCAGATATAGGGTTAAGCCCCCAGGCCGATCGACAAGGCTTCTCCGTCACTGGGGGTCCCTAATGCTAGGTATGGGCCTGGGGTGCAGGACCCCACAATGTCGGCACAGGTCGGCCACCCCAGGTCAGCACACAGGTGAAAATTAATAGGGGTTAATAAGAAGCACAGAAGTGCTATGTAAGTGGTGGGATTAAAATAATATATACAAAGTGATAGGAAAAATAATAAGTGTTAATAAAGTGTTAGGGTGTGCCGACCCGCAGCAGCCCACCCATACCGACACAGGGGCCACTGCACCCCACACCCACCCCATAAATAATTACATATATATATATCTGGGTTAAATTCCCAGTGTAAGGCCACATATACCCAGATATATATATATGTAATTATTTATGGGGTGGGAGTGGGGTGCAGTGGCCCCTGTGTCGGTATGGGTGGGCTGCTGCGGGTCGGCACACCCTAACACTTTATTAACACTTATTATTTTTCCTATCACTTTGTATATATTATTTTAATCCCACCACTTACATAGCACTTCTGTGCTTCTTATTAACCCCTATTAATTTTCACCTGTGTGCTGACCTGGGGTGGCCGACCTGTGCCGACATTGTGGGGTCCTGCACCCCAGGCCCATACCTAGCATTAGGGACCCCCAGTGACGGAGAAGCCTTGTCGATCGGCCTGGGGGCTTAACCCTATATCTGCAGATATACGCAACTAAGATCTCCGTATTATCTGACTATTATTATATAGTAATATTATTCACTCGGTGTGCATTAGGGAACACAGTTTTTTTTTTTTTTCCTACACAGAATTACCCCTCCCCTTTTAGCACCTGAGTGATATTACAATCTGATTGAGCAGCTTCCCACCTTGTGTATTGTATATAGAGAGGCACAAATGGGTCAGCATTAGGAGGGATTGCTGACTCTAGTAGTGCCATAGGGGAAGTCAGGGGTATCCCCAGGTAAGCTGGCTCTCAGATGCTGTAGGTGCCATTACCATGTGGCCTTACACTGGGAATTTAACCCAGATATATATATATGTAATTATTTATGGGGTGGGTGTGGGGTGCAGTGGCCCCTGTGTCGGTATGGGTGGGCTGCTGCGGGTCGGCACACCCTAACACTTTATTAACACTTATTATTTTTCCTATCACTTTGTATATATTATTTTAATCCCACCACTTACATAGCACTTCTGTGCTTCTTATTAACCCCTATTAATTTTCACCTGTGTGCTGACCTGGGGTGGCCGACCTGTGCCGACATTGTGGGGTCCTGCACCCCAGGCCCATACCTAGCATTAGGGACCCCCAGTGACGGAGAAGCCTTGTCGATCGGCCTGGGGGCTTAACCCTATATCTGCAGATATACGCAACTAAGATCTCCGTATTATCTGACTATTATTATATAGTAATATTATTCACTCGGTGTGCATTAGGGAACACAGTTTTTTTTTTCCTACACAGAATTACCCCTCCCCTTTTAGCACCTGAGTGATATTACAATCTGATTGAGCAGCTTCCCACCTTGTGTATTGTATATAGAGAGGCACAAATGGGTCAGCATTAGGAGGGATTGCTGACTCTAGTAGTGCCATAGGGGAAGTCAGGGGTATCCCCAGGTAAGCTGGCTCTCAGATGCTGTAGGTGCCATTACCATGTGGCCTTACACTGGGAATTTAACCCAGATATATATATATGTAATTATTTATGGGGTGGGTGTGGGGTGCAGTGGCCCCTGTGTCGGTATGGGTGGGCTGCTGCGGGTCGGCACACCCTAACACTTTATTAACACTTATTATTTTTCCTATCACTTTGTATATATTATTTTAATCCCACCACTTACATAGCACTTCTGTGCTTCTTATTAACCCCTATTAATTTTCACCTGTGTGCTGACCTGGGGTGGCCGACCTGTGCCGACATTGTGGGGTCCTGCACCCCAGGCCCATACCTAGCATTAGGGACCCCCAGTGACGGAGAAGCCTTGTCGATCGGCCTGGGGGCTTAACCCTATATCTGCAGATATACGCAACTAAGATCTCCGTATTATCTGACTATTATTATATAGTAATATTATTCACTCGGTGTGCATTAGGGAACACAGTTTTTTTTTTTTTCCTACACAGAATTACCCCTCCCCTTTTAGCACCTGAGTGATATTACAATCTGATTGAGCAGCTTCCCACCTTGTGTATTGTATATAGAGAGGCACAAATGGGTCAGCATTAGGAGGGATTGCTGACTCTAGTAGTGCCATAGGGGAAGTCAGGGGTATCCCCAGGTAAGCTGGCTCTCAGATGCTGTAGGTGCCATTACCATGTGGCCTTACACTGGGAATTTAACCCAGATATATATATATGTAATTATTTATGGGGTGGGTGTGGGGTGCAGTGGCCCCTGTGTCGGTATGGGTGGGCTGCTGCGGGTCGGCACACCCTAACACTTTATTAACACTTATTATTTTTCCTATCACTTTGTATATATTATTTTAATCCCACCACTTACATAGCACTTCTGTGCTTCTTATTAACCCCTATTAATTTTCACCTGTGTGCTGACCTGGGGTGGCCGACCTGTGCCGACATTGTGGGGTCCTGCACCCCAGGCCCATACCTAGCATTAGGGACCCCCAGTGACGGAGAAGCCTTGTCGATCGGCCTGGGGGCTTAACCCTATATCTGCAGATATACGCAACTAAGATCTCCGTATTATCTGACTATTATTATATAGTAATATTATTCACTCAGTGTGCATTAGGGAACACAGTTTTTTTTTTTTTTTCCTACACAGAATTACCCCTCCCCTTTTAGCACCTGAGTGATATTACAATCTGATTGAGCAGCTTCCCACCTTGTGTATTGTATATAGAGAGGCACAAATGGGTCAGCATTAGGAGGGATTGCTGACTCTAGTAGTGCCATAGGGGAAGTCAGGGGTATCCCCAGGTAAGCTGGCTCTCAGATGCTGTAGGTGCCATTACCATGTGGCCTTACACTGGGAATTTAACCCAGATATATATATATGTAATTATTTATGGGGTGGGTGTGGGGTGCAGTGGCCCCTGTGTCGGTATGGGTGGGCTGCTGCGGGTCGGCACACCCTAACACTTTATTAACACTTATTATTTTTCCTATCACTTTGTATATATTATTTTAATCCCACCACTTACATAGCACTTCTGTGCTTCTTATTAACCCCTATTAATTTTCACCTGTGTGCTGACCTTGGGTGGCCGACCTGTGCCGACATTGTGGGGTCCTGCACCCCAGGCCCATACCTAGCATTAGGGACCCCCAGTGACGGAGAAGCCTTGTCGATCGGCCTGGGGGCTTAACCCTATATCTGCAGATATACGCAACTAAGATCTCCGTATTATCTGACTATTATTATATAGTAATATTATTCACTCGGTGTGCATTAGGGAACACAGTTTTTTTTTCCTACACAGAATTACCCCTCCCCTTTTAGCACCTGAGTGATATTACAATCTGATTGAGCAGCTTCCCACCTTGTGTATTGTATATAGAGAGGCACAAATGGGTCAGCATTAGGAGGGATTGCTGACTCTAGTAGTGCCATAGGGGAAGTCAGGGGTATCCCCAGGTAAGCTGGCTCTCAGATGCTGTAGGTGCCATTACCATGTGGCCTTACACTGGGAATTTAACCCAGATATATATATATGTAATTATTTATGGGGTGGGTGTGGGGTGCAGTGGCCCCTGTGTCGGTATGGGTGGGCTGCTGCGGGTCGGCACACCCTAACACTTTATTAACACTTATTATTTTTCCTATCACTTTGTATATATTATTTTAATCCCACCACTTACATAGCACTTCTGTGCTTCTTATTAACCCCTATTAATTTTCACCTGTGTGCTGACCTGGGGTGGCCGACCTGTGCCGACATTGTGGGGTCCTGCACCCCAGGCCCATACCTAGCATTAGGGACCCCCAGTGACGGAGAAGCCTTGTCGATCGGCCTGGGGGCTTAACCCTATATCTGCAGATATACGCAACTAAGATCTCCGTATTATCTGACTATTATTATATAGTAATATTATTCACTCGGTGTGCATTAGGGAACACAGTTTTTTTTTTCCTACACAGAATTACCCCTCCCCTTTTAGCACCTGAGTGATATTACAATCTGATTGAGCAGCTTCCCACCTTGTGTATTGTATATAGAGAGGCACAAATGGGTCAGCATTAGGAGGGATTGCTGACTCTAGTAGTGCCATAGGGGAAGTCAGGGGTATCCCCAGGTAAGCTGGCTCTCAGATGCTGTAGGTGCCATTACCATGTGGCCTTACACTGGGAATTTAACCCAGATATATATATATGTAATTATTTATGGGGTGGGTGTGGGGTGCAGTGGCCCCTGTGTCGGTATGGGTGGGCTGCTGCGGGTCGGCACACCCTAACACTTTATTAACACTTATTATTTTTCCTATCACTTTGTATATATTATTTTAATCCCACCACTTACATAGCACTTCTGTGCTTCTTATTAACCCCTATTAATTTTCACCTGTGTGCTGACCTGGGGTGGCCGACCTGTGCCGACATTGTGGGGTCCTGCACCCCAGGCCCATACCTAGCATTAGGGACCCCCAGTGACGGAGAAGCCTTGTCGATCGGCCTGGGGGCTTAACCCTATATCTGCAGATATACGCAACTAAGATCTCCGTATTATCTGACTATTATTATATAGTAATATTATTCACTCGGTGTGCATTAGGGAACACAGTTTTTTTTTTTTTTTTTTTTTTTCCTACACAGAATTACCCCTCCCCTTTTAGCACCTGAGTGATATTACAATCTGATTGAGCAGCTTCCCACCTTGTGTACTGCATAATGCTGGACAGTTATTGAAGGGGCAATAATACAGCTTAGAAACACATGTCTTCATTTGTGATTCATTAACCACAGATAAACTGTTTATGCACACCGCTTTTTACGTAGACAATATAGTGCATAATATTATTTCTATTTTGGTTAGAATTTGCCATATGCCCTTCCCCTCACTGACTGCATCTTGCACTGCAGAATACTGGACAGGAATGAGTCATTGTTTAGATTTTCTCCTGCAGCCGTTTCTATGTTTGGTTTCCTTGGTGATGGGTTCACTTCTCACGTCATCCGCCACGCCCCCCTCTGACGCCGGGTCGCCGGCGCTGGCCAGCGCCAATGACGTCATCGGGTCCCTGCGGGTGCCGTGGTCGGATTGTACACGCGGTGATTAGGTAAGCTATAAATTTTATTACATTGTACTATCTGGTTGTCTTGATAAAAGGGTTATCCCCTGAAACGTTGGCATTTAACCACTTAGTCTGAGTCGTTTTTGCAAGTCTCTGAGTGCCAGCCGTTTTTTCCTGCCTTATATATATATATATATATATATATATATTATATATATATATATATATATATATATATATATATATATATGTTTTACGATTAATTGAATAATGAAGTTTAAGTTATGTTTTTGGTCATCAGAATGATTTATTAAAGTTGGGGAATTTACAATACAGCTCTATCCATGTGAATGGCTGCAGGTGAAATGATAGCTATGACCGAATGGACCTGGCGTGCACATGCACTACTGGGGGCCAACAGAGAAGAACATATGGGCCTGCTTTTGCAGTCAGAACTGGAGAAAGCTGCAGCAGATATCAGAAATAAATAATTCAGACAAAAGTATGTAAAATATCCTGCACCTGTCAGTGAGAATGTATAGATTGAAAACCAGTAATATAGTACTACTGGCTGGTAGCTTCAGTCATGTGTAGGACTGGAGGTGCCCCAGGGATTTGAATACTCTAAACAATTTGATGGACAAGAGGCCATCTGATGTTAATAAATACCCTTGTGGAGCACTCTTTTAATACTCCTAATTTGGTTAGTAGTGTGGTTTACAACTTACAGTAACTCTTAACAATATTTCCTCTTAAGAAAAAAGGGTGCATGTAGACTGTTGTTATGGATATATGGTCGTCTCCATTACAAAACAAATAATCATAAAAGTATTATATGGTCACTGTCGTATTTACAATAGGTGCAGTGTGCGCAGAGCACACAGGCCCCTGGGGTCCAGGAGGGGCCCACACCACACACCCTGCATACATTATTAATATACTCACCTCTCCGGAGTCCCCCGCCTGTGGCAGCATCTCTAAGCAAATCTCCGATAAATGGTGCAGTGTCCATTTTTCCGGAGATTTGCGCATGAGCAGTAAGGAAATATCTGGGAAAATGGCCAACGCGCCATTTTCCTGGAGATCTGCGTATGCGCACTAGACTCTGAGACAGCACTAGGGTCCCCTAGTGACCATAGTTCCCAGAGTCTACAGCACTGCCGGCTAGAGAGGAGGGGGCCCAGTGTCTACACATGGGCCTCCTCTCTAGAATTGCCCTAGTATACAGTGTATACCTTTTAAGTAGTAACAATATCATCATAAAATGGTCTTGTAGTGAAGCTATAAATAACACCCAACTCTCAAAAGGGTAGAATAAAAAATAGAAAGCACTCACATAACACTTATGTAAAGAAGTGAAATTTAATACAACTCAAAGATTCAGCACACAGTAACAAAAAGACTCTATTCTGAAACAGTGTAAGCAGATGTACCACGAATGATAGTAATAAAATGTATCAACCAGTTGTTGGCATTATAGAATGTATCCCTTATGCTCAGTGTGGTGCGATGAGGTTAAAGTCACTTCACATGCATTGCAAACATAAAGGAGAAGCATAATAAAAAAAATATTTACTGTAACACCAAGAGTTATGTATCCAATTGATAATATCTAAGCAACCAGCAGCATATAACAAGGCAGTGGAGATGGCAATATGCAAGTTTGAAATAACACACATCAAGTTCTCCACCCTTAATATGACACACTTTAAGTCATGTGGTGTGATCTTAATCATAACATATAGGGGAATACATACCTTTCACTGGCGGCCCGGATCCCAGCTGTCATGACCCCGACAGCAGGATCCTGGTCACCAGTATACTGGCAGCGGGGCTAGAAGGCCCCTTGTGGGCTTCCTGCGCTTGCCATACTGTGGACACAGTGGCTCACCCATAAAGGGAGTAAAGCCTGTGGCGCTGGGATTCCAGCTGCGGCATTTCACTGCCTGTCGGGATTCCGGAGGCGGCATTGTGACCGGCGGGATCCCGACAGGTGGTCTCGTAATTGCCTCCCCATATAGGGTACCATATTAGAAGTAAGTGTGGAAAACAGCAGTACAGCACTAGTAAAATCTATTTACTTCTGCTGTCCACTGTCTTCAATGAGAGGACAGCAGATAAGAGCGGGAGTGGGATATCGCTGACAGAAAAAAAAAGGGGAAGTGGTTAAAATACCTCCAGTCGGGATCCCGGCAGTCACAATACCAATGCTGGAATCCCTACATGCGGTGAAATCCCGCTGCTGGAATGCCAGCAACACAGGCTATTCTCCCTCTGTGGGTGTCCATGACACCCATAGAATAATAAAATAAACTGCGCTCGCCCCGCAGCCAGCATTCTGGATGGACGGGATCCTGCTGTCGGGATCATGACAGCCAGTATCCCGTCTGCCGGTTAATCATACTAGGCTTGATCACCTGTCAACCTGACATAATATCCTGTGGTTATACCTATGTATGTGTGCACATCCAAGCATAGCTAGAATTAGACAACTGATGTGACATTAAGACAGGTGGAGTGTAGGATTAATTATTAAAGTAATCTTAAAAAAGGGGATTTATTAACTTCAGGTGACCTCTTATCCATTGAGTAATTTGAGTAATGAATAATTCCAGATTGTTCTCAGAGAACCGAGCCCATCAGAACTTCTGAGATCCAATGGTATCCGAGCTGTGGCTTAGGTTTTCTCAGCCAGCATTGGATTCCAAATAGAGGGAAATTGGATCTTGTGGGTATTGCATTCGATATAAGTCCCTCCCGCAGTGATTCGGGTGCCATGTCATGCAGGACCATCACAGGGGGAAAGTCAGGGGCAGAACTCCCAGAGGCAATGGATACGCCTGCCTCCAGGCTCCAAGCCCTGAAGGGGCACCTGCATGTACAGCAGCACCTGTGTGGTTCACAGGAAGATCCAAGTGCTCTTCCAATAGAGCTCCGTGGTGCTCCTGCTGCTGCTGCAGAGTTAATCAGTTCTTTCCCAGGAGCCCAGCTAACATCTGCAATAGAGGATAGGATGGCAGAGACACACACATGTTCATATGCACCATATTTATTTTCCTTTTTTAAGTGGGGTACACCAAACTCCAACTTGCTTCTGGGTGACTGGCATGAACATACGCCCCAGTGTCAGACTCAGGATACTGTTTAATGGACACCCCCATGTCCCAAGTAATTATTAGTGGAGAGAGTTAGGACACTGTTTGTGGTGTGCACCCACATATCCATAGTTAATAGTATTGGTCAGGCTAGATGGATCATGTAGGCAGATAGCAAAGCTTAAATTTATTTAAAAAAAAATAATAGTCCAAGAAGGAACATCTCATCTATTATAACTTGAAATTTGGCTAACGGTGTCACACTGGTACTGTAACTTCACTGCAGCAGCTTTTGTGCACAGGTCCTAATAGATACAAGGGTAGCATTAACCCTTGGTGCACAGTGCCCAATGGTGTGGTTTTTTTGTCACTGCCCACAGTGCAGCCCAGAGGTCCGAATGCAAGGGCAGCATTAACCCTTGGTGCAAAGTGCACATTGGTGTTTTTTGTCATTGCGTAAAGTGCAGCATTAACCCCTTATTGGTACACAATGGCGAATGTCAACATTACTATAATATTATTTTCTTTTGTACAACTTCTATGTTCAATAAAGTATAGTAGGTGTTGTGCAGCACTGCATTCATAAATATAAGCATTGTGACACTGCAATATGGAATGTCATTTGTGAAAAAAACAAAAAAGTTTTACATTTTTTGTACAATGTGTGTGTTTAATAAATGGTAATAAGTGCCTTGCCGCACTGCATTCATAAATATAAGCACAGTGTGAGTTGTCATTTGTGAAAGAAAAATAGCTGTTCATTTTTGTGTATAACTTGTGTGGTCAATAAAGCTCAGTACATGCCATGCCACTGTGTTACTAAATATAAGCACTGAGCCAATATGTATCACAATCAGTCAATAGAAGAGCAGGAGCAGCAACCAAGTACTAGTGCTGTGGCTGCTGCCAGTTATGAAAGTACTACAACATTTACTATAGGTGGATCAGGGGGTACAAAGTTTGGTAAAGGGCATCTGAAATCAATATTA
Organism: Pseudophryne corroboree; assembly: GCF_028390025.1. Classification (NCBI taxonomy): domain Eukaryota; kingdom Metazoa; phylum Chordata; class Amphibia; order Anura; family Myobatrachidae; genus Pseudophryne; species Pseudophryne corroboree. The sequence continues at coordinate 474,114,560 of NC_086445.1, read as the reverse complement.
TTCACAATGTTAAAAAAGGGGAAGAGGTGTCACTGAGAAAACCGACAAATTAGTGCCCTAAAAAAAGAACACTTTGCGGTAAATTTACTAAGCTCCATGTTTGCCCAAATTTGCAAACACAGAAGTGTTTGCCCATTTTTTAAAACACAGAAATTCACCAAAGTCAAAACACAGGAGTTTTGGCTGAAACAGAAATTCAAAACACAGGTGGACAATCAAATACACCATAAAAAAAAGTCAGGTGTACTTTCCATACTAAACACAGAAACATAGTAACATAGTATTTGAGGTTGAATAGAGGCAAATTGCCCATCGTGTTCAACCTGTTTTAAGTTGTGATGATTCTACATACTTGCTAAATAATGTTTTATGACTAGTTAGCTACTATAACTCATGTTACCCCCGTATTAACCGCATTGATTTTAAGTATTATAACCTTGGATAGCTTTCTCATTCAGAAATGTATCCATTCCTTTTTTAAATCCAATTACAGAGTCCGCCATTACCACCTTACCTGGCAGGGAATTCCACATCCTGATTGCCCTAACAGTGAAGAACCTTTTCCTCTGTTGCGTTCGGAACTTTCTCTCCTCCAGTCGCAGCGAGTGCCCACGTGTCCTAAACTGTGTTCTTTTAATAAATAATTCCTCTGATAACTCTTTGTGATGTCCCTTTACATATTTGAAGATATTAATAATATCTCCTCTTAGGCACCTCTTTTCTAGTGTATACATATTCAGCCTAGTAAGTCTTTCCTTATAGTCCAGTCCTTCTAGGCCTTTAATCAATTTAGTAGCTCACCTTTGAACATTTTCGAGTTCACTGATGTCTTTTTTATACAATGGTGCCCAAAACTGAACACAATATTCCATGTGCGGACGTACCAATGCCTTATACAGCGGCATGATTACATCCGAGTCCCTTGTCTCAATTCCCCTTTTTATGCACGCTAGCACCTTACTTGCCTTCTTTACTGCATTTTGACATTGTGTACGGTTATTAAGCCTAATATCAATGAATACCCCCAAATCTTTTTCCAACTCTGTTTCCCCTAGGCGTTCCCCATTTAATATGTAGGATGCAAGTTTGTTTTTAGTCCCAAAATGCATAACTTTGCATTTGTCTGTATTGAACCTCATTTTCCATTTAGACGCCCAGAGTTCAAGTTTAGATAGATCATTCTGCAAGGACTCCACATCCAATTCTGAATTAATTACCTTACACAGTTTAGTATCATCTGCAAAGATTGACACTGTGCTTTCCAGGCCTATTTCTAGGTCATTGATAAATATGTTGAACAGTAGTGGTCCGAGTACGGACCCTTGTGGTATTCCGCTGACTACTGGGGACTAGGTTGAGGACTTCCCGTTGACCACTACTCGCTGTACCCTGCTATCCAACCAGCTGCTTATCCATGTGCAAATAGTTTTTCCTAGGCCAAGCTCCTTTAATTTGATCATCAGTCTCCTGTGAGGAACTGTATCGAAGGCTTTTGCAAAATCTAGGAAGACCACATCCACTGCTTTTCCTTGATCAAGATTATTGCTCACTTCCTTGTAGAAGCTAATTAAGTTAGTCTGACATGACCTGTCCCTCACAAACCCATGCTGGTTCTTGCTAATAATCCTAGCGGACTTTAGATACTCCTGTATGACGTCCCTTAGAATTCTTTCCAATATTTTCCCCACTATAGATGTTAAACTAACTTGTCTGTAGTTTCCCGGAAGATTTTTGGATCCCTTCTTAAATAATGGCACTACCTCAGCTATACCCCAATCCTTCGGTACCATGCCTGATCTAATTGAACTATTGAAAATCAAGTATAGGGGTCGTGCTAGTTGTGAACTAAGCTCCATAAGAACCCTCGGGTGAAGTCCATCAGGACCAGGTGATTTATTAATGTTAATTTTGCTTAGTCTCTCCCGGACTACTTCTTCGCTTAAACAAGTATCTAACCATGAATCATTATTGTCACAATTGTTGTGCTCTACTCCCACCATCATTGGGAATTTAACTAAAATCATGTTTGCAAACACGCCCATGAATTGTGCAAACTTAGACCAAAATACACTTTTTAAATAGTTGTCCTCCTCAGCATCTTGTTTACAGAAGCATGCACAGATCAGTGAGATCTGTGCAGTGTTTCTCTTTGTAAATGTCATCAAATAGTAAAGAAACAGAAAAAAACTTTATTAGTCCCTGAGGCCATAGCATTAACACCCTAACTAATAAGCACAGGCCACGGTTTTCTGGAGAAGTTGACACCCCACCAATAAAGGAGTACCCCCTCCAGGGCACCCAAGGTGAGGATTGAAGCCTGGGGCTATCCCCAGCACAACTGAGTTGATAGTCCATTCAGTGTATTTATTTTTGAAAATAATATTGCCTTTTACAGGAGTGACTCCCTGCATGCTTTGCTTGGAGAACCACAACAAGTACCAGCATGTGGAGCATTAAGGGCCCGCTGGTACCTATAATCCCACTGTAAAAGAAAAAAATTATAAAACACAGTACACAAACACCATGAGAGTGTGAGAGTAACTTTAATAAACACATTCTTATCTACAATTCCTGTAGATATTCGTTTCCACTGGTCCATGTAGGCATCTCCATTTACTGTAAAAAGAAAAACACATGCTCAACTATTCATGGGCCAATATTTACTAAAAAATCGAGTTTGTCCGATTTGTGTTTTTTTTTCAAAGTCCCAATTCGGGAATTCACTAAGCACAAATCTCGGCAGTGTCTGGTCTATTCGTAATGGATTTAACAGCAAAGTTCTGAAATACGAATGAATAGGCCATCGGTCAAACGTGGCTGTTATTTCATACAATACGGGTATTCACTATTCATTCGTATTTGGGTGTTAGTCTCTAAGTGCTCAAGTGCGGGTCTATTTTTTTGCGAATCGTTAAAAAAAGCAGCAAAAAAATAGACCTGCTTTTTCCAGTCGAGTTTGGATAACCATGCACGGATCAGTGAGATCTGTGCGTGGTTATCTATGGGAAAGGGTGTGTTTAGTGTAAAAACAGAAAAAAAATGCATGGGGTCCCCCCTCCTAAGCATAACCAGCCTCGGGCTCTTTGAGCCGGTCCTGGTTGACAAAATATGGGGGAAAAAATGACACGGGTTCCCCCATATTTCATCAACCAGCACCGGGCTCTGCGCCTGGTCTTGGTTCAAAAATACGGGGGACAAAAAGCATAGGGGTCCCCCGTATTTCTTAAACCAGCACCGGGCTCCACTAGCCAGGTACATAATGCCACAGCCAGGGGGACACTTTTATTGTGGTCCCGGCGGCCCTGGCATTACATACCCAATTAGTCACCCCTGGCCGGGGTACCCTGGAGGAGTGGTAACTCCTTAAATCAAGGGGTCCCCCCCTCCAGCCACCCAAGGGCCAGGGGTGAAGCCTGAGGCTGTCCCCCCCATCCAAGGACGGCGGATGGGCGCTGATAGACTTGTGTAAAAAATGAGAATATTGTTTTTAGTAGCAGTACTACAAGTCCCAGCAAGCCTCCCCGCAAGCTGGTATTTGGAGAACCACAAGTACCAGCATGCGGTGGAAAACCGGGCCCGCTGGTACCTGTGGTACTACTACTAAAAAAATACCCAACAAAAAACAGGACACACACACCGTGACAGTATAAGTTTATTACATACATGCACACCTCCAAACATACATACTTACCTATGTTCACACAAGGCTCGGTCCTCTTCTCCATGTAGAATCCTCGGGGTACCTGTGAAAAAAATTATACTCACATAATCCAGTGTTGCTTGTCTTCTTTGTATAATCCACGTACTTGGCAAAACGAAAAAACGGAAACCCGACCACGCACTGAAAGGGGTCCCATGTTTACACATGGGACCCCTTTCCCCGACTGCCAGGACCCCCCTGACTCCTGTCACAGAGGGCGTGGCACTCTCCTGATTGGCTGTGTGCTCCTGTAGTGTCTGTGAGGCTGCAAATGGCAGAGATACAATGTAGCGCCTATGCGCTCCATTGTATCCAATGGTGGGAACTGTTCAGCGGTGAGGTTACTTTTCGGTCAACCGCTGACCGCAAAGTTCCCACCATTGGAAACAATGGAGCGCATTTTTTGAACCAGGACCAGGTGCAGAGCCCGGTGCTGGTTGATGAAATGAAATGACCCCTGTCATTTTTCCCCCCATATTTTTTCAACCAGGACCGGCTCAAAGAGCCCGAGGCTGGTTGTGCTTAGGAGGGGGGACCCCACGCAATTTTTTTCTGATTTTTAAACACTTTAAACACCTTCTTAAGGTACACAATAAAGCACTGCACGGATCTCACAGATCTGGACGGGATTCCTTGTGTTTTGTCAGGCAGTGTTTTACTCATCACTCCCGTAAAACACTGCCTGACATTACGAATCACATCGACATCGGAAAATACGAATTTGGAAAAATCGGCAGCTTAGTGAATGATCGTATCAGAATTCAAAAAGTTGCAGTAAAATGCACCCGATACCATTCGAGTTCAAACACACTTAAAAACGGCAAAAACACGAATCTTTGTAAATATACCTCCAGGTGTAGATCTGGTCCTCTTTGTTCCAATTAGTCATCCAAGCAGTTAAAATGGCAAGACCTTCTCCATGTCAGACTCAAGGAAGTATATTTGTTCAAACATACACTTCCTCTATGAAAATGCCGGGATCCATGAGACTTCTGTCATTCTAAGAGCCACCAGCCAATTGGCGGCACCTCTGTAGGAGCACCAGCTGATTGACACTCTGGTCTATCACAGCCAATCAGAGGTTTGCCATTGACTTTAGTGATGGGAATCACTCCATTGAAGCCAATAGTGGGAAACAATACATTTTAGTCAATGATGGGAACCCACATGGGTGAGACATGATTCTTAGTAAATTTTCCCCCAAGGCTGAAGAACAAACTGTGTTCACAAATCCCTGAAGAGAGTATAGGGGGTATATTTACTAAGGTGCAGGTTTTTAGAAGTGGAGATGTTGCCCATAGCAACTAACCAGAATCTACTTAATTATGTATCACCTTCTTAAAGATAGAAGCTAGAATCTGATTGGATGCTATTGGCAACATGATCATTTTCACTTCTAAAAACCCATACTTTAGTTAAATGTACCCCTGAGGGTGTCCACATTAGCTACAAAATGTATGAGTACTCACACTGTACTTATAGAGAAGCCTCCTTCCACAATTTATGCACCATCTGCAAATGTGGGGATAAGCATTACAAGTAAAGATGGTGATGATGACATAATAGTAATTGAGGATGCTAGTGTGAAAGTGGAACAGGATGAGGGTGTTATTTGTGTACTACTGTATCTGATGCTAATGAGGATGAGTATGTTGATGATGTTGTTTGTGTAATTCAGTCAATCAGTGACAGCAGTTCTTGCCTATGATAAAAAGAAAGCCATTGGGATGCCTGGGCAAAAGACCAAAAATGCCATTATTTTTTACCCAAACTCTGATGTTTGTGAAGGCATCTGCTTCATTTGTGATGTCAAAGTTAGTAGATAGAGGGATGTTAACCACCTAGGCACCACCTCCTTCATGCTACTTCATTTGCTGCAAGTTAATGAAATGTATTTTACAAAATTCTAATAACTTGTAAGTAACACCCTCATCATTACCCTCCTCATAAGTGATCAGAGATAGTCCTTCCAAAATATAGTTTTGTGGGTGCCCAAACAAACCAAGCACTTAAACCACAACAGTGGCAGTCCCAGTCGCTGAAGTACATGGTTTGTTAAACTGTGCATTTCCGTTTTGATATCCAACATAAGGGTGGATGGGAGTTCCCAAGGACAATTCCATCTTGTACTACTTTTTTTTTATTCCTTTGGCCAATATTGGTGAAAACAATATTATGAGCTGCAAGGTGATCAAACATGATGGGAAATAATGGAAATTAATGTTATCAAGGTTAATAGTACTGTAAAACAACAATAGGCCTAAATTGCATGATTTAGCAGTGTTTAGCATTTTTTGAAAATGAATATAGATCCAAAACCAAAACACGTGAGGGCGTTTTTGGCTAAACCAAAACCCAATGAATTTTGTACCAAAATACTGGTTTCCATACCAGTTTTTGGGAGAATTTTTTGGATCAAGGAATAAAAAATGGAATTTAAAGGGGTAATTTTCAATTTCCTCCTAGATGATTTTTAAAACAGTTCTGCTTGAAGCTCAGTAATTTGTGGCAATGAAATATGTTTCAAATTGTAGCTTTATTATTTAGCTTGGGGGAGTCCTGAGTAGGGTCAGATTAGAATGCTGTTGATATTGTCAGTTGTTAAGATGCACTCTTATTATTTTGTGTTTTTTTAATAAAAATCTTAAATTTGTTGAAATATATCCCCTCATGGTCTCGATTCACTCCCCACGCTTTGGGCTTGGTGTCTTGCTCTGCTTCATTTTCCCACAAGGTTACTAAAGGTAATAGTGTGCGACATGGATAGCAAAAAAAAAAGTTGTAAAGGCATGAAAAATCCCTAAAATCATGTGTCAACCTTTTGACCCAGCCGACCTTTTGACTGTCGGACTTTTGACCTTGTTGGACCATATGCTGTTGACCTAATGGCTGTCTATCTTTTAACTGTCTATCAACCGCCTTCCAGTCCACTCATAGCCTCACATATTTTGTATTTTCTGTGACCATATCATACAGCTCACCAAGAAACTTTGCAGTGCAATGCAATGAAACTTTGCAATGCAATAGATAACACCTATCCATGTGTATCAGTTCCTACTTACCTATAGTTTGTAAGCTTGCAAGGAGGGCCTTCCTGCCTCTATGACTGTCTGTTATTACTCAGTCTTGTTTTTTCACTGGTGTTTGCAATTGTTTTGTTATATGTTCACTGTTTCCAATGGTAAAACACAACGGAATTTGCTGCGCTATATAAGAAATTGTTAATAAATAAATAATGAATATATGAATATGCTGATACCAGGATTCATTCTGTGTTATATATCAATCACTCTCATGCTCTGTGCACTGTGTATCATTTACTTGAATAATCTCTGTATTGTATATTGGTTACTAGGAGATTCTAAGTTTTGGGTGCGGTTAGGCAGATTCATTGTAATCAAAGTTTATTTCAACACCACCTACTTTTGCATTGGCTAATTCTATAATTAACCTGGTCTCAGCTATATGAGGTAATTTTAATATTTTTTTTGCTAGACTCCAGGTCTGGAGTAAGGCACCGTAGAAGTGTCTAAAAATGTAATTCATTTCTTCACATTTTTATCTCAAAGAACCCATGTGATCCCTAAGAATTAAAATATCAGCAGTAGGCCTACTGTGTGTTTATAAAAAACAAAAAAACCTGCCCCTATTAGTATACTATTTGCTGAGTTGCACAAGAAGATTGTCAAAGTGAACCTTATGAAGTTATTAAGTGGAGATATTAATAAGAAAGGGATTATATTTTATCAACTGGAATGATATAGTTCAATTTAATTGTCTAGATCATAATTCCTCTGAGGACAGCCTGGCCATCTGCCAATAAAAGAATGGGTAATCAGATCCGCTGAATTAGAAAAAGTAAAAAGGCAACCCATTCTGTGATCAGCATATTTTTTAAAATTTTGAGAACTACAGTAGATATTAGAAAATATCTATTGTTTATGCACCACATCATTACTAACATTTTACAAATAACCAAACAGCAGAATGATCGGACACCAATATGGGGTCAATACCTATATCGACAACTCCAACAGAGAGAATCAGAAATAAACAACACCTATAATTTATTCAAGCACAAGATTTATGTGGATTTATGTAGAGTGGGAATCTTTTGTATATTTTGGAGGTTAGTTGTTTAAGTCGCCAAATGTGTCAGATGTACTGTAGATACTCAAACATGTACTGAATTCCAACTGTATAGCTATGATGAGCATTAGACACACGAGATTTTCTAGCTAATGTGGAAGAGTACATCATATTAAAGTCACAAATATGAGAATCCGTTTTTTCATGTTGAAGCATTTTTTGTAATAGGGAGACATCAGCTGTGACTTTATTTAAATACATGAGGATTCCTATTCTCCTAAAAGGAGGAAATGGGGTAAGGAAACATAATGGAAAGAATGGACAAAGAAGGAGGACAAGGAGGGTAATGCACAATAATAATAATAATAATAATAATAATAATAATACTCACTTTTGTGAAGTGCATTTAGGAAAAGCACACATAAGCTGGGGTTAAAGTGGGGAGAATGGGGAGGAACTGAGTTCCGTCACCTGTAATGGTAGGTTGAACTCCTTCCACCTCTGCCATAGCCCTGCCCAGTATTTCCAACAGAAAATCCTGCCCCACCACCCACGTCAACAGATGATATTGGTGGCTGCAGCCACCTCCCCATTCCTCAGGTCCTGGAAGCTCCATGGTCCTCTGTCTGCAACCATCCTCCCTGGTAATCACACATGCTGTGTCTGTTGAACAGCATTCATCCCCTCCTCAAGTCCAAGCAGCATCCTTTTCTGGCACGGTGTATGTGATGTCATGCTGTCACCACCGCTGAAGTGAAGAGGAGCCATGAGAGGAGCAGGCTCTGTGCAGGCCGAACACAAGGTGAGAGGGGACTGGAGGGATGGATACAGAGGAAGCAAAGCTTGCCCTTCTGCTCCACAGGAGGTTTTGTCCTCCCTCAGCGCACCTTAGAACTCCTGCGTTATGGTTTAACAGGTGAACCACCCCATATAAGGTAGGGAGCTGCTGGATGGACACAGGCGTTGAGCTGATGGAGTGACAGAGATGTGTATAAGGGCACTGCTGTGGTCATTGTGTGTATAAGGGCACTACTGTGAGCATTATGTGTATAAGTGGCACTTCTCTGGGCATTATGTGTATAAGCAGCACTACTGTGGGCATTATGTGTAAGACACACTACTACTGTGGTCATTATGTATCAGGGACACTACTGAGTGATGAAATGTGAATAAGGGGCACTACTGTGTGTTGCAATGTGAATAAGGAGAACTACTATGTGGTATAATATGAAACAGGAGAACTATGTGCATTGTAATGTGAATAAGATTGTTCTACTGTGGCGTAATTTGAATTGGGGGTATTATTGTGTGACCACGCCCCTTCCTTGTGGAACCACACCCCTTTTTGCAACCGTGGGGGTGCTTAAACCCTAGCACTGGCTCCATCTAATGGCAGTGGTGGTAAGTGTTGGGGAAATGAGTTCCACCACCTCTCGAGGACCACTTTAAGCCCTAAATGTATGAAAGACTTCTTGTGATCATGTAAGCAAATGAGCATTAAGATCCTTTATTTTTAAGGCACCACAAAGTTTATGAATCACTCTACATGTTATATACTCACAATAACAGTAAAACATGACATGTAAGTGGCACAGTAGTGAGTCCACTCACTATCAAAATTGGAGATTTTATTTAAGATGCCCAATACCACTGGAATATCAGACATTATGGGTGGAATGTAATGACGCCTGTGATCGCTGGAGGTGCAAGACACTGGCCGAGTTCAGACATTTTTTTAAAAGGACAATCACTTAGAAGGCACACCAATGCCTTGTAAGTGATTGCCCTTTCAAAAAAAGTCAGAGATTGGCCGTCATCTCACACCTCCGGTAATCTCAAGCATCATTACATCCAGCCCAAGAAATGCAATCAGAGACTTGTGCAGGCCAATCAGACATAACTTATTATAACTTGCTCTATTTTCCAGATCATCAAGTTTGTTTCTGATTTAGTTTTGGCTAATTGAGAGACTAGGGGGTATATTTACTAAAGGTTGGTTTGGGCTTTTTTGTAGTTTTTCTCAGGGTTTTGGAAACAGACCATTTGCTAAAGTCAAAACCTACGAAAAATGATAATAAACTTGACTTTAGAACAATTCAGGACATTGTATGAACAATTTATTTTTTTAGGCTAGTCAGATGCTTGGCTGCATTGGGAGAGGGAATCAGCAGCCGAAAGAAAGAAGTAATAATGCCACTGTATAGGTCATTGGTACGGCCTCATCTAGAAAACTGTGTTCAATTCTGGAGGCCATGTCTTCAAAAGGATATTAATACATTAGAGACTGTACAAAGAAGGGCAAAGAAAATGGTGCATGGCCTACATCACAAAACATACCCAGAAAGACTAAAAAAAAATCTCAATATGTATAGTTTGGAGCAGGTAAGGGAAAGGGGGGGACATGATAAAAACTTTCAAGGTACCTCAAGGATTTTAACAAAGTCCAGGAGGGCAACATTCTCCAAATGAAGAGAAGCAATAGGACACAAGGACATGCACTGAGACTGGGGGGGCGGGGGCGGGGAGAGGGGAGTTCTGGGGAAATCTGAGGAAAAAATACTTCACAGAAAAAGGGTAGTGGACAAGTGGAATAGCCTCCCATAAGAGGTGGTAGAGGCTGAGACAGTAGAGCAATTTAAACATGCATGGGATAGACATAAGGATATCCTTACAAAGAAATAAGGGTCAAGTAAGGTTTGAGATAAAAATATGGTTTTAAAAAGGGGCAGATTCGATGGGCCAAGTGGTTCTTTTCTGCCGACACAGAATTATAATCTTGAAAACCATAGTGCCTGGTCCAGTATAGTGAATCTCTGAGTCCATATAATTTAAGGCATCTTTCCTACTGGCACAAGAAGAAGGAATGAACTCCCAGCCTTTAACATGATAGAAGAGGTCCAACATCAATGGAGGGACAGCGAATTGTGTGAGGGAGGCCAGAGAGAATGTTGAGTCGGGCAAATGTGTATGGTTGGCTAAGTAAGCCAGCAGACTGATGTAAAGTATTCATTATGGTATACATTTAATTTGCTGGCTGTTGGGATCCCCACAGTAAGGATACCCGACCGCCGGAATCCCGACAGCTGGCAATGCCAGCAGGCAGAATACTGTTGCAACAGGACTATTCGGCTGCCGGTAAATCATACTGAATCCTACAGTATGAGCCCTTCAGACCATCAGTTGTAGGGATACATAATCTGACCAGTGGTATTGTCATTTGTATAGAATGATCAGGCCCTATTCATTTGGGAGTTTCTCCCTTGGAGATTTTCAAGGGAGAAACTAACAAATGAATAGGGCCTCAGTTGGCAGAGAGGGACTCAGATATATTAGAGTGGGGAATAAATGTCCTGTATATACAACCTTCATATCAATTCAGGGGACATATGGTGATATAGATGGCAGGACCATAATAATTGTCACACATTTATTTTTCACCCCTGTAACACTAACCCATGCTGTATCTGCTCTTATCTCTCCAACTTTCTCACACTCTTCACTTTCCTCACTAGTGTGATTCCTTGGGATGGTTCTGTATGGGCTGTTTTTGGGGGTGTCTTATGCCTTAGAGACTTGAACCCTTAGATTGTTAGGGACTTGCCCAACTATGAGGCTACCGTGAAGTGGTGGGTAAGCCCGTCATTTTGTCCATTATTATGCGAAAAACCTCATATTGCAAAATGTATTGCAAAATGTATTATTATTTGAATTAGTAATGTTTGAATAATGCACTTGCACTTGTTCTCTTTGTGCTTTGTGTGTGGCACTACAGGTCTCAGCAAGGTAGTGCCTCTCATTACTAGCAGTTAGGGTGTGCAGTCTAGGGCACCTTCCCTACAGGACCATAAAATTTAGCAGGCAAAGGAGGCAAAAGATGGTATAATGCCTAACTTACAGCCACACCACCCATATTGTCCTTTTAATGATTAAATGCTCCCCGGCATCCACTGTTATTAGGTGATTAGAGCCTTTTTGTCCTACTGGACAAAATATTTATGATAAAATGGGATAACTTGCAAATAGGCAAGGCTACTAGATTGTAAGCTCCTCAGAGCAGGGCTCTCTTTCCTCTTGTTGTCAAAAGCCTCTTCTCGACACATTTCACTTACAGCCCTCTCCTACTCAGCGACCATCTTTACCGCTCTTTCTCCTGCTGGTAAAGGCTCATCACTATACATGGCCAACCAGTTCCTAGTAGTACGATGATCACTCACTCACTGCATCTAAGCTGTATTATGTTTTGAGAATTGTGGTGCTCTTTGTTACCTGTACTCTATTTTTGTTATTTATTTACTGTAATGTTAAGTTTTGTCTCCCTGTACTGTCCTTTGCACTGCAAAACACTTGTGTGTGCCTTATAATTAAAATGTAATAATAATAATAATTATATAATAATAATAATAATAATAATAGGCAGTCCTCTCAATCTGCAATAAGATAACAAAGACTGTATACTAACAAAGTACTGTAAACCAAAAAAGGAGCCAGCGGTTGTATGCACCAGGAAGGGTTTTTGTGTTATTTGTGTTTTGACTTCTAAGCACAAGGCGTTGCAACTAGAGATGAACGTATTCTAAACCTAACACTTACCCCCCCCCCCACCTGAACATCACTTTCCAAGCCCGAATTCGAGTCTGGCTCGGGACTTCCTGTCAGACTCGGAAACCAGAAAGAGGCAAAACGTCATCATCCCGCTGTCAGATTCTCGCAGGTTTTGGATTCCATATAAGGAGCCGCGCGTCGCCACCATTTTCACTCCAGTCCTGGGGAGTGTAGCGGGAGGACGTGTCTCTCTCCTCAGTGTCTGTCTGTGCGGTAAAGTGGTGTGGTGACCTGCTCTTATGTGTCATTACAGTGCTGTCTTGTGCTGCATCATTCCAGTGGTGGTGTCTTGTGCTGCATCAGTCCAGTCACAGTGGTGTGTCCTGTGCTGCCATAAGTCTAGTGCTGCAGTATAAGTCCAGTGCAGTGGTGCTGTGTTGTGCTGCATCAGTCCAGTGGTTGTGTCCTGTACTGCCATAAGTCCAGTGGTGGTGTCCTGTGCTGCCATAAGTCCAGTACTGCTGCTGTATAAGTCCAGTGCAGTGGTGCTGTGTTGTGCTGCATCAGTCCAGTGGTGGTGTCCTGTGCTGCCATAAGTCCAGTGGTGGTGTCCTGTGATGCCATAAGCCCAGTACTGCTGCTGCATAAGTCCAGTGCAGTGGTGGTGTCCTATGCTGCCATAAATCCAGTGGTGGTGTCCTGTGCTGCCATAAGTCCAGTGCTGCTGCCGCCAAATAAGTCCAATGGTAATGCTGTATAAGTCCAGTCCAGTGGTACTGCCGGATAAGTCCAGTGGTTCTGCCATATAAGTCAAGTCCAGTGGTACTGCCGTATAAGTCCAGTGATACTGCCGTTTAAGTCCAGTGGTGCAGCCATATAAGTTCAGGGGTACTGCCGTATAAGTCCAGTGGCCATGTCCTGTGCTGTATATTATTTACTCCAAATAAAGGGGTTATTAATATTTAATCCACAATTTTTTTTACAGGGTTTGCCCTGTGTGGTTTAGGGGTACGCTCTTCTGTGCCACGCATATTGTTATATACAGTAACTCCGTCCAAATAAAAGGGTTATTATTATCCAAATAATTTTTACAGGCTTTGTGTGTGTGTGGTTTAGGGGTACACTCTCCTGTGCCACCAATATTGTGCATGTATTACATCTGTGCAAATTCCAGCACATCCCATGTTTAGTCATCCAGCTACCTCATTGCACTTCTTTTTCTTCTTTGCATCATGTGCTGTTTGGGGCCTAGTTTTTTAAAGTGCCATCCTGTCTGACACTGCAGTGCCACTCCTAGATGGGCCAGGTGTTTGTCCCGCACCCTTGTGTCGCTTAGCTAAGTCATCCAGCTACCTTGGTGCAACCTTATGGCCTAAAAACAATTTTGTGAGGTGTGAGGTATTCAGAATACACTGGAAATAAGTGGAAATGAATGTTATTGAGGTTAATAATACCATAGGATCAAAATTACTCCCAAATTCTGTGATTTTATGTGTTTTTATTTAAAAAAAAATCATCCAGATCCAAAACCAAAATCAAAACCCGAAAGTGCCCTCCGCACATCTCTAGTTGCAACCAGAAGTTAGGGATTCCGAACAACTCTATTCTAAGTGCAGGGCAAAAAATGATAGGAATGGGATTTATTTTTATAATTCATTTTTTTTCTTAATCCACGTGCAAGTGGATACTTGTACCCAAGGGCATAGCTACCATAGGTGCAAAGAGCGCAGCTGCTATGGGGCCCAGAGCAATGAGGGGCCACCTTCCCTGTCCCTGTTACGTGTGTTATGTACAAGGTCGTAGCTACCACTGGCGTATTTATAATGGGTGCAGTGTGTGCGGTGCACACGGGCCCCTGAGTCCAGAGGGGGCCCACACCGCACACACTGCACCCATTTCTTCTATACTTACCTTTCTGGCATCCATCGGTGACTGTGTGTGGGCCCCCTCCTCTCCTGTAGCCGTCACCGCCGCTGTTAGTGCACTGAGTGCTAGAGACTCTGGCACAGTACCAGAGTCTACAGCGCACGTGCAGGACTCCAGAAAGATGGCGCGGCGGCCATTCTTCAGAGTCCTGCGCATGTGCTGTAGACTCTGAAACTGTGCCATAGTCTCAGCGTTGGCAGCGGTGGACAGTGGCGGTGATGGCTACACGAGAGGAGGGGGCCCACACGGAGTCTGCACATGGGTCACCTCCTCTCTAGAAATGCAGCTGGTAGCTACCATAAGTGCAGGGAGTGTAGCTGCTATGGGGCACAGAGCTAAGAGGGTCACCTTCCCTGTCTATGTTATGTGTGATATATAGACAAGGGTGTAGCTACCATAAGTGCAGGGAGTGTAGCTGCTATGAGGCACAGAGCTAAGAGGGTCACCTTCCCTGTCTCTGTTACGTGTGATATATAGACAAGGGTGTAGCTACCATAAGTGCAGGGAGTGTAGCTGCTATGAGGCACAGAGCTAAGAGGGTCACCTTCCCTGTCTCTGTTACGTGTGATATATAGACAAGGGTGTAGCTACCATAAGTGCAGGGAGTGTAGCTGCTATGGGGCACAGAGCTAAGAGGGTCACCTTCCCTGTCTCTGTTACGTGTGATATATAGACAGGGGTGTAGCTACCATAAGTGCAGGGAGTGTAGCTGCTATGAGGCACAGAGCTAAGAGGGGCCACCTTTCCTGTCAAACTTGCATGTGTTAAATACATTTTTCACAATTGGACCTACTCATTGTAATGTGGCATAAAATGAACTGAAGGACATTATAATGCCACATAATATAAACTGGGGCACTGTCATGTGGCACAATATGAAGTAAGAGCACTGTAATGAGACATAATATGAACTAAGGGCCCTGTATGTCATAATGAGAATTGGGAGGGGGGGGGGGGGATACAGTGTTGCATAATGTGCATTAGCAGCCCTACAATGTGACATAACGTGATCTATTGCACTACTATGGTTCATAAAACAAAACCCAGGGCACTACTATGAGGCATAACAATAAAGGAAGGCAGTACTCTGGTTCAGAAAATAAACTGGGGCACTATTATGGGGCATAAAATTAACAAATGCTGTGGAGAGGTGTCTCTCTAGAAGCATAGGTACAGGGGCCCTTCAAAATGTTGCTATGTGGCCAACAAAGTTCTGGCTACATCTCTGCTTGTACCTGCAATAATTTGTTAGTTCTTGGTGTTTATGCTGTATAAGCTGACCATGTATACCAAGATATGTTTTTCCTGTTAAGACCCTTGATCACAATGGTCAACCAAGTGTATAATAGCCTAACAGAAGCCCAGGGGGCTTATTTTTAATAGCCTGTGAGCTGACCACTCTGCAGAAATTCCATCGAGTCTGCCCTTATTTTTAAAGCAGATATCATTTAAAAGGCAAAACCAAATTTGTTTTGCCTTTTAAATGATTGCTGCTTTAAAAATATGGGCAGCCTCACCAGAATTTCTGCAGAGCAGGCAACTCACAGGCTAGTACATAAGCCCCCAGAAGTGGAAATGCAGACAGGAGGCATGCAGACAGGAGGCATAACTAAAGATATACAAAATGGGGGTAATTCCAATTTGTTCGCAGCAGAATTTTTTTTTAGCAGTTGGGCAAAACCATGTGCACTGCAGGGGGGGGGGGAGATATAACATTTGCAGAGAGAGTTAGATTTGGGTGGGTTATATTGTTTCTGTGCAGGGTAAATACTGGCTGCTTTATTTTTACACTGCAATTTAGATTGCGGATTGAACTCACCACACCCAAATCTATCTCTCTCTGCACATGTTATATCTGCCTCCCCTGCAGTGCACATGGGTGGTCATTTCGAGTTGATCACTCGTTAATTTTTTTTCGCAACGGAGCGATTAGTCACTAATGCGCATGCGCAATGTCCGCAGTGCGACTGCGCCAAGTAAATTTGCTATTAAGTTAGGTATTTTACTCACGGCATTACGAGGTTTTTTCTTCGTTCTGGTGATCGTAGTGTGATTGACAAGAAGTGGGTGTTTCTGGGCGGAAACTGGCCGTTTTATGGGTGTGTGCGAAAAAACGCTGCCATTTCTGGGAAAAACGCGGGAGTGTCTGAAGAAATGGGGGAGTGTCTGGGCGAACACTGGGTGTGTTTGTGACGTCAAACCAGGAACGAAACTGACTGAACTGATCGCAGTGGCAGAGTAAGTCTCGAGCTACTCAGAAACTGCTAAGAACTGTCTATTCGCAAAGCTGCTAATCTTTCGTTCGCAAATCTACTATGCTAAGATTCACTCCCAGTAGGTGGCGGCTTAGCTTGTGCAAAGCTGCTAAAAGCAGCTTGCGAGCGAACAACTCGGAATGAGGGCCATGGTTTTTCCCAATTGCTAACAAAGTTCCTACTGCGATCAACTTGGAATTACCCCCATAGATCTAATGTTTTATACAGTCTGTGAGATATTGTGTACAAGTTAACAAATACAGTAAATAGGTATTTTAAAATGAGATATGATTACTGATCTTTTACTGTTCTACCAAGTTAATTCATTTTTAATTAGAAAATATGTTATTTTATATTCTTTTACTTTAGAAAAATAATTAAAAACAAAATAAGGGTTACCCACATGCATGAAGTTTACTGAGGCCATAAATACTATATTTTGGGTATGAATTTGATTAACCATTGATTCCCTTATATTTCTGATAATGCTTGGAAAATGTTTATTCTAAAGTATACAATGTACTGGAAAAGACATAACCCATTGAATTATCTTGATATATCTCTGCCTTGTTTGCTCTCTACGTTGTATCTGAAGTTTTACTTCTCAGACCACAAAATTAAAGGAGACCACAAATGCGTCTGCTGTCTTCTCAAGATTTATGTAGGTTTCTAAATGTTTTACATTAATAAGCATTATCCAAGTGGTCTGCCTGTCTCCTCACCACCAAAATGCATCAGACTGACCATTAAAAAGCCACAACGTGAACTGCAAATAACTAAGCTCTGTTTCCCAGCAGTTTCAGAAGCTGACCACTTTTAGCTTTTTAATAGTAGAAAAAATAAAACAACTTATGTAGAGATAACAAAAGTACAGATATATAAACAACACACACAGACACACACAGACACACACAGACACACACACACACACACACACACACACACACACACACACACACACACACGAATAAACAGATGACTGAACTGACAAGTTTTCTTACAGGTGTCAGACATAATGAAATATTAATTGTTGCCATATAGATACATTTTAAACGGAATTTGTAAGTTGCACGTAGGGACCAGAGGTGGCTTCTACCTTGGTGGAGGAGAAATGCTGCTGGTGATGCTGCCGGGCCTCCGCCACCTTGTCACCACCGCCTGGGTCCCGGCACCTGTACTATGTACAGTTCACAGATGACAGGGTCTGGTGCATGCGCAGTAGCTGTGACGTACTGCGAATGCTCAAAACCCAAACTTCTATGGACTGCATCGGCTGCAGTGCATGGAGGTTGGCTATGACTGATGAGGCAGGAAGTTGGCTTCCTACAGGAAGCTAGATCTCTGCCTATCGCAGCTGGGCTAACAGTCCCAGAGGGAGGAAATACAGTACCTCCCAATGGGACTGCCTGTAGTGTGTGTGACTGACAGGTAGAACTTTACAACAGGAAGTCGCTGACAGTCACAGTGAAGCCAGTGCAGTCTCACGGACTGCATCTGGCTTCACTGTGTCAAAGTCAGAAAAATATCTCTATGCACACTACCATATTTGCACCTCACACAGGTCCGTGCTGCGCATGCGTACGCTCTCCCGTACGTGCGCATACTCACAGTCGCGGGCACCCGCAGGCGCACGGTATGCGTATTTACGGTAGAGTTTATGTGATCGTAGCGTGCGACTCAATCGTTACATATTTTCACTATATAATGTATTTTGTAGATCATGGTCCCTTTGATAGATTCTGAAAGTTTGGTTAATATAGAATGTTCATGAACAGAGAAATCCCTCTTTGTTTGATATCCATCGGAAGAATATTTAATTAGAAATATTCCGGTGTTGGTTTGAAGCAGATCAATCGCTCGTGCGAATAGTTATGGACATAAGAAGTTTATGAACATTTACTTTATTTGCACTTTATTACCCATGCGGCGGGAAACCCAGTTTCCCTCTCACCTGAGCTGTTGGAAATAGTCACAGCCCACCTGTATGAATCAACCTATGACCTTTTGTTATAATGCGAAGCCGAATTCCTGTGTCCAATGAACAATGAGATTGTAGGGACCATTGAATTGCATTGTGTGTGGGGCATAAATAGGAAGGCCGATCACATCCAGCTCTCACTCTTCAACGGTTATCATTGCTGAAAATCGGGAGCTGGATGTCCAGAGGCGCATGCGATCGTTTCCTTTGTGCGTAAGTTTTTCTCCGTAATCATACTGTTTCTCTCTTGTTATTATGGGCCATATCTCTCTCTCCTCCTCTTTCTCTCTTATTTTCTCTTAAATAGTAATTGTATTATATTTCCTGTGTAGTTATCTGGTTAGGTAGTCTATGTTATATTGTAGTGTATGATTTGTATTTGTATTAATTCTTTTTGCAAGTATATCATTCAAAATATATACATATTAGGCGTTGGACCCTAAGCCCAGGTATCTGTGTATTTCTTATAGTGTCTAGTATTCTCAGAGCGTCGGTGACGCTCAAACAGCTTTTAAGTTAATCAGGTTACACAAGGTTGCATCTACACACTATCACTACACTAAGGATTTGCTGCATAATATACTGTTTATGGTTTAGATTTAAAGGTTTAACATAGTGAGCGTCAGCGCCGCTGGTGATCTCCTCGTGGTCCCGAGCGTCCGCTACGCTATAGCGAATCATTACGTTAGTCAGCAGCCAATAACGTGCCTGCCTGTGATCTCTTGGCCGTGAGTGAACGTGACGCTTGAGCGTCTCGATCACGGCAAAGCGATTGTTACGCAACTAGCGTACCCTTACGGTACTTCATACGTAGATAGCGTACAGTGTTCTTAGACCTCATAAAGGGTATTATATACGATAAATATTTAGCTTTATCAATTGGGGGCTCGTCCTGTCCTTCACATATCTGCACTAGGTAATTTCAGCAGACATTATCCAGCAGCAAAGGGCGGGAGATCATATTCCTCGTAGTGCTGTTTGGATAAGCGTCTGCTTCTCTTAGTAAAGGGTGCTGAAGGAATCCGGGAACCGGAGGTAAGAACAAAACAATAGTGTCTTTTTAAAACTGTTTATTTTTTTTTCTGTCTTGCGTACACACGCACGCACATATATATCTGCATTTCTTTTTCATTTGTGTATTTTCGTATATCACTCTTCTGTTTGCCAGTTTTATAGTTGATAAACGTGCTAAGAAAGATTTGTCACTATTTTATAGTTTAAGAGTAAAGGTAACATAGTTAAAGTATAGACAAACACACAGTTTTGCCTGGAAGATAAGGCGAAGTCAGTGTGGTGTGCGGTAGATGATAAAGGATCATCTACATTGATAAACGTATAAATTGTGTTACGGTGGATCTTTGCTTTGCGTACACGTGTCTCTAACAAAAGACTGAGACTTGCGTACGCAATCCAAGGGCCGAGGCACGCAGCGTATATTACGCAACGGAGCGTACGGGTACGCCCACGTAACTCAAATCACAAGTTTTTTTTCTCTCCTCTCAACGCGATAAGTAACGCCACGCGGTAAATAACGCCAGGCGATAAATCGCACAAATTTATTTTTTTTTTAATTCGAAATTTAAATTAATAGATCCTTCTCCTAATTTGTAACACATCTGGTCTAAAGAGAAATTTCTGCGCAGAAATAGAAATAGAAACAAAAGTGTACATGTGGTGAGTGAGTGTGTTGTATACAATTTTAAAGGTTGAACCACAAGAAAAGTCGAGTTCTCGTGAGGTACATGCGTGTAAGTGACGTACATGGTGGCTAGGGAGGCATCCCTGGTTAAATATACAATTTGAGCATTAGAGTGTAGCAGACCAGGAGGTCATACTGTAACAGACCAGGAGGTCATAGCAGACCAGCAGGTTCAGGTACAGCAGACAAGGAAGTCCGCTATACAGTCCACAGGCACAACACCAAGAAAGGGTTGGTGCAACACCCATATAGGCCATACAAGCTCTTGCTGAAGGAATTCGCAGCCGCAATTTTCGATTCCACTGGTCGCTCCGTACAAAAGATTAGTTGCTTATGTGCTGAACGACTGTACCGCACGTAATTGTGTACATTAGTAAACCTGACCGGTACTATTTGTGTACGAAGGTCATAAACGCTATTTGTACATTCTAACGTGATTTGTGTAATTTTTTTTATTTTAAGGGAAGTTCGCTGCTCACTCAGGAACTATCCAGCAACCAATAGTTACTGGAAAGAGTAAGTGTTCTTCGGAGCACCCTCACAGAATCCAGTAAATAGAGGTTCAGGTCGCAGGGGCCCTAGGTCGAGTACGCCAGCACCATATCGGTGTGATCAGGTCGTATTGGTCGGCGTGGGCGAGTGAGTGGGGTACTCGGTAAACCGCCACCGTCAGCCTATTTTGGACATTTGGTTTGCGTAAGGGTTGGTTGAATAAAGCAACACCTTCGAACTATGGGGGCCACTTGTTCAGGTAGGGGGCGATCAACCTCGGTTCGGGTTGATTCAGTGAACCGACCAATTGGGTCGGCAAGGTATGTAATGTGTGAGAAATACGGAAGTCACACAGAAGCTTTATGTGATGAATGGGAGAGAATGACAGTACATGACGGGGAGAAATTCCCAAGAGTAGGTAGCTTCAGCACAGAAGTGTTAACGAATTTAAGGAGAAGGATATGTCTCATTAAATCAGCAAAGAGACGAATCAAGCATTATGATTATTTGCAGTTGTGGCAACAGGAGGGTGACATACAGAGAGGATTGGCTCAGGCGGCGGGATCTGGCTCAATCAGAAAACTGATAGCCACGGCCCCACCGCCACCATACATATCAGGAGAGAAATTGGTTGCGGAGAATGACGCACTAAGGTGTAACACACAAACACTTAGCAACTGTGTAAATGTTAAAGATAATGTTAACCAATTAACCAATGCAAGTATTAACCCGTGCAAGTTGTACCCTGTTTTGAACTTTCCTCAGGAGTGTGATCAAGAAGACGAATCGGCAACAATTTCAGCGCTCTCTCTAGCAGCCACCATAGCAGAGACCACAGTAGGCACAGCTCCACCCACGAGATTAGTAACAAAGGCCCCTAGCGGAGGGATAGGTGAGGTCGTATCTACAGGTAAGTACGGCACCATACACTATGCTGAAGCCATTTCACCACAGGTTGTAGAACCCACACAGAGTGATGTTGTTAGAGTTACTCCTGTTAGGGTAATAGCTGTTCCAAATGGGAAAACTGACACATCAGGAGTCACCCCTGTGAGGAACATTGCCATGTATAGCCCATTTTCCAGAATGGAATTAAGGACCATAGTGTCTGAATTCCCTGACCCTAGAAAAGACTTAGTTGCCAGTCAAAAATACATCAGAGACTTAGGTAACACTGTAGAGCCCAACAATAAAGACTGGCAGATATTGCTGAGAGCATGTTTTCCCTCCAATGTTGACGCAACTCAATTTTTAGCTGATTGCGGATTAGATCAGGATGTACCTCTTACAGATGTGTACAACAAAGACAATGTAAAAAGAATAAACTTGCAGTTAAAAGAGTATTTCCCAGCGGTAGTCAGATGGAACAAGATATTCTCCATTAAACAGAAGGAGTCAGAGACAGCTGCAGAGTATTTTCACAGAGCATTATCAGAAATGGCAAAATACACAGGCATAGAGGACATTAAAACAAACATAAACCATCGAGAAGTAGCAGTATCGGTACTGATGGATGGTTTAAAAGAATCATTAAAGACTAGGGTACAGACCACACAACCATGTTGGCGAGGTCTGTCTGTGGCTACTTTGAGAGAGGCTGCTATTGATCACGATAGGAACATCACCAGACACAGGGAACAACAAAGTGATAAGTTAATGGCAGTAAGTATACAGGCCCTGACCACAAAACAGCCTGTGTTAACATCACCAAACCCTGTGGGTAAGTCAAATGTGGTAACATGTTATTTTTGTCACAGACAGGGACACTTTGCACGAGACTGTAGATCGAGAAATGTACAAAAATCTTATCAACCCCCTAGACAACGACACGACACACGACATTGGGAGCAAGGTCCGCAGAAACGGAGTTATGAGCCACATGCAGGGGAAACAAAAAGATACCCCCCAAACAGAGATTGGCAAACCTCTGGTAGTTCCCAGCTAACTCCCTCACAAGTAGTTGCTGCCAGCGGGATTCAGGGAGGTCACCATACCCAATAGGGGTGTGGCCATACCTGTAATCTGCAGCCAGTAAAATTGATTGCAAGCCTTGGAAGTGAACCAGAAATTGCAATCAATGTAGCTGGTAAATCATTAAACTTTCTTGTAGACACAGGGGCGGCCAAATCAGTGATAAATTCGACAGTGGGCATGAGGACCACTGGTAGGACAATTCCAGCCGTGGGAGTAACAGGAGTAGTCCAGCATTACCCTATTAGCAAACCAGCAGAGATTACAATAGGGCCTTTACATACCAAGCATTCCTTTTTGCTGGCTGCATCGGCACCGACCAATCTCCTGGGAAGAGACTTACTGTGTAAAATGGGGTGCGTCATTTATTGTACTCCTGAAGGTGTATTCTTGGACATACCTGAGAATCACGCTCAGGAAGTACGAGACATGTTAGACTCCCCGTCAAAATTAATGTCACATACCATTATGACAAATAGGACTCCCTCCCAAGTAGAAGAAATGACATCTCAGATACCAGAGTCACTTTGGACAAAAGATGGACAGGACACTGGATTAATGGCAAACGTAGCTCCGGTAGTTGTACAAGTAAAATATGGTAGGATAGCTCCAAAAATCCCACAGTACCCTCTGAAGCCAGAGGTGGAGTTAGGAGTTTACCCAGTAATAGAGCGCTTGCTACAACAGGGCATTCTGGTAAGAACGTCCAGCACTGCTAATAGTCCCATCTTCCCTGTGAAAAAGAGTGGGGGGAGGGGTTACAGGCTAGTGCAGGATCTAAGGGGGATTAACAAAATAGTTGAGAGTCAGTTCCCCGTAGTGCCAAATCCAGCTGTCATCCTAATGCAAATCCCTCCCACTGCGAAATTTTTCACTGTTATTGACCTCTGCTCCGCTTTCTTTTCGGTACCTCTGCACCCTGACAGTCAATATTTGTTTGCATTTACATACAGAGGAGTCCAATACACATGGACTCGATTACCACAAGGATTCATAGATAGCCCAAGTATATTTTCTCAGGCTTTGCATGATTGTTTACAGTCTTTCCAACCAGTGAGTGGATCAGTATTAATACAGTACGTGAATGATCTACTACTGTGTTCTGATTCATTGGAGGCATCCCTGAAGGATACGAAACAGCTCCTGTTTCATCTTTCAGGCACAGGACACAAGGTTTCCAAAGACAAGTTGCAATTATGCCAAACTAAGGTAAAATATTTGGGACACTGTTTAACACAAGGACTGAGACACCTGACCGCTGATAGAATTCAAGCAATTAGAGACATGACTCTGCCACAAACCCAGCAACAGATCAGAACATTTTTAGGAATGTGTGGGTATTGCCGTAATTGGATCCCAGGGTTTTCCATTTTAGCGTTACCTTTGCAGGAGATGGTCTCCTCAAACAAACCTGATCGTATTTCGCATACAGACGAGTCTGAGGCAGCATTTGAGAGACTTAAACAGTGCCTAACGCAGGCACCAGCATTAGGTATGCCGGACTATGGGAAACCCTTTGAACTATACGGAACAGAAAGTGCTGGTTGCGCGGCAGGCGTACTAACCCAAAAGCACGGTGATGCCAGCAGGCCAGTAGCATATTACAGCGCTCAGCTAGACACGGTAGCGCGATCCCTCCCCACATGCTTGCGAAGCGTTGCTGCGATAGCATTGCTAGTAACGAAAAGCGAAGACGTCGTGCTAGGTCACAACCTCACAATTCATACACCACATGCAGTGTCAGCCTTGTTAAATTCTGCCCAAACCAGGCACGTCTCATCAGCGCGGTTTACAAGATGGGAATTGGCACTAATGGCCCCCGTAAACATCACCATAAGGAGATGCAGTGCATTAAATCCTGCAACATATCTCCCAGGTGTGCCTGGACAGGCACAAAGGGTGGAGGATGAGAGTGGTGGGGAAGGAGGATTTAATACAAAGGAAGACACTCATGATTGTATGGAATATTTGACCCAAAATTTTACCGCAAGGCCTGACATCAGTGACAACCCACTGGAAGATGCAGAACTTACGTTCTACACGGACGGTAGTTGTCATAGACAGTCAGACTCGGGAGACTTGTGTACTGGATACGCAGTCGTAGATGACCAAGGCACCATAGAAGCGGAACCGCTAGGCCCACCTCACTCAGCCCAGGTTGCTGAACTGGTCGCCCTAACCAGAGCATGTGAATTGGCTAAGGGCAAATCAGCCAATATCTACACCGACTCTAGATACGCATTCGGGGTAGTCCATGATTTCGGAGCCCTATGGCGCCTCAGAAATTTCATGACGGCAGCTGGTACACCGGTAGCGCATGCAGCTCACATAAAAAGGCTTCTAACAGCGATACAGGAACCCGACAGAGTGGCTGTTATCAAATGTAAAGCACATACATATAGCCAAGACCCAGTATCGCTTGGTAACAGCCGAGCAGACGAAGCGGCTAAATTAGCAGCTGGTACCCCCAGACAGACAGACACCACACAATTGATGGTATTTAATACCATCAACACACAGAAGTTGTGTGAAATGCAAAATTTGTGTTCCACACAGGAAAAGGCAGTCTGGAAGGCAAAGGGATATGGCCAGGAGTCCTCAGGACTCTGGACGGATGGACATGGTAAACCAGTGGCCCCCAGAGCATATCTTCCGTGTTTGGCTGAAGCAGCTCACGGGCTGACTCATCTAGGCAAGGAAGGGATGTGCAAGTTGGTAAGAGCATATTGGTGCGCCCCAGGATTCTCCTCTCATGCGAGTAAAAGAGCCATGTCATGCCTTACCTGTTTGAGAAAGAATATTGGAAAGGCAATACCTACAGAACCATCCCATATCCCACCTGCCGGCGGCCCTTTCCAGGTAATACAGATTGACTTCATTCAATTACCCCCTTGTCGAAATTTGAAATATGTACTTGTTTGTATAGATGTTTTCTCAAATTGGGTCGAAGCATTTCCGGCGGCCACAAATACCGCTATGTTTACTGCTAAGAAAATTGTGCAGGAATTTGTATGTAGATATGGTATCCCCAGAATTATCGAAAGTGATAGGGGTACCCATTTTACAGGTGATGTCTTTCAAGGAATGTGTAAATTGATGGGAATTGATAGCAAGCTGCATACTCCATACCGTCCACAGGCGAGTGCGAAAGTGGAAAGAGTGAACAGCACTATTAAAAATAAACTGAGTAAAGTGATGGCAGAGACAGGATTGACATGGCCAGAAGCTTTACCCATTGTACTGTACAGCATCAGAACCACTCCCAGGTCCCCTCTTAATCTGTCTCCCTTTGAAATCTTGTTTGGTCGACAACCGCATGTCATGATTAACCCTCAGGATGATTTGAAGTGTAACAATGAAGTGACTGTAAAATACTTGATTAACATGAGTAAACAGTTAAGGAATCAAAATGATAATCTGAAGTTAGTGATTCCTGATTTACCAGATAGTAATTGTCATGACATTGAACCTGGGGATTATGTAATGATACGGAATTTTCTACGCTCAGGTTGCCTTATTGACAGATGGGAAGGACCATACCAGGTCTTATTGACTAGCACTACAGCATTGAAGGTTGCTGAGAGAGAGACTTGGGTTCATTCGTCCCACTGTAAGAAGGTCGTTGATCCAGAGAAGTCCTGTGATAAGGAACAGACGGTAGAGGTTGTATCACTAGAGTGTCTGTTCCAGGAGGACTAAGGCGGCACCTAAGCATCGAGAACCACAAGATCAAAAGCAGTTGTCGATCCCCTGTTCCCTTTTATTGTTTTTCTCCACTTCCCATCCCCTCTCCCTCAAATTATTTTTCCCCCCTTCTCATTCTTCTTCGTCTCCTCCTAAGATGGACTTGCCTCAAGAGACTGTGATCCGGATTTTCCTGTTGACCATGATGTTGACCAGAGCAGTCTGTTCCGGCGAGAGTACCATGGAGTTCGAGAGAGGTTCTGGAATGGGTTCTGATGACAGAAATGGAGGCGTAGTTTTCCGAGAACAACATAATCAACAAGCAAAGGCGAGTATCAGAAAACGATCCGATAGCATTGACCATAGAAGGAATTGTGAAGGATTGTTAGCTGAAGAAAACTGTATCTGTCGGCTCTGTAACAATGTCATTGAGGATGGGTGCATAAAGAAATGCCAATCCAGTTTTAATATCCATATGGACCGGCATCCATTGAGTGACTATCACTCCTTAGTGGGTAGTGTGTTAAATAAAACAGATTGTTGGGTATGCTCTCAAGTACCTCAAGGTCATAGCAAATCAGGGCTAGTACCATTTCCTTTAACGATAGGGGAGGTACTTGAGTTATGTGGTGGGAGACCGGTGGACAGAAGGTTTAATATCTCCAGTCCTCCTAGTTTGAAGCTCCACCAATACCATGTGGATAGGTCCCTATTATGTTTCAACATCTCCAATCCCCGAAAGCCGGGAAATTGGGAAGTGTCATGGAGTAACCAAACCATGACCTTTTCGCATAGAGCAGATAGAATGCCTACAGATACAGAGCTTGTACGCCACATAGCCAGTAGAGGAAAATCTTTCCGGTATAGGTATACCTTAGGAAATAGGATTACTAGAGTTGGAGAAATATCACCAGGATACTGTGCACATATCGTACAACCTGATACGTGTACTAAGCAGATGGAAGAATTAGGGTTAGGAGATTTCACATGGAAGGTGTGTAATATGGTTATGTCCTACTCCGTCCCATATGTTCTCCCCGATGATGCATATTTCATATGCGGGAGAAAGGCGTACAAGTGGCTTGCCCCAAACTCTGAAGGATTGTGTTATATTGGAAAAGTACTGCCTGAAGTAATGACTGTATCACATGACAAAATGAAAGACATACACCGTGGTGCCCAAGCTCCTTATACTCACACCCATTACGAGCACGTTGTTAAAAGGCACCTGATAGAGAAGACAGAGCATCCGGCCTCTGATCTGATAAGTGAATCCACCGGGATTCAATTCTTAATCGCGTTAGATTTCACCCGCACCGCTAGAGGAGTGCTGAATTATAAATACATTTCTGCGCTCGCAAATTTGTTAGATAATATCACTGAAATGTATGATGACACGTTTAGGTATACTGGAAGGGAACTTCAGGCTTATAAAACAGAACTGGTACAGCATAGAATGGTTCTTAATTACCTCACAGCAGTGACAGGCGGATATTGTGTCACACTGGCAACACAATACGGCGTGAAATGTTGCACATATATTACAAATAGCACAGAGGATCCGGTCGAGGTCATAGACCAAAAGATGGACGATATTCTCCAATGGAAGTGGGAATTTCGCAGGAGACACAATCTCACTCTTGCTGCTGTAGGTAATGAGCTGACTGGTTGGGTGTCATGGTTGAACCCGCGAAATTGGTTTTCTGGTTTAGGAGACTGGGCTCAAGGAGTCATAATGGATGTTGGGAAGTTTCTCCTATGTATCTTAGGTGTTGTCATATCGATTGGATTGATATTTAGATGCGGTCAGGCTTTAATGAAGTGCAATCATCGTACTAGGGTAATGAGTTTAAGGAGTGAGGAAACTGTAATTCCAATGGACTTGATTTATGACCCAAATGTAGAAACAATGATGTGATGAAAATGCGATTTCTACGGTCCGTTTCTTTCACCTGTTTTTCCGTTTCCTCCAAGGTAACAAGACCCACTTGGACGAGGAATTTGAGCCGATATACAGACAACAGAGGGTTTAAAGAAGAAGTTTGACAACCTGATACACAGATTTTTGATGAACTATGCCATGGATCCCCAGTTTCCCTAGAAATTTTAAAATTACGCTAGCCCAACACTTTTGTAAATCTAATGGACATTGACAGCTTTGCTCGCACCTTATGAGCAAAAGCACAAAGAAGACTGCATTCAACAGACACCAAACAAGACCTCAATCGACGAATGTACATTTACCTGACATAGAATACCACCGCATTTACCGTAATTATGTCTTTTCTTCATTTCTACAACCCTCAGGTAATGACACACATAGTCGATAGGGAATACAGGCACAGATATCAGCAATCACATATCTCCCCCATTCATGTATCATCAACTAAAATGTGCTCCCCCATTTTGTTACAACCAAAGCCGAAAAGAGCTCGGTAAAGTTTGACAGCCCATCCACAGACCCGTACCACGGGATAAGAAGGAATTCAAATGTATACTTCGCAATACCTCGAAGCTTGATTTAAAACACGTACGGCACGATGATACATGACCCCCAAGCACGGATTCATACACACATGCTTCTGCTATCTCACTAGGTCATACCCTTTTCCTACCATCTCCTCTCCTCCCTTACCCAACCATGTAAATGTATTAACCCCTAACATATATTTTTCTCTTTTTGAAATGTTTTCAGGAAGTGGCAGTTATTGTTGACTGCCAAAGGGTGGACTGTCAAAGTCAGAAAAGTATCTCTATGCACACTACCATATTTGCACCTCACACAGGTCCGTGCTGCACATGCGTACGCTCTCCCGTACGTGCGCATACTCACAGTCGCGGGCACCCGCAGGTGCACGGTATGCGTATTTATGGTAGAGTTTATGTGATCGTAGCGTGCGACTCAATCGTTACATATTTTCACTATATAATGTATTTTGTAGATCATGGTCCCTTTGATAGATTCTGAAAGTTTGGTTAATATAGAATGTTCATGAACAGAGAAATCCCTCTTTGTTTGATACGAAGGGTCAGACAGGAGTAATACAGTGGTGTTTAGTATCCATCGGAAGAATATTTAATTAGAAATATTCCGGTGTTGGTTTGAAGCAGATCAATCGCTCGTGCGAATAGTTATGGACATAAGAAGTTTATGAACATTTACTTTATTTGCACTTTATTACCCATGCGGCGGGAAACCCAGTTTCCCTCTCACCTGAGCTGTTGGAAATAGTCACAGCCCACCTGTATGAATCAACCTATGACCTTTTGTTATAATGCGAAGCCGAATTCCTGTGTCCAATGAACAATGAGATTGTAGGGACCATTGAATTGCATTGTGTGTGGGGCATAAATAGGAAGGCCGATCACATCCAGCTCTCACTCTTCAACGGTTATCATTGCTGAAAATCGGGAGCTGGATGTCCAGAGGCGCATGCGATCGTTTCCTTTGTGCGTAAGTTTTTCTCCGTAATCATACTGTTTCTCTCTTGTTATTATGGGCCATATCTCTCTCTCCTCCTCTTTCTCTCTTATTTTCTCTTAAGTAGTAATTGTATTATATTTCCTGTGTAGTTATCTGGTTAGGTAGTCTATGTTATATTGTAGTGTATGATTTGTATTTGTATTAATTCTTTTTGCAAGTATATCATTCAAAATATATACATATTAGGCGTTGGACCCTAAGCCCAGGTATCTGTGTATTTCTTATAGTGTCTAGTATTCTCAGAGCGTCGGTGACGCTCAAACAGCTTTTAAGTTAATCAGGTTACACAAGGTTGCATCTACACACTATCACTACACTAAGGATTTGCTGCATAATATACTGTTTATGGTTTAGATTTAAAGGTTTAACATAGTGAGCGTCAGCGCCGCTGGTGATCTCCTCGTGGTCCCGAGCGTCCGCTACGCTATAGCGAATCATTACGTTAGTCAGCAGCCAATAACGTGCCTGCCTGTGATCTCTTGGCCGTGAGTGAACGTGACGCTTGAGCGTCTCGATCACGGCAAAGCGATTGTTACGCAACTAGCGTACCCTTACGGTACTTCATACGTAGATAGCGTACAGTGTTCTTAGACCTCATAAAGGGTATTATATACGATAAATATTTAGCTTTATCAACTGACACTAAGATGGGTGGCAGATTTTACCTGGGGGGCTGCAGTCGTGCGGCCCATAGGTAAAAACTGCCATTGCTAGGGACTAAAATGCTACCAACCTATCTACAGATCTGCATAGCGTTAAGTTGGGTACACATTTGTCCAATCCTCCAGAGATCCAACTCCATACCAGACTGTTAACACAATCCTACTGGAGACCTACTGCAGGTCACTGATACAACACCCAATCTATGCACACACACCTTTCCAAAGTGTTAAAGAAATATAAATGTAACTATAGCAACCACATTTCCTTGAAGGTCTGATGACCTTGGAGTTTATACAGTTTAATGCAGTAAAGAGTGAAGACATTTAGGATAGTGTCTTTACCACTTGCTCCAAAATACGAGTATACTGTAGTTTCACTTTTTGCAAGTGCAGGCAGCAACGTCATCCAAACATGCTGCATTATTTTGATGGGGCTGTAAGATCTGGTCCACCGAGCATAGGTGATCTGCCTGTAATGGAGCCTGGCATGGCTCTTTTAAATGAGAATAGGACCCTGCAAGTCCAGATCTGTATTTGTGTGTGTCTGTCAGAAGTTGCTATGAAATGCCCGTTTTGGAGCTACTAATCCAATGCAGCTATTAGCTGGACATGCGAAAGCCGCTAATGTGATCTTCTAAGTGCGGTACTCCTGGAGGTTGATGGTGTCCATGACTTGAGCCACTGCTCCCATCTAATGGCACCCAGAAGTGCTTGCAGCCGGAGCCAATTATAACTTCCAGGTTGCATTCCACTGTGTGAAACACAATCCCAGAAGAACAACAACCAGCCATGCAGACATACAGTATAAAACAGTGTAAAACAGCCCGGCCCAGTGGCAAACACAGGATCTCCATACGTACAGTATGCAGTATGTATATATGTATGTATGTATGTATGTATGTATGTATGAATGTAAATATATATATATGTATGTATATATATATATATATATATATATATAGAGGAAGGCAGGGGTCCGGCACAGCCACTTGAAAATAGTATAACATTGGGTGCCCTCACAGTAATAAACAGAAAGGACAAGCGGTGCGGCACTCCAATGATTGACACAGAGACTAAGGTATAAATGCAACGTTTCAATGCCCGTATTTATTGTGGCATTTTCGTCAGGATATACATGTAAAAAATGAACATACCTTATATAGGAACCACCACCATGTGAAAACGCCAGCCGGTGCGGCGGGACCACCCACCTGTCCGACTCAGTGGAGATTACGTCATGGCGCTCTGAAAAGACGCGTCTGACTGTGAGTGATTAGGAAAGCCCGTCACCATGACAACAAGAATATATAATAACGTGCATTGTATATTCTTCGCACAAGAAAATAAGGGATCCCTTCTGCGCTCATCCAACAACAATAAACAGTAATGCAATAAATGATAGGTTCCCAATGGATAAGTCTATGACTAAATTATAGTCTCTTTTAGTTCTTATACAGCAGCAGCAGCAGCAGCCGGGGACGGCGAACCGGTAGCGGAGCCAGATGGGTCAGATCTCTGCATTTAAGGTCATCCAACTACGAGGATAAGAACTTTCCACCTCGGAGAAGGTAAAGAAGAACCAAGCGACTTAAGACACCTCTACATGCGGGACATACCACGACTCCTTGTGAGTACGGTATGCATTGAGTCTCCCTACATCCAGCACTTCCGCTTTGTATAAGAACTAAAAGAGACTATAATTTAGTCATAGACTTATCCATTGGGAACCTATCATTTATTGCATTACTGTTTATTGTTGTTGGATGAGCGCAGAAGGGATCCCTTATTTTCTTGTGCATTGTGTTCCAGGGTGATTGAGTGATCATCTGTTGGTATCCCTACTGCAGCTCTCTGAGGCGCAGCAGTCCTCTACCTCCCCTTTTTTACATTGTATATTCTTGTTGTCATGGTGACGGGCTTTCCTAATCACTCACAGTCAGACGCGTCTTTTCAGAGCGCCATGACGTAATCTCCGCTGAGTCGGACAGGTGGGTGGTCCCGCCGCACCGGCTGGCGTTTTCACATGGTGGTGGTTCCTATATAAGGTATGTTCATTTTTTACATGTATATCCTGACGAAAATGCCACAATAAATACGGGCATTGAAACGTTGCATTTATACCTTAGTCTCTGTGTCAATCATTGGAGTGCCGCACCGCTCGTCCTTTCTATATATATATATATATATATACACACACACGCACACACATGTATGTAGTGAGACAGAATCCGGCATTCAAAAATGGCATGGCCAAGGATGTTTTAATAAATGGAATATATTTTGTAGATATACACTCATGTTTCCTTGATGAAGGTTGAAATTAAACCGAAATGTAGGATTGCAGGATGATTTATTAATTATATATCTACAAGAGCGCTGCCGTTCTGTTGGAATATGTGTGAATACACACATATACACACACTCGCACACACACATATTTATATATATATATATATATATATATATATATATATATAAAATCACTGCATGGATATATATATATATATACATATATACACACACATATATATATATATATATATTGTATATAAATATATATATATATATATATATATATATATACACTGCTCAAAAAAATAAAGGGAACACATAAACAACACAATGTAACTCCAAGTCAATCACACTTCTGTGAAATCAAACTGTCCACTTAGGAAGCAACACTGATTGACAATCAATTTCACATGCTGTTGTGCAAATGGAATAGACAACAGGTGGAAATTATAGGCAATTAGCAAGACACCGCCAATAAAAGAGTTGTTCTGCAGGTGGTGACCACAGACCACTTCTCAGCTCCTATGCTTTCTGGCTGATGTTTTGGTCACTTTTGAAAGCTGGCGGTGCTTTCACTCTAGTGGTAGCATGAAACGGAGTCTACATCCCACACAAGTGGCTCAGGTAGAGCAGCTCATCCAGGATGGCACATCAATGCGAGCTGTGGCAAGAAGGTTTGCTGTGTCTGTCAGCGTAGTGTCCAGAGCATGGAGGCGCTACCAGGATACAGGCCAGTACATCAGGAGACGTGGAGGAGGCCGTTGGAGGGCAACAACCCAGCAGCAGGACCGCTACCTTCACCTTTGTGCAAGGAGAAACAGGAGGAGCACTGCCAGAGCCCTGCAAACTGACCTCAAGTAAGCCACAAATGTGCATGTGTCTACTCAAATGATCAGAAACAGACTCCATGAGGGTGGTATGAGGTCCCGACGTCCACGGGGGGGGGAAGGGGGGATGTTGTGCTTACAGCCCAACACCGTGCAGTACGTTTGGCTTTTGCCAGAGAACACCAAGATTGGCAAATTCGCCACTGGCACCCTGTGGAGTCTGGAGATGCTAAGGAGAATGTTCTGCTGCCTGCAATATCCTCCAGCATGACCGGTTTGGCAGTGGGTCAGTAATGGTGTGGGATGGCATTACTTTGGGGGGCCGCACAGCCCTCCATGTGCTCGCCAGAGGTAGCCTGACTGCCATTAGGTACCGAGATGAGATCCTCAGACCCCTTGTGAGACCATATGCTGGTGCGGTTGGCCCTGGGTTCCTCCTAATGCAAGACAATGCTAGACCTCATGTGGCTGGAGTGTGTCAGCAGTTCCTGCAAGATGAAGGCATTGATGCTATGGACTGGCCCGCCCATTCCCCAGACCTGAATCCAATTGAGCACATCTGGGACATCATGTCTCGCTCCATCCACCAACGGCACGTTGCACCACAGACTGTCCAGGAGTTGGCGGATGTTTTAGTCCAGGTCTGGGAGGAGATCCCTCAGGAGACCACCCGCCACCTCATCAGGAGCATGCCCAGGCGTTGTAGGGAGGTCATACAGGCACGTGGAGGCCACACACACTACTGAGCCTCATTTTGACTTGTTTTAATGACATTACATCAAAGTTGGATCAGCCTGTAGTGTGTTTTTCTACTTTAATTTTGAGTGTGACTCCAAATCCAGACCTCCATGGGTTAATAAATTTGATTTCCATTGATCATTTTTGTGTGATTTTGTTGTCAGCATATTCAACTATGTAAAGATCAAAGTATTTAATAAGAATATTTCATTCATTCAGATCTAGGATGTGTTATTTTAGTGTTCCCTTTATTTTTTTGAGCAGTGTATATATATATATATATATATATATATGGCGCGCTCTTCACACCGTCGTAAGGGGCTACGCCCCCTTAACCCTTGCACACCCTTGTGGCGTGCAATGTTTTTATTACGTTACGTGTGTAAGCGGCACTGGTACAGGGGGCGTTAGGTGTGTAAGCGGCACTGGTACAGGGGGCGTTAGGTGTGTAAGCGGCACTGGTACAGGGGGCGTTACGTGTGTAAGCGGCACTGGTACAGGGGGCGTTACGTGTGTAAGCGGCACTGCTAAAGGGGGCGTTACGTGTGTAAGCGGCACTGGTACAGGGGGCGTTACGTGTGTAAGCGGCACTGCTAAAGGGGGCGTTACGTGTGTAAGCGGCACTGGTACAGGGGGCGTTACGTGTGTAAGCGGCACTGGTACAGGGGGCGTTACGTGTGTAAGCGGCACTGCTACAGGGGGCGTTACGTGTGTAAGTGGCACTGGTACAGGGGGGCATTACGTGTGTAAGCGGCACTGCTACAGGGGGCGTTACGTGTGTAAGTGGCACTGGTACAGGGGGCGTTACGTGTGTAAGCGGCACTGGTACAGGGGGCGTTACGTGTATAAGCGGCACTGGTACAGGGGGCGTTACGTGTGTAAGCGGCACTGCTACAGGGGGCGTTACGTGTGTAAGTGGCACTGGTACAGGAGGGCGTTAAGTGTATAAGCTGGCAAAGGTACAGAGGGCATTACGTGTGTAAGCGGCACTGGTACAGGAGGCATTACGTGTGTAAGCGGCACTGGTACAGGGGGCGTTACGTGTGTAAGCGGCACTGGTACAGGGGGCGTTACGTGTGTAAGCGGCACTGCTACAGAGGGCATTAGGTGTGTAAGCGGCACTGCTACAGGGGGCATTACGTATGTAAGTGGCACTGGTACAGGGGGGCGTTACGCGTGTAAGCGGCACTGCTACAGAGGGCGTTACATGTGTAAGTGGCACTGCTACAGGGGGCGTTAGGTGTGTAAGCGGCACTGCTACAGGGGGCGTTACGCGTGTAAGCGGCACTGCTACAGGGGGCGTTACGCATGTAAGCGGCACTGCTACAGGGGGCGTTACATGTGTAAGTGGCACTGCTACAGGGGGAGTTAGGTGTGTAAGCGGCACTGCTACAGGTAGCGTTACGTATGTAAGCGGCACTGCTACAGGGGGCGTTACGTATGTAAGCGGCACTGCTACAGGGGGCGTTACGTGTGTGTCACTGGTACGGTACAGGGGGCGCGCTGTGATGAGGCTGGTTATCTGGTGTAGCTCAGTGTTAGGGGATGGAGTGTACGGACTGTCCCTCGCGTTCTTTTGCTGTCCCGTTGGCGGCAGCATCTCCCTGTGTGAGTGGTGGGCCAGCAGGAGACAGGCATTCCAGTGGCAGCTGCGCGGGCTGTCAATCACAGCGCGTCCTGGCGGCGTCTGGCCAATGGTGGGCGGAGTGTGCGGGGGGGCTGGGGGCGGGCTCGACGGAGACTCAACCAATGGCTGGCGGAGCTGGGGGGCCGCGACGGAGCCTTAAATTCTGTGGAGGGGGGGTGGAGCCGCGACGAAGGCTTAAGCTGGTGGCCTCGTGCTGCTGAGGGGCGGCGGAGCCGTGATGGAGGCTTAAACTGGTGGCCTGGTGCTGCTGTCTCTGCACAATCGCGGCCACGCTGATATAACCTGCGGTCAGTTATGTATCCTGCTCACATATATTAGGGCAGATCTCCTATCGCTATCTCCTATCACCTATATATTAGCCCAGATCTCTATGGCTGGACTCCGCCCAGCTATGTAACTCCGCCCAGCGTTAGCAAATGAGGCACATAGTCACAGATCTGGTCTAATATATAGGAGATATATATATATATATATATATATATATATATATCACTGCACGGACTTTAAGGATTTATAAATGCAGACTCCACTTTCTCAAAATTTGGGGTTCAGTATGCCCTGCCATCAGGACCGCCGAGGAGGTGACTTGACAGTTATTCTCCTTGGCGGGGCTATTTTAGTAACATATGTGGATGTGGATGATGCCTCCTGCTTCCCAGCAATAGCAGATGAAGCAGAAGTGGCATTATCTCCACAGTAAGTGGAGCTTTAGTACATGGACTCCCAAGTCCTTTCATGGAGAGAAAAAAATCTCTGCAGCCAAATTGGAACACTTTGCACAGACCCACTCCACTCATTTATCCTGTTCCAGTCTTATCCTGTCACATAAAATTTTACAAAATGTTTACTATGAACATACACCTGGCGTGGGTATGGGTCATTAGGTTAACAAGATTTAGGTCGACAGTCAATAGGTCGACACTATTGGTCAACAAGCACTAGGTTGAAAGGGTGACTAGGTCGACATGGTTATTAGGTCTACATGAACAAGGTCGACATGAAAGAAAGGTTGACATGAGGTTTTATTTACCTTTTTGGTGTTGTTTTCTTCATAAACTGATGGGGAACCCCAATTAGTGTACCCTGTCCCCTCACATTGATCGCTTCGCTCACCATGCTTTGGGCAAGGTCACTGTTCCCAATTGTAGTCCACGTGGATCAAAAAGTATGAAAAAGTTAAAAAAAATGATTTTTTTCAAAAAAACTCACGTCGACCTTTGTCCATGTCGACCTAGTGCATGTCAACCAATAGTGGTCGACCTAATGACTGACGTCCTAAGTCTTGTCAACCTAATGACCATAAGCCCCTGGTGCAATCATTAATCAAAGTGTCAGCAGCTTGTCCCGAGGATTCAGTCCCAATACCTCTAACAACAAACAATACAAAAAAATCTGAGACTGCGCTTCTCACTTTGATCATACTTTTATCAGAAAAAGAAGTAAAAACACATAATAAAAATACAGATGCCGGCCAGTAACATAAAATGATGTTATATATGTTATGTACATATGGTTTTTAATCTGAAATACTAAAACTTTGGCTGGTCTTTACCAAATGAGCCTATCAGGCTTAGCAGCATACACAAGTAACTTATTTAACTAGTGTCTCTAGTGGGGAATTATATTATATCTCAGTCCCAGTGGGGTTTTCACTTGTAATCATCCCACCTTTCTATCCACTTTTGATGGTTTTATTCCAAATATGCAATGGTGGTTTATAAGCACAATTAATCTCATATGCAGCTCTAGATTTGTTGCACTTTTTGGAGCAGTTAGTATATCATTGTTATGCAGGCACGCATTATCACTGATTAGTAACAATTATTCAGGGTACACAATGCAGTGCACCCAAAGTGGTACCTCTCCCAGCTGCTGTTGTAGCAAGCAAGCCTGGGATCACACGCTGGAATGCAGAGTCCTGATTTGTTCCCATTAGCACTGGGGTTTGGTAACATGTAAAAAACGCCGGCCGGCTCAGCAATCTCAGGATCAAGCAGATGAATGCTGCAATGCTTTGGAAATAATGGGGGTCATTCCGAGTTGATCGCACGTAGCAACTTTTTGCTGCTCGTGCGATCAACCTGACGCCTCCTATGGGGGAGTGTATTTTAGCATAGCAGGGATGAAAACGCTTGTGCAGCCCTGCTATGCTAAAAAAGTTTCAAGTAAAACAAGACCAGGGCTGCAGTTACTCACCCAGTGTGACAGATCCAGCGATGAAGGTCCCGGTCCAGACATCCCACGGCTCGACACGCCTGCTTTTGGACTCCACCCCGGAACGCCTTCTGCCTGTCCATCTTCTTGCGATCACCGCTGCGATCACATTTCTCGCTGGCGGCATCGTTGCCTGGCGACGATGGTCACCAGGCAATGACACGCATGCGCAATCGGTTCGCCGCGCATGCGCATTTCTGACCCATTCGCATTGCAGCGAAGAACCACTGCGTGCAAACAGGTTGGAATGACCAATAGAACAAAGAGAACTCCAGAGAACAGTGCGCAATGAAACTAAAAAGCTGCTAAAAAATGTACATATATGTGCATCCAATTACACATTGACAAGACCATGTGACAAAGAAGTGTGCATCAATAATAGCGCTAATCAGAAACCATGTGTCATAATTTATACTAGAGATGAGCGGGTTCGGTTCCTCGGAATCCGAACCCGCCCGAACTTCAGCTTTTTTTACACGGATCCGAGCGACTCGGATCTTCCCGCCTTGCTCGGTTAACCCGAGCGCGCCCGAACGTCATCATGACGCTGTCGGATTCTCGCGAGGCTCGGATTCTATCGCGAGACTCGGATTCTATATAAGGAGCCGCGCGTCGCCGCCATTTTCACACGTGCATTGAGATTGATAGGGAGAGGACGTGGCTGGCGTCCTCTCCATTTAGATTATAAGAGAGAGAGATTTACTGGAGCTTAGGACTAGGAGGAGTACTGTAGAAGTGTAGAGAGTGCAGAGAGTTTACTAGTGAGTGACCACCAGACAGTGCAGTTTATTTAATATATCCGTTCTCTGCCTGAAAAAAGCGATACACACAGTGACTCAGTCACATACCATATCTGTGTGCACTGCTCAGGCTCAGCCCAGTGTGCTGCATCATCTATATATATTATATATCTGTCTGACTGCTCAGCTCACACAGCTTATAATTGTGGGGGAGACTGGGGAGCACTGCAGTGCCAGTTATAGGTTATAGCAGGAGCCAGGAGTACATAATATTATATAGTGAGTGACCACCAGACAGTGCAGTTTATTTAATATATCCGTTCTCTGCCTGAAAAAAGCGATACACACAGTGACTCAGTCACATACCATATCTGTGTGCACTGCTCAGGCTCAGCCCAGTGTGCTGCATCATCTATATATATTATATATCTGTCTGACTGCTCAGCTCACACAGCTTATAATTGTGGGGGAGACTGGGGAGCACTGCAGTGCCAGTTATAGGTTATAGCAGGAGCCAGGAGTACATAATATTATATTAAAATTAAACAGTGCACACTTTTGCTGCAGGAGTGCCACTGCCAGTGTGACTGACCAGTGACCTGACCACACTGACCACCAGTATAGTTAGTAGTATACTTATATTGTGATTGCCTGAAAAAGTTAAACACTCGTCGTGTGACTTCACTTGTGTGTTGTTGTTTTTTTTATTCTATAAAAATAAAACTCATTCTGCTGACAGACAGTGTCCAGCAGGTCCGTCATTATATAATATATAATATATACCTGTCCGGCTGCAGTAGTGATATATATATATTTTTTATATCATTTATCATCCAGTCGCAGCAGACACAGTACGGTAGTTCACGGCTGTGGCTACCTCTGTGTCTGCACTCGGCAGGCAGTCCGTCCATAATTGTATACCACCTAACCGTGGTTTTTTTTTCTTCTTTATACATACATACTACTACGACATCTCTTTATCAACCAGTCTATATTAGCAGCAGACACAGTACAGTACGGTAGTTCACGGCTGTGGCTACCTCTGTGTCTGCACTCGGCAGGCAGTCCGTCCATAATTGTATACCACCTAACCGTGGTTTTTTTTTCTTTCTTCTTTATACATACATAGTTACATAGACATCTCTTTATCAACCAGTCTATATTAGCAGCAGACACAGTACAGTACGGTAGTTCACGGCTGTGGCTACCTCTGTGTCTGCACTCGGCAGGCAGTCCGTCCATAATTGTATACCACCTAACCGTGGTTTTTTTTTCTTTCTTCTTTATACATACATAGTTACATAGACATCTCTTTATCAACCAGTCTATATTAGCAGCAGACACAGTACAGTACGGTAGTTCACGGCTGTGGCTACCTCTGTGTCTGCACTCGGCAGGCAGTCCGTCCATAATTGTATACCACCTAACCGTGGTTTTTTTTTCTTTCTTCTTTATACATACATAGTTACATAGACATCTCTTTATCAACCAGTCTATATTAGCAGCAGACACAGTACAGTACGGTAGTTCACGGCTGTGGCTACCTCTGTGTCTGCACTCGGCAGGCAGTCCGTCCATAATTGTATACCACCTAACCGTGGTTTTTTTTTCTTTCTTCTTTATACATACATACTACTACGACATCTCTTTATCAACCAGTCTATATTATTAGCAGCAGACACAGTACAGTACGGTAGTTCACGGCTGTGGCTACCTCTGTGTCTGCACTCGGCAGGCTGTCCGTCCATAATTGTATACCACCTAACCGTGGTTTTTTTTTCTTTCTTCTTTATACATACATAGTTACATAGACATCTCTTTATCAACCAGTCTATATTAGCAGCAGACACAGTACAGTACGGTAGTTCACGGCTGTGGCTACCTCTGTGTCTGCACTCGGCAGGCAGTCCATAATTGTA
This sequence comes from Pseudophryne corroboree, assembly GCF_028390025.1. NCBI lineage: Eukaryota > Metazoa > Chordata > Amphibia > Anura > Myobatrachidae > Pseudophryne > Pseudophryne corroboree. Next base: position 474,073,700 of record NC_086445.1, on the reverse strand, counting down.
TACTAGTATCCATCTCCATTGTTTACCTGAGGTGCCTTTTAGTTGTGCCTATTAAAATATGGAGAACAAAAATGTTGAGGTTCCAAAATTAGGGAAAGATCAAGATCCACTTCCACCTCGTGCTGAAGCTGCTGCCACTAGTCATGGCCAAGACGATGAAATGCCAGCAACGTCGTCTGCCAAGGCCGATGCCCAATGTCATAGTACAGAGCATGTCAAATCCAAAACACCAAATATCAGAAAAAAAAGGACTCCAAAACCTAAAATAAAATTGTCGGAGGAGAAGCGTAAACTTGCCAATATGCCATTTACGACACGGAGTGGCAAGGAACGGCTGAGGCCCTGGCCTATGTTCATGGCTAGTGGTTCAGCTTCACATGAGGATGGAAGCACTCAGCCTCTCGCTAGAAAAATGAAAAGACTCAAGCTGGCAAAAGCAGCACAGCAAAGAACTGTGCATTCTTCGAAATCCCAAATCCACAAGGAGAGTCCAATTGTGTCGGTTGCGATGCCTGACCTTCCCAACACTGGACGTGAAGAGCATGCGCCTTCCACCATTTGCACGCCCCCTGCAAGTGCTGGAAGGAGCACCCGCAGTCCAGTTCCTGATAGTCAGATTGAAGATGTCAGTGTTGAAGTACACCAGGATGAGGAGGATATGGGTGTTGCTGGCGCTGGGGAGGAAATTGACCAGGAGGATTCTGATGGTGAGGTGGTTTGTTTAAGTCAGGCACCCGGGGAGACACCTGTTGTCCGTGGGAGGAATATGGCCGTTGACATGCCAGGTGAAAATACCAAAAAAATCAGCTCTTCGGTGTGGAGGTATTTCACCAGAAATGCGGACAACAGGTGTCAAGCCGTGTGTTCCCTTTGTCAAGCTGTAATAAGTAGGGGTAAGGACGTTAACCACCTCGGAACATCCTCCCTTATACGTCACCTGCAGCGCATTCATAATAAGTCAGTGACAAGTTCAAAAACTTTGGGTGACAGCGGAAGCAGTCCACTGACCAGTAAATCCCTTCCTCTTGTAACCAAGCTCACGCAAACCACCCCGCCAACTCCCTCAGTGTCAATTTCCTCCTTACCCAGGAATGCCAATAGTCCAAGCAGGCCATGTCACTGGCAATTCTGACGAGTCCTCTCCTGCCTGGGATTCCTCCGATGCATCCTTGCGTGTAACGCCTACTGCTGCTGGCGCTGCTGTTGTTGCTGCTGGGAGTCGATGGTCATCCCAGAGGGGAAGTCGTAAGCCCACTTGTACTACTTCCAGTAAGCAATTGACTGTTCAACAGTCCTTTGCGAGGAAGATGAAATATCACAGCAGTCATCCTGCTGCAAAGCGGATAACTGAGGCCTTGACAACTATGTTGGTGTTAGACGTGCGTCCGGTATCCGCCGTTAGTTCACAGGGAACTAGACAATTTATTGAGGCAGTGTGCCCCCGTTACCAAATACCATCTAGGTTCCACTTCTCTAGGCAGGCGATACCGAGAATGTACACGGACGTCAGAAAAAGACTCACCAGTGTCCTAAAAAATGCAGTTGTACCCAATGTCCACTTAACCACGGACATGTGGACAAGTGGAGCAGGGCAGGGTCAGGACTATATGACTGTGACAGCCCACTGGGTAGATGTATGGACTCCCGCCGCAAGAACAGCAGCGGCGGCACCAGTAGCAGCATCTCGCAAACGCCAACTCTTTCCTAGGCAGGCTACGCTTTGTATCACCGCTTTCCAGAATACGCACACAGCTGAAAACCTCTTACGGCAACTGAGGAAGATCATCGCGGAATGGCTTACCCCAATTGGACTCTCCTGTGGATTTGTGGCATCGGACAACGCCAGCAATATTGTGTGTGCATTAAATATGGGCAAATTCCAGCACGTCCCATGTTTTGCACATACCTTGAATTTGGTGGTGCAGAATTTTTTAAAAAACGACAGGGGCGTGCAAGAGATGCTGTCGGTGGCCAGAAGAATTGCGGGACACTTTCGGCGTACAGGCACCACGTACAGAAGACTGGAGCACCACCAAAAACTACTGAACCTGCCCTGCCATCATCTGAAGCAAGAAGTGGTAACGAGGTGGAATTCAACCCTCTATATGCTTCAGAGGTTGGAGGAGCAGCAAAAGGCCATTCAAGCCTATACAATTGAGAACGATATAGTAGGTGGAATGCACCTGTCTCAAGCGCAGTGGAGAATGATTTCAACGTTGTGCAAGGTTCTGATGCCCTTTGAACTTGCCACACGTGAAGTCAGTTCAGACACTGCCAGCCTGAGTCAGGTCATTCCCCTCATCAGGCTTTTGCAGAAGAAGCTGGAGACATTGAAGGAGGAGCTAACACGGAGCGATTCCGCTAGGCATGTGGGACTTGTGGATGGAGCCCTTAATTCGCTTAACAAGGATTCACGGGTGGTCAATCTGTTGAAATCAGAGCACTACATTTTGGCCACCGTGCTCGATCCTAGATTTAAAGCCTACCTTGGATCTCTCTTTCCGGCAGACACAAGTCTGCTGGGGTTGAAAGACCTGCTGGTGACAAAATTGTCAAGTCAAGCGGAACGCGACCTGTCAACATCTCCTCCTTCACATTCTCCCGCAACTGGGGGTGCGAGGAAAAGGCTCAGAATTCCGAGCCCACCCGCTGGCGGTGATGCAGGGCAGTCTGGAGCGACTGCTGATGCTGACATCTGGTCCGGACTGAAGGACCTGACAACGATTACGGACATGTCGTCTACTGTCACTGCATATGATTCTCTCAACATTGATAGAATGGTGGAGGATTATATGAGTGACCGCATCCAAGTAGGCACGTCACACAGTCCGTACTTATACTGGCAGGAAAAAGAGGCAATTTGGAGGCCCTTGCACAAACTGGCTTTATTCTACCTAAGTTGCCCTCCCACAAGTGTGTACTCCGAAAGAGTGTTTAGTGCCGCCGCTCACCTTGTCAGCAATCGGCGTACGAGGTTACATCCAGAAAATGTGGAGAAGATGATGTTCATTAAAATGAATTATAATCAATTCCTCCGCGGAGACATTGACCAGCTGCAATTGCCTCCACAAAGTACACAGGGAGCTGAGATGGTGGATTCCAGTGGGGACGAATTGATAATCTGTGAGGAGGGGGATGTACACGGTGATATATCGGAGGGTGATGATGAGGTGGACATCTTGCCTCTGTAGAGCCAGTTTGTGCAAGGAGAGATTAATTGCTTCTTTTTGGGGGGGGGGGGGTCCAAACCAACCCGTCATATCAGTCACAGTCGTGTGGCAGACCCTGTCACTGAAATGATGGGTTGGTTAAAGTGTGCATGTCCTGTTTTGTTTATACAACATAAGGGTGGGTGGGAGGGCCCAAGGACAATTCCATCTTGCACCTCTTTTTTCTTTTCTTTTTCTTTGCATCATGTGCTGATTGGGGAGGGTTTTTTGGAAGGGACATCCTGCGTGGCACTGCAGTGCCACTCCTAAATGGGCCCGGTGTTTGTGTCGGCCACTAGGGTCGCTAATCTTACTCACAAAGTCAGCTACCTCATTGCGCCTCTTTTTTTCTTTGCGTCATGTGCTGTTTGGGGAGGGTTTTTTGGAAGGGACATCCTGCGTGACACTGCAGTGCCACTCCTAGATGGGCCCGGTGTTTGTGTCGGCCACTAGGGTCGCTAATCTTACTCACACAGCTACCTCATTGCGCCTCTTTTTTTCTTTGCGTCATGTGCTGTTTGGGGAGGGTTTTTTGGAAGGGACATCCTGCGTGACACTGCAGTGCCACTCCTAGATGGGCCCGGTGTTTGTGTCGGCCACTAGGGTCGCTAATCTTACTCACACAGCTACCTCATTGCGCCTCTTTTTTTCTTTGCGTCATGTGCTGTTTGGGGAGGTTTTTTTGGAAGGGACATCCTGCGTGACACTGCAGTGCCACTCCTAGATGGGCCCGGTGTTTGTGTCGGCCACTAGGGTCGCTAATCTTACTCACACAGCTACCTCATTGCGCCTCTTTTTTTCTTTGCGTCATGTGCTGTTTGGGGAGGGTTTTTTGGAAGGGCCATCCTGCGTGACACTGCAGTGCCACTCCTAGATGGGCCCGGTGTTTGTGTCGGCCACTAGGGTCGCTAATCTTACTCACACAGCTACCTCATTGCGCCTCTTTTTTTCTTTGCGTCATGTGCTGTTTGGGGGGGGTTTTTTGGAAGGGACATCCTGCGTGACACTGCAGTGCCACTCCTAGATGGGCCCGGTGTTTGTGTCGGCCACTAGGGTCGCTTATCTTACTCACACAGCGACCTCGGTGCAAATTTTAGGACTAAAAATAATATTGTGAGGTGTGAGGTATTCAGAATAGACTGAAAATGAGTGTAAATTATGGTTTTTGAGGTTAATAATACTTTGGGATCAAAATGACCCCCAAATTCTATGATTTAAGCTGTTTTTTAGTGTTTTTTTGAAAAAAACACCCGAATCCAAAACACACCCGAATCCGACAAAAAAAATTCGGTGAGGTTTTGCCAAAACGCGTTCGAACCCAAAACACGGCCGCGGAACCGAACCCAAAACCAAAACACAAAACCCGAAAAATTTCAGGCGATCATCTCTAATTTATACACCACTATGTGGAAGGTAGGCTAAATACACTGATTCACCATAAACGTAGGGAGATATCCTCAAAAATGATTCTCCTTGTATATAATCAATTTTTCTCCCTCTGTTAACTCGTCAGGAGGCAGCTGTATGTACTCTTGAGCCTGCAAAAGAGGTGTCACCTCTCCCTATTTGTGTAAGGGAATTGTTCAAGGGACACTTTAAACAGAGTTGATCATGGTGCAGTATCTCTTAAAAACGACACATTTAGTTTTAACAGAATGCACTTACAAGAACAGAGATTAAAAACAGCATATAACAGTAAACTCCTTAGGCATATCACCAAAAGCTGCGGTCCTTAATCGGGGAATCCTGAGGTGCCAGATGGTGAAGGTAAGTGGAAATATGAGCTCCGGATGCCCAAAAACACGTCACCGCAGATAAACCCCTCAAGGTAGCAGATGGAGTCCAAATACAATAGCCACGCTTAACGCGTTTTGGACGATGTATGTCCTTCGTCAGAAGCATGGCTAACAGAAACAAGTCCTCGGTATTTATCCCCTCTTAATGAGGGGCACACAGCTGTAAACAATCACCGTTGTTCGGCGCCGCCGTGACCTCACGCTTGTACACCAAGTTCCCAAAGCGGAAGCGGAAGTGTCCTCTGCGGTTCACCGTTCACAGGAAGTTATAATATTTGCGTTCCACCGCCGGGATTCTTCGCCTCCGGCTGGTGTAGATAGTGTTCATTTAATAGAACAGTTTAGGGATAACCCAATCCATATTGAGAGTCCCCATAAATGAGTCCATCATAAAAAACATACAAAAATATAAAAAAACAAGACAATACAATTAAACAAAAATATATAATTTATATATAAAAAGCTCATAAAAGTGCATGTACTAAAAAGTGCAATGTGCAAGATAGGTGATGCCAGAAACCACAGGTTAGGTTAAGAAGCATTTGAGTTCGAATTCACCGTTTAGTCCCCCTGGGGACAGGGTTCCCAAACGGTGAATCCACCTCATTTCTGTTTGTGACAGCTGTCTCTCTACATCCCTGGTTCTCCATTTGGGGAGAATTAACTGAATCCCACAAAAAGATTTAAGGGAACACTCTTTTGAACCATGAAGTTTCTTAAAGTGTGATGAGACGGTATGGGTATCTAAACCCTTTCTGATGTTATAAATATGCTCCGCCCATCTAATCTTAGCACATCGGGTCGTTTTTCCTACATAAAAGAGCCCACATGCACACTCTAGAATATATATCACATTGTTTGAGTGGCATGTTATGAATTCCTTTATGGGATATGAGTGACCGTTAACCCTGAATTCTGTTATCTTTCGAGTGGATGATTTGACGGTTCTGCACATTAAACAATCACCGCAGCGTTGGAAACCCTTGGTTCTAATACTTTGTCTTGGATTGGTTTCCACGCTGCTACTCACTAACTGATTTTTTAAAGCAGGGGCCTTCCTATATATGAAAACAGGTTTCACAGGGAGTACTGGTCCCAAGACTGAATCTTGTTTCAAAATATTCCTGTTGTTCCTGATCACACGCTCGATCCCTTTAAAGGAAGTGCTAAATTGACTGATGAAGGCCCATTTGAGCCTTTCATCTGTCGATTTTGAATCATTCCTAGGTATCAATAAGGTCTCTCTCTCTATATTAGCAACTTTCAGCCTAGCTTTTTCCAAAGATTCACAGAAATATCCTTTCTACATGAAGCGCTCAGACATCTCAATGAGCTGTTGGTCGCATACCTGTGTGTTAGTACAATTTCTTTTGATCCTTGCAAATTGGCTGAAGGGAATCCCATCCAACCAATTTGTATGGTGTAGGCTGGTTCTTTCTATAAAACTATTGGAATCTGTTGTTTTCCTGTACGTCTTAGTGTTCACTTGTCCCTCATCAATATAAATACTTAAATCAAGGAAAGAGACCTCCTTTTTGCTCTTAGTGAACACTAGTTGAATTGACATAGTGTTAAGGTTTAGATCCTCACAGAAGGTGTTAAGTGATTCCTCGTCTCCTCGCCACACAAAAAGGATATCGTCTATATAGCGCTGACAGGACACCAGGCCCGCCACCAGCCCGCCATCATGCCATATCTGTTGATCTTCCCAGTAGGCCACGAACAGGTTTGCGTAGCTGGGGGCGAACCTGGTGCCCATGGCAGTGCCCATCCTCTGTAAGTAAAAAGTGCCGTCAACAATAAAATAATTGTTCAACAAAATAAATCTAATACTTTCCAAGATGAAGGCCTTCAAGACATCACTGAGGGAACTTATGTTTAAAAAATACGAAACTGCTAATAAGCCCTTTTCAAGGTCTATTATCGTACCGAGAGTGCAGACATCTGCTGTACACAGCAAATCCCCCTCTTCCCATTTGTACTGGTTGATCCTCCTCAGAGTATCACCAGTATCTTTCAAGAAGGCCTTTGTTTTCTGTACAAGTGGTTGAAGGTAGTAATCAACCATAGCTGATAAGTTGCTCGCCAGATTGTTACATCCGGACACGATTGGTCTGCCTGGACGGTGGAGGGGGTCCTTATGAATTTTAGGGAGAACGTACAATGTGGGGATTGATGGTTCAGAAATGTTCAAATAATCAAATTCTTTCTTTGTTAAGGCCTTTGATTGCAAAGCCCTGGTACTTAATTCCTGTAAGGCCTTCATGATCTTAAGGGTGGGATCGGCTTTTAATTTCAAATAAGTCTTCCCATCATTCAATTGCCTATATACTTCCTGCATGTAGGTCTCCCTATTCAAAAGGACCACCCCTCCACCCTTATACGCAGGTTTAATAACCAAACCCTTGTCGTTTTTGAGGCTATGTACGACTTCAAACTCCATTTTAGTAAGATTCAATCTCTTATTTTTCTTTTTATACTTTAGGACAATCCTCTCTACCTCTTCACATACAATTTTATTAAAGACATCCAAGCAGTTTGCTTTTGCTTGGGTAGGATAAAAAGATGAAGGATGTTTGAATGAAGAGACTTCTATTTCATAGGACTCTTTGGGGGATACAGTATCTGCGTCCTCTTTCATTTTAAAGAAACGTTTGATAGTTAGTTTTCGGACAAATTTTTGTACATCTAAAAAGATGTCAAACGGATTAGCACTGGTAGACGGCGCAAATTTTAGTCCCTTGCGCAACACCCTTTCTTCATGGACATCCAGTGTCCTGTCTGAAAGGTTGAAGATTTTTCCTCCTTCAGGGATTTTATCAGTGGGATGAGTTTCTCTGGGGGGATTCTTCAGAGCAGGAGATTCTTTTAAATTTCCTGTTTTTCCCTGCCCTTTTCCCTCTTTTAGTTTTCTTCACAGTAATTGGGTCAATCACCGAGGAAATCTTGGGATCCTTGGGAACCACTCTAAAAAAGACGGAGAGCCCCTGCCTTCCCTATCAGACATAGGCTGAAACCTGTTGGAAATCTGGGCACCAGGAGATCTACTTTCAAATCTAGAGGGTCTCATAGAATCCCTATCCCTTACTTTACCAACCTGATTTTCCCATAAAATTAGTGATTTTGTCTCCCCCAGGATTTTTTATGTTGGAATTCCCATTTTCTATTTCTAGTTTGATCATTATCCTGAGGTGGTCCAAAATTAGAGTTCCTTCTCCATAATGGGGAGTCCCCATTACGGCGGAACCTTCCATTTAGATCCCTTTCCCCAGTTTGTTTGGGAATACCATATGCAGACCTGGGTTTAATTTTTTTATTATTATTTAATAACAGTCTGTCTTTAGTAACCACAGTCCCAGATGGTTCCAAACCGGATCCAGATTTGTTTAGCTCAAACTCATTAGAATCCCTTTTGAACTTTTTTAGTTTTCTATCTTTAAGTTCCTTGGTGCTTTTGTTCATTTTTTGTAATAAAGACTTCTCCAAGGCCTTAAATTCCTCTAGCTCTTTAAATGGATATGCTAATGTCTGAAGAGTAGTTATTTCATCATTCAGTTTAATGAGATTCCTTTTCCTCTCCTTAATAATCAGGTCCATTAATGAGGTGGAACATGAATTGAGAATAGCATCCCATTCATTTTTAAACTCTGAATCTGATGAACTGAAAGATGGAGGTTTAACTACTTTTAAACCTTTAGGTATGAGGTGGGCAGACTGGTAGTATTCAAGCGTCACTACCTCCCACCACATCCTATTCTCTTTTTGAATTACCCGTTCCAGTTTTTTAAAAAGTGATCCCAGGTCTTCATCAAGTAATTATACACTCTTGTTAACCCCTCAAGGTAGCAGATGGAGTCCAAATACAATAGCCACGCTTAATGCGTTTCGGACGATGTACGTCCTTCGTCAGAAGCATGGCTAACAGAAACAAGTCCTCGGTATTTATCCCCTCTTAATGAGGGGCACACAGCTGTAAACAATAACCGTTGTTCGGCGCCGCCGTGACCTCATGTTTGTACACCAAGTTCCCAAAGCAGAAGCGGAAGTGTCCTCTGCGGTTCACCGTTCACAGGAAGTTATAATATTTGCGTTCCACCGCTGGGATTCTTCGCCTCCGGCTGGTGTAGATAGTGTTCATTTAATAGAACAGTTTAGGGATAACCCAATCCATACTGAGAGTCCCCATACATGAGTCCATCATAAAAAAACATAAAAAAACAAGACAATACAATTAAACAAAAATATATAATTTATATATAAAAAGCTCATAAAAGTGCATGTACTAAAAAGTGCAATGTGCAAGATAGGTGATGCCAGAAACCACAGGTTAGGCTAAGAAGCATTTGAGTTCGAATTCACCGTTTAGTCCCCCTGGGGACAGGGTTCCCAAACGGTGAATCCACCTCATTTCTGTTTGTGACAGCCGTCTCTCTACATCCCTGGTTCTCCATTTGGGGAGAATTAACTGAATCCCACAAAAAGATTTAAGGGAACACTCTTTTGAATCATGCAGTTTTTTAAAGTGTGATGAGACGGTATGGGTATCTAAACCCTTTCTGATGTTAATCACCGTTTTGGAACCCTGTCCCCAGTAGGACTAAACAGTGAATTCGAACCCAAATGCTTCTTAACCTAACCTGTGGTTTCTGGCATCACCTATCTTGCACATTACACTTTTTAGTACATGCCATTTTATGAGCTTTTTATATATAAATTATATATTTTTGTTTAATTGTATTGTCTTGTTTTTTTATGCTTTTTATGATGGACTCATGTATGGGGACTCTCAGTATGGATTGGGTTATCCCTAAACTGTTCTATTAAATGAACACTATCTACACCAGCCGGAGGCAAAGAATCCCGGCGGTGGAACGCAAATATTATAACTTCCTGTGAACGGTAAACCGCAGAGGACACTTCCGCTTCTGCTTTGGGAACTTGGTGTTCAAACATGAGGTCACGGCGGCGCCGAACAACGGTGATTGTTTACAGCTGTGTGCCCCTCATTAAGAGGGGATAAATACCGAGGACTTGTTTCTGTTAGCCATGCTTCTGACGAAGGACGTACATCGTCCGAAACGCGTTAAGCGTGGCTATTGTATTTGGACTCCATCTGCTACCTAGAGGGGTTTATCTGCGGTGACGTGTTTTTGGGCATCCGGAGCTCATATTTCCACTTACCTTCACCATCTGGCACCTCATGATTCCCCGATTAAGGACCGCAGCTTTTGGTGATATGCCTAAGGAGTTTACTGTTATATGCTGTTTTTAATCTCTGTTCTTGTAAGTGCATTCTGTTAAAAATAAATGTGTCATTTTTAAGATATACTGCACCATGATCAACTCTGTTTAAATTGTCCCTTGAGCAATTCCCTTACACAAATAGGGAGAGGTGACACCTCTTTTGCAGGCTCAAGAGTACATACAGCAGCCTCCTGACGAGTTTACAGAGGGAGAAAAATTGATTTTATACAAGGAGAATCATTTTTGAGGATATCTCCCTCCGTTTATGGTGAATCAGTGTATTTAGCCTACCTTCCACATAGTGGTGTATAAATTATGACACATGGTTTCTGATTAGCGCTATTATTGATGCACACTTCTTTGTCACATGGTCTTGTCAACGTGTGATTGGATGCACATATATGTACATTTTTTTAGCAGCTTTTTAGTTTCATTGCGCACTGTTCTCTGGAGTTCTCTTTGTTCTATTGTTCTTTTTCATCCTTTTCTTCAGTTTAGTGCCGCAACCATGTTTAATTTTAGAGAAATTAGAAACTAATTAAGTTCAACTACTTTCAAAGATGTTAACAAGAGTGTATAATTACTTGATGAAGACCTGGGATCAGTTTTTAAAAAACTGGAACTGGTAATGCAAAAAGAGAATAGGATGTGGTAGGAGGTAGTGATGCTTGAACACTACCAGTCTGCCCACCTCATACCTAAAGGTTTAAAAGTAGTTAAACCTCCATCTTTCAGTTCATCAGATTCAGAGTTTAGAAATGAATGGGATGCTATTCTCAATTCATGTTCCACCTCATTAATGGATCTGATTATTAAGGAGAGGAAAAGGAATCTCATTAAACTGAATGATGAAATAACTACTCTTCAGACATTAGCACATCCGTTTAAAGAGCTAGAGGAATTTAAGGCCTTGGAGAAGTCTTTATTACAAAAAATGAACAAAAGCACCAAGGAACTTAAGTGATAGAAAACTAAAAAAGTTCAAAAGGGATTCTAATGAGTTTGAGCTAAACAAATCTGGATCCGGTTTGGAACCATCTGGGACTGTGGTTACTAAAGACAGACTGTTATTAAATAATAATAAAAAAATTAAACCCAGGTCTGCTTATGGTATTCCCAAACAAACTGGGGAAAAGGATATAAATGGAAGGTTCCGCCGTAATGGGGACTCCCCATTATGGAGAAGGAACTCTAATTTTGGACCTCCTCAGAATAATGATCAAACTAGAAATAGAAAATGGGAATTTTAACATAAAAAATCCTGGGGGAGAAAAAAATCACTCATATTATGGGAAAAATCAGGTTGGTAAAGTAAGGGATAGGGATTATATGAGACCCTCCAGATTTGAAATTAGATCTCCTGGTGCCCAGATTTCCAACAGGTTTCAGCCTATGTCTGATAGGGAAGGCGGGGACTCTCCGTCTTTTTTAGAGTGGGGCCCAAGGACCCCAAGATTTCCTCGGTGATTGACCCAATTATTGTGAAGAAAACTAAAAGAGGGAAAAGGGCAGGGAAAAACAGGAAATATAAAAGAATCTCCTGCTCTGAAGAAGCCCCCCAGAGAATTACTCATCTCACTGATAAAATCCCTGAAGGAGGAAAAATCTTCAACCTTTCAGACAGGACACTGGATGTCCATGAAGAAAGGGAGTTGCGCAAGGGACTAAAATTTGCCCCGTCTACCAGTGCTAATCCGTTTTACATCTTTTTAGATGTACAAAAATTTGTCCGAAAATGAACTATCAAACGTTTCTTTAAAATGAAAGAGGACGCAGATACTGTATCCCCCAAAGAGCCCTATGAAATAGAAGTCTCTTCATTCAAACCTCCCTCTTCTTTTTATCCTATCCAAGCAAAAGGAAACTGCTTGGATGTCTTTAATAAAATTGTATGTGAAGAGGTAGAGAGGATTGTCCTAAAGGAGAAAAAGAAAAATAAGAGATTGAGTCTTACTAAAATGTAGTTTGAAGCCGTACAGAGCCTCAAAAACGACAAGGATTTGGTTATTAAACCTGCGGATAAGGGTGGAGGGGTGGTCCTTTTGAATAGGGAGACCTACATGCAGGAAGTATATAGGCAATTGAATGATGGGAAGACTTGTTTGAAATTAAAAGCCGATCCCACCCTTAAGATCATGAAGGCCTTACAGCAATTAAGTACCAGGGTTTTTGAATCAAAGGCCTTAACAAAGAAAGAATTTGATTATTTGAACATTTCTGAACCATCAATCCCCACATTGTACATTCTCCCTAAAATTCATAAGGACCCCCTCCACCCTCCAGGCAGACCAATCGTGTCCAGATGTAACAGTCTGATGAGCAACTTATTAGCTATGGTTGATTACTACCTTCAACCACTTGTACAGAAAACGAAGGCCTTCTTGAAAGATACTAGTGATACTCTGAGGAGGATCAACCAGTACAAATGGGAAGAGGGGGATTTTCTGTGTACAGCAGATGTCTGCACTCTCTATACGATAATAGACCTTGAAAAGGGCTTATTAGCAGTTTCATATTTTTTAAACATAAGTTCCCTTAGTGATGTCTTGAAGGCCTTCATCTTGGAAAGTATTAGATTTATTTTGTTGAACAATTATTTTATTGTTGACGGCACTTTTTACTCACAGAGGGTGGGCACTGCCATGGGCACCAGGTTCGCCCCCAGCTACGCAAACCTGTTCATGGCCTACTGGGAAGATCAACAGATATGGCATGATGGCGGGCTGGTGGCGGTCCTGGTGTCCTGGCAGCGCTATATAGATGATATACTTTTTGTGTGGCGAGCAGACAAGGAATCACTTAACACCTTCTGTGAGGATCTAAACATTAACACTATGTCAATTCAACTAGTGTTCACTAAGAGCAAAAAGGAGGTCTCTTTTCTTGATTTAAGTATTTATATTGATGAGGGACAAGTGAACACTAAGACGTACAGGAAAACAACAGATTCCAATAGTTTTATAGAAAGAACCAGTCTACACCATACAAATTGGTTGGATGGGATTCCCTTCAGCCAATTTGCAAGGATCAAAAGAAATTGGCCCTCATTCCGAGTTGTTCGCTCGGAGTTTTTCATCGCATCGCAGTGAGAATTCTCTTAGTGCGCATGCGCAATGTTCGCACTGCGACTGCGCCAAGTAACTTTACTATGAAGAAAGTAAGTTTACTCACGGCATTTTCATCGCTCCGACGTTCGCATTGTGATTGACAGGAAATGGGTGTTACTGGGCGGATGCACGGCGTTTTAGGGGCGTGTGGATGGAAACGCTACCGTTTCCGGAAAAAACGCAGGAGTGGCCGGAGAAACGGTGGGAGTGCCTGGGCGAACGCTGGGTGTGTTTATGACGTCAGCCAGGAACGAAAAGCACTGAACTGATCGCACAGGCAGAGTAAGTCTGAAGCTACTCAGAAACTGCTAACTCGTTTGTAATCGCAATATTGCGCGTACGTCGGTCGCAATTTTAAGAAGCTAAGATTCACTCCCAGTAGGCGGCGGCTTAGCGTGTGTAACTCTGCTACATTCGCCTTGCGAGCGAACAACTCGGAATGAGGGCCATTGTACTAACACACAGGTTTGCGACCAACAGCTCATTGAGATGTCTGAACGCTTAATGGAGAAAGGATACTCCTGTGAGTCTTTGGAAAAAGCTAGGCTGAAAGTTGCTAATATAGAGAGAGAGACCTTATTGATACCTAGGAATGATTCAAAATCGAAAGATGAAAGGCTCAAATGGGCCTTCATCAGTCAATTTAGCACTTCCTTTAAAGGGATCGAGTGTGTGATCAGGAACAACTGGAATATTTTGAAACAAGATTCAGTCTTGGGACCAGTACTCCCTGTGAAACCTGTTTTCATATATAGGAAGGCCCCTGCTTTAAAAAATCAGTTAGTGAGTAGCAGCGTGGAAACCAATCCAAGACAAAGTATTAGAACCAAGGGTTTCCACCGCTGCGGTGATTGTTTAATGTGCAGAACCGTCAAATCATCCACTCGAAAGATAACAGAATTCAGGGTTAACGGTAACTCATATCCCATAAAGGAATTCATAACATGCCACTCAAACAATGTGATATATATTCTAGAGTGTGCATGTGGGCTCTTTTATGTAGGAAAAACGACCCGATGTGCTAAGATTAGATGGGCGGAGCATATTTATAACATCAGAAAGGGTTTAGATACCCATACCGTCTCATCACACTTTAAGAAACTGCATGGTTCAAAAGAGTGTTCCCTTAAATCTTTTTGTGGGATTCATTTAATTCTCCCCAAATGGAGAACCAGGAATATAGAGAGACGACTGTCACAAACAGAAATGAGGGGGATTCACCGTTTGGGAACCCTGTCCCCAGGGGGACTAAACGGTGAATTCAAACTCAAATGCTTCTTAACCTAACCTGTGGTTTCTGGCATCACCTATCTTGCACATTGCACTTTTTAGTACATGCACTTTTATGAGCTTTATATATATAAATTATATATTTTTGTTTAACTGTATTGTCTTGTTTTTTTATGCTTTTTTTGATGGACTCATGTATGGGGACTCTCAGTATGGATTGGGTTATCCCTAAACTGTTCTATTAAATGAACACTATCTACACCAGCGGAGGTGAAGAATCCCGGCGGTGGAACGCAAATATTATAACTTCCTGTGAACGGTGAACCGCAGAGGACACTTCCGCTTCTGCTTTGGGAACTTGGTGTACAAGCGTGAGGTCACGGCGGCGCCGAACAACGGTGATTGTTTACAGCTGTGTGCCCCTCATTAAGAGGGGATAAATACCGAGGACTTGTTTCTGTTAGCCATGCTTCTGACGAAGGACGTACATCGTCCGAAACGCGTTAAGCGTGGCTATTGTATTTGGACTCCATCTGCTACCTTGAGGGGTTTATCTGCGGTGACGTGTTTTTGGGCATCCGGAGCTCATATTTCCACTTACCTTCAACATCTGGCACCTCAGGATTCCCCGATTAAGGACCGCAGCTTTTGGTGATATGCCTAAGGAAATATAAGCAGACACAAAATAATGAAGACAAAAAGATATATCTTGTTAGACAGAAGGAGACAAAGAAGGTAATCAGATGTGCAAAGGCACAAGCTGAGGAGAAAATGGCCCAGTCAGTGGGTAAAGGAGGCAAAACTTTTTTTAGGTATATAAGCGAAAGGAGAAAAACAAAAGGCGGAATTATAAAACTAAAGACGGACACTGGGAGTCTTGTTGAAGGAGACAATTTAATAGCAGATCATCTTAATGATTATTTTTGCTCAGTATTTACTACTGAAAGAGAGGGGAAGGGGCCACAGTTAAGTTGCAGGGATATTCAGGAAAATGAAACGAGTACATTTACAGAGGAGAAGGTCCTAACAGAACTCTCAAAGCTGAAAGTGGACAAATCTATGGGGCCAGATGGGATACATCCAAGGATACTAAAAGAACTTAAAGAGGTGCTGGTAGCACCATTGACAGAATTATTCAACCAGTCATTAGCTACAGGAGTAATTCCAATGGACTGGAAAAGAGCAAACGTAGTCCCACTGCACAAAAGTGGAAGCAAGGAAGAGGCAAACAACTACAGACCAGTGAGTCTTACATCAGTAGTAGGGAAATTGATGGAAACACTCTTAAAAGAAAGAGTTGTAGATTATCTCAAATCCGGCAATTTACTGGATCCCAAACAGCATGGATTCACTGGGGGAAGATCATGTCAAACAAATCTTATTGACTTTTTTAATTGTGTGACTAAAGTGATGGATAAAGGTGGAGCCATGGATATAGCTTATCTAGACTTTAGTAAGGCTTTTGACACAGTTCCACATCGCAGACTGCTAAATAAACTTGAAAGTTTGGGATTGGATATTAGGATCATTGAATGGATAAGATCTTGGTTGAAGGATAGAAAACAGAGAGTTGTGGTAAATGGAGTGCATTCACAGGAGGGAAATGTTACCAGTGGAGTACCCCAGGGATCTGTACTTGGACCAGTGCTTTTTAATATCTTTATTGGTGACATTGCAAATGGCATTAAAGGAAAGTATGCCTTTTTGCAGATGACACAAAAGTATGCAACAGGGTAGACACACCAGGTGGGGTAAAACAAATGATTGAGGATCTAGGTAGACTAGAGGAATGGTCAAGAGTCTGGCAATTACAGTTTAATGCCAAAAAATGCAAAATCATGCACTTGGGTCTCAAAAATCCTAAAGCTAAATACAGTATTAATGGCACTATACTGGAAACTACTGAGGAGGAAAGGGATCTAGGAGTCACTATTTCAGATGACTTAAAGGCAGGTAAGCAATGTAACAAGGCAATGAGGAAGGCTAGTCAGATGCTTGGCTGCATTGAGAGAGGCATCAGCAGCAGAAAGAAATAAGTAATAATGCCACTGTATAGGTCATTGGTATGGCCTCATCTAGAATACTGTATTCAGTTCTGGAGGCCATATCTTCAAAAGGATATTAATACATTAGAAACTGTACAAAGGAGGGCAACTAAAATGGTGCATGGCCTACATCACAAAACATACCCAGAAAGACTAAGAAATCTCAATATGTATAGTTTGGAGCAGAGAAGGGAAAGGGGGGACTTGATAGAAACTTTCAAATATATCAAGGGTTTTAACAAAGTCCAGGAGGGAAACATTCTCCAAATGAAGAGAAACAATAGGACACGAGGACATGCACTGAGACTGGAGGGGGGGAGGTTCAGGGGAAATTTGCGGAAAAATTATTTCACAGAAAGGGTAGTGGACAAGTGGAATAGCCTCCCATCAAAGGTGGTAGAGGCTAAGACAGTAGAGCAATTTAAACATGCAAGGGATAGACATAAGGATATCCTTACAAAGAAATAAGGATCAAATAAGGTTAGAGATAAAAATAATATTAAAAAAAAAAAGGGGGCAGACTAGATGGGCCAAGTGGTTCTTATCTGCCGACAAATTCTATGTTTCTATCTTTCTATGTTAGCTCATCACTACTGTTATATGCTGTTTTTAATCTCTGTTCTTGTAAGTGCATTCTGTTAAAAATAAATGTGTCATTTTTAAGAGATACTGCACCATGATCAACTCTGTTTAAAGTGTCCCTTGAGCAATTCCCTTACACAAATAGGGAGAGGTGACACCTCTTTTGCAGGCTCAAGAGTACATACAGCTGCCGCCTGACGAGTTTACAGAGCGAGAAAAATTGATTATATACAAGGGAGAATAATTTTTGAGGATATCTCCCTCCATCTATGGTGAATCAGTGTATTTAGCCTACCTTCCACATAGTGGTGTATAAATTATGACACATGGTTTCTGATTAGCGCTATTATTGATGCACACTTCTTTGTCACAAGGTTGGAATGACCCCCAATGTCCTGACCTGTGACAAATTTCACATTAAATTTTGTTATAACATGTGGCTTCAAAAAAAATTCTGAGAAATTAAAATGTGCAACTCCTCCCACCAAACAATGTAAAAGTATACTCCTCTGTAAAGGATTTTTTTTTTGTGTGTGTGCAAAAGTACTGTGGGTAAGTGATTTCACAAAAGAACAATTGTGTGTGTGTTCTCCCCTATAAATGAGCCTTGTAGAGTGGAGAACATTTTGGGACAAGTGCACTTATTTTAATTGATTACTCTTTTTCTTTGTTGGGAAACTTACTAAACAAGGTCAAGAACAAAGTCAGGAAAACAATTAGCAGTACACTTATACACTTATGAGCCAATGACTTTATGTGGATCAATACATGCATTACATCTTCAAAACCTCACTATGTAAAGCTCTTTGTGATATACCGTAACAATATATTAAATTGTGTACTCATGAAATATTATTATTATTATTATTATTATTATTATTATTGTTGTTGTTATTAAAATCATCATCATCATCATCATCATCATCATCATCATCATCCTCATTAATATTTATGTAGTTCCACAATATCCTGCAGTGCTGTAGAATGCGAAAATAGAGCATAGCAGTGAGACACACAGAAGAGCAATAAGCAAAATATGTCAAGTATTTGACATTTTAATATACAACAAAGCTGCTGTACATACAGTAAGATGTAACAGGCAAGGGAAAAAAACAAACAAGTATTAGTGCAGAGAATGCAAGAGGTATAATTCACGAATGCAAAGGTGGACAAATACAGTGGTGGAATTTCAACCCCCTCACCTGGAGGGAGAAGCTGCTCCAGTATTCTGGTATTCTGCCTGGTAGCACTTGCAACAATTATTGTAAATTACTACCTCAAAGATATGCTGGGTGTTTGGGATTGTAATATAACACAGAGGTAAACCCAGTGACCACTATACAATGCAGAGAACATCATAGTGACTGCCATACAGTACAGAGAGCATCACAGTGACAGCATACAAACCAGAGAGCATCCAGGCAACCACCATACAATACACAGGGGATGCAATTGGCCACCAAACAATAGAGAAAGCTTTTTAGTGACATTATGCAATATCAACATAACAACTTTCCTTTTTAACCTGGTGGAATAAGTTAATTAACTCGGTATTTATGCATCTAAAATAGCATTAAATATATAATACATTAATTCATTTACCCATTCAAGTTGTATAGGTTATATTCTGCCCTGAATGGGGAACATAGCAAATGTATCATATATTTTGCAATCCATTATTTAGTATGGTTCATCAGAAAAAACCTGGGCTTCTATTCAGAAAATATGGTTCAAAATGCATGCATACAGTACATGCCCTAATGATGTAACCACCCACAGTAGCATGTCTGATTGACTCACCTCCTCTGAATCTAGTTATACAGTATATCCCTGTCCCACTAGTTCAACCATCTGCAGTTCAGACAAATGCCACAAATACAGTAGGTCACTTTGGTTTGAGAGGAACAGGATCCTGCCACAAAGTGTAAGGTGTAGAGAAGTAATTGTAAATGTTTGTTGCATAGTATGATAACAAATGTTATAAAGCATCAGATGGGGTTATGGCAGTTTCACTATATTTAGTATATCTATGTGTTTTTTGTTTGTGCACTGCATCATCCCTTTCCTTATATAATCTGAAATCTGTTCTTAAATTACTGTAAGAAATCTGTTATTTTAAAATCTGAAAATACTACCTAATCAAGTCAGATAACATAAAATATAAACCCTTATATATAAATCATTGGGGTATTGGTTTATACTCTAGGGCAAAGTACTTGGAATTAATTTGCCTTTTTGTTATTTATATAATGTTGATTTAATAACCGCTTAGATTCCCACTGCCATGAATGACTACCTGCAACAAATAACACACATTGTAAATCAAGATATCTTAAGCAAGTGTAAGTAACAGTATAGGTTTTGTTTCCATGTTGTGTGTTCCACGTTGTTCCGTGGCTAAAACTTTCCTGGGACTCTTCTTCCAGACACAGCCTTGTCCCACTACACCATGGGGGTCATTCCGAGTTGTTCGCTCGCAAGCGGATTTTAGCAGATTTGCTCATGCTAAGCCGCCGCCTACTGGGAGTGAATCTTAGCATCTTAAAATTGCGAACGATGTATTCGCAATATTGCGATTACACACCTCGTAGCAGTTTCTGAGTAGCTCAAGACTTACTCGGCTTCTGCGATCAGTTCAGTGCTTGTCGTTCCTGGTTTGACGTCACAATCACACACAGCGTTCGCCCAGACACTCCCCCATTTCTCCGGCCACTCCTGCGTTTTTTCCGGAAACGGTAGCGTTTTTTCCCACACGCCCATAAAACGGCCTGTTTCCGCCCAGTAACACCCATTTCCTGTCAATCACATTACGATCGCCAGAACGAAGAAAAAGCCATGAGTAAAATTCCTAAGTGCATAGCAAATTTACTTGGCGCAGTCGCAGTGCGGACATTGCGCATGCGCATTAAGCGGAAAATCGCTGCGATGCGAAGATTTTTACCGAGCGAACAACTCGGAATGACCCCTCATGTTCTGTTTCTCCCTTTACCTTGGAAAGGATTGCAATGGGTTAATTCAGGGAGTGAACAAATTAATATGTGTTTCTCATGCTCCTGACCATTGTGGGTGAACTTTATTCCCCAATTTAAAGTTACAGTCTAACTAACGTGTTCCAGGCATTCAGGGACCTAAAGAACACATTGTAACATAGGACCAGTAATCTGCCTTTGTCAACCTTGTCAACCGTGATTTCTTGTGTAACAACAACAAATCCTTCTGTCTGTTGTCAATTCTCATGCAGACGTTGCACCATAGACAATGCTTCAGTATATCTCTTGGTACAGTTGTCAGCTTGACTTTGATGTCTAATTGGAAGGCTATTTGAAATCTTTCATTGAGTAACTACAATTTTGCATTACATATTAAACAGAGAAATATTTCTGAATGTAGAATGTTAGAAGAGCTACATGGGTTAATTTAGTCTGTTTGTAATATTTGTACTGTCATTAGTCAAGCTATAGTGAGAAAAAGGGGATACTGTAGCAAGGATAAGCCTCAAGAGGATGAAAATTAGATTTGAGGAGCATAACGTAGAGTGTTACCTGACAAGCTGATCTGATACAGAAAATCACAGAAATGCTATTCCTGTATCATAGACAAATTAATGAATTTTCCTCTGAAATTAAACCCTAATTCTAGAATAGAACAGCGTATTCTTTACTTCTTAGATCTTCATGGATATTAGATACAGTGAAAGTCATGTACCTACTTTTGTTATATTTCTGCAAAAGATTAAGGATACCACATTGCAATCAATTATAAAAAGGCAAGTTACTGAGAATGTGTAGCTATCACAGTAATCTACAAACATAAATGCTAATAATAAACCTTAAAATAAATGGTCTTTTTGTACTAGAGCCTCTTGGTTCAGTTTTTGGAGCAGAGTTACAGTACCATATGTAATGTTTGGCTATTACCTATGATGCAGCTCATCTCAAAAGACCCACACCTCTGAAGTAGCTGATGGGTTAAGAGGAGAAAGTATAGTGTACATTTTTGTTTGGTTATGATTAATTTCCTTGCCATGTGTATATATTTTAACTCTAACTCCTCCTTTTGGCACCAGGGCTGCAGTAAGGTGGAAATGCGCCCTGTGCTGGCTCTGCTCCTATGTGACATTGTGGATCAGGGAGAATATAAGCACCTTGAGCACCCAAGCATGCTCTGGACGGCTTGTAGCCAAGAAATTCAGCACCCAGAGCATCTTAAGTCTGCTTCAGGCTGCCCTACGTAACCTAGCTGCTTGTACCAGGGAGGAGTTGGGCATCTGGAGCATTTTAAGAATGTCCAGGGGGTAGCATACTAGGCTGCAGTGTGGTGTTCCAGGTACCTTGCATTCCAAATACATTTGTTATGGAGCAACAGTGGTTCTGCCCCCTAGGCCCTGTTCTCTTGGCACCGTCACCCTTCTCCCAACCTCTACTGTTCTTCTGGAAGGGAGCAAAGAGTGCACATATTTCAATACCACCTCTATGCTGATGACACACAACTCTACCTCTCCTCTCCTGATCTGTCTCCCTCTGTCCCCTCTCTGTTTTCCAGCTGCCTCTCTGCAATCTCCTCCTGGATGTCTGAGCGCTCACTGAAGCTCAACATGGACAAAACTGAACTCATCATCTTTCCCCCATCCAGAGTAACACCCCCGACCAATATCTCTATCATTGTTGACAACACCACCATCTCCCCCGTTCCCCAACTCCACTGCTTGGGCATCACTCTTGACTCCTCCCTCTCCTTTGCACCCCACATCCAAGCTCTGGCACAATCCTGTCGGTTCCAGCTACGCAACATTGCTCGTATCAGCCCATTTCTCTCCCAGAGTGCAAATAAACTTATCACCCACTCACTGGTCATCTCACGACTCGACTACTGCAATGTTCTCTTCACTGGCCTTGCTTGCTCCCATCTTGCGCCCCTCCAATCTGTCCTGAACTCTGCAACTAGGCTTATCTTCCTCTCCCGCCGCTCCACATCTGCCACTCCCCTTCGACAGAATCTACACTGACTCCCATTTCCCTATAGAATCCTCTTCAAACTCCTCACCATCACATATAGGGCCATCTCTAATTCCACAGCTCCCTACATCTCCAACCTCCTCTCCCTTCATACTCCCTCCCACCCCATACACTCGAGCAATGACCGTCGCCTCTCCACGGCCCTGGTCACTACTTCCCATGCTCGAGTTCAAGACTATGTCCGTGCTGCACCCCTTGAGTGGAACACACTCCCCCGCTCCATTAGACTCTCCCCAACCTTGCAAAGCTTCAAACGGGCACTAAAAACTAGAGATGAGCGGGTTCGGTTCCTCGGAATCCGAACCCGCCCGAACTTCAGTTTTTTTTACACGGGTCCGAGCGACTCGGATCTTCCCGCCTTGCTCGGTTAACCCGAGCGCACCCGAACGTCATCATCACGCTGTCGGATTCTCGCGAGGCTCGGATTCTATCGCGAGACTCGGATTCTATATAAGGAGCCGCGCGTCGCCGCCATTTTTCACACGTGCATTGAGATTCATAGGGAGAGGACGTGGCTGGCGTCCTCTCCGTTTATAGAGATTCGAGAAGAGAGTGAGACAGAGAGAGACACAGTAGTAATTTGGGGAGCATTAGGAGGAGTACTACTACTACTAGTACTTGCTGAAGTGATAGAGAGAGATAGTGTGACTGTATTATCTGACTTGTGGGGGAGACACTGACAGTGGGGAGCAGTTAGAGTCTGAGAGCAGGACTCAGGACTCAGGAGTACATATAACGTACAGTGCACACTTTTGTTGCCAGAGTGCCAGCCACACTGCCATTGTTTGTGACCACACTGACCACCAGTATAATATATATTGTGATTGTCTGCTTAGGACTCAGGAGTACTACTTGCAAGTTGCTGATAGTGTGACCAGTGACCTGACCACCAGTTTAATAATCACCACCAGTTTATGAGTTTAATATATATATATATATATATATATATATATATAATTGTATATAATATATATATAATATTGTATACCACCTAGCACCTACCCGTGTTTTTTTTTTTCTTTCTTCTTTATACATACTACTATAGTAGCTTACTGTAGCAGTCTGCGGTGCTGCTGAGCTGACAGTGTCCAGCAGGTCCGTCATCAGTCATTACATAATAAATATATAATATATACCTGTCCGGCTGCAGTACTAGTGATATTATATATACATATATATTGATTTCATCTCATTATCATCCAGTCTATATTATCAGCAGACACAGTACGTTAGTCCACGGCTGTAGCTACCTCTGTGTCGGCACTCGGCAGTCCATCCATAATTGTATACCACCTACCCGTGGTTGTTTTTTTTTTCTTTCTTCTTTATACATACTACTATAGTAGCTTACTGTAGCAGTCTGCGGTGCTGCTGAGCTGACAGTGTCCAGCAGGTCCGTCATCAGTCATTACATAATAAATATATAATATATACCTGTCCGGCTGCAGTACTAGTGATATTATATATACATATATATTGATTTCATCTCATTATCATCCAGTCTATATTATCAGCAGACACAGTACGTTAGTCCACGGCTGTAGCTACCTCTGTGTCGGCACTCGGCAGTCCATCCATAATTGTATACCACCTACCCGTGGTTGTTTTTTTTTTCTTTCTTCTTTATACATACTACTATAGTAGCTTACTGTAGCAGTCT
This sequence comes from Pseudophryne corroboree, assembly GCF_028390025.1. Lineage (NCBI taxonomy): Eukaryota > Metazoa > Chordata > Amphibia > Anura > Myobatrachidae > Pseudophryne > Pseudophryne corroboree. The sequence continues at coordinate 474,049,812 of NC_086445.1, read as the reverse complement.
GCGGTGCTGCTGAGCTGACAGTGTCCAGCAGGTCCGTCATCAGTCATTACATAATAAATATATAATATATACCTGTCCGGCTGCAGTACTAGTGATATTATATATACATATATATTGATTTCATCTCATTATCATCCAGTCTATATTATCAGCAGACACAGTACGGTAGTCCACGGCTGTAGCTACCTCTGTGTCGGCACTCGGCAGTCCATCCATAATTGTATACCACCTACCCGTGGTTGTTTTTTTTTTCTTTCTTCTTTATACATACTACTATAGTAGCTTACTGTAGCAGTCTGCGGTGCTGCTGAGCTGACAGTGTCCAGCAGGTCCGTCATCAGTCATTACATAATAAATATATAATATATACCTGTCCGGCTGCAGTACTAGTGATATTATATATACATATATATTGATTTCATCTCATTATCATCCAGTCTATATTATCAGCAGACACAGTACGTTAGTCCACGGCTGTAGCTACCTCTGTGTCGGCACTCGGCAGTCCATCCATAATTGTATACCACCTACCTGTGGTTGTTTTTTTTTTCTTTCTTCTTTATACATACTACTATAGTAGCTTACTGTAGCAGTCTGCGGTGCTGCTGAGCTGACAGTGTCCAGCAGGTCCGTCATCAGTCATTACATAATAAATATATAATATATACCTGTCCGGCTGCAGTACTAGTGATATTATATATACATATATATTGATTTCATCTCATTATCATCCAGTCTATATTATCAGCAGACACAGTACGGTAGTCCACGGCTGTAGCTACCTCTGTGTCGGCACACGGCAGTCCATCCATAATTGTATACCACCTACCCGTGGTTGTTGTTTTTTTCTTTCTTCTTTATACATACTACTATAGTAGCTTACTTTAGCAGTCTGCGGTGCTGCTGAGCTGACAGTGTCCAGCAGGTCCGTCATCAGTCATTACATAATAAATATATAATATATACCTGTCCGGCTGCAGTACTAGTGATATTATATATACATATATATTGATTTCATCTCATTATCATCCAGTCTATATTAGCAGCAGACACAGTACGGTAGTCCACGGCTGTAGCTACCTCTGTGTCGGCACTCGGCAGTCTATCTATAAGTATACTAGTATCCATCCATCTCCATTGTTTACCTGAGGTGACTTTTAGTTGTGCCTATTAAAATATGGAGAACAAAAATGTTGAGGTTCCAAAATTAGGGAAAGATCAAGATCCACTTCCACCTCGTGCTGAAGCTGCTGCCACTAGTCATGGCCGAGACGATGAAATGCCAGCAACGTCGTCTGCCAAGGCCGATGCCCAATGTCATAGTACAGAGCATGTAAAATCCAAAACACCAAATATCAGTAAAAAAAGGACTCCAAAACCTAAAATAAAATTGTCGGAGGAGAAGCGTAAACTTGCCAATATGCCATTTACCACACGGAGTGGCAAGGAACAGCTGAGGCCCTGGCCTATGTTCATGGCTAGTGGTTCAGCTTCACATGAGGATGGAAGCACTCAGCCTCTCGCTAGAAAAATGAAAAGACTCAAGCTGGCAAAAGCACCGCAAAGAACTGTGCGTTCTTCGAAATCCCAAATCCACAAGGAGAGTCCATTTGTGTCGGTTGCGATGCCTGACCTTCCCAACACTGGACGTGAAGAGCATGCACCTTCCACCATTTGCACGCCCCCTGCAAGTGCTGGAAGGAGCACCCGCAGTCCAGTTCCTGATAGTCAGATTGAAGATGTCAGTGTTGAAGTACACCAGGATGAGGAGGATATGGGTGTTGCTGGCGCTGGGGAGGAAATTGACCAGGAGGATTCTGATGGTGAGGTGGTTTGTTTAAGTCAGGCACCCGGGGAGACACCTGTTGTCCGTGGGAGGAATATGGCCATTGACATGCCTGGTGAAAATACCAAAAAAATCAGCTCTTCGGTGTGGAAGTATTTCAACAGAAATGCGGACAACAGGTGTCAAGCCGTGTGTTGCCTTTGTCAAGCTGTAATAAGTAGGGGTAAGGACGTTAACCACCTCGGAACATCCTCCCTTATACGTCACCTGCAGCGCATTCATAATAAGTCAGTGACAAGTTCAAAAACTTTGGGTGACAGCGGAAGCAGTCCACTGACCAGTAAATCCCTTCCTCTTGTAACCAAGCTCACGCAAACCACCCCACCAACTCCCTCAGTGTCAATTTCCTCCTTACCCAGGAATGCCAATAGTCCTGCAGGCCATGTCACTGGCAATTCTGACGAGTCCTCTCCTGCCTGGGATTCCTCCGATGCATCCTTGAGTGTAATGCCTACTGCTGCTGGCGCTGCTGTTGTTGCTGCTGGGAGTCGATGGTCATCCCAGAGGGGAAGTCGTAAGCCCACTTGTACTACTTCCAGTAAGCAATTGACTGTCCAACAGTCCTTTGCGAGGAAGATGAAATATCACAACAGTCATCCTGCTGCAAAGCGGATAACTGAGGCCTTGACAACTATGTTGGTGTTAGACGTGCGTCCGGTATCCGCCGTTAGTTCACAGGGAACTAGACAATTTCTTGAGGTAGTGTGCCCCCGTTACCAAATACCATCTAGGTTCCACTTCTCTAGGCAGGCGATACAGAGAATGTACACGGACGTCAGAAAAAGACTCACCAGTGTCCTAAAAAATGCAGTTGTACCCAATGTCCACTTAACCACGGACATGTGGACAAGTGGAGCAGGGCAGGGTCAGGACTATATGACTGTGACAGCCCACTGGGTAGATGTATGGACTCCCGCCGCAAGAACAGCAGCGGCGGCACCAGTAGCAGCATCTCGCAAACGCCAACTCTTTCCTAGGCAGACTACGCTTTGTATCACCGCTTTCCAGAATACGCACACAGCTGAAAACCTCTTACGGCAACTGAGGAAGATCATCGCGGAATGGCTTACCCCAATTGGACTCTCCTGTGGATTTGTGGCATCGGACAACGCCAGCAATATTGTGTGTGCATTAAATATGGGCAAATTCCAGCACGTCCCATGTTTTGCACATACCTTGAATTTGGTGGTGCAGAATTTTTTAAAAAACGACAGGGGTGTGCAAGAGATGCTGTCGGTGGCCAGAAGAATTGCGGGACACTTTCGGCGTACAGGCACCAAGTACAGAAGACTGGAGCACCACCAAAAACAACTGAACCTGCCCTGCCATCATCTGAAGCAAGAAGTGGTAACGAGGTGGAATTCAACCCTCTATATGCTTCAGAGGTTGGAGGAGCAGCAAAAGGCCATTCAAGCCTATACAATTCAGCACGATATAGGAGGTGGAATGCACCTGTCTCAAGCGCAGTGGAGAATGATTTCAACATTGTGCAAGGTTCTGATGCCCTTTGAACTTGCCACACGTGAAGTCAGTTCAGACACTGCCAGCCTGAGTCAGGTCATTCCCCTCATCAGGCTTTTGCAGAAGTAGCTGGAGACATTGAAGGAGGAGCTAACACAGAGCGATTCCGCTAGGCATGTGGGACTTGTGGATGGAGCCCTTAATTCGCTTAACAAGGATTCACGGGTGGTCAATCTGTTGAAATCAGAGCACTACATTTTGGCCACCATGCTCGATCCTAGATTTAAAGCCTACCTTGGATCTCTCTTTCCGGCAGACACAAGTCTGCTGGGGTTCAAAGACCTGCTGGTGAGAAAATTGTCAAGTCAAGCGGAACGCGACCTGTCAACATCTCCTCCTTCACATTCTCCCGCAACTGGGGGTGCGAGGTGACAGAGCTAAATATTTATCGTGTATATAACCCTTTATGAGGTCTAAGAACACTGTACGCTATCTACGTAAGAAGTACCGTAAGGGTATGTAAGTTGCGTATCGATCGCTTAGCCGTGATCGAGACGCTCAGGCGTCACGTTCACTCACGGCCAGGTGATCGCAGGCAGGCAGACTATTGGCTGTTGACTTATCGTAATGATTCGCTATAGCGTAGCAGCGCTCGGGACCACGAGGAGATCACCAGCGATGCAGACGCTCACAACGTTAAACCTTTATATCTACACCTCTAACAATGAAATACACAGTAAACCTTAGTGTAGAGACAAAGTGTAAGTGCAACCTTGTGTAACCTGATTAACTACAAAGCTGCTTGAGCGTCACCGACGCTCAGAGAATACTTAACACTATAAAGAATACACAGATACCTGGGCTTAGGGTCCGAAACCTATTATGTGTATTATGACTATTACTTGTAAAAAGAATCACAATACAAAGCATACACTACAGTATAACATAAACCAACTAACCAGATAAACTACACAGGAAATAAAATACAATACAATTTAAGGAAAATACGAGAGAAAGAGTAGAGAGAGAGGGAGAGATAGAGAGAGAGAGAGAGAGATGGCTCACAGTAAGACAATATGATTACGGAGAAAACTTACGCACAAGGGGAACGATCGCATGCGCCTCGATATCCAGCTCCCGATTATCAGCAATGAGAACCGTTGAAGAGAGTGAAGTTGGATATGGTCGGCCTGCTATTTATGCCCCACACACAATACAATTCAATGGTCCCTACAATCTCATTGTTCATTGGACACAGGAATTCGGCTTCGCATTATAACAAAAGGTCATAGGTTGATTCATACAGGTGGGCTGTGACTATTTCCAACTGCTCAGGTGGGAGGGAAACTGGGTTTCCCGCCGCATGGGTAATAAAGTGCAAATAAAGTAAATGTTCATAAACTTCTTATGTCCATAACTATTCGCACGAGCGATTGATCTGCTTCAAACCAACACCGGAATATCGCTAATTTTATACTCTTCCGATGGATACTAAACACCACTGTATTGCTCCTATCTGACCCTTCATATCAAACAAAGAGGGATTCCTCTGTTCATGAACATTCTATATTAACCAAACTTTCAGATTCTATCAAAGGGACCATAATCTACAAAATACATTATTAGTGAAAATATGTAATGATTGAGTCGCACGCTATGATCGCATAAACTCTACCGTAAATACGCATACCATGCGCCTGCGGGTGCCCGCGACTGTGAGTATGCGCACGTACGGGAGAGCGTACGCATGCGCAGCACGGACCTGTGTGAGGTGCAAATATGGTAGTGTGCATAGAGATATTTTTCTGACTTTGACAGTCCACCCTTTGGCAGTCAATAATAACTGCCACTTTCTGAAAACATTTCAAAAGGAGAAAAATATATGTCAGGGGTTAATTCATTTCCATGGTTGGGTAAGGGAGGAGAGAGGAGTAGGTGTGAAGAGGGTATGACCTAGTGTGATAGCAGAAGCATGTGTGTATGAGTCCATGTTTGGGGGGTCATGTATCATCGTGCCGTACGTGTTGTAAATCAAGCTTCGAGGTATTGCGAAGTATACATTTGAATTCCTTCTTATCCCGTGGTACAGGTCTGTGGATGGGCTGTCAAACTTTACCGAGCTCTTTTCGGATTTTGAACAAAATGGGGAGCACATTTTAGTTGATGATACATGAATGGGGGAATATGTGATTGCTGATATCTGTGCCTGTATTCCCTATACTATGTGTGTCATTACCTGAGGGTTGTAGAAATGAAGAAAAGACATAATTACGGTAAATGTGGTGGTATTCTATGTCAGGTTAATGTACATCTGTCGGTTGAAGTTTTGTTCGGTATCAGTTGAAAGTCGTCTTCTTTGCGCTGTTTTGCTCATTAAGCGTGAGCAATAAGCTTTGTCAATGCCATTAGATTTACAAAAAATGTTGGGCTAGCGTAATTTTAAGAATTCTAGGGAAACTGGGGATCCATGGCAAAGTTCATCAAGTGTCCATATCTCAAGTGGTCAAAACTTCGTCTTTGGTCTATCCGTTGTCTGTATAGCGTCTCATCAACTTCCTCGTCCAAGGGGGTCTTGTTATCTTGGAGAAAAACCAGAAAAACAGGTGAAAGAAACGGACCGTAGAAATCGCATTTTCATCACATCATTGTTTCTATCGTTGGGTCGTAAATCAAATCCAGGTTAATTACAGTTTCCTCACTCCTCAAACTCATCACTCTGGTACTTTGTTTGCACCTCATTAAAGCCTGCCCGCATCTAAATATCAATCCAATCGATATAACGACACCTAAAATACATAGGAGAAACTTTCCAACATCCATTATGACTCCTTGAGCCCAGTCTCCTAAACCAGAGAACCAATTTCGCGGGTTCAACCATGACACCCAACCAGTCAGCTCATTACCTACAGCAGCAAGAGTGAGATTGTGTTTTCGGCGAAATTCCCACTTCAATTGGAGAATATCGTCCATCTTTTGGTCTATGACCTCGACCGGATCCTCGGTGCTATTTGTGATATACGTGCAACACTTTATGCCGTACTGTGTTGCCAATGTAACACAATATCCGCCTGTCACTGCTGTGAGGTAATTAAGAACCATTCTATGCTGTACCAGTTCTGTTTTATAAGCTTGGAGTTCTCTTCCAGTGTATCTAAACGTGTCATCATACATTTCAGTGATATTATCTAACAAATTGGCGAGTGCGGAAATGTATCTATAATTCATCACTCCTCGAGCGGTGCGAGTGAAATCTAACGCCACCAGAACCTGAATCCCGGTGGATTCATGGATCAGATCAGAGGCCGGATGCTCTAACCTTTCTGACAGTTGTCTTTTAACGAGGTGCTCGTAATGAGTGTGAGTATAAGGAGCTTGGGCACCACGGTGTATGTCTTTCATTTTATCATGTGTTACAGTCATCACTTCAGGCAATACTCTTCCAATATAACACAATCCTTCAGAGTTTGGGGCAAGCCACTTGTACGCCTTTCTCCCGCATATGAAATATGCATCATCGGGGAGAACATATGGGACGGAGAAAGACATTACCATATTACACACCTTCCAGGTGAAATCTCCTAGCCCTAATTCTTCCATCTGCTTAATGCACGTATCAGGTTGTACGATATGTGCACAGTATCCTGGTGATACTTCTCCAACTCTAGTAATCCTATTTCCTAGGGTGTATCTATACCGGAAAGATTTTCCTCTACTGGCTATGTGGCGTACAAGCTCTGTATCTGTAGGCATTCTATCTGCTCTATGTGAAAAGGTCATGGTGTGGTTACTCCATGATACTTCCCAATTTCCCGGCTTTCTGGGATTGGAGATGTTAAAACATAATAGGGACCTATCCACGTGGTATTGGTGGAGCTTCAAACTAGGAGGGCTGGAGATATTAAACCTCCGGTCCACCGGTCTCCCACCATTTAACTCAAGTACCTCCCCTATCGTTAAAGGAAATGGTACTAGCCCTGATTTGCTATGACCCTGAGGTACTTGAGAGCATACCCAACAATCTGTTTTGTTTAATACATTACCCACTAAGGAGTGATAATCACTCAATGGATGTCGGTCCATATGGATATTAAAACTGGATTGGCATTTCTTAATGCACCCATCTTCAATGACATTGTTACAGAGCCTGCAGATACAATTTTCTTCAGCTAACAATCCGTCACAATTTCTTCTATGGTCAATGCTATCGGATCGTTTTCTGATACTCGCCTTTGCTTGTTGGTTAGGTTGATCTTGGAAAACTACGCCTCTATCATCATAATCGGAACCCATTCCAGAACCTCTCTCAACCTCCATGGTACTCTCGCCGGAACAGACTGCTCTGGTCAACATCATGGTCAACAGGAAAATCCGGATCACAGTCTCTTGGGGCAAGTCCATCTTTGAGGAGGAGACGAAGAAGAATGAGAAGGAGGAAAAATACATTTGAGGGAGAGGGGATGGGAAGTGGAGAAAACAATAAAAGGGAGTGGGGAGTCGACAACAGCTCTCGGTCTTCAAGGCTCAGGTGCCGCCTCAGTCCTCCTGGAACAGACACTCCAGTGATACAACCTCTACCGTCTGTTCCTTATCACGGGACTTCTCTGGATCAGCAACCTTCTTGCAGTGGGATGAATGGACCCAAGTCTCTCTCTCAGCAACCTTCAATGCTGTAGTGCTAGTCAATAAGACCTGGTATGGTCCTTCCCATCTGTCAATAAGGCAACCTGAGCGTAGAAAATTCCGTATCATTACATAATCCCCAGGTTCAATGTCATGACAATTACTATCAGGTAGATCAGGAATCACCAACTTCAGATTATCATTTTGATTCCTTAACTGTTTACTCATGTTAATCAAGTACTTTACAGTTACTTCACTGTTACATTTCAAATCATCCTGAGGGTTAATCATGACATGCGGTTGTCGACCAAATAAGATTTCAAAGGGGGACAGATTAAGAGGGGACCTGGGAGTGGTTCTGATACTGTACAATACAATGGGTAAAGCTTCTGGCCATGTCAATCCTGTCTCTGCCATCACTTTACTCAATTTATTTTTAATAGTGCTGTTCACTCTTTCGACCTTCGCACTCGCCTGTGGACGGTACGGAGTGTGCAGCTTGCTATCAATTCCCATCAACTTACACATTCCTTGAAAGACATCACCTGTAAAATGGGTACCCCTATCACTTTCGATTATTCTAGGGATACCATATCTACATACAAATTCCTGCACAATTTTCTTAGCTGTAAACATAGCGGTATTTGTAGCTGCAGGAAATGCTTCGACCCAATTCGAGAAAACATCTATACAAACAAGTACATATTTCAAATTCCGACAAGGGGGTAATTGAATGAAGTCAATTTGTATTACCTGGAAAGGGCCGCCGGCAGGTGGGATATGGGATGGTTCTGTAGGTATTGCCTTTCCAATATTCTTTCTCAAACAGGTAAGGCATGACATTGCTCTTTTACTCGCATGAGAGGAGAATCCTGGGGCGCACCAATAGGCTCTTACCAATTTGCACATCCCTTCCTTGCCTAGATGAGTCAGCCCGTGAGCTGCCTCAGCCAGACATGGAAGATATGCTCTGGGGGCCACTGGTTTACCATGTCCATCCGTCCAGAGTCCTGAGGACTCTTGGCCACATCCCTTTGCCTTCCAGACTGCCTTTTCCTGTGTGGAACACAAATTTTGCATTTCGCACAACTTCTGTGTGTTAATGGTATTAAATACCATTAATTGTGTGGTGTCTGTCTGTATGGGGGTAGCAGCTGCTAACTTAGCAGCTTCGTCTGCTCGGCTGTTACCAAGTGATACCGGGTCTTGGCTATATGTGTGTGCTTTACATTTGATAACAGCCACTCTGTCGGGTTCCTGTATCGCTGTTAGAAGCCTTTTTATGTGAGCTGCATGCGCTACCGGTGTACCAGCTGCCGTCATGAAATTTCTGAGGCGCCATAGGGCTCCAAAAACATGGACTACCCCGAATGCGTATCTAGAATCGGTGTAGATATTGGCTGACTTACCCTTAGCCAATTCACATGCTCTGGTTAGGGCGACCAGTTCAGCAACCTGGGCTGAGTGAGGTGGGCCTAGCGGTTCAGCTTCTATGGTGTCTTGGTCATCTACGACTGCGTATCCAGTACACAAGTCTCCCGAGTCTGACTGTCTGTGACAACTACCGTCCGTATAGAACGTGAGTTCTGCATCTTCCAGTGGGTTGTCACTGATGTCAGGCCTTGTGAGTTCTGCATCTTCCAGTGGGTTGTCACTGATGTCAGGCCTTGCGGTAAAATTTTGTGTCAAATATTCCATACAATCATGTGTATCTTCCTTTGTATTAAATCCTCCTTCCCAGCACTCTCACCTTCCACCCTTTGTGCCTGACCAGGCACACCTGGGAGATATGTTGCAGGATTTAATGCACTGCATCTCCTTATGGTGATGTTTACGGGGGCCATTAGTGCCAATTCCCATCTTGTAAACCTCGCTGATGAGACGTGTCTGGTTTGGGCAGAATTCAATAAGGCTGATACTGCATGTGGCGTATGGATTGTGAGGTTGTGGCCTAGCACGACATCTTCGCTTTTTGTCACTAGCAATGCTATCGCAGCAACGCTTCGCAAGCATGTGGGGAGGGATCGCGCTACCGTATCTAGCTGAGCGCTGTAGTATGCAACTGGCCTGCTGGCATCACCGTGTTTTTGGGTTAGTACACCTGCTGCGCAACCAGCACTTTCTGTTCCGTATAGTTCAAAGGGTTTCCCATAGTCTGGCATACCTAGCGCTGGCGCCTGCGTTAGGCACTGTTTGAGTCTCTCAAATGCTGTTTCGGATTCGTCTGTATGCAAAATCCTATCAGGTTTGTTTGAGGAGACCATTTCCTGCAAAGGTAACGCCAATATGGAAAACCCTGGGATCCAATTACGGCAATACCCACACATTCCTAAAAACGTTCTGATCTGTTGCTGGGTTTGTGGTAGGGTCATGTCTCTAATTGCTTGGATTCTATCAGCGGTCAGGTGTCTCAGTCCTTGTGTTAGACAGTGTCCCAAATATTTTACCTTAGTTTGGCATAATTGCAACTTGTCTTTGGAAACCTTGTGACCTGTGTCTGAAAGATGAAACAGGAGCTGTTTCGTATCCTTCAGAGATGCTTCCAGTGAATCTGAACACAGTAATAAATCGTCCACATACTGTATCAATACTGATCCACTGTTTGGTTGAAAAGACTGTAAACAATCATGCAAAGCCTGAGAAAATATACTTGGACTATCTATGAAACCTTGGGGTAATCGAGTCCACGTGTATTGGACTCCTCTGTATGTGAATGCAAACAAATATTGGCTGTCAGGGTGCAGAGGTACCGAAAAGAAAGCGGAGCAGAGGTCAATAACAGTGAAAAATTTGGCAGTGGGAGGGATTTGCATTAGGATGACAGCTGGATTTGGCACTACGGGGAACTGACTCTCAACTATTTTGTTAATCCCCCTTAGATCCTGCACTAGCCTGTAACCCCTCCCCCCATTCTTCTTAACAGGGAAGATGGGACTATTGGCAGTGCTGGACGTTCTTACCAGAATGCCCTGTTGTAGCAAGCGCTCTATTACTGGGTAAACTCCTAACTCCACCTCTGGTTTCAGAGGATACTGTGGGATTTTTGGAGCTATCCTACCATCTTTTACTTGTACAACTACTGGGGCTACGTTTGCCATTAATCCAGTGTCCTGTCCGTCTTTTGTCCAAAGTGACTCTGGTATCTGAGATGTCATCTCTTCTATTTGGGATGGATTCCTATTTGTCATAATGGTATGTGACATTAATTTTGATGGGGAGTCTAACATGTCTCGCACTTCCTGAGCGTGTTTCTCAGGTATGTACAAGAATACACCTTCAGGAGTACAATAAATGACGCACCCCATTTTACACAGTAAGTCTCTTCCCAGGAGATTGGTTGGTGCCGATGCAGCCAGCAAAAAGGAATGCTTGGTATGCAAAGGCCCTATTGTAATCTCGGCTGGTTTGCTAACAGGGTAGTGCTGGACTACTCCTGTTACTCCCATGGCTGGAATTGTCCTACCAGTGGTTCTCATGCCCACTGTCGAATTTATCACTGACTTGGCCGCCCCTGTGTCTACAAGAAAGTTTAAAGTTTTACCAGCTACATTGATTGCGACCTCGGGTTCACTTTCAAGGTTGGCAATCAATTTCACTGGCTGCAGATTACAGGTATGGCCACACCCCTATTGGGTATGGTGACCTCCCTGAATCCCGCTGGCAGCAACTATTTGTGAGGGAGATAGTTGGGAACTACCAGAGGCATGCCAGTCTCTGTTTGGGGGATATCTTTTTGTTTCCCCTGTATGTGGCTCATAACTCCGTTTCTGCGGACCTTGCTCCCAATGTCGTGTGTCGTGTCGTTGTCTAGGGGGTTGGTATGTGTTTCGTGAATTCTTTACTCTACAATCTCGTGCCATGTGTCCCTGTTTGTGACAAGAATAACAAGTAACCATACTTGACTTACCCACAGGATTTGGTGATACAAACAAAGGCTGCCTTGTGGTCAGAGCCTGTATACTTACTGACATTAATTTGTCACCTTGTTGTTCCCTGTGTCTGGTGATGTTTCTGTCGTGATCAATAGCAGCCTCTCTCAAAGTAGCCACAGACAGACCTCGCCAACATGGTTGCGTGGTCTGTACCCTAGTCTTCAATGACTCTTTTAAACCATCCATCAGTACCGATACTGCTACTTCCCGATGGTTTGTGTCTGTTTTAATGTCCTCTATACCTGTGTATTTTGCCATTTCTAATAATGCTCTGTGAAAATACTCTGCAGCTGTCTCTGACTCCTTCTGTTTAATGGAGAATATCTTATTCCATTTAGCTACTGCTGGGAAATACTCTTTTAGCTGCAAGTTTATTCTTTTCACATTATCTTGGTTGTACACATCTGTAAGAGGTACATCATGATCTAGTCCGCAATCAGCTAAAAATTGAGTTGCGTCGACATTTGAGGGTAAACATGCTCTCAGCAATATCTGCCAGTCTTTATTGTTGGGCTCTACAGTGTTACCTAAGTCTCTGATGTATTTTTGACTGGCAACTAAGTCTTTTCTAGGGTCAGGAAATTCAGACACTATGGTCCTTAATTCCATTCGGGAAAATTGAGTGTACATGGCAATGTTCCTAATGGGAGTGGCTCCTGATGCGTCTGTTTTCCCATTTGGCACTGCTATTACTCTAACAGGTGTAATTCTAACAACCTCATTCTGTGTAGATTCTACAGGCTGTGGTGAAATAGTTTCAGCATAATGCATGGTGCCGTACTTACCGGTTGATACGACCTCACCTATCCCTCCGCTAGGGGCCTTTACTAATCTCGTGGGTGGAGCTGTGCCTACTGTGGTCTCTGCTATGGTGGCTGCTAGAGAGAGTGCTGAAATCGTTGCCGCTTCGTCCTCTTGATCACACTCCTGAGGAAAGTTCAAAACAGGGTACAACTTGCACGGGTTAATACTTGCATGGGTTAATGGGTTAACATTATCATTAACATTTACACAGTTACTAAGTGATTTTGTGTTACACCTTAGTGCGTCTTTCTCCGTAATCAACTTCTCTCCTGATATATATGGTGGCGGCGGGGCCGTGGCAATTAGTTTTCTGTTAGAGCCAGATCCCGCCGCCTGAGCCAAACCTCTCTGTATCTCACCTTCCTGTTGCCACAACTGTAAATAATCATAATGCTGAATTCGTCTCTTTGTTGATTTTATGAGACATATCCTCCTCCTTAAATTTTGTAACACTTCTGAGCTGAAGCTCCCTATTCTCGGGAATTTCTCCCCGTCATGCACAGTCATTCTCTCCCATTCATCACATAAAGTTTCTGTGTGACTTCCATATTTCTCACACATGATATACCTGGCCGACCCAATTGGCCGGACCACTGAATCAACCCGAACCGAGGTTGATCGCCCCCTACCTGAACAAGTGGCCCCCATAGTTCGAAAGTGTTGCTTTATTTAGCCAACCCTTTACGAAAAACCAAATGCCAACAATAGGCTGACGGTGGCGGTTTACCGAGTACCCCACTCACTCGCCCACGCCGACCTATACGACCTGATCACACCGATATGGTGCTGGCGTACTCGACCTAGGGCCCCTGCGACCTGAACCTCTATTTACTGGAACCTGTGAGGGTTATCCGAAGAACACTTACTCTTTCCAGTAACTATTGGTTGCTGGATAGTTCCTGAGTGAGCAGCGAACTTCCCTTAAAATAAAAAAATTACACAAATCACGTTAGAGTGTACAGATAGCGTTTGTGACCCCTTTACTCTAATGGTATTAGGTCAGATTACTAACTACTGCACACACTTACGTGCGGTCCAGTCGTTCAGTACACAAACAACTAAGCTTATGTACGGAAAGACCAACGGAATCGAAACTTACGACTGCGAATTCCTTCAGCCAGAGCTTATATGGCCTATATGGGTGTTGCACCAACCCTTTTCGGTGTTGTGCCTGTGAACTGTATAGCGGACTTCCTTGTCGGCTGTACCTGGATCTCCTGGTCTGTTATGACCTCCTGGTCTTGTTACGGTGCGACCTCCTGGTCTTGTTAGTATGACCTCCTGGTCTGCTATACTCTAATGCTCAAAATTGTATTTAACCAGAGATGCCTCCCTAGCCACCGTGCACGTCACTTACGCGCATGTACCTCACGAGTACTCGACTTTTCTTGTGGTTCAACCTTTAAAAATTGTGAAAACACTCACTCATCACATGTACACTTTTGTTTCTATTTCTATTTCTGCGCAGAAATTTCCTTTAGCCCAGCTGTGTTACCAATTAGGAGCAGGATCTGTTAAACTAAATTTCAGACTTTCCAAAAATAGACTTGCGTTATTTATCGCCTTTTGCGCTATTTACCGCTTAGCGCTAACTATCGCCTTTGCGTTAATTATCGCTTTGCGCTAAAATTCAACTTTTCGTGATTTGAGCTACGTGGGCGTAACCGGACGCTCCGTTGCGTAATGTACGCTGCGTGCGTCGGCCTTTGGATTGCGTACGCTAGTCTTTGTTAGAGACACGTGTACGCAATGCAGAGATCCACCGTAACACAATATACTTTTATCAATGTAGACGATCCCTGATCATCTACCGCGTACCCCACTGGCTTTGCCTTATCTCCCAGGCAAACCTGTGTGTTTCTCTACACTTTTAACTATTACCTCTATTTTTAAACTATGAAATAACAGCAAGTCTCTTTTAGCACTTTTCTATCAACTATAAAGTTGGCAAACAGGATAGTGATATACGAAAATGAAAAAGAAATGCAGATATATGTATGCGTGCGTGTGTACGCAAGACAGAAGACAAATAAACAGTTTTAAAAGACACAAGCGTTTTGTTCTCACCTCCGGTTCCCGGATTCCTTCAGCACTCTTTATCTAAGCGAAGCAGACGCTTATCCCGCCAGCACTACGAGACAACCTCCCGCCCTTTGCTGAGGGATAATGTCTGCTGATCTACCTAGTGCAGATATGTGAAGGACAGGACGAGCCGCCAATTGACAGAGCTAAATATTTATCGTGTATATAACCCTTTATGAGGTCTAAGAACACTGTACGCTATCTACGTAAGAAGTACCGTAAGGGTACGTAAGTTGCGTATCGATCGCTTAGCCGTGATCGAGACGCTCAGGCGTCACGTTCACTCATGGCCAGGTGATCGCAGGCAGGCAGACTATTGGCTGTTGACTTATCGTAATGATTCGCTATAGCGTAGCAGCGCTCGGGACCACGAGGAGATCACCAGCGATGCAGACGCTCACAACGTTAAACCTTTATATCTATACCTCTAACAATGAAATACACAGTAAACCTTAGTGTAGAGACAAAGTGTAAGTGCAACCTTGTGTAACCTGATTAACTACAAAGCTGCTTGAGCGTCACCGACGCTCAGAGAATACTTAACACTATAAAGAATACACAGATACCTGGGCTTAGGGTCCGAAACCTATTATGTGTATTATGACTATTACTTGTAAAAAGAATCACAATACAAAGCATACACTACAGTATAACATAAACCAACTAACCAGATAAACTACACAGGAAATAAAATACAATACAATTTAAGGAAAATACGAGAGAAAGAGTAGAGAGAGAGGGAGAGATAGAGAGAGAGAGAGAGAGATGGCTCACAGTAAGACAATATGATTACGGAGAAAACTTACGCACAAGGGGAACGATCGCATGCGCCTCGATATCCAGCTCCCGATTATCAGCAATGAGAACCGTTGAAGAGAGTGAAGTTGGATATGGTCGGCCTGCTATTTATGCCCCACACACAATACAATTCAATGGTCCCTACAATCTCATTGTTCATTGGACACAGGAATTCGGCTTCGCATTATAACAAAAGGTCATAGGTTGATTCATACAGGTGGGCTGTGACTATTTCCAACTGCTCAGGTGGGAGGGAAACTGGGTTTCCCGCCGCATGGGTAATAAAGTGCAAATAAAGTAAATGTTCATAAACTTCTTATGTCCATAACTATTCGCACGAGCGATTGATCTGCTTCAAACCAACACCGGAATATCGCTAATTTTATACTCTTCCGATGGATACTAAACACCACTGTATTGCTCCTATCTGACCCTTCATATCAAACAAAGAGGGATTCCTCTGTTCATGAACATTCTATATTAACCAAACTTTCAGATTCTATCAAAGGGACCATAATCTACAAAATACATTATTAGTGAAAATATGTAATGATTGAGTCGCACGCTATGATCGCATAAACTCTACCGTAAATACGCATACCATGCGCCTGCGGGTGCCCGCGACTGTGAGTATGCGCACGTACGGGAGAGCGTACGCATGCGCAGCACGGACCTGTGTGAGGTGCAAATATGGTAGTGTGCATAGAGATATTTTTCTGACTTTGACAGAGGAAAAGGCTCAGAATTCCGAGCCCACCCGCTGGCGGTGATGCAGGGCAGTCTGGAGCGACAGCTGATGCTGACATCTGGTCCGGACTGAAGGACCTGACAACGATTACGGACATGTCGTCTACTGTCACTGCATACGATTCTCTCACCATTGAAAGAATGGTGGAGGATTATATGAGTGACCGCATCCAAGTAGGCACGTCACACAGTCCGTACTTATACTGGCATGAAAAAGTGGCAATTTGGAGGCCCTTGCACAAACTGGCTTTATTCTACCTAAGTTGCACTCCCACAAGTGTGTACTCCGAAAGAGTGTTTAGTGCCGCCGCTCACCTTGTCAGCAATCGGCGTACGAGGTTACATCCAGAAAATGTGGAGAAGATGATGTTCATTAAAATGAATTATAATCAATTCCTCCGTGGAGACATTGACCAGCAGCAATTGCCTCCACAAAGTACACAGGGAGCTGAGATGGTGGATTCCAGTGGGGACGAATTGATAATCTGTGAGGAGGGGGATGTACACGGTGATATATCGGAGGATGATGATGAGGTGGACATCTTGCCTCTGTAGAGCCAGTTTGTGCAAGGAGAGATTAATTGCTTCTTTTTTGGTGGGGGTCCAAACCAACCCGTCATTTCAGTCACAGTCGTGTGGCAGACCCTGTCACTGAAATGATGGGTTGGTTAAAGTGTGCATGTCCTGTTTATACAACATAAGGGTGGGTGGGAGGGCCCAAGGACAATTCCATCTTGCACCTCTTTTTTCTTTAATTTTTCTTTGCGTCATGTGCTGTTTGGGGAGTATTTTTGGAAGGGCCATCCTGCGTGACACTGCAGTGCCACTCCTAGATGTGCCCGGTGTTTGTGTCGGCCACTAGGGTCGCTTATCTTACTCACACAGCTACCTCATTGCGCCTCTTTTTTTCTTTGCGTCATGTGCTGTTTGGGGAGGGTTTTTTGGAAGGGACATCCTGCATGACACTGCAGTGCCACTCCTAGATGGGCCCGGTGTTTGTGTCGGCCACTAGGGTCGCTTATCTTACTCACACAGCTACCTCATTGCGCCTCTTTTTTTCTTTGCGTCATGTGCTGTTTGGGGAGGGTTTTTTGGAAGGGCCATCCTGCGTGACACTGCAGTGCAACTCCTAGATGGGCCAGGTGTTTGTGTCGGCCACTAGGGTCGCTTATCTTACTCACACAGCTACCTCATTGCGCCTCTTTTTTTCTTTGCGTCATGTGCTGTTTGGGGAGGGTTTTTTGGAAGGGACATCCTGCGTGACACTGCAGTGCCACTCCTAGATGGGCCAGGTGTTTGTGTCGGCCACTAGGGTCGCTTAGCTTAGTCACACAGCTACCTCATTGCGCCTCTTTTTTTCTTTGCGTCATGTGCTGTTTGGGGAGGGTTTTTTGGAAGGGACATCCTGCGTGACACTGCAGTGCCACTCCTAGATGGGCCCGGTGTTTGTGTCGGCCACTAGGGTCGCTTATCTTACTCACACAGCTACCTCATTGCGCCTCTTTTTTTCTTTGCGTCATGTGCTGTTTGGGGAGGGTTTTTTGGAAGGGCCATCCTGCGTGACACTGCAGTGCCACTCCTAGATGGGCCCGGTGTTTGTGTCGGCCACTAGGGTCGCTTATCTTACTCACACAGCTACCTCATTGCGCCTCTTTTTTTCTTTGCGTCATGTGCTGTTTGGGGAGGGTTTTTTGGAAGGGACATCCTGCGTGACACTGCAGTGCCACTCCTAGATGGGCCCGGTGTTTGTGTCGGCCACTAGGGTCGCTTATCTTACTCACACAGCTACCTCATTGCGCCTCTTTTTTTCTTTGCATCATGTGCTGTTTGGGGAGGGTTTTTTGGAAGGGACATCCTGCGTGACACTGCAGTGCCACTCCTAGATGGGCCCGGTGTTTGTGTCGGCCACTAGGGTCGCTTATCTTACTCACACAGCTACCTCATTGCGCCTCTTTTTTTATTTGCGTCATGTGCTGTTTGGGGAGGGATTTTTGGAAGGGACATCCTGCGTGACACTGCAGTGCCACTCCTAGATGGGCCCGGTGTTTGTGTCGGCCACTAGGGTCGCTTATCTTACTCACACAGCTACCTCATTGCGCCTCTTTTTTTCTTTGCGTCATGTGCTGTTTGGGGAGGGTTTTTTGGAAGGGCCATCTTGCGTGACACTGCAGTGCCACTCCTAGATGGGCCAGGTGTTTGTGTCGGCCACTAGGGTCGCTTATCTTACTCACACAGCTACCTCATTGCGCCTCTTTTTTTCTTTGCGTCATGTGCTGTTTGGGGAGGGTTTTTTGGAAGGGACATCCTGCGTGACACTGCAGTGCCACTCCTAGATGGGCCAGGTGTTTGTGTCGGCCACTAGGGTCGCTTAGCTTAGTCATCCAGCGACCTCGATGCAAATTTTAGGACTAAAAATAATATTGGCCCTCATTCCGAGTTGATCGGTCGCAAGGCGAATTTAGCAGAGTTACACACGCTAAGCCGCCGCCTACTGGGAGTGAATCTTAGCTTCTTAAAATTGCGACCGATGTATGCGCAATATTGCGATTACTAACTACTTAGCAGTTTCAGAGTAGCTTCAGACTTACTCTGCCTGTGCGATCAGTTCAGTGCTTGTCATTCCTGTTTGACGTCACAAACACACCCAGCGTTCGCCCAGGCACTCCCACCGTTTCTCCGGCCACTCCTGCGTTTTTCCCGGAAACGGTAGCGTTTTCAGCCACACGCCCCTGAAACGCCGTGTTTCCGCCCAGTAACACCCATTTCCTGTCAATCACAATACGATTGCCGGAGCGAAGAAAAAGCCGTGAGTAAAAATACTTTCTTCATAGTAAAGTTACTTGGCGCAGTCG
The DNA here is from genome assembly GCF_028390025.1 of Pseudophryne corroboree. NCBI lineage: Eukaryota > Metazoa > Chordata > Amphibia > Anura > Myobatrachidae > Pseudophryne > Pseudophryne corroboree. The sequence continues at coordinate 474,030,670 of NC_086445.1, read as the reverse complement.
CAGTGCGAACTTTGCGCATGCGTACTAAGCGGATTTTCACTGCGATGCGATGAAAAATACCGAGCGAACAACTCGGAATGAGGGCCCTTGTGAGGTGTGAGGTATTCAGAATAGACTGAAAATGAGTGGAAATTATGGTTTTTGAGGTTAATAATACTTTGGGATCAAAATGACCCCCAAATTCTATGATTCAAGCTGTTTTTTAGGGTTTTTTAAAAAAAAACACCCGAATCCAAAACACACCCGAATCCGACAAAAAAAATTCGGTGAGGTTTTGCCAAAACGCGTTCGAACCCAAAACACGGCCGCGGAACCGAACCCAAAACCAAAACACAAAACCCGAAAAATTTCAAGTGCACATCTCTACTAAAAACCCACCTATTCATTCAAGCATACCCTCCCGATGCATAACCAAGTCCTGAGGCCGTGCCTCCATCCCCCTGCCTCATACCTTGAACATCTCAGCTTTGCTTGCATACTACCATCAGGCTACCTCCCGTTTGCTTGCACCTCATGTCATCTGTCTGTCGACCCTTCCCACTAGATTGTTAGCTCTTCAGAGCAGGGACCTCTTTCCTCTTGTTATCTAAGCCATCTTCTCGACACATTTCACTCGCAGCTCTCCCCTACTCAGCAACCATCTTTACCGCATTTTCTCCTGCTGGTAAAGGCTCATCTCCATCTATGGCCACCAGCCCCTAGTAGTACGATGATCACTCCCTCACTACTTACATATTAGTTGTATTATGTCTTGAGAATGTGTGGTGCTCCTTGTTACCTGTACTCTATTTTGTCATTTATTTACTGTAATGCTAAGTTTGTCTCCCTGTACTGTCCTTTGTACTGTACAGCGCTGTGAAACACGTGTGGCACCTTATAAATAAAATGTAATAATAACAATAATAATAATAATATTTACTTGTTTTATTGGGTTATGTGAAACCCAAGAGGTTTTTGTGCTGGGTATTCCTTTCTGCACAGATTGGTTGTCATCATTTTTCCTACTTGTAAAGAGTACACATGCTCCTGGAGTGGCATCGGGTTACAATTTTGATAAACTTTACAAATATAATAAATATTTGCTATCGTTTGTTGAATATCACAAATAAACAACAGCAAGTAGGTAAGGTATAACATCATCCAAAATTAATAAGACTAACTTAATATATACTAATTTTAAGGGCCAGCTTCATAACCTTCAATGAAGCTGGCCAGTACTTATTAAGAATGTTGCTTCAAAAATTGGTTATTCCTTAAATATTGTCTTTCCTGGCTACTGCACCCCTGATGAATGTTTATTGTTGTTATTCCAGTTTGATTGTGGAGATATATGAATTTGCTGGTACTCCAGTTTGCTGCTATGGTTCTATGAATACAATTTCTCAGTTAAGCTTGAAAATCTTTTATTTGTTATGAGTCCATTTTAAAAAGATGCACCCAGGTTCCCACAGCCTAACCCTAACCACCCCCTACCACAGCCTAATCCTAACCTCCCCCACCCTGAATCTAAATCCCATCTTCCCCACAGTGTAACCCTAAACACCCCCCGCCCAGTTAAGCCTAATACTCATTGGTAGAATGTGTCAGGATTCTGACAGTTGGGATGCCGCTGACGGTACTGTGACCTTTGGCATCTTGACTGTTGGGATGCTGACTACATTACTTGCACCCAAACAGTTTTCCACTATTGTGTTGCAACTATTACTGTAAGGTATAAGTGGTGTTGAATGGTTGAATGAGTCAAATAATAACATAAATACTTGAGCAACGTTAATTTCAATTTAAAAAGTCAATGTTTACAAATACACTATTTTTTAAAGTTGGTAGCATCCTTAAATAATTCTGATTGTTCATCAAATGGAAAACTCTATAGAAGGAATAAAAAGACTAGAATGTAAGATTGAAGTGATCACAGGTACACTTCCCCACTCTTTTCACTGCTTAATACATCAACCCCAACTGTTTACTGTTTCAGTCACATGTAAACAAAAGACACAAGTGGAGAAATTCAAATGTTATTGCACCCCCAATCTCCAGTCTTAAGTGATGAGAGATTGAGGGGCGATATTCAAATGCCCCCAGTTATTACACTGATTGCGCCCATTACACTTGGGTTTAGGCACGCAAAGCACCTAAACCCGACTAAAGTGATGGGCGCGAGCATGAAAAGACATGTTTGCAGCCGGCACCGTTGTCAGATGCTAGAGGTCCTAATTGACGTCTAGTGTCTGTGCGGCGCTATGGGAGATGTCATGACATCTCTCCCATAGGTCCGAGGAGCAGGTGGCCAGAGACAGAGGGCTGCAGCGGTCAGAAAGCAGGAGCAGGGCTGGTGAGTTTTTTATATGTGTATGGAAGTGGTGCTACTAGGGGGCAAATCTACAGGGGTCACAACTACTGTGGTCACAACTACTGGGGGAAAATCTACAGGGGGAATATTTACAGGAGGAAAATCTACAGGGGGCACAACTACTGGGGGCAAATCTACAGGGGGCAAATTTACAGGGGGCACATCTACTGGGGGCACATCTACAGGGGGCAAATCTACTGGGGTCACCACTACTGGGGGCACATCTACTGGGGGCACATCTACAGGGGGCGCCACCAGGGGCGGATCCAGAAGAAAATTAAAGCACCATGATATGGGAACGGTAATAGTTATATTTACATGCACCTAAGGCACGTGTGCTCCCAGATGAAGGGTGTGGTATCACAGGGGGCATGGACTCACAGAATACGCCATCAGGTAGTGATTGGCTGTAGGAGCACGTCCTGGTTTATTGCTAATGTTTCACCCTGGTGAAAATGCTGATTGGGCCTTGAAATGTTGGTCACCTGTTCCATTAGTTATGGGAGCCTGGAAGGCACCCCAGCACAATATAATTATTAACGCTTTTAGTTGATGGTGGCAGGTGCAGCATACCTTGTTTTGGGCACTGCACTGAGACTCAGACTGCAGGACACGAACTGCCCATCTTTGATTAGCAGAAGCAGCCATCTGGATCTCCAACAAGCAGCATAAGACATCTGCAGGACAGCCCTGTCACAATCACACGGGCCGCCTTCTCAAACCTGAGGCTGAGTTTGACTGCACCTAGCATGGTGGTAAAGGAAGTGGAGGAGGAAGCGCTGGGATACTGTGTGGTGCCATGAGGGCACTTTGTCTATGGTGAATTGGGACCTGTCGTGACGGACTCGCGGCCGAGGCTGAAAAGGGGGCGTGACCTCAGAATGAATGGATGGTGCCTTGAGTGGAGGGGCATGACCTAGCACCTCGACCCCCATTTTTGTCATTATGGAGGCATGCCCAGCATTCCCTACACGGATAAATGCCAAGTGCATGCCCACAGCATCTATTCAGTGATCACTATGATCAGAGCAGAGCAGCTGTAATCTCTGGCTCTTCCAATCTGCCCTCCACCCAGCCTACTGGACACTGCGACCGGTGGAGGGACAGTGCTCAATTAGCGGGACTGTCCCGCTGTATTTGGGATAGTTGGGAGTAGAGATGTGCACCGGAAATTTTTCGGGTTTTGTATTTTGGTTTTGGATTCAGTTCCGCGGCCTTGTTTTGGATTCGGACGCGTTTTGGCAAAACCTCCCTGAAAATTTTTTTTCGGATTCGAGTGTGTTTTAGATTCAGGTGTTTTGTTTTTTTTAAACTCAAAAACAGCTTAAATCATAGAATTTGGGGGTTATTTTGATCCCATAGTATTGCTAACCTCAATAGCCATAATTTCAACTCATTTCCAGTCTATTCTGAACACCTCACAATATTATTTTTAGTCCTAAAATATGCACCGAGGTCGCTGGATGACTAAGCTAAGCGACCCAAGTAGGCGGCACAAACACCTGGCCCATCTAAGAGTGGCACTGCAGTGTCAGACAGGATGGCACTTTAAAAAACTAGGCCCCAAACATCTCATGATGCAAAGATAAATAAAAAAAGAGGTGCAAGATGGAATTGTCCTTGGACACTCCCACCGACCCTTATGTTGTATAAACAGGACATGCACACTTTAACAAACCCATCATTTCAGCGACAGGGTCTGCCACACGACTGTGGCTGAAATGACTGGTTGGTTTGGGCCCCCACCAAAAAAGAATCAATCAATCTCTCCTTGCACAAACTGGCTCTACAGAGGCAAGATGTCCAAATCCTCCTCATCGTCCGATTCATCACCCCTTTCACTGTGTACATCCCCCTCCTCACAGAGTATTAATTCGTCCCCACTGGAGTCCACCATCTCAGGTCCCTGTGTACTTTCTGGAGGCAATTGCTGGTGAATGTCTCCATGGAGGAATTGATTATAATTCATTTTGATGAACATCATCTTCTCCACATTTTGTGGAAGTAACCTCGTACGCCGATCGCTGACAAGGTGACCGGCTGCACTAAACACTCTTTCGGAGTACACACTGGAGGGGGGCATCTTAGGTAAAATAAAGCCAGTTTGTACAAGGGCCTCCAAATTGCCTCTTTTTCCTGCCAGTATATGTACAGAATGTTTGATGTGCCTACTTGGATGCTGTCACTCATATAATCCTCCACAATTCTTTCAATGGTGACAGAATCATATGCAGTGACAGTAGACGACATGTCAGTAATCGTTGGCAGGTCCTTCAGTCCCGACCAGATGTCAACACTCGCTCCAGACTGCCCTGCATCACCGCCAGCGGGTGGGCTCGGAATTCTTAGCCTTTTCCTCGCAGCCCCAGTTGCGGGAGAATGTGAAGGAGGAGCTGTTGACGGGTCACGTTCCACTTGACTTGACAAGTGTCTCACCAGCAGGTCTTTGAACATCTGCAGACTTGTGTCTGCCGGAAAGAGAGATACAACGTAGGCTTTAAACCTAGGATCGAGCACGGTGGCCAAAATGTAGTGCTCTGATTTCAACAGATTGACCACCCGTGAATCCTGGTTAAGCGAATTAGGGCTCCATCCACAAGTCCCACATGCCTAGCGGAATCGCTCTGTTTTAGCTCCTCCTTCAATCTCTCCAGCTGCTTCTGCAAAAGCCTGATGAGGGGAATGAAATGACTTCACGTGTGGCAATTTCAAAGGGTTGCAGAACCTTGCACGATGTTGAAATCATTCTTTACTGCGCTTGAGTCAGGTGCATTCCCCCTCCTTTGCCTATATCGTAGGCAGATGTATAGGCTTGAATGGCCTTTTGCTGCTCCTCCATCCTCTGAAGCATATAGAGGGTTGAATTCCACCTCGTTTCCACCTCTTGCTTCAGATGATGGCGGGGCAGGTTCAGGAGTGTTTGCTGGTGCTCCAGTCTTCGGCACGCGGTGGCTGAATGCTGAAAGTGGCCCGCAATTCTTCGGGCCACCGACAGCATCTCTTGCACGCCCCTGTCATTTTTAAAAAAATTCAGCACTACCAAATTCAATGTATGTGCAAAACATGGGACGTGCCGGAATTTGCCCACATGTAATGCACGCACAATATTGGTGGCGTTGTCCAATGTCACAAATCCCCAGGAGAGTCCAATTAGGGTAAGCCATTCTGCGATGATGTTCCTCAGTTTCCGTCAGAGGTTGTCAGCTGTGTGCCTCTTATGGAAAGCGGTGATACAAAGCATAGCCTGTTTAGGAACGAGTTGGCGTTTGCGAGATGCTGCTACTGGTGCCGCCGCTGCTGTTCTTGCTGCGGGAGGCAACACATCTACCCAGCTGGCTGTCACAGTCATATAGTCCTCAGTCTGCCCTGCTCCACTTGTCCACATGTCTGTGGTTAAGTGGACATTGGGTACAACTGCATTTTTTAGGACACTGGTGAGTCTTTTTCTGACGTCTGTGTACATTCTCGCTATCGCCTGCCTAGAGAAGTGGAACCTAGATGGTATTTGGTACCGGGGACACACTACCTCAAGAAATTCTCTAACTCCCTGTGAACTAACGGCGGATACCGGACGCACGTCTAACACCAACACAGCTGCCAAGGCCTGAGTTATCCGCTTTGCAACAGGATGACTGCTGTGATATTTCATCTTCCTCACAAAGGACTGTTGGACAATCAATTGCTTACTGGAAGTAGTACAAGTGGTCTTCCGACTTCCCCTCTGGGATGATGATCGACTCCCAGCAGCAACAACAGTAGAGCCAGGAGCAGTAGGCGTTACAATCAAGGATCCATCGGAGGAATCCCAGGCAGGAGAGGACTCATCAGACTTGCCAGTGACATGGCCTGCAGGACTATTGGATTTCCTGTCTAAGGAGGAAATTGACACTGAGAGAGTTGGTGGTGTGGTTTGCAGGAGCTTGGGTACAAGAAGAAGGGATTTAGTTGTCAGTGGACTGCTTCCGCTGTCACCCAAAGTTTTTGAACTTGTCAATGACTTCTGATGAATGCGCTCCAGGTGACGTATAAGGGAGGATGTTCCTAGGTGGTTAACGTCCTTACCCCTACTTATTACAGCTTGACAAAGGCAACACACGGCTTGACACCTGTTGTCCGCATTTCTGTTAAAATAATTTCACACCGAAGAGGTGATTTTTTTTTGTAATTTGACCAGGCATGTCAATGGCCATATTCATCCCACAGACAACAGGTGTCTCCTCGGGTGCCTGATTTAAACAAACCACCTCACCATCAGAATCCTCCTTGTCAATTATCTCCTCAGCGCAAGCAACACCCATATCCTCATCCTGGTGTACTTCAACAGTGATATCTTCAATTTAAATATCAGGAGCTGGACTGTGGGTGCTCCTTCCAGCACTTGCAGGGGGCATGCAAATGGTGGAAGGTGACACCTCTTCCCGTCCAGTGTTGGGAAGGTCAGGCATCGCAACCAACACAATTGGACTCTCCTTGGGGATTTGTGATTTAGAAGAACGCAGAGTTCTTTGCTGTGCTTTTGCCAGCTTAAGTCTTTTCATTTTTCTAGCGGGAGGATGAGTGCTTCCATCGTCATGTGAAGCTTAACCACTAGTCATGAGGATCATAGGAGAGGGCCTTAGCCGTTCCTTGCCACTCCGTGTCGTAAATGGCATATTGGCAAGTTTACGCTTCTCCTCAGACGCTTTTAATTTCGATTTTTGGGTCATTTTACTGAACTTTAGTTTTTTGAATTTTACATGCTCTTTACTATGACATTGGGCATTGGCCTTGGCAGACGACGTTGATGGCATTTCATCATCTCGGCCATGACTAGTGGCAGCAGCTTCAGCACGAGGTGGAAGTGGATCTTGATCTTTCCCTATTTTACCCTCCACATTTTTGTTCTCCATTTTTTAATGTGTGGAATTATATGCCAGTGATATATCAATAGCAATGGCCTACTGTACTGTCTGTACTACTACTGCTGGTCACCAAAATGCTGCACTGTCCTACTATATACTGCTCACAACAATGCAGCACAGATATGGATACTTGAAGTGATACGGAGCTGCAAGATTCAGCAATGGCCTACTGTACTGTACTACTGTATATGTATACTGGTGGTCACCACAATGCTGCACTGTCCTACTATATACTGCTCACAACAACAATGCAGCACAGATATGGATAATATACTTGACACGGAGCTGCAAGATACAGCAATGGCCTACTGTACTGTACTATATGTATACTGCTGGTCACCAAACTGCTGCACTGTCTTACTATATACTGCTCACAATAATGCAGCACAGAGATAGTATACTTGACACAGAGCTGCAAGATACAGCAATGGCCTACTGTACTGTACTATATGTATACTGCTGGTCACCAAAATGTTGCAGTGTCCTACTATATACTGCTCACAATAATACAGCACAGGATAGTATACTTGACACAGAGCTGCAAGATACAGCAATGGCCTACTGTACTGTACTATGTGTATACTGCTGGTTACCAAAATGCTGCACTGTCCTTCTATATACTGCTCACAATAATGCAGCACAGAGATAATATACTTGACACAGAGCTGCAAGATACAGCAATGGCCTACTGTACTGTACTATATGTATACTGCTGGTCACCAAAATGCTGCACTGTCCTACTATATACTGCTCACAATAATGCATCACAGAGATAGTATACTTGACACAGAGCTGCAAGATACAGCAATGGCCTACTGTACTGTACTATATGCATACTGCTGGTCACCAAAATTCTGCACTGTCCTACTATATACTGCTCACAATAATGCAGCACAGAGATAGTATACTTGACACAGAGCTGCAAGATACAGCAATGGCCTACTGTACTATATGTATACTGCTGGTCACCAAAATGCTGCACTGTCCTACTATATACTGCTCACAATAATGCAACACAGAGGTAGTATACTTGACACAGAGCTGCAAGATACAGCAATGGCCTACTGTACTGTACTATATGTATACTGCTGGTCATCAAAATGCTGCACTATCCTACTATATACTGCTCACAATAATGATGCTCAGAGATAGTATACTTGACACAGAGCTGCAAGATACAGCAATGGCCTACTGTACTGTACTACTATAATTATATACTGGTGGTCCCCACGATGCAGCACACTGAGCACAGATATTTGCAGCACACTGAGCACAGATATGGAGCATTTTCAGGCAGAGAACGTAGATATTTGCAGCACACTGAGCACAGATATTTGCAGCACACTGAGCACAGATATTTGCAGCACACTGAGCACAGATACGAAGCTTTTCAGGGAGAGAATGCAGCCACGTCCTCTCCGTTCAATCTCCAATGCACGAGTGCAGGGGCGGATCCAGAAGAAAATGATAGGGGGGGCACCATGGAAGGGGCAAGTACATTTGCGTGCGGCTTCGGTGCATGTGAGGTGGCGCTTCTTATACAATGCCCACAGTTGTAGCGCTCATTATGCACTTTCCACTGTACTGGTAGTGCCCCTTATATAGACCCCCAAGTAGTGGTGCCCCTTTTGCAATGCCCGTATTGCCCCCAGTAGTAATGTTGCCTGTAGTAATGCCCCCAGTCATTATGCCCCCAGTGGTAATTCCCCTGCAGTCATGATCCCAGTAGTTTACCCCCCCCCCTTTAGTTTAGCCTCCCAGTGGTAATGCCCCCAGTAGTTTAGCCACCGGTAGTAATGCCCCCCTGTAGTTTGCCCCATTGTAGTTTAGTCCCTGTAGGTATGCCCCCTTGTAGCTTAGCCTTCAGTAGTAATGCCCCCAGTAGTTTGGCCCCTGTAGTTATCCCCCAGTAGTTTGGCCCCTGTAGTTAAGCCCCCAGTAGTTTAGCCCCCCTGTAGTTTAGCCCCCAAGTAGTAATGCCCCTGTAGTTAAGCCGCCAGTAGTAATGCCCCTGTAGTTACGCCGCCAGTAGTTGGCACCTTTGTAGTTGGCCCCCAGTAGTTTGCCCCCAGTAGATGCCCCCCAGTAATAATGTCCTCCAGTAGTTTGCCTCCAGTAGTAATGCCCCTTATGAGTTTGCCCCCAATAGATGACCTCCCAGTAGTAATGCCCCAGTAGATGCCCCCCAGTAATAATGCCCCCAGTAGATGCCCCCCAGTAAAAATGTCCCCCAGTAGCTGCCCCCAATAGATGACCCCCCAGTAGTAATGCCCCCAGTAGATACCCCCCAGTAATAAAGCCCCAGTAGCTGCCCCCAATAGATGACCCCCCAGTAATAATGCCCCCTACGAGTTTGCCCCAATAGATGACCCCCCTGTAGTAATACCCCAGTAGATGGCCCCCAGTAAAAATGTCCCCCAGTAGCTGCCCCCAATAGATGACCCCTCAGTAGTGATGCCCCCAGTAGATGCCCCCCAGTTATAATGCCCCCAGTAGTTCCCCCCCAGTAGTAATGCCCCTTGTTGATGCCCCCCAGTAGTAATGTCCCCCGTAGTTTGCCCCCAGGAGATGCCCCCGCTGCATTAAGGAAATAAAAAACATACTTACCGAGCCCCGTTCCCGCGCCGCTGAAGTCCTCCTCCTCCCCGGGCGTCCGCTCCTCAGTCACTCAGCAGCACTATGAGAGAGACGTCATGACTGACGTCTCTCCCATAGCGCACAGTGACAGCGCCGGAAGCCGGAGCTCAGTACTGAGCTCCGGCTGCCGCTGTGCAGGGAACACAATCTCAGCGGGCGCCCGTCATCTCCCTGTGCGGCGCCGGGGGAGAACGGGATGGAGGCCAGAAACGACAGGGGGGCACGGGCCCGAGTGCCCCCCCCCTGGATCCGCCACTGCACGAGTGAAAGTGGCGGTGACGCGCAGCTCTTTATATAGAATACGAATCTCGCGAGAATCCGACAGCAGGATGATGAAGTTCGGCCGCATTCGGGTTAACCGAGCAAAGCGGGAGGATCCGAGGCTGCCTCGGAACCATGTAAAATAGGTGAAGTTCGGGGGGGTTCGGATCTCGGAGAACCGAACCCGCTCATCTCTAGTTGGGAGGTATGCAGTGGACCACAGACATGTTCAATTCAGTTCTGATGAGACTCTATGATTGTACATCAGAGGGAGAAATAGCCACTATTGCTGCTTACCACTACCATTCTTATTTGCACCGCTACCCACATATAGCACCAGCTGGTGATCTATAATCTCTTCTCAAATTCCACTCCATCATCCAGATGTGAGTACAGATGATGGAGTGAGTATGGCTCTACAACAAGACTGCTGCACAATAAAACAAAGTACTGGTTAAGACTGGGGGTAGATTTATCACCATTCACATCTGATGATGTGGCTGTGGTGTGATAATATGAGCCAAACTCGCAATGCGACAACTGAATACATTGCATGCATGTATCAATAATCAATCGCATGCAGGGACAGAGCTTGCGAGAAAGCTCTGTCCCTGCTATGCTTCTCCGCAGCATCATCGGGGTATCTTTCACAAAAATTACCCCAATGTCCTACAGCGCATCAGCTGCCACCTACTCCTGCTGGTGGGACCCCCGCTCCGCAAAAGCTCCCCCTCCCCCCCCCCCCGATTTATACCTACCAGTCCCTGGAGCCGGTGTCCACTGCCTCCAGGAGGCTGCCGGATCCTGCTTCTGTACTGTGCCCCCTGGTGCTGTGAAATGAGCACCGATCCCCAGCTCCTGGGACAGGTACTGTAAATATGGATTTTTTTTTTATTTATTTTTTTAAAGCTGATCACACTGGCCAGGTCCTGCACAGCTTTCTTTGCCGGCGGGCAGAGGAAGCTGGGCAAAAGGCTGCAGATCGCATCCCTGTGATTACGCCAGCCTCGGCTGGTGTTATTATCACAGGGCACACTGCAGTGTTTGTAAAACATTTTTTTTTTTTTTTTTTTTAAATTGGCCATATCTCATTTCCCATTATAAGTATGGGAAATGCGATGTTGGTTACTAAAAAAAAAAAAATGACAATAAAAGGGATTGGAGCAGTTATTCACAAAAAATGCTCCAAAAGCCCTTTAATACATTTGAGTGATACTAAAATACTGTAAAAAGGGTGTGAAAACACCCTTTTTTCACATTTTGTATTTGTAAAAATAATGTTAATAAATAGGTCCCTTGGTCTGTCTGTTGTAACTGGGTATTTTGCTGATGTATACTCCTTACTCTGCCTATTACCAACACATAATATACACATATTCAACATGTATTGCATTGTAAAAGCACTTATAAAACACTGCTGCATCAGTTTTAGGGGTTTTGCGTAAATGGCCATGTTTTCACCATTTAAAAACCAATCACATATAGCCAGAATTATTAACACTACCATTACACCAGGGTCTCAGCACACCAGGGACGTGCAGGGAGCTTAATGGCTCAGGAGGCACTGGCTAGCACCACAGCCAGATTTATACGCAATATGAGCCAAAGGGTACATCTGGGCATTATACAGGGGTACAGCATTATAAATTCCTGGAAATTTGGTGAGTTTTGATCTGGGATGTGCAGAAAAGATAGGCCTCACCTACCATAGACTTTTTACTCCAGAGTTTTGGATATTACAATGATTAGAATTAGAGATGTGCAGCGGGGAACATTTTGTGTTTTGCGATTTGGTTTTTTTCTGGTTCCATGCTCGTGTTTTGTATCTGGATTGGTTTTGCCAAAACCACCCTTTCGTGTTTTGGTTTTGGATCTGGATGATTTTTTAAAAAAACAACAACATAAAAACAGCTAAAATCACATAATTTGGGGGTAATTTTGATCCTACGGTATTATTAACCTCAATAACATTAATTTCCACTCATTTCCAGTCTATTCTGAACACCTCACACCTCACAATATTGATTTTAGGCCAAAAGGTTACACCGAGGTGGCTGGATGACTAAGCTAAGCGACACAAGTGTGCGGCACAAACACCTGGCCCATCTAGGAGTGGCACTGCAATGGCAGACAGGATGGCACTTAAAAAAACTAGGCCCCAAACAGCACATAATGCAAAGAAGAAAGAGAGGTGCAATTAGGTAACTGCATGGCTAAGCTAAGCGACACAAGTGTGCGGCACAAACACCTGGCCCATCTAGAAGTGCCACTGCAATGGCAGACAGGATGGCACTTAAAAAACTAGGCCCCAAACAGCACAACATGCAAAGAAGAAAAAGAGGTGCAATGATGTAGCTGTATGACTAAGCTAAGCGACACAAGTGTGCGGCACAAACAACATGGGATGTGCTGGAATTTGCCCAGATGTAATGCACGCACAATATTGGTGCACAGGAGAGCGTATCCCTAAACCACACACACACACACGGCAAAGCCTGTACAATTAAGTTGGATAATAATAACCATATTATTTGGAGCTATTATAATAATATGCAGCACAGGCGAGCATACCCCTACACCATACAGGGCAAACCCTGTAAAAATTATTTTGGTAATAATATAAGCAATGTATATAACATTTTATTTTGAGTAAATAATATACAGCACAGGACACCACCACTGGACAGATGCAGCTCAAGACAGCACCACTGGACTGGACTTATACAGCAGAACCCCTGGACTTATACGGCAGTGTCAGACAGGATGGCACTTTAAGAAACTAGGCCCCAAACAGCACATGATGCAAAGAAGAAAAAGAGGTGCAAGATGGAATTGTCCTTGGGCCCTCCCACCCACCCTTATGTTGTATAAACAGGACATGCACACTTTAACAAACCCATCATTTCAGCGACAGGGTCTGCCACACAACTTTGGCTGAAATTACTGGTTTGTTTTAGCTCCCACCAAAAAAGTAGCAATCAATTTCTCTTTGCACAAACTGGCTCTACAGAGGCAAGATATCGACCTCATCCTCCGATTCCTCATGCTTTTCAGTGTGTACATCCTCCTCCTCACAGAGTATTAATCCGTCTCCACTGGAATCCACCATCACAGGTCCTTGTGTACTTTCTGTAGGCAATTGCTGGTAAAGGTCTTCCCGGAGGCATTTATAATTCATTTTGATGAACATCATCTTCTCCACATTTTGTGGAAGTAACCTCCTTTACCGATTGCTGACAAGGTTATCAGCTGCACTAAACACTCTTTTGGAGTACACACTGGAGGTGGGGCAACTTAGGTAAAATAAATCCAGTTTGTGCAAGAGCATCCAAATTGCCTCTTTTTCCTGCCAATGTACATACGGTCTGTCTGACATGCCTACTTGGATGCTGTCACTCATCCTCCACCATTCTTTCAATGTTAACAGAATCATATGCAGTGACAGTAGACATGTCAGTAATCATTGGCAGGTCCTTCAGACTGGACCAGATGTCCGCACTCGCTCCTGACTGCCCTGCATCACCACCAGCGGGTGGGCTAGGAAATATTATCCTTTTCCTTGCAGCCCCAGTTGCGGGAGAAAGTGAAGGAGGAGCTGCTGACAGGTCACGTTCCGCTTGAGTTGACAATTTTCTCACCAGCAGGTCTTTGAACCTCTGCAGACTTGTGTCTGCCGGAAAGAGAGATACAATGTAGGTTTTAAACCTAGGATCGAGCACGTTGGACAAAATGTAGTGCTCTGAATTCAACAGATTGACCACCCTTGAATCCTGGCAATGCGAATGAAGGGCTCCATCCACAAGTCCCACATACTTTGCGGAATCGCTCGGTCTTAGCTCCTCCTTCAATTTCTCCAGCTGCTTCTACAAAAGCCTGATGAGGGGAATGACCTGACTCAGCTGGCAGTGTCTGAACTGACTTCATGTGTGGTAAGTTCAAAGGGTTGGAGAACCTTGCACAAGATGGAAATTATTCTCCACTGCACTTGAGTAGGTGCATTTGTCTATATCGTGAATGTATATGCTTGAATGGCCTTTTGCTGCACCTCCATCCTTTGAAGCATATAGAGTGTTAAATTCCACCTCGTTACCACCTCTTGCTTCAGGTGATGGCAGGGCAGGTTCAAGAGTGTTTGCTGGCACTCCAGTCTTCGGGCCACCAACAGCATCTCCTGCACGCCCCTGTCATTTTTCAAAAACTACTGCACCAACAAGTTAATTGTATGTGCAAAACATGGGACATGCTGGAATTTGCCCAAATGTAATGCACGCACAATGTTGGTGACATTGTCCGATACCACAAATCCCCAGGAGAGTCTAATTGGGTAAGCTATTGTGTGATGATGTCCCTCAGTAAGAGGTTGTCAGCGGTGTGCCTCTTATAAAAAGTGGTGATACATAGCGTAGCCTGCCTAGGAACAAGTTGGCATTTGCAAAATGCTGCTACTGGTGCCGCTGCTGTTGCTGCAGGAGGCAATACATCTACCCAGTGGGCTGTCACAGTAACATAGTCCTCAGTCTGCCCTGTTCCACTTGTCCATGGTTAAGTGGACAGCGGCTACAACTGCATTTTCTAGGACACTGAGGACACTTTTTCTGACGTCTCTGTACATTCTCGGTATCACCTGCCTAGTGAAGTGGAAACTAGATTGGATTTGTTATCAGGGACACAGTACCTCAAACAATTCTCTAAATCCCACTGAACTATTGGCGGATACCGGACGCACGTCTAACACTAACGTAACTGTCAAGGTCTCAGTTATCTGCTTAGCAACAGGATGACTGCTGTCATACAGTATTTCATCTTCCTAAGCAATTGGACAGTCAATTGCTTAGTTGAAGTAGTACAAGTGGTCTTCCCTCTTCCCCTCTGGGATGACGATTGACTCCCAGCAGCAACAACAGCAGCAGCAGCAACAGCAGCAGTAGGCATACCACTCAAGGGTCCTCCGGAGTAATCCCGGTTAGGAGAGGACTCCTCAGTCTTGCCAGTGACATGGTCTGCAGGGTTACTGATGTTCCTGACTGAGGAGGAAGTTAACGGAGTTGATGGTGTGGCTTGCAGGAGCTTGGGTACAAAAGGAAGAAGTTATTTAGGTGTCAGTGGACTGCTTACTTACTTGACACTGACTTCAGATGAATGCGCTGCAGGTGACGTATAAGGGAGGATGTTCCTAGGTGGTTAACATCCTTACCCCTACTTATTACAGATTGACAGAGGCAACACACGGCTTGACACCTGTTGTCCGCATTTGTGGAGAAATAATTCCACACCGAAGAGGTGGCTTTATTGGTATTTTGCCCAGGCATCACAATGGGCCTCTTCATCCCATGGACAACAGGTGTCTCCCCCTGTGCCTGATTTAAACAAACCACCTCACCATCAGAATCCTCATCGTCAACTTCCTCCTCAGCGCCAGCAACACCCATATCCTCATCCTGGTGTACTTCAACAGTGACATCTTCAATTTGAATATCAGAAACTGGACTTTGGGTGCTCCTTCCAGCACTTGCAGAGGGCATGCAAATGGTGGAAGGAGCCACCTCTTGCCGTGCAGTGTTGGGAAGGTCAGGCAACCGCCAACACACTTGGACTCTCCTTGGGGATTTAGGATACCATCTTAGAATGCACAGTTCTTTGCTGTGCTTTTGCCAGCTTAACTGTTATAATTTTTCTAGCGGGAGGATGAGGGCTTCCATCGTCATGTGAAGCTGAACCACTAGTCATGAACATAGGCCAGAGCCTTAGCCAATCCTTGCCACTCCGTGTCATAAATGGCATATTGGCAAGTTTATGGTTCTCCTCAGACCATTTAAATTTATTTTGTTTGGTAATTTTACTGAACATTTGCTTTTTGGATATAACATGCCCTCTACTATGACATTGGGCATCGGCTTTGGCAGACGACGTTGATGACATTTCATCGTCTATATCATGACTAGTGGCAGCAGCTTCAGCACTAGGAGGAAGTGGTTCTTGATCTTTCCCTATTTTATCCTTTAAATTTTTGTTCTCCGTTATTTTTCTGGAGTTATATAACAATGGTGGTCATTCCGAGTTGTTCGCTCGCTGGCAGTTTTTAGCAGCCGTGCAAACGCTATGCTGCCTCCCACTTGGAGTGTATTTTAGCTTAGCAGAAGTGTGAATGAAAGGATCACACAGCGGCTACAAAAAAAATTGTGCAGTTTCAGAGTAGCTTCAGAACTACTCAGCGCTTGCGATCACTTCAGACTGTTCAGTTCCTGTTTTGACATCAAAAACACGCCCTGCGTTCACCCAGCCACGCCTGCATTTTTCCTGGCACGCCTGCGTTTTTCCGAACACTCCCCGAAAATGGTCAGTTGAAACCCAGAAACGCCCTCTTCCTGTCAATCACTCTGCGGCTAGCAGTGTGACTGAAAGCTTCGCTAGACCTTGTGTGAAACTACATCGGCCGTTGTGAAAGTACGTCGCGTGTGTGCATTGCGCCGCATACGCATGTGCAGAAGTGCCACTTTTTTTGCATCATCTCTGCGCAGCAAACTTTTTTAGCTAGCGATCAACTCGGAATGACACCCAATATGCGGTACAGGAGAGCATACCTCTACACCACACAGGGCAAACCCTGTAAAAATTATTTGGATTAAATATTAATAACCCCTTTATTTGGAGTAAATAATATACAGCATAGGACAGCACCACTGAATTTATATGGCAGTACCACTAGACTGGATTTATACGGCAGTACCACTGGAATTATACGGCAGTATCGCTGGATTTAAATACCAGTACCACTGGAATTATACTGCAGGATCACTGGAATTATATGGCAGTATCACTGTAATTATACAGCAGTACCACTGGACATATACGGAAATATAACTGGACTGGATTTATATGCCAGTACCACTGCAATTATATGCCAGTACCACTGGAATTATACACCAGTACCACTGGAATTATATGCCAGTACTATCGGAATTATATGGCAGTACCACTGGACATATACGGCAGTATCACTGGGCTGGATTTATACGCCAGTACCACTGGAATTATATGCCAGTACCACTGGAATTATACGGCAGTATCACTGGAATTATACGGCAATACCACTGGATTTATACGGCAGTACCACTGGACATATATTCGGCAGTATCACTGGACTGGATTTTTTGTAAGGCAGTACCACTGGAATTATACGCCAGTACCACTGGTATTATATGGCAGTACCACTGGAATTATACAGCAGTACCACTGGAATTATACGGCAGTATCACTGGATTAATATGCCAGCACCACTGGAATTATACGGCAGGATCATTGGATTTATACAGCAGTACCACTGGACTTATATGGCAGTACCACTGGACATATACGGCAGTATCACTGGAATTATTAGGCAGTATCACTGGATTTATATGCCAGTACCACTGGAATTATACTGCAGGATCACTGGAATTATACGGCAGTATCACTGGAATTATATGGCAGTACCACTGGATTTATATGGCAGTACCACTGGACATATACGGCAGTATCACTGGACTGGATTTGTACACCAGTTCCGCAGGAATTATACGCTAGTACCACTGGAATTATACGGCTGTACCACTGGAATTATACGGCAGTATCACTGGATTTATATGCCAGGACCACTGGACATATAAGGCAGTATTTGGAAAGAAACAAGGAAGTCCCGCACCAGACTTATTTTGATGCTAAGTAATAACTATAGGGATGTAGTCTCTTAATAGCTGTATATAATACAAGTGCAAGGTAGCACTATACTTCATTGAATACCACATTTCACTCTACACAGGATTTTTTTGAACACATATTCAATAATTCATCACATTATTATAATTATAGGATTGAATAGGCACATTAGTAATACAAATAGATTTATTATAATGTGAAAGAAAGGACATGAGACACTTCTTTTTTCAAATAATTAACTTTATTAAATTTATCTAGTTATTATAAAAAGAAAAACATATTATGTTTCACCTATAGGATCAATGAGGCATGTTCGAAATAAAAATAAAAATGTATTTAACAAAATGAAAAATATAGTATATGAGATATTTGCTTGGAACGATGAATTTTATCTGATGCATACACAGTTACTATAATAAATGATATAGGTTACCCTTATACTTGGACATATAACCCTGGAATGAGTATAATATTCATTGGGGGTTGTGTATTTTTCAGAAATGTCATGCTTATTTCTATACACACATGTATGTCAATATATCACTAATTATTACCTGTTGAGTATGGATTCTAATTACGCTGTGTGGTCTCCTTATATAAAAACTATCATCATGTTGCTATTTAGTATATATAATGTTATACTGGTCTTGCTAATTGATATTCAGAGTGCAGGGTTCCCTATATGGACCCAGAACAAAACGGGTGCATGACGATTAGATGCACCTGCGGACTTGCGCTGGGAGGTTAACAAATAATTGACTAATGACGGAGCCGCTGAGGTATGCGGCAACGGACCGGAGATTTGAAAATCTCCTGCCCGCATAGATGATTGGATATCAAGGCTCTAAAGATTTCCATTGGTCCTCCTACCTTTTATAAACCAGTAATGAGGCGGGCTCCAGACACTAGAGCCAGGGCCGGTGCAAGGTTTCTCGACACCCTAGGCAAAACTGCAGCCTGCTGCCCCCCCATAACATTATTATTACATATTCTTTATAAGGTGTTACAAGTGTTTTGCAGCGCCGTATATACGGCACAAACCAGAACAATAAAGGGTACACAGAACTTAACATTACAGTAACTAAAAATCTAAAAACAGAGCACAGGTAACAAATAGCACCACAAGTCTCAGTACACAATATTATTTTATCTAGTAACAGTTTCTTACATGGTGCAGCAAAATCCGTTGCGTGTTACAATTGTAAACAATACTAATGAAAACAAAACTGGGTAATAACAGAGGGGTAGGGAAGCCCTGATCGCAAGTTTACAATCTACAGCTGAGATACAAGGACGCAATGAAGCAATCGGCGTACCACTACGGGCAGGCAGCCACTGGAAGAGATAAATGATGAACTGACGACACCGCCACCACGGATCCCACCAGAGCCCCCCAAACTCTGCCATTACAGTCCAGGCCCCCAGGATATCCATGCTTGAGTCCAGATAGCTAACTCAAAGTGAGGCACTAAGTCACCAGTGCTCAAGAATGGCCATCCCCAAACTCGGACTGGATGGTGGAGTATGTGAAATTCTGGCTCACATTAAAAAAGCCAAATCCAGTCAAAAATACATTGAAAATGCCAGACCCATAAGCAAATTGAAAAAGCTTGATCCACATAATACATTGAAAAAAGCCAGATTCACTAATAATACATAAAAAGCCAGATCCACATAAAAAAAATATTGAAAAGACAGATTCACACAAAACCACATTGAAAAAAGCTAGATCCATATAAAAATAAATCTAAAAAAAATCAGTTCCACGTAAAAATATACCAAAAATGTCTGATCCACATAAAGACATGTTGAAAAAAGCCAGATTCACAATGCCAGATCTACACAATAGACCAAAACAAAGTCAGATCCACCAAAAACACATAAAAAGCCAGATTCACATAAAAATACACCGAAAAAAGTTAGATCACAAAAATACACTGAAAAAATCCAGATCAACTGAAAATACACAAACAAAAAAATAGATCCACACAAAACCACAATAATGCCAGATCCACATAGAAATACATCTAAAAACATTAGCGGCAATGTGGCAACAGGTTGGTGGACAGATGCCATGGGGCGATGGACTGCGACCAGGGTACTGAGGTCATGGGGCGATGGACCGTGACCAGTGGGCAGATGTATGGGGTGACTGGCTGTAACAGTTGTATGTTGTAAGCGGGTGGCACATTGTGCGAGGCGACAGCCCGTGACCGGTGGCAGAAGGTGTGTGGGTACAGGCTGCGACCGTAAGACAGAGGTCCCAGGGCGATGGGCTGTGACCAGGGGACAGAGGTGAGCACATTCCTGATTATGGGTGTCGGGATGCGACTGTGAGTTAGAGGCTTTGGTCTGATAGGCCCTGACTGGGGAGGCAAAGGGTGAGGGGTGATGGACTGTAACTGGCTGTGACCAGGGGACGGAGGAACCGGCGGATGCTAACTGGGGGAGAGGAAGGGCGTGAAAAAAATACAACAAAAATGTAAATTTAACCCCTCCCACAGATCAGAAACTCACCCCTGGGGTCGGTTAAGGGTGACACACACAGAGGCAGAGGGTGCACAGCGTGTCCCACAAGGGGGGGAGGGGGCACAGGCATGCAAAGTGCATCACACATGGGTGGCATGGGGTGTACAGTGCACCATACATGGGGTAGGGGGGCACAGGGTGTCACACACACAGGGGCAGGGGGCACACATGAGGGGGCAGGGTAAAGCAGGGGTAGGGGGGCACTGGGACACACACACACAAAGGCAGCAGGCACAGGGTGTCAAACACGAGGGAGGGGGGCAGGGCCGGCTCCAGGCCTACTAGCACCCTGAGCGAGAAAATGTCAAAGCGCCCCCCCCCCATGTTCCCGGAAAAGTGGGCGTGGCCTCTGGAAAAGTGGGCGTGGCCTCGTAACTTCATATCATCAAACTATAAATATATTTTCACACAATTAGCAGCCTTACACATAGCCACAGTAGTGTTCCTTACACACAATGTCTCCAGTATAGTGCCAGATACACATAATGTGCAGTGCCAGATGGACATGACATGCCCCCCAGCAGTGTCAGCTACACATGACATACCCCGCTGCAGTGCCAGCTACACATGACATGCCCCGCATCAGTGCCAGCTACACATGACATGCCCCGCAGCAGTGCCAGCTAGACATGACATGCCCCCCAACAGTGCCAGCTACACATGACATGCCCCCCAGCAGTGTCAGCTACACATGACATGCCCCGCAGCAGTGCCAGCTAGACATGACATGCCCCGCATCAGTGCCAGCTACACATGACATCCCCCGCAGCAGTGCCAGCTAGACATGACATCCCCCGCAGCAGTGCCAGCTAGACATGACATGCCCCCCAGCAGTGCCAGCTACACATGACATGCCCCGCTGCAGTGCCAGCTACACATGACATGCCCCCCAGCAGTGCCAGCTACACATGATAGTGTTCACTTTTTAGGGCATGGTGCTGATCACAGGGAGGGCACATACTGCTTGTTGTTCCCATACCTATATGCCAAAGCATGAACAGTGCGCGCCGAAGGCGCGCAGCAAAAATTAAGGGGAGTTACTTCGTGGGGAAGGTACGTGGCCACATAATAGTGACAATTTGCATTACACCACACAGTAGTGCAGCTAATACACACTGCACCAGGTAGAACCTCCTATACACTTTGCGTCAGGCACAGCACTGAGACACATTGCACCAGGGAGAGCACTGAGACACATTGCCTAGCCACAGACGCCTAGCGGGAACACTACATGACATGCTCCCCAGCAGTGCCAGCTACACATGACATGCCCCCCAGCAGTGCCAGCTACACGTGACATGCTTCCCAGCAGTGCCAGCTACACGTGACATGTTCCCCAGCAGTGCCAGCTACACATGACATGCCCCCCAGCAGTGCCAGCTACACGTGACATGCTCCCCAGCAGTGCCAGCTACACGTGACATGCTCCCCAGCAGTGCCAGCTACACGTGACATGCCCCCCAGCAGTGCCAGCTACACGTGACATGCCCTCCAGCAGTGCCAGCTACACGTGACATGCTCCCCAGCAGTGCCAGCTACACGTGACATGCCCCCCAGCAGTGCCAGCTACACGTGACATGCCCCCCAGCAGTGCCAGCTACACGTGACATGCCCTGCAGCAGTGCCAGCTACACGTGACATGCCCCCCCAGCAGTGCCAGCTACATAAATGCCCCCACAGTGCAGATATGCCCCCCACAGTGCCAGATACATAAATGCCCCCACAGTGCAGATATGCCCCCCACAGTGCCAGATACATAAATGCCCCCACAGTGCCAGATACATAAATGCCCCCACAGTGCCAGATACATAAATGCCCACACAGTGCCAGATACATAAGTGCCCCCACAGTGCCAGATATGTCCCCACAGTGCCAGATATAAAAATGCCCCCACAGTGCCAGATATGCCCCCACAGGGCCAGATACATAAATGCCCCCAGTGCCAGATACATAAATGCCCCCAGTGCCAGATGCATAAATGCCCCCAGTGCCAGATGCATAAATGCCCCCAGTGCCAGATGCATAAATGCCCCCAGTGCCAGATGCATTATTGCCCCCCACAGTGTCAGATACATTAATGCCCCCCACAGTGCCAGATACATTAATGCCCCCAGTGCCAGATATGCCCCCACAGTGATAGATACATTAATGCCCCCAATGCCAGATATGCCCCCACAGTGCCAGATACATAAATGCCTCCACAGTGCCAGATACATAAATGCCCCCACAGTTCCAGATACATATATGCCCCACATAGTGGCAGATATGCCCCTAATGCCAGATACACATGACCCCACAGTGCCAGACATGACCCCAGTGCCAGACAAACCCCCCAGTGCCAGACATGACTCACACAGTGCCAGACCAGACCCCCAGTGCCAGACATGACCCCACAGTGCCAGACATGACCCCACAGTGCCAGACATGACCCCACAGTGCCATACATGACCCCCAGTGCCAGACATGACCACCAGTGCGAGACATGACCCCCAGTGCCAGATAAGACCCCCAGTGCCAGACATGTCCCCCAGTGTCAGATATAAGCCCTACATGACCCCCAGTGCCAGACATGACCACCAGTGCGAGACATGACCCCCAGTGCCAGATAAGACCCCCAGTGCCAGACATGTCCCCCAGTGCCAGACATAAGCCCTAGTGCCAGATATCCTCTCCTCACCTCACCTCACCCCCCCGTGCTGCTTACCGTGCTTCTGTTGTCCAGCTGAGGGCGGGGAGGAGAGCGCAGCGTGTCCTCTCCTAGCTTTCAATCTCCAGTGGCCGCGGCAGTGTCAGCTTCAACTTGGCGCCGGTCCGCAAGTCAATCAAAGCTCGCGGTCCGGCAGCCAATCATGAGCCTCAGCTGCCGGATCGCGAGCTCTGGTTGGCTCACAGGCCGGCGCCGAGTAGCGGGGAGGGAGCATGCAGTGCGCGTCTCTGCTAGGAGACGGACACTGCTGTAGGGACGGCTCCAGGCTCCAATATGGCGGCCAGAGCTAGCGGCGCCCATAAAGTGCGGCGCCCTGTTCGGCCGCTCTATTGGAACATGCCTGGAGCCGGCCCTGGAGGGGGGCACAAGGTGTCACACACACAGGGTCAGGGAGGCACACCATGGTCAGGGGGAGTAGAGGGGGCCACACACACACAGAGGCAGGGGGTACAGGGGCCACACACGGGGGAGGGCACAGGGCTCTCCAGTCACTCACCGCCGCCATGACCAGTCAACCTCGGAGTGAGCTGCAGGTGCAGTCAAGTGTAAACATGGCAGTCCACCGCGGATCCAGTCACAGCCTGAAGAGGAGGATCCGAGATCCAGTGACTATGCAGTCTCATTGTGACGCAGCCACAGGAAAGAGTAATTGGAGGAGTAGAGGACCTGTGTCCGGGAGGCTGCTGCAGAAGGGAGGGTGTCGAGACCACTGGGGAATAGGGTGGCTCAGTGTTCTGGCACCGACCACCATGGCAGTGCAGCGCGGGCGGGCAGGTGCGCACGGGGGGGGGGCGATATTTGGCAGCAGGCATATGTTACTGAGGGGGCTGGACGAAGGTGTGCCTGTGCGCCAGAGCAGGAGTGGGGGACTGAGGAAGGGGTCACACATCGCCTTCAGCTGCGGACAGGCCAGTGCGGCAACGGTCTAGTAGAAGAAGGGGGAGGAAATCCAGAGTGCTGCGGCCTGACCACTCACTACTGTATTTCTATCCTTGGGGTACAGATCCGGTATAGAGGAGAATAGTAAGGAAGTGGAGTGATTGCGCTCCCCCTACTCCTCTCCAGCCGGACCGCCTCCTCCTTTCTCTTTAGGGGCCGTGACCAACTGTAATGAGTCAGTGTGACTCTAGTTTGGCTGATGCCAGGGGGCGGCTGCGGGCCGCCCCTTCAGGTCCACCGCCCATAGGCAGCTGCCTAAAGCTGCCTAATGGAAGCTCCGGCCCTGACTAGAGCCCTGACAAAGCTCTAACATAGAGTGAAATGCGCATAGGGGAATAGCCGTGCACCACAAATACTAATGAAAATGTTATTAATATATTAGAATTATTATTCCACCACTATACCTGCCAACCTAATTGCTTGTAAAAATAAACTGCATGCACGTTGAGGTCTCAGCCACGGGCAGTGCGGTGCTGTAGAATCTTAGCAGCACGTATCACAGATAACACTTGCTGTTCTGTCAGATATCCGTGGCATTTGGCAGCATAGACTAGGATTGTACCTGTATTATGTGAAATCACAGGACAATACATGCTAGTACTGCCAATATGCTATTCTTATAGGATTCATTTATTACTATTAGTGTACGAAAAGTTCACAGAGGAATATATATTTGTCCCATGATATTATTGTTCCAATACAACAGCGTTCAGATTGCCTTACAATTTATATAGGTGTGAGTGGTGTGGAGTACAATATTAGTAAGAGCATATTATATGTTTAATCAAAGGGTTATTAGACCTATACTATTTGAACCTTTAAAAAGATACATTTGATAAATATACCAGCTGGGTATATACACACTACCTGACCGATGGGCAAAAAATATATAATAAACTAAGAAAGGGGATGTGATCTGACCCTTTCCGAATGGTTTACATATGACCAACGTGCATTATTACTATTAGCCTAAAGGGCACATATTGCAATTGAATTATATTACATGTAATCGCATATATATGAAGGACTATATATAAGAAAGACCACCACTGTACTTTTCTATACATGATAAGAAGTCATTATGATTCTATCATAACTGGGAATTGTGTTGCGATTTACATGTATCAAATTTTTTATTGAAATATAGGTGATATACAGCCAAATGGTTTTTTTCCCAGGGATCATAATTGGGGACACTGCAGACCTCCGATGATATGGTGGTACAGTCACAATATAGTAAGACATTTTGTCTAGTGAAGCAACAATTGTATCCACTATAACATCCTGTCAGATACTAGATGAGATTACATGTATCACTTAGGAATGACTGTAACATTTGATAGAACAGAAGTATAGAGGCAATATTAAGATTGGGAATCACTGTCCTCATCAAGCAATACAATGCTCAAATCCAAATAGGAGAGAACATTATCAATACCAATTGAGCAAGGTCGTGACAGGTTTATAAAGGAACATATTATCAACTAGGGATTGTTGTATTAATTATAAAGAATATACATATACATATCCCAACTATAATTTTCCAAGCAATACATGAGTGGAATATAATTCATATACAAGATACACCTAATTAGGAAAGAACAGGCGGCACACGGTTTTGTTTTTAATACTTTCTTTATTATTTGGCACTAGGACAAAATAAAACTTTTTTCTTTTTTTGTCCATTTTTCTGATTCACGTGTAACTATTTTTTTTATTGTTTTCATATTTCACTGTCTACGGCCCTAATAAGAGGCCTTAATACTTCATGTGGGTTGCTAATAAAGTTGATACATTCCATATGGGTATTGGTATATATTAATAATTGAGTGTCAACTCATATATATAAAAGAAGATTAATGACACGGATATAATACCAACAATCTTTGATGTTAATGGGAGTGAGTGCACCTGAAGAAACAGATCCCTTTTCTTTATTCTTCCTTGTATATACGGCAGTATCACTGGACTGGATTTATACGCCAGTACCGCTGGAATTATACGTCAGCACCACTGGAATTACACGGCAGTACCACTGGACATATACGGCAGTATCACTGGAATTATATGACAGTACCACTGGACATATATGGCAGTATCACTGGACTGGATTTACACCCCAGTACCACTGAAATTATATGACAGTACAACTGGAATTATATGGCAGTATCACTGGAATTATACGCCAGTACCACTGGAGTTATACGGCAGTACCACTGGACATATACGGCAGTATCACTGGACTGGATTTATACGCCAGTACCACTGGAATTACACTGCAGTATCACTGGATTTATACGCCAGTACTGCTGGATGTATACGCCAGTGTCACTGGACATATATGGCAGTATCACTGGACTAATACGGCAGTACCACTGGACATATGCAGCAGCACAGGGACACCATCACTGGACTGATGCAGGATAACACAGCACCACTGCAATAGACAGGACTTATACAGCAACACTGGACATATGGCAGCAGAGGACACCACCACTGTCACTGCACTGATGCAGCACAAGACACTACTACTGTACTGATGCAGGACAACATAGCACCATTGCAATGGACTAGACTTATACAGCAGCACTGGACATATGGCAGCAGAGGACACCACCACTGTGACTGGACTGATGCAGCAAAAGACACCATTACTGGACTGATGCAGCACAACACAGCACCCAGAGCCGGCCCTAGCCAATATGATGCCCTAGGCAAGATTTTGGCTGGTGCCCCCTAGCACCACTGATGGTTCCGCCTCTGACCTTGCACCTCTTTCCTAGCACCATCAACCCATAGCAGTCTTTATTTTGGGGTTTGTACCCCCTATATTTTAAATAGGAACAGTTCGCACATTTGGCGCGCAGCCCAAAAAGGGGTGTGTTTTTGCTGGCAAGGGGCATGGCCACACAATAGTACCCCCAATTCCAATTACGCTACACAGTGCTGCAACTTTATTCACATTTGATCATGCAATAGTGTCCATAATTCTTATTACATCCCACAGTAGTATCACTTTACCTTATAAACGTTACTCCTCACAGTAGAGCTCCTTATTCACATTACATCACACTGAATTGCTCCTTATTCACATTACACCACACTCTATTGCTCTTTATTCACATTAGACGAGACAGTAGTGCCCTTTCTATATGCAACGCCACCTAGTAGAGCCCCTTATACACATAATGCCACACAGTAATGCCCCTTACACATATGAGACACATTATTAATGTCCTTATACACATAATGCACCTTACACATTATGTCAACCTTTATTAATGCCCTTTTACACGTAATGTCCCTTAGACATATGCTGCACATTATTAATGCCCTTATACACATAATGACACACATAGTGCCCCCTACACATTTGCTGCACATTATTAGTGCCCCTATACACATAATGACACACATAGTGCCCCTTACTCATATGTTGCACATTATTAATGCATTTTTACATGACACACATAATGCTCCTTACACATATTCCGAACACTACTGCACAACCAACCTACTCACATGCACACAACACTCACACTGCCACTAACACTGTGACCTCTGCCTCTGCTTGAATACAGATGTGTCCTCATAAATCTTGCCTCAATGCTAACGTCGGGCACATTTTTTTAATGAAAATGCATCTTATTTGCATTGCTATGTGGCTAGGATGCACAAGCAGCTTCTGCTTATTAAAATGATATGCAGCATGCCTATATACTGTGTGAGACTGTGGCTGTATCTGCATATGAAATGCTACACACAGAATATAGGCATGCCGCATATCATTTTAATCAGCAGAAGCTGCTGATGCCCCTAGGCATACCAGATGCCCTAGGCAATTGCCTAGTTTGCCTATGCCTATGGCCGGCTCTGACAGCACCACTGGACTGGACTTATACAGCAGCACTGGACATATGGCAGCAGAGGACACAACCACTGTGACTGGACTGATGCAGCACAAGACACTACCACTGAACTGATGCAGAACACTGAGGACGGAGACACGTCCTCTCTCTGTACTCTCCAATGTCTGAGTGAAAATGGCGGCAATGCGACTGGCTGGACTGATGCAGCACAATACACTGACCACATTGGCCTGGTCTGCACAACACAGCACCACTTTATACAGCTACACTGGATATATGGCAGCAGAGAACACCAACGCTGTGACTGGCTGGACTGATGCAGCACAATACAATGACTACACTGGACTGGTCTGCACAACACAGCACCACTTCATACAGCCACACTAGATAAATGGCAGCAGAGAACACCAACACTGTGACTGGCTGGACTGATGCAGCACAATACACTGAGTGACTACACTGGACTGGACTGAGCAGCACAACACTTGCCACCCCACTTTCCCGCCCCCACACAGGCACTGAACACTGAGGACACGTCCTCTCTATACACTCTCCGAGAATGGAGTGAAAATGGGCGCGACGTGCGGCTCCTTATATGGAATCCAAATCCCATGAGAATCCGACAGCGGGATGATGTTTTGCCGCGTTCTGGTTTCCGAGTCAGGCGGGAAAACCTGAGCCTGACTCGGATCCGGGCTCGAGACGTGAAGTTCAGTAGAGTTCGGTTCTCTGAGAACCAAACCCGCTCATCTCTAGTTTTTAGTAGCAATGCATTGCAACTGACGACCAATACAAGTAATAATAATAAATAATGATTTTATTTACATAGTACTCTTTCTCCAATAGGACTCAAGGCGCTTAACAGATACATAGCATAATATAGTACAGAAACTATGAAGTACAGAACAGCTTTGCATAAAATACAGAAGTATGTGGATAGTAAAGGGACATTTTGGAAAAGCTTGAGTTAACAGGAAAGTCTTGAGTCTACTTTTGAAGGATTCTATAGTTGGGGCCTCTCGCACTGTGTTGGGAAGTAAGTTCCATAGAGTCTGAGCCACATGACTAAAAGCTCGACCCCCAGATGAAGTACAAGAGATTCTAGGTACTGCTAAAAGTACTTCATCTACAGATCGCAGTAATCGAGTGGGGCAATATGGAATCAGAAGCTGTTTCAGGTACCTTGGGCCCTGGTCATGTAGGGCTTTGAAACTCAATAAGCCAATCTTGAAGAGTATTCACCACCCTACAGGCAGCCAGTGAAGAAAGTAGATGATTGGTGTTATGTGGCTAGAAAGGGGCTGGTTAGTTAACAACCTGGCAGCAGTGTTTTGTACCAGCAGTAAGCAGTGCAATTCTTTTGCTGGGAGACCAAGGTAGAGGGCATTACAGTAGTCTAATCGAGATGATACAAATGCATGTATGACTTTTGGCATACATGCATTTGCATTTGGCAAGCCCCAATAACGGCTGTGATCTGCCTGTATTTTCCCAACCACTCCCAACAAATGCCATGTTAACACCAACAAATGGTCCCTTCCTCCCAGTCAAATTGAGAGTGCATTTCACTAACTTGTGATCGCATTTTAGCCTTCGCACAAGTGCAGTGCATTCGCATCACATGTGCAGTCTGTCAATTATTGCCTGATTTGTGATTTTACAGTTTTGCAACTGAAGCTGAAGAAGGCCCTTATATTGTAAGCTGTACTGGTGCAGGGACTGTACTGGTTATATTGGTGAGTCAAAATCTATTTTTATTTCTCTCGCTGCTTTAGAACAAAGAAGGTTTGTATAAGACATCTTAAGAGTGTTATAAATCTTAAGCAATTTTGATACATTTGTTATCATTTTTGACTCTTTGTAAATAACCAGTTTAAAACATTTTTTTTCTCAAATTCAGATATGTTTAGCACATTGTTTGCATAATGGTTCACCAGTTCCATATCACTACAGATTTATCAATGTTAGGAGATGTAACTTTAAAGGCATGGACATAGGGGGCATAATTCATTCTTCTGGCTGGGGAAGTGTGCGCATGCGCAGAAGCCGCACTGCCCATGCACACACAGTGAGATGCAATGGCACCTCACTTGGCGATCGCCTCTGCCTGATTGACAGGCAGAGGTGGTGGCTGGTTGCGAGGGATGTGAGGGGGCGTGTCGGTGGCATTGCAATGGCATTTGGGGGTTGTGGTCTGGACAACGCAGGCATGTCCGAGCCGTTTGCAGAGTGGGTCATGGTGGCTGTGACCCTAAACATGGCAGGTAAGCATCTGCCTTTGCAGCTAGGCTGCGTAGCTAGAGGGCTACTTGACAGATGTGAAAGCATCATGTTAGAGTTATTGATCGTAAATGTGCGTTTTTACTTTTTTCGCACATCTATGATCAAGTCTGAATTAGGCCCAGGTTTGTTTGACATCTTTAATTATGTCAGATGAAGCATGAGGAGTTATAACTGGAGAGTGAATACAAGCTCTACTTTCTCCACAGTTAAATCGATTTTACATAGAAAATGGTAGTTTTGAGTTGCACTAGAAGAGGTACATTTTTAAATATTCACACAAAAAGAGAGACTGCCCTAATAATGTATATTGTCATTGAATGAATTGATCAGATAACAGTTGCCAATGGGGTGCCACATCTAACCTAGTAGTATAATAGAACTCATGAACCGAAAAAGTAGATTTTATAGGAGTGCACATATTCTCTCAAAATATATTTGAATAAACAAAATATTAATTTTATGAGTTAATTTAAAATGCATATTTAATGCAGTCAGCAAATATTTAAAAACAAAGGAATAAAAAGTGATAAAGAAGAAATAAATATGCAGGAAGATGTGCATACAACCTCCTCCCTGTATTTGCAATGCGATTACATCTCCTCAGATGAACAGTCCATCTGCGACGGCAGGCTGAGTTTGCTTCAGCAGGGTGGCTTGCAGTGCCAAGAAAACTGCATCTCGCAACACAGTCCTTGGCCTCGCCACTTCTGGCAATCGGGGGTGAGGTGCCCCATTTTCCCCAACACCGGCCACCCGTCCCCGTGAAAGTATCTGCACATGCGTAGAATGGGGCCAGTGTGTGCGCAGGACTCAAAGATCTGGGAAATGCAGTAAGGATCGCAACAGCAATCCTTACTGAATTAGCCCTAAGTCGGCACTTTGGGCGTCTGCACGGGAGTTTGGATGCCCAAAACAGGACTTTAGACGGGTTTAGCCGTTGTACGCAGATAAACCCTTTTTTGGGCGCAATGTGCATGGCGCCCAAACATCAACTGAATTGTGACAACTGTTTGGGCGTCTAAACAGTTCTGTTTAGACTGGATTTTTAGACTCCCAAAACAAGTGAATCGGCCCCTAGATGTCCTTCTTACTCTGGCTTCCGTTGTGCCAAATAACCTCTCTCGGTGCACCAGGTCCCATGCTACTTGGCCAAAACTAAGCATCGTTTTTGCTCGGAATGTGAGTAAATAAAACTTGAAGTCATAGCATTGGGTCATTCCATGGTAACAAAAGTTACATTTTGAAATATGTTTCATGTGAAATATATTTTTTTGAGCATGTGTTTTGAATATTTTGTGCAAGGTAAATGTTGTTTGTGTGGTACATGATATGATTTCATTTTGATGCAAAGCTTGTCATGAAAACTGGTAACAAATGTTACATAAAAAGTCCATTTTCATGGAATGACCCCATTGCATTGCTAATGTACACTAAACACTGGGGTGTCTGACGGAGTCTGAATCAGTGCAAAAAAGAGCTACAATGTGAGCAGCCAAGTTAATCTTCGACCTTGCACGTGTGCAAAAACTCATTACTGTGCGGTTAAAGTCGCAGTAGCATCTCTAGTACATGGGAGCAGCTTTTCACTGTGTCTGAAACTAAGACGCACAGTTTAAAGAAAACTATGGCATGCTACTCCTCTCGGATTGTCTCAGTCGCAACGGGCGTCTCGCACCTTAAGGCGGAAAGATGGCCAGTGTACGAGGACACTTCTGTAACCAGGGTTTGTGTGAAAACATAGTAGGGGAAATGGTTCTAAATTGCACACCCTCCAGTAATGAAAGGTGCTATGCTGCGGAGAATAAAGTAGTACACACAGACAGAAGGGGGTGCAGATGCACTAAACGATCATTACAGTATAATATAGTAAATCATAAGAGGTTGTTAGTATATCGTTGGCCAATGATATCGGCCTGCCCACCAATCGTCCAGGTCACCTCTTGTCGGGCAGGTTCCTAACACTATGGGGCCAACATCCGGAACGCAGGAAACCCCCAAAACATGATCCAGCAAAGGACCCCCCCAGGGCATCACACTAAAAAATAGTGATAGTAAAGTGAGTATATGAAGTATATGAAGTGAGTATATGAAGGTCCCTACTATGAGTTTAAAGGTAGAGAGTATGTGACAAAAATGTGCATACATAAATACTAGACAAACAGGATATAAAAGGTGACTGTGTATTTAAATGGTGATGCCCTGAGACAGTACAGCCAGAACAGGCATGGGGGACCCTACGTCCAAACGCCGACCCCAAATTGACTGACACTATGTGTGGAAATGGGTTAGTGTGGGTTTAACCACACGGCCATTCTGGGATCGGATGGCCAATCATAGGTCTTCTATACACACTGCATTAATCACAGGTAAAACTGATAAACCAGTTGCTAGGCATTTCCTGACAGCAAAACATCAAGTCGCCAGTTTGAAATTCAAATTGATAGACTGGATTCCCCCATGTCCTACAGGTGGAAATCGGGCTCTACTGCTAAAGAGAAGAGAAAGTTATTGGATTCACCAGCACGACACAGTTGCCCCTAGAGGGCTCAACAAATCCAATCCATTCAATGTCTTTCTCTGATATCATCGATAGGTATATGTTATGCCCCTCGAGTGACACCCCGTTCTGGTTTGGAACGTACCACAATCACTAGGCTATTTAGACCCTTTGCATATTATCTGCATATCATCTGCTTATAATACTACGGTCTATTAACATGTCTATTGCAGCTTTTTGTGTTTGTTTATGTCCTTTAGTGTATGTTCATATGTTGTGTTTTAAGTGTGAATAATGGGGGCCCGCTGGCAAGAAGCAGTCAGTCCTGATGGGCCGGTTATTCATTGCCCATTATTGTGTGACATATACTCGGGTGAACCTTCTCCCAGGCCTAGGCATCTTATTTTTGTTAGTTATTGATAATACATGAACCATGAGATCCTATATATCTCTTTTTAAACATTGAGTCTTATATATATTTGCATACAGACGGGCGCTAGTGTTGCCCGCCCCATATCCATATACTCTCTATACCCTGCTGCTCCTATGTTTATTTCGAATACACCCATCCATTTCCATAATTTTTTTTGATGATGTTTATAGAACTAGAGACCCTTCCTGAATATCAGTCCTTTTTCTTGAATGGTACATACTGTGGACCGCATGCCCCGCCCCCCATTGTTGACCTGTGGAACGCCCCCCCCCCCCCGCCCCCCCCCCCCACCAATGCCGAGTGGAATATTGATGACTATGTAGTATGTAGATCCATTTGATATACACAGTTCTCCTTTGATTATGTGAATGTTGGCAGCAGTTGCCACTACTTTTTATGGGGGACTGTTGGTCTTTTCTACACTGGCGATCGCGGAACACACCGGCCATTTCCGGCCGGGTGGAACGCATACTTCCGGCCAGATGGAACGCAAGTCGGTCCGGTCCGGAGGGAGCGGCGCAATTTGCTTCAGTGTCCGCCTATGTGGTGTGTGTCCTGGGCGACTCGCTTGGTGAGGACTTAGATAGGTGATCTGGTAGAGTTCGCCGGGCGAGGCTGACACATTCAGTGTTGTTTTCAGCGTGGGGATGCTTTTCTCTGTTGCCCCCCCGACTTCCAGTGACTTCCGGTCCGGGATTTTTAAATAGCCGTCCTGTTGCTGATACATGGCATGCAGCACAGGGACGTGTTACTACTGCAGTGACTTATGTAAGTGACACCATGTTGTGTGATATTGCTACACTGTTCTATTGTTGGTCCAGAGGGTGATTATTTCCTCTATTTATTGGTTATGCAGCACCCGGAACAGCCATGTATCCCTGTGGCTGCATCTAAGCAGCAGGTTCTATGTTTACAGGTATGTCTGATGTGAGCACTGCGGATTTGCTACTTCACTTTGTGTATTTTTTGATTACTTCCATTCTACCATTATTTCAGATATTTGTGATACCACTGTTGTTGGCACATATTGCTTTTGAACCGATGTTTATACCAGCCCAGGGCCGGCTCCAGGCATGTTCCAATAGAGCGGCCGAACAGGGCGCCGCACTTTATGGGCGCCGCTAGCTCTGGCCGCCATATTGGAGCCTGGAGCCGTCCCTACAGCAGTGTCCGTCTCCTAGCAGAGACGCGCACTGCATGCTCCCTCCCCGCTACTCGGCGCCGGCCTGTGAGCCAACCAGAGCTCGCGATCCGGCAGCTGAGGCTCATGATTGGCTGCCGGACCGCGAGCTTTGATTGACTTGCGGACCGGCGCCAAGTTGAAGCTGACACTGCCGCGGCCACTGGAGATTGAAAGCTAGGAGAGGACACGCTGCGCTCTCCTCCCCGCCCTCAGCTGGACAACAGAAGCACGGTAAGCAGCACGGGGGGGTGAGGTGAGGTGAGGAGAGGATATCTGGCACTAGGGCTTATGTCTGGCACTGGGGGACATGTCTGGCACTGGGGGTCTTATCTGGCACTGGGGGTCATGTCTCGCACTGGTGGTCATGTCTGGCACTGGGGGTCATGTAGGGCTTATATCTGACACTGGGGGACATGTCTGGCACTGGGGGTCTTATCTGGCACTGGGGGTCATGTCTGGCACTGGTGGTCATGTCTGGCACTGGGGGTCATGTATGGCACTGTGGGGTCATGTCTGGCACTGTGGGGTCATGTCTGGCACTGTGGGGTCATGTCTGGCACTGGGGGTCTGGTCTGGCACTGTGTGAGTCATGTCTGGCACTGGGGGGTTTGTCTGGCACTGGGGTCATGTCTGGCACTGTGGGGTCATGTGTATCTGGCATTAGGGGCATATCTGCCACTATGTGGGGCATATATGTATCTGGAACTGTGGGGGCATTTATGTATCTGGCACTGTGGAGGCATTTATGTATCTGGCACTGTGGGGGCATATCTGGCATTGGGGGCATTAATGTATCTATCACTGTGGGGGCATATCTGGCACTGGGGGCATTAATGTATCTGGCACTGTGGGGGGCATTAATGTATCTGACACTGTGGGGGGCAATAATGCATCTGGCACTGGGGGCATTTATGCATCTGGCACTGGGGGCATTTATGCATCTGGCACTGGGGGCATTTATGCATCTGGCACTGGGGGCATTTATGTATCTGGCACTGGGGGCATTTATGTATCTGGCCCTGTGGGGGCATATCTGGCACTGTGGGGGCATTTTTATATCTGGCACTGTGGGGACATATCTGGCACTGTGGGGGCACTTATGTATCTGGCACTGTGTGGGCATTTATGTATCTGGCACTGTGGGGGCATTTATGTATCTGGCACTGTGGGGGCATTTATGTATCTGGCACTGTGGGGGGCATATCTGCACTGTGGGGGCATTTATGTATCTGGCACTGTGGGGGGGCATATCTGCACTGTGGGGGCATTTATGTAGCTGGCACTGCTGGGGGGGCATGTCACGTGTAGCTGGCACTGCTGCAGGGCATGTCACGTGTAGCTGGCACTGCTGGGGGGCATGTCACGTGTAGCTGGCACTGCTGGGGGGCATGTCACGTGTAGCTGGCACTGCTGGGGAGCATGTCACGTGTAGCTGGCACTGCTGGAGGGCATGTCACGTGTAGCTGGCACTGCTGGGGGGCATGTCACGTGTAGCTGGCACTGCTGGGGAGCATGTCACGTGTAGCTGGCACTGCTGGGGAGCATGTCACGTGTAGCTGGCACTGCTGGCGGGCATGTCATGTGTAGCTGGCACTGCTGGGGAACATGTCACGTGTAGCTGGCACTGCTGGGAAGCATGTCACGTGTAGCTGGCACTGCTGGGGGGCATGTCATGTGTAGCTGGCACTGCTGGGGAGCATGTCATGTAGTGTTCCCGCTAGGCGTCTGTGGCTAGGCAATGTGTCTCAGTGCTCTCCCTGGTGCAATGTGTCTCAGTGCTGTGCCTGACGCAAAGTGTATAGGAGGTTCTACCTGGTGCAGTGTGTATTAGCTGCACTACTGTGTGGTGTAATGCAAATTGTCACTATTATGTGGCCACGTACCTTCCCCACGAAGTAACTCCCCTTAATTTTTGCTGCGCGCCTTCGGCGCGCACTGTTCATGCTTTGGCATATAGGTATGGGAACAACAAGCAGTATGTGCCCTCCCTGTGATCAGCACCATGCCCTAAAAAGTGAACACTATCATGTGTAGCTGGCACTGCTGGGGGGCATGTCATGTGTAGCTGGCACTGCAGCGGGGCATGTCATGTGTAGCTGGCACTGCTGGGGGGCATGTCATGTCTAGCTGGCACTGCTGCGGGGGATGTCATGTCTAGCTGGCACTGCTGCGGGGGATGTCATGTGTAGCTGGCACTGATGCGGGGCATGTCATGTCTAGCTGGCACTGCTGCGGGGCATGTCATGTGTAGCTGACACTGCTGGGGGGCATGTCATGTGTAGCTGGCACTGTTGGGGGGCATGTCATGTCTAGCTGGCACTGCTGCGGGGCATGTCATGTGTAGCTGGCACTGATGCGGGGCATGTCATGTGTAGCTGGCACTGCAGCGGGGTATGTCATGTGTAGCTGACACTGCTGGGGGGCATGTCATGTCCATCTGGCACTGCACATTATGTGTATCTGGCACTATACTGGAGACATTGTGTGTAAGGAACACTACTGTGGCTATGTGTAAGGCTGCTAATTGTGTGAAAATATATTTATAGTTTGATGATATGAAGTTACGAGGCCACGCCCACTTTTCCAGAGGCCACGCCCACTTTTCCGGGAACATGGGGGGGGGGGGCGCTTTGACATTTTCTCGCTCAGGGTGCTAGTAGGCCTGGAGCCGGCCCTGTACCAGCCACTCACGTCTCGTTATATATTATGATGGAAATGACTCAAGGTGAGATTGTATATTCAGGGGTTAGTAGATGGTGACACCGCAGGTGGAGGTGGTGCTTTGTTGAGCAGCATACTATCTTTTCGCTGACTTCGTTGGTGGCGGGTTAAGAGATGGATATTTACGTATTTCGTGCATTTATAATTATATTTTTTGAAACTTGGATGTCATATGGCCTGGGAGGCGGAGTCTCCGAACATGCATATTTGTTTCTGTTTTAGATACATTATAATTCTATGGCGATTGATGTCGATATTATTATCATTTGTTGCCGGTCTTGAGAAAGGTTCGTTATCAAACCGAAACGTCGACGACATGGCTTTTTGATGACTACAATAAAAATGTCCTACTTTTAAGGCATGGACTAATCTGTATATTTGCGTGAGTGCACCCTCCACACAGTGGAAACATTGCTAGATAGATAGATAGATAGATAGATTGAAGTGCAACAGAAATTGCTGTGCTACATAAGAAACTGTTAATAAATAAATATTTATAAACATATATAAATACGTATATCTCATCCTTTCTCCCCCACCATGCCACAGTCTGTGTCTCCCTCTCTCCTTATTTCCACACATCCCACAGTCTGTCTCTCCCCAGTGACTCCATCCTGCATTCCCAGCTCCCCCACCCTATTCTAAAGCCCAGTATCCTCTCACCAATCCACTCTTACCCCATGAGAGACTAAGCTGCGCTGCACTACCCAGCAGTGACGTGCGGTGGGGTGAGGCAGAGCCTTTCCTGTCATACTTACGTTTAAACCAGAGTTTTGACTGAATAAAATATATGAAAAATACTGATAATTTGTTTAAAGTATCTTCTTTGCATTATTGTAATAATTTTTATAGCCCAAACTCTGGAGTAAAAAGTCTATGGCTGGTGTGGCAGTGCCTCACCTGTGTATCCTTTCCACACATCTCTAATCAAAACTCACCAGATTTCCAGGAGTTTATAATGCGGCACCTGTATATAATGCCCAGATGTACCCTTTGGCTCATATATTGCATGTAAATCTGGCTCTGGGGTTAGCCAGTGCCTCCTGAGCCATTTAGCTCACCGCACGTCCCTGCTACCCAGTATTCAGACCCGAACACTGCACAGCAGGTACCATGCGGCCCTCACACCCCACCAGAAGAGGCTGCAATAGAGCTGGGCTTGGAAGAGCGGGGGCACACTTGCACCGCACAGTCACTGTGATTGGGAAGCTCTTGTCACTCTGTAACTGCACCCACACCTCTTACAGATCACTGCCCTACGTGGATAAGATGACTCACATCCTTGCATGGCACTAAGTGGAGTATCCGTAAGGTACCTCTGGACCATGGGGCCCGATTCAGGTGTCCCCTTTGACCCCCACTGTCACCGGCCCTGTGTACAGATTTATCAGACACCTTTCTCCAAGTTTCTGACTCCTATTAATAAACAACATACTGTATGTAAGTGGTCCAATACTGCCACGCTCACACCTAAATAGTGAACAGTACAGGTGTAGTAGACCTCCACCAAGAGGGCCATAGTGGATTAGTGGGTTTTCAGTTAGGAAATGGGAGCTAAACCCACAAGCTCCTCAAAAATCTGGTGTGTAGGGGTGCATTTATGTGCTCTCCAGAGATTTGGTTCAGTGATCGCTGAGATATTATCACAAAAAATAAAAACCCCTAAAAACAGAACACGGTCTAATCTATGTAAGTGTGGTCTGGTAAAGTGCTTCAAGGTATCAGAGTCACCGTATTTCAGGTATAATGTAGCACAAGACAGGATCTCACAACTGTCCACCAGTGGTTGCTATGCAACAGATGGTATTCTTTTTACTTTCTCAGGTAGTAATAGGTTATGCTAATTTACCTTTGTTTTGAGATAATACCTCAAAGTGATCATCAAAGCAAATCTCTGGAGAGCACCAGAATACACCCACTTTCTCAAACTAAACTGGTGTTTCTCTTACATCCTAGAGGATGCTGGAGTCCACATTAGTACCATGGGGTGTAGACGGGTCCACTCCTACCAGACTCAGTTTAGAAATTGTGCCCGGAGGAGCCGGGCATGCTTTTGAAGAGTTTTCTACTTTTATTTTCAATGCAACAGCCTGACTGCTTTGTGGGACTTAGGGGGGAGAACAGCCCAACTTCCTTAGAGTTAATGGTCCCGTTTCTCTGCTGATAGGACACTGAGCTCCTGAGGGAGCAATTTGCAAGCAACACCATGGTGCAGCATAGCCGCCACCCCCTAACAGAGACTGAAAATTGAAGAGTGGTGATTACAGCGCCAGCATCCCAGTTAGTGGGTCGCCAGTGGGAATGGCGGCAATAGGGTAGGAGCAAAGCTCTGAGTGCAGGCTGCCCTCCAGGAAGGCTCAGAAGGACACACGCTGCGGTGGGTCCCGCTGTGAGGGGCGCGCTGGGCCACCCAAGATACTCACACTGGCTAAACACTGCTAACAAGCGTTTCTACACTTAGTTAGGTAAAAATTACTTAAGGGCTATTATAAAATAATGCGGGAAGCCGCACACCATTATAAGGGACGGGGCTTCCCACTGAGCGGATCCAGTGGCTCTCCGGTGCTATTTCACTCTGCAACTCAGATAAGCAGCATTACACAGGAACGTGCGGCTCCTGTAACAGGACCCCAAGCCTACTCAGTGGTACGAGGGGGTCTTAGGGAGGGGGGGGAGCAGTGTTAATATTATAAGCACTACTCCGGTGCTTAGTTATTGCAACCCAGCTTAGATTGTACTACTGTTAAAGGGGCGCAGTGTGGCTGGCTCTGAATTCTGTGTCTCTCTAAGACCCTGCCTACATGTGCACCGGACATTTTTCGGGTTTTGTGTTTTGGTTTTGGATTCAGTTCCGCGGCCGTGTTTTGGATTCGGACGTGTTTTGGCAAAACCTCCCTTAAAATTTTTTGTTGGATTCGGGTTCTTTTTTGGATTCGGGTGTTTTTTTTCAAAACCCCCTCAAAAACAGCTTAAATCATAGAATTTGGGGGTAATTTTGATCCTACAGTATTATTAACCTCAATAAACATAATTTCCACT
The DNA here is from genome assembly GCF_028390025.1 of Pseudophryne corroboree. NCBI lineage: Eukaryota > Metazoa > Chordata > Amphibia > Anura > Myobatrachidae > Pseudophryne > Pseudophryne corroboree. Next base: position 473,990,626 of record NC_086445.1, on the reverse strand, counting down.
AATTTCCAATCTATTCTGAACACCTCACACCTCACAATATTATTTTTAGTCCTAAAATTTGCACCGAGGTCGCTGGATGACTAAGCTAAGCGACCCAAGTGGGTGGCACAAACACCTGGCCCATCTAGGAGTGGCACTGCAGTGTCAGACAGGATGGCACTTAAAATAATAGTCCCCAAACATCACATGATGCAAAGATAAATAAAAAAAAAAAGAGGTGCAAGATGGAATTGTCCCTGGGCCCAACCCTTATGTTGTATAAACAGGACATGCACACTTTAACAAACCCATCATTTCAGCCACAGGGTCTGCCACCCGACTGTGGCTGAAATGACTGGTTGGTTTGGGCCCCCACCAAAAAAGAAGCAATCAATCTCTCCTTGCACAAACTGGCTCTACAGAAGCAAGATGTCCGCCTCCTCCTCATCATCCGATTCCTCACCCCTTTCACTGTGTACATCCCCCTCCTCACAGAGTATTAATTCGTCCCCACTGGAATCCAACATCACAGGTCCCTGTGTACTTTCTGGAGGCAATTGCTGGTAAATGTCTCCATGGAGGAATTGATTATAATTCATTTTGATGAACATCATCTTCTCCACATTTTGTGGACGTAACCTCGAACGCCGATCGCTGACAAGGTTACCAGCTGCACTAAACACTCTTTCGAAATACACACTGGAGGGGGGGCAACTTATATAAAATAAAGCCAGTTTGTGCAAGGGCCTCCAAATTGCCTCTTTTTCCTGCCAGTATACGTACGGACTGTCTGACATGCCTACTTGGATGCTGTCACTCATAATCCTCCACCATTCTTTCAATGGTGACAGAATCATATGCATTGACAGTAGACGACATGTCAGTAATCGTTGGCAGGTCCTTCAGTCCGGACCAGATGTCAGCTATCGCTCCTGACTGCCCTGCATCACCGCCAGTGGGTGGTTTTGGAAATGTTATCCTTTTCCTGGAAGCTCTAGAGATGTGAGAAAATGAAGGAGGAGCTGTTGGCGAGTCACGTTCCGCTTGACTTGACAATTATCTCACCAGCAGGTCTTTGAACATCTGCAGACTTGTGTCTGCCGGAAAGAGAGATACAACATAGGCTTTAAACCTAGGATCGAGCACGGTGGCCAAAATGTAGTGCTCTGATTTCAACAGATTGTTCACCTGTGAATCCTGGTTAACCGAATGAAGGGCTCCATCCACAAGTCCCACATGCCTAGCGGGATCGCTCCGTTTTAGCTCCTCCTTCAATCTCTCCAGCTGCTTCTGCAAAAGCCTCATGAGGGGAATGATCTGACTCAGGCTGTAGGTGTCTGAACTGACTTCACATGTGGCAAGTTCAAAGGGTTGGAGAACCTTGCACAACGTTGAAATCATTCTCCACTGCGCTTGAGTCAGGTGCATTCCCCCTCCTTTGCCTATATCGTAGGCAGATGTATAGGGTTGAATGGCCTTTTGCTGCTCCTCCATCCTCTGAAGCATATAGAGGGTTGAATTCCACCTCGTTACCACCTCTTGCTTCAGATGATGACAGGGCATGTTCAGGAGTGTTTGCTGGTGCTCCAGTCTTCGGCACACGGTGGCTGAATGCCGAAAGTGGCCCGCAATTCTTCGGGCCACCGACAGCATCTCTTGCATGCCCCTGTTGTTTTTTACAATATTCTGCACCACCAAATTCATTGTATGTGCAAAACATGGGGACGTGCTGGAATTTGCCCACATGTAATGCACGCACAATATTGGTGGCGTTGTCCGATGTCACAAATCCACAGGAGAGTCCAATTGGGGTAAGCCAATCTGCGATGATGTTCCTAAATTTCTGTAAGAGGTTGTCAGCTGTGTGCCTCTTATGGAAAGTGGTGATACAAAGCGTAGCCTGCCTAGGAACGAGTTGGCATTTGCGAGATGCTGCTACTGGTGCCGCCGCTGCTGTTCTTGCTGCGGGAGGCAATACATCTACCCAGTGGGCTGTCGCAGTCATATAGTCCTGAGTCTGCCCTGCTCTACTTGTCCACATGTCCGTGGTTAAGTGGACATTGGGTACAACTGCATTTTTTAGGACACTGGTGACTCTTTTTCTGACGTCTGTGTACATTCTCGGTATCGCCTGCCTAGAGAAGTGGAACCTAGATGGTATTTGGTACCGGGGACACACTACCTCAAGCAATTCTCTAACTCCCTGTGAACTAACGGCGGATACCAGATGCACGTCTAACACCAACATAGTTGTCAAGGCCTGAGTTATCCGCTTTGCAACAGGATGACTGCTGTGATATTTCATCTTCCTCGCAAAGTACTGTTGGACAGTCAATTACTTACTGGAAGTAGTACAAGTAATCTTCCGACTTCCCCTCTGGGATGACGATTGGCTCCCAGCAGCAACAACAGCAGCGCCAGCAGCAGTAGGCATTACACTCAAGGATCCATCGGAGGAATCCCAGTTAGGAGAGGACTCGTCAGACTTGCCAGTGACATGGCCTGCAGGACTATTGGTGTTCCTGTCTAAGGAGGAAATTGACACTGAGGGAGATGGTGGTGTGGTTTGCAGGAACTTTGGTGCAAGAGGAAGAAGGGATTTAGTTGTCAGTGGACTGCTTCCGCTGTCACCCAAAGTTTTTGAACTTGTCAATTACTTCTAATGAATGCGCTCCAGGTGACGTATAAGGGAGGATGTTCCTAGGTGGTTAACATCCTTAACCCTACTTATTACAGCTTGACAAAGGTAACACGTGGCTTGACACCAGTTGTCCGCATTTCTGTTGAAATAATTCCACACCAAAGAGGTGATTTTATTTTTTTGTATTTTGACCAGGCATGTCAATGGCCTTATTCATCCCACGGACAACAGGTGTCTCCCCGGGTGCCTGACTTAAACAAACCACCTCTCCATCAGAATCCTCCTTGTTAATTTCCTCCTCAGTGCCAGCAACACCCATATCCTCATCCTGGTGTACTTCAACAGTGACATCTTCAATTTGAATATCAGGAACTGGACTGTGGGTGCTCCTTCCAGCACTTGCAGGGGGCGTGCAAATGATGGAAGGAGCCACCTCTTCCCGTCCAGTGTTGGGAAGGTCAGGCATCGCAACCAGGCCCGGATTGGCCACAGGTCTTACCGGGGAACACCCCGGTGGGCCGATTGGAGTGTGCGGCCGCCTGTCCTCTGTGACCCCGCCCCCTCCACATGCTTATACATTGTGAGCGCCGCTTCTCAGGAGAGCCGTCCCACCCCCACTCCGCATCACCCGGCAGCTTTTGAGCTACGCGCCCATTGGGCGCTATCGGGAGAGCCGGCCTGCCCCCCTCCGCATCACCCTGCTGCTTGTGATAGCCACGGCCACTGGCCGCTATCAGGAGAGCCATCCTGCCCCCTTCTGCATCACCAGGCTACTTGTGAGAGCCGCGCCCACTGGCCGCTATCAAAAGAGCCGCCCCCCCCCCCCCCCCCCCGCGCGTCACCAGGCTGGTTGTGAATTGTGAGCGCTGCACTGCGCTACGGCCACTGGAGACTATCTAAAGAGCTGGACCTGACCCCACCCCACTCTTCTGACTGGAAGAGGAAGTCCACGCATCAAACACCACAGACCACACCCCAGACCTTGCGCGGGAATAGAAGGTGCGGCCGCGGTGGGTGCTCGTAACGCAGCAGGAGAGGTGAAGTGAGTATGACTGCACTACTTCCCTAAATGCATGTTCCTCTCCTGTGTTGGTGCTGTGAAATGTCCTGACTGGGATCAACATTATTATGTCTGGGGTTTTAGGGTATGGGGTGTAATATATCTGGGGGGTATGAGGTCTAATTTTATGTCTGAGGATATGAGGTTTGGGGTGTAATATTATATCTGTGTATTCTAGGTATGAGGTGTAATATTACATCTGGGGGTATGAGGTGTTATAGATATGAGGTATGGGGTGTAATGTTTTGTCTGGAGGTATGATGTGTAATATATTGTCTTTGGGTGTGAGGTATAATATGTCTGGGGTGTGAGGTGTAGGATTATGTCTGGGGTTATGAGGTGTAATATTATGTATGGGGTTATGAGATGTAATATGTCTGTGGGTATGAGGTGTTATATAATATTTGGAGGTGTGAGGTGTAATATGTCTGGGAGTGTGAGGTGTAATATGTTTGGGAGTGTGAGGTGTAATGTGTCTGGGAGTCTTATTAAATGTATGCATTGTGTCCAGTAATGTAAACCACAAGGTGGTTGAGCGGCATTCCTAGAATGTGACCTATCCCGCATGTTGCATTCCTCGCTCATTGTCAGCATCTGCTCAATGGATCTTCAGAGAAGGGAAACTGCAAACTGTTTGGTTAAATTGTCCTGGCTCATCCTCAAATCATAATAATATCCAGAGGCGTCATAGGGCGGGTGCGGGGCTGCGGCCCACACCTGGGTGTCACCCTTTAATACTTCGCACCTGCTGCATCCCCTTCATGACACTGTCACTGACACTGTATGTGTCAGAGAGCACGGACCTGGACACAGCGCACTTGCACCTGCTGGGGGGGGTGGGTTTGGGTGTGATCGCAACTGTGCCGCGGCGGATGGAATCTTCTTGTAGGCGGGGGTGTATGATTTTGAGTCAGCGGGGGTGCGATCGTAACTGCAGTGCTCTATTTGCTGTCCGGCACCTAGCACTACAGTTACGATTGCACCCCCGCGGACTCAAAATCATACACCCCCGCCTGCAACAAGAAGACTCCGCCGCGGCACAGTTATGATCGCATCCCTACCCCTTGCTGACTTAAACACCACCACCCCCCCCCACCCTCCCCACCCTGCTGGAAGACTCCACCGTGGCCGGATCCATAAGCAATCCATGCACGCCGGTCCCGTGACGTCATCACGCCTCCGCTCCGCCGCTTGCACTGCTGGAACTCTGGGAGGGAGAAGTGGGAGGAGGCTAAAGACAGAGCTGCTATGCTCAGTGCTGCCGTTACTTCAGGGAGCCTAGGGAGGACCTGCCTTGAATTTGATTGCGCACCTCAATATCAACCTTCTGCTGTCACTCCCTGGCTGGCTGCATATCATTTCAGCTGCCAGTTGAATGTGGAAAGTTTAATCAGTGGCGTCACGACGGGGTCATCAATGGGATGACACCAAGAAGAGCCGTACATCCGCATCCCGATCTCATCCACTGACATGATGTCCATACCCGCTCCTCCATGGCACCAAGCAGTGCAGTCATGCCTATACCCCTGCCAACTCCATGAGCCCTGCTCAAACACACCTGCCTGAACACCACCGCCATTGGGCCCGTACTGACAGTCTTTCAGCCAGGATGCCGTTCGCTGTACGTCACTCCTCGTGAAGTCATCATGCACGCCGCCACCGCATTTCAGCACCCAGGAAGCATGCAGCAGAGTCGGGCAGAGCAAATGCAGCGGGAGCTGTACTATCACCACTGCACACCGTATCACAAATGTGGGAGAGGGAAGCCTAACACCACAAAGAAGACACCGGGAAAGGTTACCTATTAATCATCCCGGCTGGTATAGTCATCTATACATCAGGACTGTCTGTTCTCGCCCAACTACATTCTCTCTCTCTCTCTCTCTCTCTCTCTCTCTCTCTCTCATGCCTTAACACAGTGGTTCCCAAACTTTCTTTCTATTATGGTACCCTAGGGCACAGGTTGTCAAACTTGGTCCTAAGGACAACAAACAGTGCATCTTTTCCAGGTCTTCTCGCAGAGTCACAAGTTAAAAAAAATTAGCTCCACCTGTTCATCTTTTGAAATGTGTTAGTGAGTAATGAATATATAGATGGAGTCCTCCTCATCTAAGCCTTTAACAGGATTAACTGACACAGGGCAGTCGGACTTAATCCCCTGCTGTATTGTTCTCTCTGTATTGTATTGCAGCTGAGAACAATAGATGAAAGGCTTATGGTAATAAACCTTAGTGCGCCTAGGCGCAGCAGAGAAGCCTAGATGAGCATGGCTCCATCTGTACCTGTTCACATGCCTGATTATCTGCATAATGTGAGCTGTTTGGGGTCCTGAGGGCCAAGTTTGAGAACCACAGTAATAGAGTATAGCATGAAGTAGCTATAATTGCTTTAAAATGTATTTAGTGAGTGAGCGCAGGATTAAATGTCACCCCAGTTTTAATTTCTTAACTACTTCTGCTACAACACAATGCCAAATACACTTTTTAATGTGTTAGGTTTAGCTACTATGACATGCTCTGCCTTTTGTTGGTGTAACTCCACCTACATTACATTTTGAAGCAGTAATCCTGCCTACTTTTGTATTGGTCCCGCATACAGTTGATTTGGTGCCACCCACGAGGCCACTTCTAGAATTTTTTCCAGGGCCACTTTTATCTCCCAATCCGTCCCTGATCGCAACCGACACAATTGGACTCTCCTTGGGGATTTGTGATTTAGAATAACGCACAGTTCTTTGCTGTGCTTTTGCCAGCTTAACTCTTTTCATTTTTCTAGCAGGAGGATGAGTGCTTCCATCCTCATGTGAAGCTGACCCACTAGCCATGAACATAGGCCAGGGCCTCAGCCATTCCTTGCCACTCCGTTTCGTAAATGGCATATTGGCAAGTTTACGCTTCTCTTCAGACACTTTTAATTTAGATTTTTGGGTCATTTTACTCAACTTTTGTTTTTTGGATTTTACATGCTCTCTACTATGACATTGGGCATCGGCCTTGGCAGACGACGTTGATGGCATTTCATCATCTCTGCCATGACTAGTGGCAGCAGCTTCAGCACTAGGTGGAAGTGGATCTTGATCTTTCCCTATTTTACCCTCCACATTTTTGTTCTCCATTTTTTAATGTGTGGAATTATATGCCAGTAATATATCTGGAATTAGACGGCAGTAATTTCTGGAATTAGATACCACTAGATAGATACCAGATACCACTGTGACTGGAATGATGATGACCTATGCACAGTGACAGGACACTACCACAGCACCCTACAGCAGCAAGATGCAGCACAAGACACTAAACTTTTAGTCACCACAATGCAGCACTGATACTAAGCACAGATATTGAGCACTGTTCAGGATAATAGAACTGACACTGGGCAGCAAAATACAGCACTGGACTACTGTACTGTACTACTATATACTGGTCAGTGGTCACCACAATGCAGCAATGATAATAATGAGCACAGATACTGAGCACTGTTCAGGATAATAGAACTGATAATGGGCAGCAAAGTACAGCAATGGACTACTGTACTGTACTACTATATACTGGTCAGTGGTCACCACAATGCAGCAATGATAATAATGAGCACAGATACTGAGCACTATTCAGGATAATAGAACTGACACTGGGCAGCAAAATACAGCAATGGAATACTGTACTGTACTACTATATACTGGTCAGTGGTCACCACAATGCAGCAATGATAATAATGAGCACAGATACTGAGCACTATTTAGGATAATAGAACTGACACTGGGCAGCAAAATACAGCAATGGACTACTGTTCTGTAATACCATATACTGGTCACCACAATGCAGCAATGATAATAATGAGCACAGATATTGAGCACTGTTCAGGATAATAGAACTGACACTGGGCAGCAAAATACAGCAATGGACTACTGTACTGTACTACTATATACAGGCCAGTGGTCACCACAATGCAGCAATGATAATAATGAGCACAGTTGCTGAGCACTATTTAGGATAATAGAACTGACACTGGGCAGCAAAATACAGCAATGGACTACTGTACTGTAATACCATATACTGGTCACCACAATGCAGCAATGATAATAATGAGCACAGATATTGAGCACTGTTCAGGATAATAGAACTGACACTGGGAAGCAAAATACAGCAATAGACTACTATACTGTACTACTATATACTGGTCAGTGGTCACCACAATGCAGCAATGATAATAATGAGCACATATATTAAGCACTATTCAGGATAATAGAACTGACACTGGGCAGCAAAATACAGAAATGGACTACTGTACTGTACTACTATATACTGGTCAGTGGTCACCACATTGCAGCAATGATAATAATGAGCACAGATACTGAGCACTATTCAGGATAATAGAACTGACACTGGGCAGCAAAATACAGCACTGGACTACTGTACTGTAATACCATATACTGTTCACCACAATGCAGCAATGATAATGAGCACAGATACTGAGCACTGTTCAGGGTAATAGCACTGACACTGGGCAGCAAAATACAGCAATGGACTACTGTACTGTAATACTATATACTGGTCACCACAATGCAGCAATGATAATAATGAGCACAGATACTGAGCACTATTCAGGATAATAGAACTGACACTGGGCAGCAAAATACAGCAATGGACTACTGTACTGTAATACCATATACTGGTCACCACAATGCAGCAATGATGATAATGAGCACAGATATTGAGCACTGTTCAGGATAATAGAACTCACACTAGGCAGAAAAATACAGCAATGGACTACTGTACTGTACTACTATATACTGGTCAGTGGTCACCACAATGCAGCAATGATAATAATGAGCACAGATGCTGAGCACTATTCAGGATAATAGAACTGACACTGGGCAGCAAAATACAGCAATGGACTACTATACTGTGCAACTATATAGTAATCAGTGGTCACCACAATGCAGCAATGGTAATAATGAGCACAGATACTGAGCACTATTCAAGATAATAGAACTGAGACTGGGCAGCAAAATACAGCAATGGACTACTGTACTACTATATACTGGTCAGTGGTCACCACAATGCAGCAATGATAATAATGAGCACATATACTAAGCACTATTCAGGATAATAGAACTGACACTGGGCAGCAAAATATAGCACTGGACTACTGTACTGTAATACCATATACTGGTCACCACAATGCAGCAATGATAATGAGCACAGATACTGAGCACTGTTCAGGGTAATAGAACTGACACTGGGCAGCAAAATACAGCAATGGACTACTGTACTGTACTACTATATACTGGTCACCACAATGCAGCAATGATAATGAGCACAGATACTGAGCACTGTTCAGGGTAATAGAACTGACACTGGGCAGCAAAATACAGCAATGGACTACTGTACTGTACTACTATATACTGGTCACCACAATGCAGCAATGATAATAATGAGCACAGATACTGAGCACTATTTAGGATAATAGAACTGACACTGGGCAGCAAAATACAGCAATGGACTACTGTACTGTACTACTATATATATATATACTGGTCACCACAATGCAGCACAGATATTGAGCTGAGATTTAGCTGATATTGGGCTATTCAGGCAGAGAACATAGCCACGTCCTCTCGCTAACGCGACAATGCACGAGTGAAAATGGCAGCGACGTGCGGCTCTTTATATGGAATCCGAATATGCGAGAATCCGACAGCGGGATGATGATGTTTTCCCCCATTCGGGTTTTGCATGTAAGGTGGGAAGAACCGAGGCTGCCACGGTCCCGTGTAAACCACGTGAAGTTCGGGGGGGTTCGGATCTCGACGAACCGAACCCGCTCATCTCTACTACATATACTGTGTTTTCACCTAGTGTGTGTGTGTGTGTGTGTGTGTGTGTGTGTGTGTGTAGGTGTCCCTTTACAATCATGTCCAGGGACTGTGTTTCTTGTACAGCTGAATGTCTCTCATCCCCTGGAGACTAACTACCCTGTACTCAGGATAGTGTTCACTCCCAGTCCAGTGTGGCTGAACCCCCGGGGTAGGCTTCCATTAAAGGGGTAATTTCAAATATTTCAACTAAGCTGTCTAATAATGAAAAGGAAACACACTTCTTGTGGCAGCCTATGGATGATCTGATACATAGAGGTTCAGCTCCCATGCCTGCACCCCAAGCCCTTGCCATTTGCCCACAAAAACTTACTCTGGCCCAAATCATGCAGGGTGATACGCATCCTGATACATCAGATCCTGAGGAGGGTGAAGTAGATACGAGTGGGGGAGATGCCGTCCTGTCACAGGGAATACAGGCCCTCATGGAGGCTATCAGAACTGTTCTACATATTACTGACAAGACAGATGAGGTTGAAGAGGAATCTACTTTTAATACTAAAAAGAAATCCTCGGCTACCTTCCCTACTTCAAAGGAATTAAATGCCCTTTTTGAAGCAATGTGGGTAAACCCTGATAAAAAGTTTCAGATCCCTAAGAGATTGATTTCTTCCTTTCCCTTTCCTGTGGAGGATAGGAAGAAATGGGAAAACCTGCCGATTGTGGACGCATCTGTGTCCAGGTTGTCGCGTAAGATAGTCTTACCGGTTCCCAGTGCTGCATCCTTAAAAGATGCTGCTGACTACAAGATTGAGACCACTCTCAAGTCTTTATACACATCGGCCGGGGTTGCCCAGAGACCCACTATTGCTTGTGCATGGATCACTAGGGCCATTGCTATATGGTCAGGTTATCTAATTGACGGTTTAGAGTCCTTATCCAGGGACGATATTTTGTTTTACTCCTGCAGCATATTCAGGATTCTGCTAACTTTATGGTTGAGGCCATCAAAGAAATTGGTCTACTCAATGCACGCACCTGTGCCATGGCAGTGTCAGCACGCAGGGGCTTGTGGCTACACCAGTGGACTGCAGATGCGGATTTCAGGAAAGGCGTGGAAAGCCTATCATTCACGGGTGAGGCTCTGTTTGGAGATGAACTGGATATGTGGATAGCCAAGGCTGCGGCGGATAAGTCTACATACCTTCCTGCCACAGCAACACCAGCTAGGAAAACCTACTCTGCTCCAACTCTGCAGTCCTTTCGGATAACAAAATTTAAAGGCAAATCCAAGGGTTCTTCTACAACCTTCAAAGGGAATAGAGGTAAACCCAGAAAACCCGCTGATGCAGGTTCTCAGAAACAGGCCTCTGAGTCTGCTTCCTCAAAGCCCTCAGCATGACGGTGGTGCACACTGCCTGGAAGATAGGCAGGTGGGAGCCAGGTTGCATTATTTCAGTCACGTTTGGGCAACATAATGCCTAGATTCCTGGGTAAAAGATCTTATCACACAGGGTTACAGACTGGAGTTTAAGGAACTCCCGCCTCTCAGATTCTTCAAATCAGGCTTACCAGCTTCTCCAGAAGCAAGTTTGACCTTACAGGCACAATTCAGAAACTGGTACAGACCCAGGTCATTGTTCCAGTTCCAATTCACCTACAATACAAAGGATTTTATTCCAGCTTATTTGTGGTACAGAAACCGGACGGTTTGTTAAGGCCCATATTGAACCTCAAGTCACTGAACCCGTATTTAAGGGTGTTCAAATTCAAGATGGAGTCTCTGAGAGGGTGATCTCGAGTCTGGAGGAAGGGGAATTCCTGGTGTCTCTGGACATCAAGGATACGTACCTTCATGTTTCAATTTGGCCACCTCATCAGGCTTATCTAAGGTTTGCATTGCAGGACTGTCATTACCAGTTCCAGGCTCTTCCATTTGGCCTCTCTACAGCACCGAGGGTGTTTACCAAGATAATGGCAGAGATGATGTTTTTCCTCCACATGCAGGGGGTGAACATTACACCATACCTGGATGAGCTGCTGATCAAGGCACCATCCAGAGACAAGTTGTTGCACAGCATTGCCCTCAACTCGCCTGCTCCAGGATCTTGGGTGGATTCTGAACCTGCCGAAATCTCACCTGGACCCAACAAGGAGACTTCCGTTTTTGGGAATGATACTGGAAACATAGGCACAGAAGGTGTTTCTTCCGATGGAAAAGGTATTGGTGATCCAGTCAATGGTGCGGGATGTCCTGAAACCGCCCTGGATATCAGTGCATCTTTGCATCCGCCTCTTAGGAAAGATGATAGCCTCTTACGAGGCACTACAGTAGGAAAGGTTTCATGCAAGACCCTTCCAGCTGGCTCTGTTGGACAAGTGGTCCGGATCGCATCTTCACATGCACCAGAGGATACGTCTGTCACCAAAAGCCAGCATCTCCCTTCTGTGGTGGCTTCAGTCTCATCTGACCGAGGGTCGCTGGTTCGGGATTCAAAATTGGATTCTGATAACTACTGACGCAAGCCTCAGAGGCTGGGGAGCAGTCACCCAAAGGGTGCAGTTCCAAGGAGTAGACAACTGGGAAGCGGACTTCCTCTGCAGGAATGACCTCAACCCAGGAGAGTGGGGCCTTCACCCACAGGTGTTGGAGTCCTTAACACATCGGTGGGGAATTCCACAGATATACCTGATGGCCTCTCATCTCAACAAGAAGCTAAAGCGCTATTGTTCCAGGTTGAGGGACCCACAAGCTGTGGTGGTGAACTCTCTGGTGACTTCATGGCTTTACCAGATGGTTTACATGTTCCCACCTCTTCCACTGATCCCAAGAATTCTCAAAAGAATAAAAAGGGAAAAGGTTCAAGCGATTCTCATTGTTCCAGATTGGCCGAGAAGGGCCTGGTTCTCCTAGGTTTGCTCCTGGAGGACCCATGGCCTCTACCTCTGCGAGAGGATCTTCTGCAGCAGGGGCCGTTTGTTTATCAAGACTTACCGTGGCTATGTTTGATGGCATGGAAGTTGAATGTCAGATTTTAGTCCAGAAGGGTAATCCGAACAAGGTTATTCCTACCCTGATCCAGGCTAGGAAAGGTGCAACATCTAAACATTACCACCGTATTTGGAAAAAAATATGTCTCATGGTGTTGAAAACAGGAAATTTCCTGTATTGGAATTTTAAACTGGGATGTTTTCTCCTTTTTCTACAGTCCGGTGTGGATGTGGGCCTCCGTTTGGGCTCCTTGAAAGTCCAGATTTCTGCCTTATCCATTTTCTTCCAGAAACAGTTGGATTCTCTTCCTGAGGTTCAGACATTCTTGAAAGGTGTTCTGCACATCCAACCACCCTTTGTGCCTCCCACGGCACCCTGGGATCCTAACTTGATATTGCAGTTTCTGCAATTGGAGCAGTTTGAACCTTTACAGGAAGTGGACCTTACGTTTCTTACATGGAAGACTGTTACACTGTTGGCCTTGGCTTCCTCAAGGCGTGTGTCCGAACTGGGGGTGTTGTCTCACAAAAGCCCCTATTTGATTTTTCTTGAAAATAGAGCTGAACTCAGAACTCGTCTGCAATTTCTTCCTAAGGTGGTGTTTGCGTTTCATCTCAACCAACCTATTGTGGTTCTGGTGTTTACTGACACCTCTGCTTCCTCTAAATCCCTGGATGTGGTGAGGGCGTTGAGGATCTATATGAAGAGGACAGCTCGTCACAGAAAATCTGACTCGCTGTTTGTTCTCTATGATCCCAAGAAAATTGGGTGTCCTGCTTCAATGCAGTCTATTGCTCACTGGATTACATTTATTATCCAGCAGGCTTATTCATTGGCAGGATTGCCAGTTCCGAAAGTACAGGCCCACTCTACTAGGTTTGTAGGTTCTTCCTGGCCGGCTGCCCAGTGTGTCTCGGCTTTACAGCTCTGCCAAGCAGCTACATGGTCAGGATGTAACACGTTTGCTAAGTTCTACAAGTTCAATACTTTGGCCTCTGAGGACCTTCAGTTTGGTCAATCAGTTCTGCAGAAACCTCAGCACTCTCCCACCAAGTTTGGGTGCTTTGGTACATCCCCATGGTACTAATGTAGACCCCAGTATCCTCTAGGATGTAAGAGAAAATAGGATTTTAATTATGTACTGGTAAATCCTTTTCTCGTAGTCTGTAGAGGACTGGGCGCCCACCCGGTTCTTCATTTTTTTCTGCACTGTTACTTGGTTAAGTATTTTTGTTGGTTCAGCTGTTGCTGTTCCTGTTCAAGTTGGTTAGCATGGCTTTCCTCTTATTTGTGTGTGCTGGATCGAATCTCACCACTGTTCAGTTTAATCCTTCTCTCAAATTATGTCCGTCTCCTCGGGCACAGATTCTAGACTGAGTCTAGTAAGAGGGTCATAGAGGGAGGAGCCAGCCCACACTATTGATTTCTTAAAGTGCCCATGGCTCCTAGTGGACCCGTTTAAACCCCATGGTACTAATGTGGACCCCAGTATCCTCAATGGACTACGAGAAAAGGATTTACCGGTAGGTAATGAAAATCCTATTTTTTAATGTCCTTGATCAAACTCCCTATTTACAGGAATGGGAATTTGATGGAGAAGGGCCTTCATTAACATCACAGAGAGCACTGTCACATGGGACTATCAGGGCTTTTCAGTGTACTGTCTGGGTTTGGTGATGCTGCTTCAATTAAAAGCAGCAGTAACTAATACTATAATTTATGTTTGTAAAAGCTGCACCCAAAACAACATAATAATTTATTTATTTAGCACCATCATACTGGGAACAAAATTATATTAAAATGAGACTGGGAAATGGCAGAGAGGTACAGGCGTGTCATCATACACCTATACCTTTTGCGGTAAATGGCGGAGACACCTGTTGCGATTCTCGTATTCTTTGCTCAATTTTGCTTTTTCCTCAACATTGCAACTTTTCCCTTTTATTGTGCTACTTATTCCTCAATTTTGCATTTTAATTTCCAAATAGAAGAAGAGTACTTAGGATTAAAGGAGAATGGAGCACTTCCCACTGGACAGAACCCCCAATCTATCTTTTTATTTCCTAGTTGTACGTCCAATGTATTGAATGCCACAATTGCATTCTATTACATAGATGAAATTTGTGGTATCGCACGTTATAAAATCTAAAATTTTGAATTCCCTATTATTAGAAGTGGAAATGAAGCTCTCTTTCTTTGAAGATTTATTTTTAAGTGATCTACATGTCATACTGTACATAAACCACACCTGTGGAAACCTTTGGTTTTAATTCTATTCGATCTTTTTTCTGTGATGGCACTCTTCACTAATCTATTCTTTAGATTGTGGATTTTCTATAAACGAAAATTTCTTAAGACTGGATCCCCAATTAATATGTGCCAATGTTTTTTAAATTTTTTTTAAATGGTTTTGTATTGATTATTAAAGGTGAAAATAAAAGGAACCTTTGGTTTCTTATCTTTAATATTATTTTTTCCTTTGTATTCTAATAGGTTCTCCTTGGGAATCTCTTTCATATTCTTAATGATCTGATCTAATTTTGCAGCCTCATAGCCTTTAATTTTCTTTAGAACTATGGACTCTACGAAGCTAATTGTTTAGAACCAGCACGTCTCAACAGTGACTTTGAAATAGATTGATTTCTTTAAAAAACACTATCACTATTGAGAGAAGGTCTATGAGTTAAATTTCCTGTATTCCTCGACTGAAATTATTTAGAAGAGGGTACCCTGATGTTAGGGTAGGAATTTGGACCCACAGACCCGTGGATCAAATTCCTCCTTTTCAGGGCATCTAGATATTTTAGACTCTGATTATATATATTATGTCTAGGGGTTTTAATTATGATATGTTTATATTATTGTAATTATTTATTCAACCATTTATTTGTTCCTTGATACACCGATTTAAGGTATGACTTTTTTGTTATATCTAAAATGTCCTAAAAGTTTTGTTTTATCAGTCATATGTATTAAGGTATCAGGATTGATGTCAGTTTCCCAGGTAACTCGTCCCCCTTAGTTCTGCCTTGATAATGAGGCTTGGAATAAGAGTTGGAATGCAAAAAGTAAAGTGTCCCCCAGCATGATCAAAATATTCCCCTTCCTGTTTGTAGAAATGAGGCTTGGAACACACGCCAGCCTCCATATGGGATGCAATATGTCCCTTCCAGTTAGACAGGATATGTCATCACTTCCGGTAATAGTGGAACGCATGCCGCTTAGAAGGCCGGATTAGTGGGTGCACCGTTTCACCTTGTAGTGCGATTAAGGTATTTTCCCCCATATTGGTGCAATATTAAAATGTGGCTTTAAACACCTGCCAGCCACCATAAAAAATGCGGCACATCACGTCCAGTTTGACGGGAGATGTCATGTCCGGTAAAGAGAACAGTGGAACGCACACCGCCCAGGGGGCCATATTACTAGATGCACCTTTCCACAGAGAAATTCACTACCGATTTCATCAATTTGGGCTTATTTTGAGTGAATGCACCACTCGTTTTAAGGTTAATAAAAAAGGTTTGGATAAATAACAAGTATTGGAATTGTATTGATTATGAAATATGTTTAAATGATGAATTTTAATGTTAGAATGGAAGTTAATAAGCCAGACCCGCCCACAGGGAGACAGGAAATGGGAGGTTATTAGCAGTGCTATAAATATGTCAAGAGTCCACCACCAAAGTACACCCTGAGGAAGGCTCTATTAAGTTGAAACGCGTTGGTGGCAAAAGGAGTTCCTGTAAGCTGTGTGTCTCTAAATCCAGGGACTATGCATCATTCAGTGAGAGGTTTACACTTGGGAATTCCACCTACCTTCCTGCTGTTTGCATTGCATTGACGCCCCAGATATTTGGTGTTTTATTGATTAAAAAGTTTTAAGGTTTTACACTATGTAAGGAATGTATTTCTTTGAGGCACCTTTAGTTAATATTTTCTCCACCTTGGAATCAGATACCTAGCGGGACACAGGGGAGGAGTTCTATGATTCTACTGTTTATTACAGGACCTATAAGGGTACGCATATGTTGTACACATTGTTTCCATTACCGTTGTGAAACATTCTGCACTATGAGAAGTGTTTTTCTTTCTTTGAGGTTTCGGCTATGATAATATCTTCTGGCGGAAGAGGATTGCAATATTTTAAAGACTGTGGACATTTCAAATACTCTGCTTACTAGACATGTAATTTAAAAATACTTTGTGTGTTTTAATTGTGAGAACCTACCCCAACCAGGAATCGTGGTTTCCCATTTTATTTTACTGTTTGTTACTGCATTATAGGTGTATGATCACTATAGGGTTTCCAGCTGAATCCTACATTGTAGCGCTAAGATTCCATTTCTTTTTTCATGTATACATTCTAGATAATGCACCTCCGGGTGTGGTTGCAAATGATGTAACCATGCCAGGCAAGTGGTTAAGAACCAGAATAAATACACATAGGGTAAGAGTGGGGGCACTGAAAACAAGACCAGCTGCTGGTTTGAAAATATATAATTACAAATATTTCCACAGACACATTAGCATATAATTAAATAAATAAAATAGCATATTAAGCATAGCAGAACAGCAGGTGGACATTGCACTCTTAGGGGGTAATTCTGATCTGATCGCTGGGCTGCGTTTTTTGCTGCCCTGCGATCAGATAATGGGAGGGTGAATTTGCTGTGCAAGTGTGCATACGGATGTGTAGCAGAGCTGTACAAACTGATTTTGTGCAGTCTCTGCTCAGCCCAGGACTTACTCAGCCGCTGCGATTGCTTCTTGCTGATCGGGACCGGATTTGATGTCAGACACCCTCCCTTCAAATGGTTGGACACACCTGCGTTTGTCCGGACACTCCCTGAAAATGCTCAGTTACTACCCACAAATGGCCTCTTCCTGTCAAGCACCTTGCGAACGCCCGTGTGACTGGATCCTGTGCACCATCCCGTCACAGGGCGCCGATCCCCGTAGCAGTGGTCCGTCGCACCGGCGCATACGCAGTTCAGATCTGATCGCACACTATGCGAAAATGCACAGCAGGGATCAGATCTGAATAACCCCCTTAAAGCAAGAGCAAATTAGTTGCGTAATTCTTCCACAAACCCAACTAATAAGGGGTTAAATAGAAGCACGAATGGCAAGCTAGCAGTTATTATTATTATCCTTTATTTATATGGTGCCACAAGGGATCCGCAGCGCACATTTATAAACAAATAATCAAAACAGGAAACAGTGATTTACAGTTGAAGACAATATAGGACAAGTACAGGGCAAGTAAACATAGCTACATCAGCAGACAACACTGACATAAGTATCAGGGTGACAGGAAAGGAAACCATGGGATTTGGTGCCGTTGAAGATGGTTTAAGTAAGAAGAGTATAAGTACATGAGAGAAGAGGGCCCTACTCATGAGAGCTTACATTCTAAAGGGGAGTTCAGCTGGTTAGTAGCAACAAAACAGTTAGTGCATGAAAAAAATCGTTCATTAACAGGTCAAAGTGGAGATAGATTGCACAACTAGAAGTTTCTCCAATAGCAAATCATATTTTATGTTTATACCTCAGCCATGTTGGTAGGGGAAAAGAGTGCAGCAGAGTGTTATTGCTGTTGGTGTGATGTGTCTCAATAAAGAGTCAGCCTCAATATAAGTCTGGGGTGCACCACAGTGCTTCAGTAGCTGGGGCTCAAGGCAGAGGGACCTCTACTCCTATTCCGCTATGCCGGCATGCAACCACTCCGCTGTGGGGAGGCAGGAGACGCTACACAACTTGCGTTTAGCAACTTTTGGCTTGATGCTTCTGGCTTCCGTTTTTTGCAACCTACTTATCACCTGACACGTCTCTCTGCCCAATCGTATTGCAGCTTCATCAAAGGGTGGGTTTAAAATTGCTGCAGCTTCAATATATCCCCACAAAGGACTCCTGATTGTTTGGCATTTAATCCAGGGTCGTTACTAGGTGTGTGCCAGTAGTGCGTTGCACACAGCGCCTCTGCACTGAGGGCGCATCGAGCTGGCACACACATGGGGCCGTGCCGGCGCGCCGCACAAGTATTGCATGGGTCAGCTCAGTAATTACACAGCTGCTGTGCCGGATGCTGTGTTCAGCACACACTTGTCTTCTGCTGTGCGCAGGGCGCGTGCTGCAGCAAAGGACAGTGCTGGGGTGGCAACAACAGCACCGGTCAGGAGCATCGCGGGGTGTCCTCCAGCAGCAGCTCAGCAGTCACGGCCCTCGGGATTACGGCAGCCACTACATCTGAAGGCTCAGGGCACAGTTCTCTAGCTGATAAGCCCCACGTCGCACCCCAGCTCACTGTGCGTGGGCTGCTGGAGCAAGAGGCAGTAGGAGCCCAGCAGCCCACAAGAGATCAGGACTGCCCTCACTGTGCTGACAAAGCACGTGGAGGCAATCGGCAATAAGGAGCCTGAGGAAGAATGGTGGTGAAGCAGGTGCTGGGGGGAAATGGGCATCGGGGGCAAGACCATGAACCTGAGAGATGTCAAACATGATGAGGCTGTGCAGGCACTAAAGAAGGTTGGCAAGGAGTTGACACTGGAAGGTGAGTGCATGCTGGGGGTGTTCTATGGGCAAGTCCTGGGGGTCTCCTGTTCTGCAGAGTCACCTGTTATGGGATCCCATGTGCTACAAAGTCTCCTATTCACCTGCGCTTAGGATCTCCTGTACTCCAGGATTTTGCAGGGTCTCCCATACTGCTGTCTCCTGTTTAGCAGGGTTTCCTATACTACAGGATCTCCCATGGTACAGGGTCTCCTGTTCTCAGGTCATTTAGTATTTGCTGTTTGTCTGATTCTTAACATTTCTGCATTCAAAGATGTTCTGCAGCAGCTGCTTCTGTGGGTAGTCAGCTATTTGCAGCTGTCACAAAGTCAGTACATGTTGCTATGTGTGGTCCAGGTTGGAGGAGGGCCCTGCCTGTTTTATCTGTACTGAGCCCCGCAGTTTCTGATGGTGACCCTGCTGCCACCTTTCTGTTTCTCTCCCTCCCCATATCTCTCTCTCTCTCTCTCTCATCACTCTACCTGTCATAATGTGTAAAATGGAGCTCTACCTGTCGTAATGTGTAAAATGGAGCTCTACCTGCCGTACTGTGCAAAAGGGGACGCTACACGCCCTAGTGTGTAAAACGGAGCTCTGCCTGCCATAAAGTGTGTAAAATGGGACTCTACCTGGCATAATGTGTGAAAGGGGCTCTAACTGATGTAATATGTTTAAATGGCACTACTAATTTGAATAATGGAGGCTACTGTGCAGCGTAATGTGAGTTCGTATTATTTTGTGGCCATGCCCCTTCCCATGAAATCATGCCTCTTTATTTTTTGCGCGCACCTACGCTGCGCATTGGCCCTGTCTTGAATGTGGTGGGGCACCGATGCTGTTTCTTGCACACAGCGCTAAAATGTCTAGATACGGCACTGATTTAATCTAATGATTATCTGCACTAAAGATTTTATGTGCAGGAGTCTTGCTCCCGCAATCATTTAAAACAAACCAGAACTAAAATATATTAAATAAATAAATATATATAGACAGTGTGACACCCCCCCTGACGAAGTCTGCTGTGACGAAACCGGTCGTGTTGTTGGAGCAAAGCACTAGACGCACAGATCGGGACCCTGCTGTTCGAGTGCGGTACAGGTGGATGATGACTGTTGGCATTTCCGTCTCAGGACACTGTTAGGTGTACTCCAGAGGCACCTCCACGGGGGTTTTGAGATTGGAGCCGGTGAACGTATACCTTAATGTATGTGAGCTTGTGATTTTTATTAGTAAAGATTTTATTTGTTACTCACGGATGGGCCTTCCTTTCTTTGTTCTCTCTCTCTCTCTCTCTCTCTCTCTCTCTCTCTCTCTATATATATATATATATATATATCTATCTATATATATATATATATATATATATATATATAAACGAAGGTAAGTCTGGCACCCCCAAACTCCTCAGGTAACTGCGACCGGTCCCCTCACATAAACAATGTTCAGACAAAAGAAGGTGCGGCACTCGGTTCCAGGAGAGCATAACACATTCAGTGTAATTCAAACAACATTTTAATGCCTCCACATTGTCGTCAGGTTTATTAAGATTAAAAAATAATAACATACCTTTATAACACAAGCTCACCCCAGTGAAGGAAGCCAGCTCCGGAAGCGGGACCACGTATCTGTCCTGCGGCCGCTGATGATGACATCATCAGCCATAGTCCGTGCATAAACACACCCACCACAGTGTCACATTGTCATGGCAACTAAGGATGCAAACAAAAACTACTATGTACTTTGCCTGCTGCTTAAACATTTATTAATCAGTCTTTGGTCAGGAAAGATACAATTTCTGTTGCTTTAACTACTGTAGTTCCCTTTATTTTATATACTGTAAATTATATAAATTATATAAATGTTGGGAATTTTAACAATGTAGTCAGAGGGATAAATCTGTTGTACGAACTTGTTACAATAGTACACTATGGATTATTATTCATAAATTTGCTTTTTTAAATTGGTTTAAATCGGTATAATTAATATTAATTAATACAGACCCATACAGGTGGCCTGTTAGCAGTAAAGCCCAATATCTTAGCCTGTGTTAGTATAAGAAATGCCACTGTTGCAGTGCAGTGAAGATGATCTCTTATAAATCACAGCAGTTTCACATATCTGATATTTCATTTCTGCTTGGCTGCGGTTTTTACACCTCAAGTTTTTTGGTTGCAAATGAGACCCTACCTTCCTGCTGTGATGCTACTTCTGGTGCTGACCATGTGAGGCCTCTTCTACAAAAATTTTCTAAGGACACTTTTAGTTCCCAATCTGCCCTTGGATGTTGCTATGTGCTTCTACCTGCAATATGTTTCAGAGTATCATAATGTAACACTTAGTTTAGCAGTTTACAGCCTTTGTTTGTTTTTTATCCTTAACACATTTAACACGTTTAATTTTATCTCTCACCCACGTAACACTTAACACATAGCAGCTATTTTTTCTTATCTAACTCCCTCTAACACTTAGGGGGAGATGTACTAAGCAATGAAAAGAGTGGAGAAGTGAGCCAGTGGAGAAGTTGCCATGGCAACCAATCAGCATTGAGGTAACATTTATAATTTGCATTCTATAAAATTATACAGAACAGCTGATTGGTTGCCATGGGCAACTTCTCCGCTGGCTCACTTCTCCGCTCTTTTCACTGCTTAGTACATCTCCTCAATTACTTGCTATCTCTCACTAATGTGGTGCCTTGGGACGGTTTGGTTGGACTGCCTGGGGATGTTCCTCACCCGTCCTTGAACCTTTAGAATGTTAGGGTCTACCTGAGGATGAGGTCACCTAAGGTCGTGTAGGCCCCTGGGCAAAACAATGCACTGGGGGCCTTACCCATTCTCCAGCAGTAGGGGTAAGGGGTGCTATCAGTGGCAGCTTATATGTTCCGTGGGCGGTAGGGGGTGTTCTATCTTCTGCTCAGGATGTAGGACCTGGAATAGTAATTTATGATAATTGCTCCTTTACTGCACAGATGGAGGGAGATGGAGTGGGGGGGGGGGGGGGGAACACTAAACTGTAGAAAGGGGCATTGGGCTGATTAAAGGGGAACCAGTACATGACTTCCAGGGTGGTACGGGGTGTTAAGTAGGGAGGGATGTATAGTGGAGTTGGGCTTAATAGTCATCATTTTCCAGTGGGAGGGCAGCTTACTTGACTGCAGATATCTCTATTTCCTGGAAATAGATTTCTTAGCTTTCAATGGTATAAAAAAAATGAGAGAGTCCCACCTTTCAGGAGGTACTGGGAATTTGAGGATCAGAGGGCAGGAGCCAGAGCAATCCACCAATAAAAATATAAAAGTGCATACCAGGTGTGTGAAGCTGCAGTTGAGACCAGCTTCTGGAAGGCTGATACAGATGTGTCCACTTACATCTTTGCTTTTTTACAAATTTGGCACAACATGCAAAACACGGCTATGCTGTTTTTCACGAGTGGATGAATTTAAAAAAATTTGTTTGCCATTATAGAATATGTATAAAGTAACATATTAAAGAAGAAAATTAAGAAAAATCACAAGGCATGGCTAAATCTCTGAGTCTATGGCATGCAAAACTGTGCCATACATGGTGGCAAAGATGTATGTGGACACACTGTATCTCTGGTTTTGTGCATAGTAGAGACAAACTACCTATGTCCACCAAAAGGGAAGAGTCCCAGCTTTTGGAGTATACAGTACCCCAGAGCCGGCCATAGGCATAGGCAAACTAGGCAATTGCCTAGGGCATTTGATATGCCTAGGGGCATCAGAAGCTTCTGCTGATTAAAATGATATGTGGCATGCCTATATTCTGTGTGCAGCATTTCATAAGCAGATACAGCCACGGTCTCATAGGCATGCTACATATTATTTTAATCAGCAGAATCTGCTTGTGCATCCTAGCCACACAGCAATGCAAATAAGATGCATTTTGATAAAAAAAAGGAGCCCAACATTAGCATTGAGGCAAGATTTATGAGGACACATCCGTATCCAAGCAGAGGCAGAGGTCACAGTGTTAGTGGCAGTGTGAGTGCTGTGTGCATGTGAGTGGGTTGGTTGTGCAGTAGTGTTCGGAATATGAGTTAGGAGCATTATGTGTGTCATGTAAAAATGCATTAATAATGTGCAACATATGTGTAAGGGGCACTGTGTGTGTCATTATGTGTATAAGGGTATTAATAATGTGCTGCATATGTGTAAGGAACATTACAGTATGTGTAAAAGGGTACTACTGTATGTCTGTCATTATGTGTATAGGGGCACTAATAATGTGCAGCAAATGTGTAGGGGGCACTATGTGTGTCATTATGTGTATAAGGGCATTAATAATGTGCTGCATATGTGTAAGGAACATTACAGTATGTGTAAAAGGGCATTAATAAAGGTTGTCATAATGTGTAAGGCACATTATGTTTACAAGGACATTAATAATGTGTCTCATATGTGTAAGGGGCATTACTCTGTGGCATTATGTGTATAAGGTGCTCTACTATGTGGCGTTGCGTATAGAAAGGGCACTACTGTGTCGTCTAATGTGAATAAAGAGCAATAGGGTGTGGTGCAATGTGAATAAGGAGCAATTTATTGTGATGTAATGTGAATAAGGGGCTCTACTATGAGGATAACATTTATAAGGTAAAGTGATACTACTGTGGGATGTAATATGAATTATGGACACTAACACATGATCAAATGTGAATAAAGTTGCAGTACTGTGTGGCGTAATTGGAATTGGGGTTACTATTGTGTGGCCATGCCCCCTGCCAGCAAAAACACACCCCTTTTTGGGCTGAGCGCCAAATATGCGAACTGCTCCTATTTAAAATATAGGGGGTACAAACACCAAAATAAGGACTGCTATGGGTGAGGGGTGATGGTGCTGGGAAAGAGGTGCAAGGTCAGAGGCGGAACCAGCGGTGGTGCTAGGGGGCATCAGCCAAAATCTTGCCTAGGGCATCATATTGGTTAGGGCCGGCTCTGCAGTACCCTCATAAAAACTCTACATCAGACAGAACCCAAGATTTTTGGCTGGGAAGAGCAATCAACAGGCTCAGATGGGAAGCACTGCTTTGATGTCAGATACCTCTGGTTCCCCAGAGCCGATTTTAGAAAATCTGGTACCCCTGGAAAAAGGGTCCCTCAGCTATCAGCTTACTTGATGTTAAATTGAAAACTTTATTACAATTATTATGATTAGTAATGTTTGAAGAGTGCACCTGCATTCTTTTTTCTGTGTGTAAAATGTGACAATGAAAAGACAGATCTCTAAATGAGAAAAAGTGAAAGTTAACATGTATTGCAAGGGTCAGCATGTACATAAAGATTTTCAATTATCTTTTTTTTTTTAAATCTTTATCTCTGCAGCTGTGAGAGCTTGTTAAAAGTTTGTACTTAGCCTTGGGCACTAGTTACAATTAGATACAAGCATAACAATTGTTTCTGTATAAATTCAATTAACCTCTTCAATCTCCTGACTCCTTAGTTAATGCACAAAGTTTTTAAACAAGCTAACAACCCTGGAAGGTAGGTCCTGCTGCGTATATTGTGTTTCTCACTGCTGTTGTT
This sequence comes from Pseudophryne corroboree, assembly GCF_028390025.1. NCBI lineage: Eukaryota > Metazoa > Chordata > Amphibia > Anura > Myobatrachidae > Pseudophryne > Pseudophryne corroboree. Next base: position 473,966,042 of record NC_086445.1, on the reverse strand, counting down.
GTTATTATTATTATTATTATTATTATTATTATCCTTCATTTATATTGCACCACAAGGGATCCACAGCACCCAAATACAGAGTACATAAATGAAAAATCAAAACTGGACAATAGTGACTTACAGTTGAAGACAATATAGGACAAGCACAGGGTAAGTAAACATAGCTACATCAGCAGATGACACTGATAAAAGTATCACGGTGGCAGAAACTGTAGGATTAGGTGCTGTCAAGGATGTTTATGTATGAGAAGGATAAGCACATGAGGGTTGAGTGTCCTGCTCAGGAGAGCTTACATTCTGTTGGGTATACTGTGTTTATTACTGATATTCAGTCAGTGGCGCACACAGGGTAATCAGAAACCCCCCCCCCCCCCCTGATGGATGAAGTGTTTTTTTGTTATTTTTTAGACGTAGACAGCTCTGTTTCCATCTCTACAGTGACCGCTGCCACCAAGATCGGAGCTGCCAGCAGCTCTCTATTCTTTGCTCAGCATAGGAGATACAGGCAGCGGCGTGCAGCCAGGTGGCCGAGGGGAGCTGCGGGACAGCACTCATCAGCAGTTGTCTGTTAAGGGGGTAGCTGCAGGCAAGCACTCAGCAGCAGCGGCCAGCCAAGGAGATCTACGGGCAGACTAGAAGGGGACGGCGGTGGCCAGTTGAATAAACAGCACTCTGGAGCGGGAGGCACCTGTTCAGCATCAGGTGGCATGATTTTTTTATGTATGCATTTATTTGTGTGCAACTGTGTGTATACATATGTATATGTACACAGGCACACACACACACACACACACACACACACACACACACACACACACACACACACACACATATATATATATGTAATTTTTATTTTTATATATATATATGGAAACCCCCCCCCCCCTTTGCAAATCCTGCATTTTCCCCTGTCAGTATATACTGTATACTGTGTATGTTCATTACAATACTTTGGACACTGCAGAACACATGGGTTTGGTCACTACTGGCAAATTTGTATGGAACATTGTGTTAAGCACTGGTGGCCGGTGGGCCTGATGTATTGGGTACTGTTTGGTGTCAAATAGTTGGCAGCAGAGGGGTCTCATGAAGGACCTCTTGCTGCTCAAGTTGTTCCCTATATTAGTGGCTTGGGAAGTGCGGGGCGAGCAGCTTAGCGAACGCAGCATCATTTTCAGGGCGACATCCTGGGCGTAGTGCATGCTATTAATAATCATCAGCGAGCTAAGGCATTACCAGTGCTGTGGGTGCTTGCATAAGTAGTGCTGCTTTGCATGCGGCATAATGTGTTGTTTCAGGCTTAGCGTGTTCCCGGTGTGGATAACGCAATCGCCGATGCCTTATCTAGGGGTCAATGGGATCGGTTTCATGTGTTGGCTTCGGAGGCTGATCCGGTTGGTTTGCCCTGCCCCTCTTCTGTTTGGCAGGTTATTGTGCCGGATTAGAAGGTTTGGCTGCAAATTCGCTTGCCCCGGCCACTTTACAGATGTACCAACGGGCCATTATGGAGTGGGAAGAGTCATTCCATGACCAAGGGCCTCGAGGTGAGACCGGTTGTTTGCTTTTGCTGTCATTTGTTTGGAAACTCTGTGTGGATGGTCGGTCGAGAGCAACAGTTTCTCGTTACCTCACGGGGATTTCCTTTTTCTCCAAATTGCGAGGTATTCCGGATTACACAAAGGGTTTCCTTTTACCTAAGGGCATGTGGGTTTGGGCACGGCTGACGCCCGTTTCCTCCTTATAAAAGGCGTCCCATTGATAGCTCCCTGCTATCTTCCATCTTGGGAGCGGTAGCAGAGGTGGCGGTGTCCGGTTTTGAGGCGCTTTTATTTCGATTGGCGTACCATGAAGCATTTCGGGTGTCGGAATGGGTGGCTTCGTCCAAACGGACTACTGCGACCATGTTGCGTTCGGATGTTGTCACGGGAAAGAGGTCCTTGCTATGCAGACTGCGCCGGTCCAAAATGGATCAATTGGGTCAAAGTCGTTGGGTCACAATGGTGCCCTCGAGGGACGACCAGGTATGTCCGGTGGCTTTGGCCAACATTTATGTGGAAGTACGGCCATCCTCCGGGGAGTCATGGCTTCTACATGTGGATGGGTCGCCGCTGCCAAATCTTAGTTTGACTGGATGCTCCGGCGCTGTCTGGCTGGTTTGGGGGTTTTTCTCCTGGGGGACTTTGGCACTCACTCGTTTAAGATTGGGGCTGCCACCTCTGCCACTTTGCTGGCCACTCGGTGGACGAAATTAAGGGTTTGGGCCGATGGCCAGTTATAAGCGTTTCATTCGGCCACTCCCTCGGTAGTTGTGCTGTTTTTGTTCATTCTGGTTAATGTTTCTTGCTTGTTTTTGGCCTGTTTTTGTCTGTGGTGTTCACGTCTTGTTAGTCTCCCCCTGTCATCCCTACTTGGGGATTAGCTACTCGCCACTGTTGGCAGTAGGGGTCTGGAGTTCTTTAACATTTTTTTACCTGTACTGATGGACTGAATCTGATCTACTCATTCTTAATTCGGCTAATTGACTTTTCAATTATAAGTTCCTCAGCAGGTTTTTAAGTTTCACCTCCAGCCGAGTTCACCTGTTTTTTCCCAATCTTCCCCCCCCCCCCCTTTGTTATTTTATCATGGCTTTTTCCTCCTGTTTCTTTTTGTTGCTTCGATTGGCCTGAAGCTTGTTTTATGGAAATATCCATACACTATTTTTCTTTTTCGCAGATCCTCTATTAAAGTAATTGCATGCCTTTCCGTGCCTAGGCTTTGACCTATATCTGTACCCCAGATTTTAACTTTTGTTCTATTTTCCCCTCAATTGTAGGTGTGGTAACTGATGTGTTGGAGGTCTGGGTGGTCGGACACTCCTTTGTGTACTGGGCGGCTGAATTTATGCTTTCAGATGGGGCTCCGTCTTTGGTCGCGCACGCAGGTGTCCGTTGGATTGGTGTGTGGGGTATGTTGTGGAGGGATTTGAAGCCCAAGCTGCTTGGTCAGGTGCAGCTTTTTGGGTTACCTAGGATTTGGTAATTCATCTTGGAGGTACTGTTTTGGGGAAGGTGTCCACGCTGCAGCTGCATTTTGACATCATCCATGACATACTGCACATTTTGAGGGCTTGGCCTCACCACCCGGACGGGTGGGTAGTCAAGTGGAGGTTGAGTGGATACCTTTGTTTAGTGTTTTAGTGTTGTGACTTGGCTGGGTTTGTATAGAGCTTTTGGTGTGGACTGCTACTACCGTTCTTTCTGGCCACCATACTCTTAATTTCTTTATTCTACTTTTAGATTATTAGTTTACTACTTATAAATAAATAGCCGTCAAGTTTTTCTGCCAAATTCAAGTCTCCGAGTCTTTATTTTAGATGTTAAGTATAATTGTTTGTCACTGAATGGGCTTGGCTGGACGGCCCTTAGCCGTTAAGGGATTTATTGTATTGCAAGTAGAAAATCCCTGAATTTCATGAAAAATACCCTGAGAATTGCGGTAAGTGGATTTGCAGGGATAGAACTTTCTCACAAACGCTGTCCATGCATGCAATAATTGATACTGTACATCCTTGTGATATGTTAAATAATCACAATGCAATTTTGGTTGAATTTATCATCTGAGATGTGGATTGTGATAAATATAGTATGCCCATTTAAGTGTATCCTGTGTCCAAGAAGTGTTCAACTCAGCATCCGTCTAATGTATCTAGTTCAATTCTTGTGTTAGATTTGAGGATTATCATCTTCTGGTAGTTTTTCTTCCACAACCTCCGTGAAAATAAAAAATGATTTTAGACTTCTGCTCATTATTCTCTTTCTTGTAATCTGACTAGCTCTCCACCCAAAATAACCCATGCTCAAGGTTTGCACCATCCTATTCTTCCGTTCTACTTACTATAGTCTCTATGCCTCAGTTAGATGATGCCGTGCTCACTACCACGCCGCTACCACCCACCATTTACTGATTTCCATGTGCGACTGTTGTTGGTCAAAAAAGTCAAGCGACCAGGTTCTGGGATACAATGTGTTAAATATGGAGACTGAGACAGGACATTTAAAAAAGGATAAGCATTTATTTACCTAAGTTACAACGATGGAAACATACAAGTAATACGTTATACAAAGTTACAATAATAATAAAACATGTTAAATACTCAGCTGTTTTCCCAGATTAAAGGACTGTCCCAGAAAACGGTCATCGGTTATAAGTAGTTTCAAGAAATAAGATTCAGTTGTCTCCAGGGTCCCATCAAATAACTCAATTAAAAGATGAAGAAAGTTTGTAGAAACTGAATTCGGCTGCAGACAGAACAAGCTTCTTTCAGAACTGATTTGCTATGTGAAAACCTCTAGGCTTTATAACACGCCATCAGGAACACCCTAACATTGTCTTAAAAGATATTACTTTCAGTGTCTGTGAAAATATGTGCAGTAGACGTTCACATAGGTTAATTTATCTTAAACCTGACAGGTTCCCCTTTTACATACAGTACATAGGAACATAATACCCCAAACACAGCTTACTAGACAGTTTCCATTAATATATATTTCTCCATATCAGTGAGCCAAACAGCTGTCCAGATTCCACTATTACTATACCTTTTCACACCGGGTTATAAGCTTTTTATCCAAAGTGGTGCTGTATTTCCAGCTGGTGCCTATCTGTCTGCAAATCCCTAAGATCATATAAAAGTATATTTATAAAAGTATATATATATATATATATATATATATATATATATATACTGAGAGAAAAATACAATCCACACCGCGCTCACACTATGAGGTTGCAGCCAGTGATAACACGGATAGAGCCTTCACCAATAAACTCTTAGGTGCATATGAAAATAGAAAAAGTGATATCACACGGCCCTACCAACCAATACAGCTCTTAGAATTCTTCACATATATGCGGTTACACTTTCATATTTCCGAAACATATTTCTGAGGAACAAAGAAAAACATACAATAGTGCAATACAGAGTGTCAGGAAGTGAAATTAAAGATGTTTTTATTGGTCCCACTCACAATTACACGGATTTATTGATTGCGTATCACCCTCATTGGGTAGGTTATCCTCAGAGTGAATAATTCCCCGTTGAAACTGAAACTTAGAGAGACCATATAGTGCAATATTGTCTGATCTAAAACAAAATGTAATATACACAAATGCACTTACAAGGTTAAAAAATTAGCAAACATATCACCAAACTGTAAAGTCCACCCCAAGGTCACCGTCTTAGTCCAATTCGGCAGGACAAGTCCTCCACAACTCAGGAATCGTGGAAGACAGCACCAGCTTACGAACATCCACGGCGTCCTTTTCAGAGGTTTCTTCAGAAGGTGAGAAAGTCCCAAAGCTTAAACGCATTTTCAGACCCAATGGTCCTTCATCAGAAGCATGGAGACCTTCCACCTAACTTCCCTTTTATACCCATTGCAATTACAATCATTTAAGCGTTTTAGCTTTGGGACCGCGGTCAGCGGTGAGGTTACTTTCGGTCAACCGCTGACCGCAAAGTTCCCACCATTGGCTACAATGGAGCGCATAAGCGCTACATTGTATCACTGCCGTGTGCTGCCTGACAGACACTACAGGAGCACACAGCCAATCAGGAGGGTGCCACGATGTGGTGCTCCCTGATTGGCTGAAGGGACCCTCTTTGACAGGAGTCAGGGGGGGTCCTGGCAGTCGGGGAAAGGGGTCCCATGTGTAAACATGGGACCCCTTTCAGTGCGTGGTCGGGTTTCCGTTTTATTTTTTTGCCAAGTACGTGGATTATTCAAAGGTCGGATTCTTCACTGGATTAGGTGAGTATAATTTTTTTCACAGGTACCCCTAGGATTCTACATGGAGAAGAGGACCGAGCCTCGTGGGAACATAGGTAAGTATGTGTGTATGTTGGTGTGCATGTATGTAATAAAGTTGTACTGTCACGGTGTGTGTGTCCTGTTTTTATTGGGGTATTTTTTAGTAGTAGTACTACAGGTACCAGCGGGCCCGGTTTTCCACCGCATGCTGGTACTTGTGGTTCTCCAAGTACCAGCTTGCGGGGGAAGCTTGCTGGGACTTGTAGTACTGCTACTAAAAACAATATTCACAATTTCACACAAGGCTATCAGCCCCCCATCCGCCGCCCTTGGATGGGGGGGACAGCCTCGGGCTTCACCCCTGGCCCTTGGGTGGATGGAGGGGGGGACCCCTTGATTGAAGGGGTCCCCACTCCTCCAGGGTACCCCGGCCAGGGGTGACTAGTTGGGGTTTTAATGGCACGGCCGCAGGGACCGATATCAAAGTGTCCCCCGGCTGTGGCATTATCTCCCCAGCTAGAGGAGCCCGGTGCTAGTTTCAGAAATACGGGGGACCCCTACGCTTTTTGTCCCCCGTATTTTTGGAACCAGGACCAGGCACAGAGCTCGGTGCTGGTTGATTAAATATGGGGGGACCCCTGTCATTTCCCCCCCCATATTTTTTCAACCAGGACCGGCTCAAAGAGCCTGAGGCTGGTTATGCTTAGGAGGGGGGACCCCACGCAATTTTTTTTCCATTTTTACTCTAAACAGACCCTTTCCCATAGATAACCATGCACAGATCTCACTGATCCGTGCATGGTTATCCAAACTCGACTGGAAAAAGCAGGTCTATTTTTTTGCTGCTTTTTTTAACAAATCAAAAAAAAAACCAGACCCAAACTTGAGCACTCAGAAACTAACACCCAAATACGAATGAATAGTGAATGCCCGTATTGTATGAAATATCAGCCGCGTTTGACCGATGGGGCAATATTTACTAATATTCGTGTTTTGTCCGTTTTGAAGGGTGTTTGAACTCGAATGGTATCGGGTGCATTTTACTGCAACTTTTTGAATCCTGATACGATCATTCACTAAGCTGCCGAGTTTTGCACAATCGTTTTTCCCGATATCGATGTGATTCGTAATATCAGGCAGTGTTTTACGGGAGTGATGAGTAAAACACTGCCTGACAAAACACAAGGAATCCCAGCCGGATCTGTGAGATCCGTGCAGGGCTTCATTGTGTACCTTAAAAAGTTGATAAAAGTCTAAAAAAATCTGAAAAAAATTGTGTGGGGTCCCCCCTCCTAAGCACATCCAGCCTCGGGCTCTTTGAGCTGGTCCTGGTTGAAAAAATATGGGGAAAAAAATGACAAGGGTCCCCCCATATTTAATCAACCAGCACCGGGCTCTGTGCCTGGTCCTGGTTCCAAAAATACGGGGGACAAAAAGCGTAGGGGTCCCCTGTATTTCTGAAACCAGCACCGGGCTCCACTAGCTGGGGAGATATTGCCACAGCCGGGGGACACTTTGATATCGGTCTCTGTGGCTGTGCCATTAAAACCCCAACTAGTCACCCCTGGCCGGGGTACCCTGGAGGAGTGGGTACCCCTTCAATCAAGGGGTCCCCCCCCTGCATCCACCCAAGGGCCAGGGGTGAAGCCTGAGGCTGTCCCCCCCATCCAAGGGCGGCGGATGGGGGGCTGATAGCCTTGTGTGAAATTGTGAATATTGTTTTTAGTAGCAGTACTACAAGTCCCAGCAAGCCTCCCCCGCAAGCTGGTACTTGGAGAACCACAAGTACCAGCATGCGGTGGAAAACCGGGCCCGCTGGTACCTGTAGTACTACTACCAAATACCCCAATAAAAACCGGACACACACACCATGACAGTACAACTTTATTACATACATGCACACCAACATACACACATACTTACCTATGTTCCCACGAGGCTTGGTACTCTTCTCCATGTAGAATCCTAGGGGTACCTGTGAAAAAAATTATACTCGCATAATCCAGTGAAGAATCCGACCTTTGAATAATCCACGTACTTGGCAAAAAAATAAAACGGAAAACCGACCACGCACTGAAAGGGGTCCCATGTTTACACATGGGACCCCTTTCCCCGACTGCCAGGACCCCCCCTGACTCCTGTCAAAGAGGGTCCCTTCAGCCAATCAGGGAGCGCCACGTCGTGGCACCTTCCCGATTGGCTGTGTGCTCCTGTAGTGTCTGTCAGGCAGCACACGGCAGTGATACAATGTAGCGCCTATGCGCTCCATTGTAGCCAATGGTGGGAACTTTGCGGTCAGCAGTGAGGTTACTTTCGGTCAACCGCTGACCGCAAAGTTCCCACCATTGGCTACAATGGAGCGCATAAGCGCTACATTGTATCACTGCCGTGTGCTGCCTGACAGACACTACAGGAGCACACAGCCAATCAGGAGGGTGCCACGACGTGGCGCTCCCTGATTGGCTGAAGGGACCCTCTTTGACAGGAGTCAGGGGGGGGGGGGTCCTGGCAGTCAGGGAAAGGGGTCCCATGTGTAAACATGGGACCCCTTTCAGTGCGTGGTCGGGTTTCCGTTTTATTTTTTTGCCAAGTACGTGGATTATTCAAAGGTCGGATTCTTCATTGGATTATGTGAGTATAATTTTTTTCACAGGTACCCCCTAGGATTCTACATGGAGAAGAGGACCGAGCCTCATGGGAACATAGGTAAGTATGTGTGTATGTTGGTGTGCATGTATGTAATAAAGTTGTACTCAGAAACTAACACCCAAATACGAATGAATAGTGAATGCCCGTATTGTATGAAATATCAGCCGCGTTTGGCCGATGGTCTATTCATTCGTATTTCGGAACTTTGCAAATCAAACCATTACGAATAGCCCAAACACTGCCGAGATTGGTGCTTAGTGAATTCCCGGATTGGGACTTAGAAAAAAAAAAAAAAATCGGCCAAACTCGGATTTTTAGTAAATACTGGCCATGGTCTATTCATTCGTATTTCTGAACTTTGCAAATCAAACCATTACGAATAGCCCAAACACTGCCGATATTGGTGCTTAGTGAATTCCCGGATTGGGACTTAGAAAAAAAAAAAAAAAATCGTCCAAACTCGGATTTTTAGTAAATACTGGCCATGGTCTATTCATTCGTATTTCGGAACTTTGCAAATCAAACCATTACGAATAGCCCAAACACTGCCGAGATTGGTGCTTAGTGAATTCCCGGATTGGGACTTAGAAAAAAAAACAAAAATCGGCCAAACTCGGATTTTTAGTAAATACTGGCCATGGTCTAAATGTCATACTTTCAATAGGCTAAGGTAAACCTACCTCTCTCATCCTCTGTCTGCTATAGACCTTGTTCATATGACAGAGGACAGTAGAAGTTTGAGCACCTACCCTATTCTTCCCCTTTTTTTGCTTTATCTTGAACTTCAGTACTCTCTCATCCAAATGGCAGAAAACTACTCTTTGCAATACTAAGGTAACAGAGAATCTGGGCTAAGAAATTGAGCAGCAGAAGTACTCTAACTCTGGGTAATATGTCAACAACTATGCTCTCTCATTTATTCTAATTGGGCTCATTACTGCCACATATAACTGGTCACGCCCGATCTCGTCAGATCTTGGAAGCTAAGCAGTGAGTAGCCTGATTAGTACCTGGATGGGAGACCACTAGGGAATTTCAGGTGCAGTAAGCACAACTCCCTACTTAATACAAACAGCAGAAGTATTGGAGCAACCTTTGACCTTTTACCACTGCATTACTATTTCAGAATGAATCGCCTACAGGGCTAATAAGCACACTATAGATGAACCTATACCAGACTCGTGCGAACAAGAAGCCAGTGCCGTAACTAGGTGTGTGCACTGAATGCGCACCATCTGGCAGCACAACCCCCCGCCCGGCCGTTATGCTCAGTCAGGCACTAGTGAAAGTCCCGCCGTATCCGGTAGTACACATCCTCCCCCTTTCTCCATCCCTGAGTCTCGCCGCCGCCATCCCTGAGTCTCGCTGCCTCTGTACGGGAGTGGGAGCTGTGGCGCAGGCGCTATGTGACAGCACTCACCTCCCCATTCCATACGTGAGAGCCGCTAGCGTTGCCGTCTGTGTCCTGTAGCCTCTGTAAAGGACAGTGGATTGTTGCCGCACTACCAGCTGCCGGACCTGAAGTGTCTCAGTGACTCTGTGTGTTCTGTATGCCGGATTAAGGGGGGGTCACAGGGGTTTAGTACTCTGGGCCCTCCTCCCTAAAGGGGCCCCCCAGATGGAGCTGCTTAGATCCATCTAACCCTGCTACATGCACAGCATACACAGTTAGTCACGCTCCACGAAGGGTTAAACTCACAGCTACAGTAGCTACAGTAGTAGCAACTGCCTGGCTTGCAGGGACCACGCCTCTTCCCAGAGTCACTGAGTAGAGACGGACTCGGATCACGGACTGGACAGGAGACAGAACACAGACCTCTGCTGCACTGATAAGAAGTGCTGTCAAGCAAGCAAGGTAGTCCGGAGGTGAGCGCCTACCCCACAAAGTAATGAGTTTATTGTTATAGTCTGCAGCAGTGTAGACTGCATACTGTGTCAAATCTCAATGGGCAGGGACTCAAACCTTTATAATAGTTACTCCATATCCCTAAGAAGCAAAAAAAAGTTGCCCCCCCCTGTTAAAAAGCACTAAAAAAAACACTACCCCACCCTGCAGCTAATGTATTTTTTTTATCATTATTTTAAGTTTTAACCTTCCTTCCCCCTCCAGCATAATTTAACTGTATATTTTTCCTCCCTCACCTCCAATTGTTATTGATTCCACCACCTGGGAGTTCCCCCCCCCCCTACTCCCCCATAGGCATACATGATTCCCCCCAGACACACACATGCAGGACCACCCCTATTTTAAGTGCCCTGGGACCCCAAAGGCTTATCCGGCCCTGCCACCAGGTGATAGCACACACACACACACACACCTGATGTAATGTGTAAAAAAAAGGGGGGGGGACTCTGTAGTAAAAAAAAAGGGGGACTCTGCCTGCCTAATGTGTAAAAAAGGGGGACTCTGCCTGTCTAATATGTAAAAAAGGGGGGCTCTGCTTATGTAATGTGTAAAAAAACATGGTGGACTCTGCGGCCTAATGTGTAAAAAGGGGACTCTGCTTGCTTAATGTGTAAAAAGGGGTTTCTGCTACCGTAATGTGTAAATAAGGGGGACTCTGCTACATTAATGTGTAAAAAAGGGGGACTCTGCTGCCGTTATGTGTAAAAAAAGGGGACTCTGCTGCCGTAATGTGTAAAATGGGGACTCTTCTGCTGTAATGTGTAAAAGGGGACTATACAGATGGAGCCTCCGTTATTCAGGCTCTTTATGTGACTAGCCGTGCCCGCCTGGGCGCCCCTAGTCACTGTGATCGTCTCCATCTGAATGGCATGACTAGGCGGACAGATTGCCTAGTCATGCCGAGAGTGTACGCCTGCGCCTCGGTAAGGTGAGATGACCGACACTCCATCTGTACCTGCCATACTGTGTAAAAGGGACCTCGGCCTAACGTAATGTGTAAAAGGGAGCTCTGTGGCACGCCCCTTACCCATTAAGCCACGCCCCTATATTTTTGACACGTGTATATTTGGGGGGGGGGGGGGCATGCTGTTTCTTGCACACAGCGCTAAAATGTCTAGTTACGGCACTGCAAGAAGCACTTTATATTTGGACATATCATAGTCCTTAATTATATATCTTAGATTCTGGTATCATTGACGGGATACCAACTGATAGCCTAACTCAATATTTTCACCTCAGGTATACTCACATCTATGAGATTTCAAATAAAAATACAAATAAGATTTTTCTTACTGGATGTGGAGGTGATAAGTTTTTGATTTGTGTTTGTACGTGTATCTACTAATATTTTACTTGACAGAATTAAAAGTTAGGTTTTAGCATTTCTATCATATCAAGCATGCCCCAACACAGAGTCTTTCATCTTCTCTCCTTGCTTCCTAACAATATCTGTCAGGACATAAAGTACAGATGTCATGACTAGGCCCTGCCCGTAAGTGAGGTTTCACATGAAAACACAAGGGCGAAGTCAAGTAGCAGGCAAGTAGACAATCTGAAATGCTTGAGAATTACTTCTTTTATGTCTGTGGGAACTAAAACAATGTGATGTGAAAAGTGCCTTATTTTATTTTGTACCAATATAAAAATGTCCTTTTAATGAATACAAATAGGCAGTTTATTCCCCACAGTTTGTTTTACCATTACTGCTTTAGTAGAGAATTGCATGATGTAATTTGAAGGATGAAAGCCAGCAGGATCCTCAGGAAATGCTGCATTGCTTATTCTCTATTAAGTGGCCGAGAAATACAGAGAACTGATAACGCAGAAGTCTTTTTGTATTAGCAAAAATATCTTTAAAATTCTGAAACAAAATTACACACCGTAACTGGCAGAAAGATAATGATAGCTGAAATGAATCAGACAGCATAGATAATCAAAGCAACATAGTAATACTGATTAAGGACATGGAAGGTTAGAAGTGTCAGAATTTTAATTTGCTCTTGCTGTATAATTTGCCCTGTTGTATGAGTATTTACCACATGGCCTCATTCACAGCGGGCAGCAAGGGCATAGCTACCAGAGCTGGATTAAGCTAGGGGCGACAGGAGCGTCCGTCCCGGGGCCCCAGCACATCAGGGGGCCCCATACACTGCTTCAGAGGAGTCTCCCTCTGGCAGCTCAGCTGTAAATTAACAGCGGCCACCGAGGAGCTCCTCCATGCACAGTTTATGCTCTGGCGGCACTGTCCCTTGCTGGTTCGGGGACAGAACCGTCAGAACAGGGGGTTAGCGCCGGTGTCCTGGGGTAGCGGCAGTGTTCAGTGGCACAGCACTACACAGTGGAGCATCTCTAAATAAAACTGCAGCTCCCAGCAGCCATTGCTGTCGGAAGCAAGGAATGCTGGGAGCTGTAGTTTTATTTAGAACTCCTCCACTGTAGTGTGGTGCCGCTGGACACTGGGTGCTGTACGTGTCTCTGCAGCCAGGCAAGTAAGTAAGTGTGTGTGTGTGTGTGTGTGTGTGTGGAGGGGCTTTGCCAGCAACTTTACTGGTGGGGGCCCCCACAACCTCCGTTGCCCTGGGCCCCCACCAAGCTTTATCTGGCCCCGGTAGCTACCATAGGTGCAGGGAGTACAGCTGCTATAGGGTCTAGAGCTGAGAGGGGCCCACCTTCCCTGTCCAAGTTACTTGTGTTATATACATTTTTTACCAATTCAAACTGTTGCCTTTGGACCTATAATACGTCTAGTTACACCCCTGGACCTGCTAATTGTAATGTCATATAAAATGAACCGAAGGTCATTATAATGATTCAGAACATGGACTGGGGCTCCGTAATGTGGCACAAAATTAAGTGGAGGCATTATAGTGTGGTATAATATGAACTGGGTCACTGTAGGGTGGCATAACATCAACTAGAGACACTGTATGTACTAATGTTAATTGGGGGTACTGTTGCATAATATCTATTGGCAGACCTGCATTGGGACATAACATGAACTAAGGCACTACAATGGTTTATAAAATAAACTAGGGCACTGCTATGGGGCATAACAATAACAACTGAGGCAGAGAGATGTCTCTCTAAAAGCTTTAGACAGGGACCCCTTCAAAATGTTTCTATGGGACTCAAAAAGTTCTGTACAGTATAATAATGTAGTTGCATTTTGTCTTGCCTGTAAACATGTGACAGTGCTTAGTTTACTGTATGTCTGTACAATAGGTAGATTGGGGGGATTGGTATGTGATCCCAGCATACAGGATGCTGGCTGTCCCTATACTGACAATGGCATCCCATCTGCCAGAATGCGAGCGCTAGAAAGCCCCTTGCAGGCTCACTGCGAACACAGTGGCTTACTTTGCTCATCACAGGTTCTATTCTCCCTCTATGGGTGTTGTGGACACCCACAGAGGGCGAATCACCTACCTCGCCGGTATTCAGGAGGTGGGATTGTACCCCTGTCGGGATAATGGCATCAGTATTGCATTTGCCGGGATCCCGACGGGCAGTATTGTAACTGCAAACCGACTGGGGTGATCCATAGAACAAACTAAGTTAGTACATGTTAGGGGCAAAATAAAATTATGTCTTGCCAGTTTAAAATTGAATGCAAAATATCTTTATCAAAGAAAACCAAATAATACTGTATCCATTTGTTTTGTGTTCTAAATTAGCAAAATATAAGTATATTGGGCAAATTTAAATGCATAACATTTGCAAGAGACATATAACTTTTTTAGTCAAATAGCCTGCATTTTACACTGGCTTAGAGAACAAGATAATCTATAACTATAGGCTAGACAAAGTGCATGAAAGGCAGATATGCATGTAGGATTGCAAAGCAATTAAAAGCTTAAATGGTGAAAAACTAATTTAATTTCTTTTTCATTTTCTGACTTCTGCAATTTAAGTGACTTTGTTATTCCATTATACAGTCCCTGTTAAGTCATCAAACAGGTTATTTATTTAACAGTTTCCTATGTAGCACAGCATATTCCATTATGCTTTACAATTTGAAAAACAGTAAAAGAACAAAACTGGGTAATAACAGTCATAGAGGGGTGGTCTTCAGTTTGCCAACTGTTGGGATCCCGGCGCACAGTATACCGGCGCTGGAATCCCGACAGCCGGCATACCAACACTTTTTCTCCCTCTTGGGGGGCCACGACCCCCCTGGAGGGAGAATAAATAGTGTGTCACGCATAGCGCGTCACCGTGCCCACAAGGGGCTCATTTGCGCTTGCCACGCTGTCGGTATGCCGGCGGTCGGGATCCCGGCGCCGGTATGCTGGTCGCCGGGAGCCCGGCTGCCGGCATACCATACTACACCCTCATAGAGGTAGGAAGGCCCTGTTTGCAAGCTTTCAATCTTTAATGAAATAAGCATTGATACACAATAATGGCCCTCATTCCGAGTTGTTCGCTCGCTAGCTGCTTTTAGCAGCAGTGCACACGCTAGGCCGCCGCCCTCCGGGAGTGTATCTTCCGTTAGAATTGCAAATGAAAGAGTAGCAGAATTGCGAATAATTCTTAGCAGTTTCTGAGTAGCTCGGGACTTACTCCTACACTGCGATCAGCTCAGCCCGTTTCGTTCCTGGTTTGACGTCACAAACACGCCCTGCATTCGGCCAGCCACTCCCCCGTTTCTCCAGACACTCCTGCGTTTTATCCTGGCACGTCTGCGTTTTTCCGCACACTCCCAGAAAATGGTCAGTTTCCGCCCAGAAACACCCACTTCCTGTCAATCACACTCCGATCACTTCAATGATGAAAATTCTTCGTTCGGACGTGAGTAAATCTATCTAAGTTTTGTGCTAAATTACATAGCGCATGCGCACTGCGCATTTTTGCCTTAATCGCTCCGTTGCGAAAATCAGCAACGGGCAAACAACTCGGAATGACCCCCAATAGGTATTACCTATTGCATAATGGTCCTGCCAGATTGTGGAGTTCTCAATGGCTGTATGATATGGTAACATAGCAATGTTGGCTCGGGGTCAGGAGGATGCGAAAGTGAAGAAAGACAAAATATATGAGGGTAAGTGGGAAATGTATAGAGGGAATGTAATTGGCTAGGATAGCTTAGAAAAGTTATGTGGGCGGTTCTGGAATCTGATAAGATTGTTTGAAGAGATGAATTTTCAGAGAATGCTAGAGGAGAGTCTTATTGTTGATGGGAGGGCATACTACAGAGTAGACACAGATCATGTGCAGAGTGGAGAGGTCAGGTAAAGAGATGTTTTGAAATAAGCAAAGAAATGTATGTTGGGGCAGATTGGTTAATTGCCTTATGTGTACTGTAAGTAAAAGTGTTTCATATTGAAAATGGTAGAATACCAATAACCAATAACTAATGGAGGCATGGCTAGATCCAACTTGGGGCAACAAGGGCGGTAATCTTGGGGCACCCACACATTAGGGGTCCCATACTCCCCCCCCCCCCCCTGCATTGCGCCTGCTGGCACACACCCCGCCGCATACAGCTACAGTAGCGTCTCTTCACTGCAGTGGAGGGTGGGTGTGCGTCCGTCCGATCACTGCCGCAGCACAGGGACCAGTTGCGGCTAGGAGAAGGGACCTTGTTCTGGTCCACCGTCCCTGCAGGCAGCAGGTAACTGGGGTCCCCGGTGTGAAGCCGGCTGCAGATTTTGGAGGTGGGGAGACCGGGCTACCGGCCCAGCGGACAGCACTCATTGGAACCAGCCACTGGTATAGGGCACAGCTGGGTAAAATGAGGCCAAATAAACCCCTAGAAAGGGAGATTAGTCCGGAGCTCCTCAGAATCATGTCTGCTCTGATAGCCAGCTAAGCCATGCCCCATCCACTAACACATTATTAACATATACAGCACAGTATACAAACACAGCACTGTGTCTGGCTGTAGCACACAGCACCCAGACACAGTGCTGTCTTTGTATATTATATATATATATATATATATATATATACTGTATATATATATATATATATATAAATTCCATAGAAAAAAATGTCACTCAAAGACAACAATATAATCGATAGCAGTGTATTCCCATCAGTCAACATTTCAGGGCTCCAAACCCCATCGTCAGGACCAAAAACCATTGCTGTTTGGTCCTGATGAGGGGGGTTGGAGCCCCGAAATGTTGACTCATGGGAATACACAGCTTTTGATTATATTGTTGTCTTTGAGTGACGTTTTTTCATGCTATATCTTCTTTCTTAAAGAATTGAACACAATCACAGTGCTGATTGACAAATTATACTTTATTTTTTACAACATTGCCATTATATCAATTTTATTGATAGGGGTCCCCACAAGTTCGTTGTCCAGTGCCCCCTTAATCTGGCCCTGGATGGAGGGATGTACAAAGCAGATCTGCATATGATGAAAAGTTGTCAAGGAAGATCAGCCTCACAGCTGCATTCAAAATGGATTTTTACGATGACTAGTAATGAGACTTTTGCAATAATCAATGCAGGAGATAATGAGTCCATGGATTACAGTTTTTGCAGTGTTTTGTGTAAGATATGGTCATATGTTGAATATTTTTTTTAGATATATGTCATATGACTTTGAGACAGATTAAATGTGTATATTGAAAAGGACATACAGTACACAGTTTAACAAACACTTCAGTGACAGGGACTGCCACTGTTCTGGCTGAAGTGCTTGCTTTGTTTGAGCCTCCACAAACCAATTTATGGAAGGACTTTCTCCATTTATTAAAGAGGAGGTTGATGGTAAGGGGGTTGGTGGTGTAGATTGCATGTGCTGGTCCAAACTGGACTACTTGTTATTATTTTACAGGATTTTTTCAGATTTTGATAAATACCATGCATGAACTCATGAAGAAATAGGGAGGATATTCCTAGATGGTTAATGTCATTACCTCTACTTTCTTTGTCTGCACAAATGGTTCATATGGCTTGACATATCTGTGATGTTAGTGTATTAGAATGCTTAATATTTGTAGACACTCCCTTACTAATCTGTGTAAGCCTGAATCTTCAGTGATGGTCCCTGGGACCAGAAGGATGCTGGGAAGTGAGTGGTCCAGTGTGCAGTGTTTCTGGAGTTGGTGATGAAATAAAACAGCACAGCAGTGAACTCACATGTCTCTGTGTCCTGATGACTGGATTTACAAACATATGAACAAAACATGGTGTCAGAAGAAATTTAACTTGGACTGCTAGTGCTCTCAGAGTGTGAAAGAATCTCGCAGAAGTCTGTAAGGCTGTGATACTCAGTGTCTGCAAAGCCTGCCGTGTGCTTCTCTCTTCAAACAGTGAGTAACCCTGGATAAACTGGCTCCTCCAACCGGCATGCTGATGTCTGGTAACTTGTCTGAAAACTAGAAAAGATTTAAGCAAAGGTTTAATATATATCTTGCTGCATGTGGAGCTGATACAGAGGCTGGCAAAACTAAGGCATCCATTTTCCTCCATGTGATAGGAGAGGATGTGCTGGACATTTATAATAGTTTTCAGTTTGATGAGGGGCAGAATATGGTGCTATCTTCTATAATGCAGAAGTTTGAAGATTACTCTGTGCCAAGTAAAAATGTGACTTATGAAAGATTTAAGTTTTTCACATGTGATCAGAAGTCTGGAGATGGATTTGATCAGTATGTTACAGAGCTGCAATCACTCAGTAAAACCTGTGAGTTTGGTGATTTAAAGGATTCACTGATTAGAGATCGTATTGTCTGTGGAATACCTGATAAAGGACTCAGAGAGAGATTGCTGAGAGAGTAAGACCTAACACTAGAAAAGGCAGTGACTATGTGCAGATCTGCAGAAATAACTAGATTTCAAGCCAAAAAGTTACACAAGGAAGCTGATGTAGTGCAGAAAACAGAGCCAAGCAAACCTGTAGTGCAGGTAGTGCAGAAAACAGAGCCAATCAAACCTCCATTCTCAAGAATGAAGCAGTCTAAGCCACAGTCTAACAAGGAAATGTGTAGTAGATATGGAAATGCTCACAATCCTAAAATGTGCCCTGCTTATGGTAAAACCTGCATGAAATGTGGTAGTCTTAATCACTTTCCCAAATGCTGTAAAATGAAAGTGAAATAACCACAGTGCATGTTGTTAAACATTTACAGTGGAAACTGACCACAAGCCATTGGTAGCTATCATGACTAAATCATTACATGACTGTCCCATGAGAATTCAACGAATGCTTATCAGACTACAGAAATATGATGTACGCTTGCTGTACTGTACCGGCAAATACATGTACATTGCTGATACACTTTCTCGTGCTATGGACAAAAGTGAAGGTTCCAAAAGTCTGATGGATGAAGAGATAGAAGCCTATGTTAATTTGATCGTAGCTTCTCTACCAGTGTCTCTTGCAAGACAAGAACAGATTAGGAAAGAAACTGAGACAGATGACACAATGAAAGTGTTGAAAGATATAATTCTGAAAGGTTGGCCAGCAGAAAAACATGCATGCCCGCTGTCTATCCATGATTATTGGATGTACCGCAGTGACCTTACAGTTGTCGATGGTATTATTTACAAAGGCAATAGGTTTGTCATACCTGCACGACTAAGAAAAACTATGCTGTACAAGATACATGAAGGCCACTTAGGAGAAGAAAAATGTAAGCGGAGAGCACGTGAAGTTATGTATTGGCCAAGAATGAACCAAGACATAGCACAGACTACAGCTACATGTGAATTATGTCTTACGTATAGACCGAAACAACAAGTCAAGCCACTGAGTCCTCATGCAGTGCCAGAGAGACCGTACCAGAAATTTGGCGCAGATTTGTTTGATTGTAATGGGAAAACGTACATTGTCATGACTGATTATTACTCTAATTACCCTGAGGTGAAGACACTACATACAACTACTTGTTAAGCCGTAATCAATTGCATGAAGTCAATCTTTGCAAGGCATGGTGTTCCTATGGAAGTGTTCACTGACAATGGTCCTCAGTTTTCCAGTGCTGAATTTAGACAATTTGCTGATGAGTGGGAATTTTTCCATACTACGTCAAGTCCCCACTATCCACGCTCAAATGGGTTGGTGGAAAGTTCAGTAAAAACTGTAAAGAGTCTCATGAAAAAAGCTCAAGAAGGTAAAGAAGATTTCTACAAAAGTCTTTTAATCTAACGCAGTACACCTTTACAGAATGGACTTTCTCCTGCACAAATGCTGATGGGAAGGAGGCTTAGAGCAAATCTCCCGATACAGGATGAACTGCTTAATACACATAACTCAGCATTGGTCAGACTGAGTAAGGAACGTCAACAGGCGAAACAGAAACTGTTCCATGACAGACGAACAAAAAGCTTATCTGATCTAAAATTGGGTGACCAAGTCCGTCTCAGAGATCACGAGAAAGGTATTTGGGTGCAGAAAGGTATTGTGCAAGCACAAGTAGCACCAAGATCTTATACTATACGTACAGAGAGTGGAACGGAAGTAAGAAGAAATCGGGTGGATTTAAGATCTCAACCTAACCATAATGAAGACAACATGATTGAAGAATACCCTTCATCTGACATGTATGATGATCCTGATAATGGTGAACCAACCACAATTCTAGAAAGGTCCAACATGGTCGATGAAACACAGACTGTGTATTAAATACCCAAAAGGGAAATACGCAGACCTGAGAGACTCATTGAAACGTGTTAGATGATGTTCCTAATATGGCGTTGTTAATTGCTGCATTGAAGCGTATAGGGCTTATCTTTAAAGAAAAGAGGATGTGATGTTAGTGTATTAGAATGCTTAATATTTGTAGACACTCCCTTACTAATCTGTGTAAGCCTGAATCTTCAGTGATGGTCCCTGGGACCAGGGGGATGCTGGGAAGTGGGTGGTCCAGTGTGCAGTGTTTCTGGAGTTGGTGATGAAATAAAACAGCACAGCAGTGAACTCACATGTCTCTGTGTCGTGATGACTGGATTTACAAACATATGAACAAAACAATATCTTGTCAAGATTTGGGTAAAAATAATTCCACACAAAACAGGTGGCTTTTTTATTTTATACCCAGGCATGGCAATGGCCTTTTTTTTTATCATGGGCAAGAACTGCTGCCACTAGTGGCTGACTTACTTTGACACAAACAACATCCTCATCATCAACATCCTCTTTAGCATCAGATACACAAATATCCTTCTCATCCTTTTGCACTTCCACAGTAGCATCATCAATTTATATGTCAGAAATGTCAGACTCACACATAGCTAACATGAATACCCCTAGACTCTCCTCAGGTATTTGTGAACACAGTTTGTTCTTCAGCCTTAGTGTTCTTCTCTTTATTGGTGACACATTTGCTAGACTCAGCAAGGTGTTGCGTCATCATATGAGATTACAGAAGATGCCTGACTGCATTCAGACCTGGCTTCCACAATATGCATTCTTCTAGGCAGAGGCTCTCAAACGTGGTCCTCAAGGCACCCCAATGGTCTAGGTTTTAAGTTTGTCCATGCTTGGCCACAGGTGACTTAATTAGCACCTTTGTCAATTTGATTTAACCGTCTGTGCTAAGCCATGGATATACCTAAAACCTGGACCATTGGGGTGCCTTGAGGACCGCGTTTGAGAACCTCTGTTCTAGTGCATTACACAACAGGACCACCACTCACAAACAAAAGTCATGACCTGAGGCCTTTTCTGCTGCAGGGTACACTGGGCTCCACAGGGAATAACATCGGGGTGTAGAGTAGGATCTTGATCCGAGGCACCAACAGGCTCAAAGCTTTGACTGCTCCCAAGATGCATAGCGCTGCCTCCTCTATAACCCCACCTCCATGCACAGGAGCTCAGTTTTGTAGATGGTGCCATGCAGTAAGCAGGCATACAACAGGTGGGCTGCTACTGCAGCCCTGAGAAGAGTTTTTTAAGTGAAGATAGAAGACTTCAAGGGCTGCAGCAGTGATAGATGTCAGTCTGACATCTCCTGCTGCAGCTCCATCACCTCCCCCAGCGGCGCTGTATACTCCCGCGCCCTGGTTGCCGGGTACTTACAGCGGGGGCTCCGGTTTGCTCCCTGTTAGTCACACACTCACCGAAGTTCTCCTGGATCGTGTGGCCACACTCAGGGAGGAGGTAAGTGGGTTCCCTAGGTGGGTCCCGCTGAAATCGCGGTCCGGCGCAGCCGGTGGGAGGTGGGCCGCGCGTGCTGGTATGGACACTGTGGTCGAGCAGGGATTCCACTAAATCACCAGGATAAGGGCACAGGTCAGTTTTTACCTCATAAAAAACATTTTTAATACAGCCCATAGTACCAGTGGTGAGGTCCAGCAGGGCTATAAGGCTTGGACCTGTAGCCCCTCCCCAGCCCCAGGGCGCCATTTACAGTAATGTTCCCACCCTGGAGCTGCATATATCTCTCTCCCTCACTTCCAGTCAGTGTTTGGGCGCCATTACACAGAGCAGCACTGTTCCTGACTGTTTGGTCAAATCCTCCTTTGTAAAGTCGCCTGCACGTCAGCGCTGTGCATTTTACAAGACACTTAAGTGTTCTACATGTCTGTTGACAGTGTTAGTTAAGAAAAAGTGCATTTAGTCAGGGTTATGTAGTACAAGTACCTTGTGATATACATCCAGTCTTTACTGTGCATTGATATATCTACTAATTGTAATTGTATAGCTATACTGAGTATTACTTTGTATTGCTAGTCCAGTGCAGTTTTATTGCATATCATAATTTCTGCATTGTAAATTGTGACTATATGTGTGTGCATGTAGCTGCTGTGTGACCTCCATTTCGTGTTTCTCACTCAGATTGCTATCCCTATATTCTATGACCTGAGGGGGTTCAGTGCGTCAGGTTTATTATCTGATATAGGTGTCTCACAAGATATACTCATTGCGTATTTTTCTTTGTGATTTTTAGTCACCATATACCTCTTGAATTCCCTGTTTGTGGAGTATATAAGCTGCACAGGGAGTGCTTTTCCGGTATATTGCTACTGATATTGTACTGTGTTGCCTGAGATTGTGCTTTTTGCTATGTCAGCTACAGGGGGCAACAGAGCTGGAGCTGATCCCACAGTGTGTGGAGGTGACGCTGCAGGCATGTTTGAGGAAAACTTGGCAGCAGAGAGTTCAGGTTCTGGTGGTTCCCTAGCCAGGGGCATAGGGAGGGTGGAACAAGTGGAGCTCGAGCACCAGGCGCAGCTGGGGACTGAAGGCGCCGGCTCACTGCACAGCTGAGAGCCGGGATCTCGGGCAGGGTAGGAGGAAATGACTAGGTGAGAGGGAAGGGGTTGCAACCACACTGCCTGCATGTTGCAGATCACTGATTGCACAGTCCTTTCCTTCTACCCACGAGGCCCAGCCTGTCAATCACATAGAAGCTCCGCCCCTCCAGGCTGTAGCAAGGAGCTGCTCTGCTCCTGGCCTCTTGGTGAGAATTACTGTGTGTTTATGTCTGTTTATACTGTGTGTTTATGTGTATATGTCTGTGTTTGTGTGTAAATGTGTGTATATGTCTGTGTGCTAATGTGTATATATGTATGTGTGTGTTTGTGTATATATATCTTTGTATACAGTATGTGTGAGTATATGTGTGTGTTTATGTATGTTTGTGTGTATATGTATATGTCTGTGTATATTTGTGTGTTTGTGTGTATATATATCTGTGTATACTGTATTTGTGTGTTTATGTATGTCTGTGCCTAAATATGTGTGAATCTATATATATATATGTATGTATGTATGTATGTATGTATGTATGTGTGTGTGGTGGTGGGTGGGGGCACTGACCCTGCTCCGGGTGTCATGTCTCCACGCTACGCCTCTCTCCTGATAAAGCTAAATATTTATCTTATATAATACCCTTTATGAGGTCTAAGAACACTGTACGCTATCTACGTATGAAGTACCATAAGGGTACGCACGTTGCGTAACAATCGCTTAGCCGTAGTCGAGACGCTCAAGCGTCACGTTCGCTCACGGCCAAGAGATCACAGGCAGGCACGCTATTGGCTGCTGACTAACTTAATGATTCGCTATAGCGTAGCGGACGCTCGGGACCACGAGGAGATCACCAGCGGCGCTGACGCTCACAATGTTAAACCTTTGTATCTAAACCATAAACAGTGTATTGTGCTGTAAAACCTTAGTGTATAGATAGAGTGTAAATGCAACACAGTGTAACCTTATTAACTCAAAAGCTGTATGAGCATCACCGACGCTCTGAGAATACTTAACACTATAAGAAATACACAGATACCGTGCTCAGGGTTCAACGCCTAATATATATATTATGAATGATATACTTGCAAAAGAATTAATACAAATACAAATCATACACTACAATATAACATAGACTACCTAACCAAATAACTACACAGGAAATACAATACAATTACTATTTTAAGGGAAAATAAGAGAGAAAGAGGAGAAGAGAGAGAGAGAGAGATTGGCCCACAATAACAAGAAGATCAATATAGTTGCGGAGAAACACTTACGCACAAGGGGAAACGATCGCATGCGCCTCGATATCCAGCTCCCGATTATCAGCAATGAGAACCGTTGAAGAGAGTGAACTGGATATGGTCGGCCTGCCTATTTATGCCCCACACACACAATACAATTCAATGGTCCCTACAATCTCATTGTTCATTGGACACAGGAATTCGGCTTCGCATTATAACAAAAGGTCATAGGTTGATTCATACAGGTGGGCTGTGACTGCTTCCAACTGTTCAGGTGGGTGGGATACTGGGTTTCCCGCCGCATGACTAATAAGAACAAATAATAGTAAATGGACATAAACTTCTTATGTCCATAACTATTCGCACGAGCGATTAATCCGCTCCAAACCAACACCGGAATATTGCTATTTAAATACTCTTCCGATGGGTACTAAACACCACTGTATGACCCCTGTTAGACCCTTCGTACAATACAAAGAGGGATTTCTCTGTTCAGGAACATTCTATATTAACCAAACTTTCAGAATCTATCAAAGGGACCATGATCTACAAAATACATTATATAGTGAAAATATGTAACGATTGAGTCGCACGCTACGATCACATAAACTCTACCGTAAATACGCATACCATGCGCCTGCGGGTGCCCGCGACTGTGAGTATGCGCACGTACGGGAGAGCGTACGCATGCGCAGCACGGACCTGTGTGAGGTGCAAATATGGTAGTGTGCATAGAGATATTTTTCTGACTTTGTCAGTCCACCCTTTGGCAGTCAACAATAACTGCCACCTTCTAAAACATTTCAAAAAGAGAAAAATATATGTCAGGGGTTAATACATTTACATGGTTGGGTAGGGGAGGAGAGGAGAAGGTAGGAAAAGGGTATGACCTAGTGAGATAGCAGAAGCATGTGTGTATGAATCCGTGCTTGGGGGTCATGTATCATCGTGCCGTACGTGTTTTGAATCAAGCTTCGAGGTATTGCGAAGTATACATTTGAATTCCTTCTTATCCTGTGGTACGGGTCTGTGGATGGGCTGTCAAACTTTACCGAGCTCTTTTCGGCTTTGGTTGTAACAAAATGGGGGAGCACATTTTAGTTGATGATACATGAATGGGGGAGATATGTGATTGCTGATATCTGTGCCTGTATTCCCTATCGACTATGTGTGTCATAACCTGAGGGTTGTAGAAATGAAGAAAAGACATAATTACGGTAAATGCGGTGGTATTCTATGTCAGGTAAATGTACATTCGTCGATTGAGGTCTTGTTTGGTGTCTGTTGAATGCAGTCTTCTTTGTGCTTTTGCCCATAAGGTGCGAGCAAAAGCTGTCAATGTCCATAGATTTACAAAAGTGTTGGGCTAGCGTAATTTTAAAATTTCTAGGGAAACTGGGGATCCATGGCATAGTTCATCAAAAATCTGTGTGTCAGGTTGTCAAAACTTCTTCTTTAATCCATCTGTTGTCTGTATATCGGCTCATCAAATTCCTCGTCCAAGTGGGTCTTTTTACCTTGGAGGAAACGGAAAAACAGGTGAAAGAAACGGACCGTAGAAATCGCATTTTCATCACATCATTGTTTCTACATTTGGGTCATAAATCAAGTCCATTGGATTTACAGTTTCCTCACTCCTTAAACTCATTACCCTGGTACGGTGTTTGCACTTCATTAAAGCCTGACCGCATCTAAATATCAAGCCAATTGATATGACAACACCTAAGATACATAGGAGAAACTTCCCAACATCCATTATGACTCCTTGAGCCCAGTCTCCTAAACCAGAGAACCAATTTCGCGGGTTCAACCATGACACCCAACCAGTCAGCTCATTACCTACAGCAGCAAGAGTGAGATTGTGTCTCCTGCGAAATTCCCACTTCAGTTGGAGAATATCGTCCATCTTTTGGTCTATGACCTCGACCGGGTCCTCGGTGCTATTCGTAATATATGTGCAACATTTCACGCCGTATTGTGTTGCCAGTGTGACACAATATCCGCCTATCACTGCTGTGAGGTAATTAAGAACCATTCTATGCTGTACCAGTTCTGTTTTATAAGCCTGAAGTTCTCTTCCAGTATACCTAAACGTGTCATCATACATTTCAGTGATATTATCTAGCAAATTGGCGAGCGCAGATATGTATTTATAATTCAACACTCCTCTAGCGGTGCGAGTGATGTCTAACGCGATTAGAAACTGAATCCCGGTGGATTCATGGATCATGTCAGAGGCCGGATGCTCTGTTCTTTCTATCAGGTGCTCGTAATGGGTGTGAGTATAAGGAGTTTGGGCAACACGGTGTATGTCTTTCATTTTGTCATGTGATACAGTCATTACTTCAGGCAGTACTTTTCCAATATAACACAATCCTTCAGAGTTTGGGGCAAGCCACTTATACGCCTTTCTCCCGCATATGAAATATGCATCATCGGGGAGAACATATGGGACGGAGTAGGACATAACCATATTACACACCTTCCATGTGAAATCTCCTAACCCTAATTCTTCCATCTGCTTAGTACACGTATCAGGTTGTACGATATGTGCACAGTATCCTGGTGATACCTCTCCAACTCTCGTAATCCTATTTCCTAAGGTATACCTATACCGGAAAGATTTTCCTCTACTGGCTATGTGGCGTATAAGCTCTGTATCTGTAGGCATTCTATCTGCTCTATGCGAAAAGGTCATGGTTTGATTACTCCATGACACTTCCCAATTTCCCGGCTTTCGGGGATTGGAGATGTTAAAACATAATAGGGACCTATCCACATGGTATTGGTGGAGCTTCAAACTAGGAGGGCTGGAGATATTAAACCTCCTGTCCACCGGTCTCCCACCACTTAACTCAAGTACCTCCCCTAACGTTAAAGGAAATGGTACTAGCCCTGATTTGCTATGACCTTGAGGTACTTGAGAGCATACCCAACAATCTGTTTTATTTAACACACTACCCACTAAGGAGTGATAGTCACTCAATGGATGCCGGTCCATATGGATATTAAAACTGGATTGGCATTTCTTTATGCACCCATCCTCAATGACATTGTTACAGAGCCGACAGATACAGTTTTCTTCAGCTAACAATCCTTCACAATTCCTTCTATGGTCAATGCTATCGGATCGTTTTCTGATACTCGCCTTTGCTTGTTGATTATGTTGTTCTTGGAAAACTACGCCTCCATCTCTGTCATCAGAACCCATTCCAGAACCTCTCTCGACCTCCATGGTACTCTCGCCGGAACAGACTGCTCTGGTCAACATCATGGTCAACAGGAAAATCCGGATCACAGTCTCTTGGGGCAAGTCCATCTTGTAGGAGGAAACGGAGAAGAATGAGAAGGGGGAAAAAATAATGTGAGGGAGAGGGGATGGGAAGTGGAGAAAAACAATAAAAGGGAACAGGGGATCGACAACTGCTTTTGGTCTTGTGATTTTCAATGCTCAGGTGCCGCCTCAATCCTCCTGGAACAGACACTCCAGTGATACAACCTCTACCGTCTGTTCCTTATCACGGGGCCTCTCTGGATCAGCAACCTTTTTACAGTGGGACGAATGAACCCAAGTCTCTCTCTCAGCAACCTTCAATGCTGTAGTGCTAGTCAATAAGACCTGGTATGGTCCTTCCCATCTGTCAATAAGGCAACCTTAGCGTAGAAAATTCCGTATCATTACATAATCCCCAGGTTCAATGTCATGACAATTACTGTCTGGTAAATCAGGAATCACTAACTTCAGATTATCATTTTGATTCCTTAACTGTTTACTCATGTTAATCAAGTATTTTACAGTCACTTCATTGTTACACTTCAAATCATCCTGAGGGTTAATCATAACATGCGGTTGTCGACCAAACAAGATTTCAAAGGGAGACAGATTAAGAGGGGACTTGGGAGTGGTTCTGATGCTGTACAGTACAATGGGTAAAGCTTCTGGCCATGTCAATCCTGTCTCTGCCATCACTTTACTCAGTTTATTTTTAATAGTGCTGTTCACTCTTTCCACTTTCGCACTCGCCTGTGGACGGTATGGAGTGTGCAGCTTGCTATCAATTCCCATCAATTTACACATTCCTTGAAAGACATCACCTGTAAAATGGGTACCCCTATCACTTTCGATAATTCTAGGGATACCATATCTACATACAAATTCCTGCACAATTTTCTTAGCAGTAAACATAGCGGTATTTGTGGCCGCTGGAAATGCTTCGACCCAATTTGAGAAAACATCTATACAAACAAGTACATATTTCAAATTTCGACAAGGGGGTAATTGAATGAAGTCAATCTGTATTACCTGGAAAGGGCCACCTGCAGGTGGGATATGAGATGGTTCTGTAGGTATTGCCTTTCCGATGTTCTTTCTCAGACAGGTAAGGCATGACATTGCTCTTTTACTCGCATGAGATGAAAATCCTGGGGCACACCAATATGCTCTTACCAACTTGCACATCCCTTCCTTGCCCAGATGAGTCAGCCCGTGAGCTGCCTCAGCTAAACATGGAAGGTATGCTCTGGGGGCCACTGGTTTACCGTGTCCATCCGTCCAGAGACCTGAGGACTCCTGACCATATCCTTTTGCCTTCCAGACTGCCTTTTCCTGTGTGGAACACAAATTTTGCATCTCACACAACTTCTGTGTGTTGATGGTATTAAATACCATCAGTTGTGTGGTGTCTGTCTGTCTGGGGGTAGCAGCTGCTAATTTAGCAGCTTCGTCTGCTCGGCTGTTACCAAGTGATACTGGGTCTTGGCTATATGTGTGTGCTTTACATTTGATAACAGCCACTCTGTCGGGTTCCTGTATCGCTGTTAGAAGCCTTTTTATGTGAGCTGCATGCGCTACCGGTGTACCAGCAGCCGTCATGAAATTTCTGAGGCGCCATAGGGCTCCGAAATCATGGACTACCCCGAATGCGTATCTAGAATCGGTGTAGATATTGGCTGATTTGCCCTTAGCCAATTCACATGCTCTGGTTAGGGCGACCAGTTCAGCAACCTGGGCTGAGTGAGGTGGGCCTAGCGGTTCCGCTTCTATGGTGCCTTGGTCATCTACGACTGCGTATCCAGTACACAAGTCTCCCGAGTCTGACTGTCTATGACAACTACCGTCCGTGTAGAACGTAAGTTCTACATCTTCCAGTGGGCTGTCACTGATGTCAGGCCTTGCGGTAAAATTTTGGGTCAAATATTCCATACAATCATGTGTGTCTTCCTTTGTATTAAATTCTCCTTCCCCACCACTCTCATCCTCCACCCTTTGTGCCTGTCCAGGCACACCTGGGAGATATGTTGCAGGATTTAATGCACTGCATCTCCTTATGGTGATGTTTACGGGGGCCATTAGTGCCAATTCCCATCTTGTAAACCGCGCTGATGAGACGTGTCTGGTTTGGGCAGAATTTAACAAGGCTGACACTGCATGTGGTGTATGAATTGTGAGGTTGTGACCTAGCACGACGTCTTCGCTTTTCGTTACTAGCAATGCTATCGCGGCAACGCTTCGCAAGCATGTGGGGAGGGATCGCGCTACCGTATCTAGCTGAGCGCTGTAATATGCTACCGGCCTGCTGGCATCACCGTGCTTTTGGGTTAGTACGCCTGCCGCGCAACCAGCACTTTCTGTTCCGTATAGTTCAAAGGGTTTCCCATAGTCTGGCATACCTAATGCTGGTGCCTGCGTTAGGCACTGTTTAAGTCTCTCGAATGCTGTCTCAGACTCGTCTGTATGCGAAATCCGATCAGGTTTGTTTGAGGAGACCATCTCCTGCAAGGGTAACGCTAGAATGGAAAACCCTGGGATCCAGTTACGGCAATACCCACACATTCCTAAAAATGTTCTGATCTGTTGCTGGGTTTGTGGCAGAGTCATGTCTCTAATTGCTTGAATTCTATCAGCGGTCAGGTGTCTCAGTCCTTGTGTTAGACAGTGTCCCAAATATTTTACCTTAGTTTGGCATAATTGCAACTTGTCTTTGGAAACCTTGTGTCCTGTGTCTGAAAGATGAAACAGGAGCTGTTTCGTATCCTTCAGGGATGCTTCCAATGAATCAGAACACAGTAGTAGATCATCCACGTACTGTATTAATACTGATCCACTCACTGGTTGGAAAGACTGTAAACAATCATGCAAAGCCTGGGAAAATATACTTGGGCTATCTATGAATCCTTGTGGTAATCGAGTCCATGTGTATTGGACTCCTCTGTATGTAAATGCAAACAAATATTGACTGTCAGGGTGCAGAGGTACCGAAAAGAAAGCGGAGCAGAGGTCAATAACAGTGAAAAATTTCGCAGTGGGAGGGATTTGCATTAGGATGACAGCTGGATTTGGCACTACGGGGAACTGACTCTCAACTATTTTGTTAATCCCCCTTAGATCCTGCACTAGCCGGTAACCCCTCCCCCCACTCTTTTTAACAGGGAAGATGGGACTATTGGCAGTGCTGGACGTTCTTACCAGAATGCCCTGTTGTAGCAAGCGCTCTATTACGGGATACACTCCTAACTCCACCTCTGGCTTCAGAGGGTACTGTGGGATTTTTGGAGCTATCCTACCATCTTTTACTTGTACAACTACCGGAGCTACGTTTGCCATTAATCCAGTGTCCTGTCCATCTTTAGTCCAAAGTGACTCTGGTATCTGAGATGTAATTTCTTCTACTTGGGAGGGAGTCCTATTTGTCATAATGGTATGTGACATTAATTTTGATGGGGAGTCTAACATGTCTCGTACTTCCTGAGCGTGATTCTCAGGTATGTCCAAGAATACACCTTCAGGAGTACAATAAATGACGCACCCCATTTTACACAGTAAGTCTCTTCCCAGGAGATTAGTCGGTGCCGATGCAGCCAGCAAAAAGGAATGCTTGGTATGTAAAGGCCCTACTGTAATCTCGGCTGGTTTGCTAACAGGGTAGTGCTGGACTACTCCCGTTACCCCTATGGCTGGAATTGTCTTACCAGTGGTTCTCATGCCCACTGTCGAATTTATCACTGATTTGGCCGCCCCTGTGTCTACAAGAAAGTTTAATGATTTACCAGCTACATTGATTGCAATTTCTGGTTCACTTCCAAGGCTTGCAATCAATTTTACTGGCTGCAGATTACAGGTATGGCCACACCCCTATTGGGTATGGTGACCTCCCTGAATCCCGCTGGCAGCAACTACTTGTGATGGAGTTAATTGGGAGCTACCAGAGGCTTGCCAGTCTCTGTTCGGGGGATATCTTTTTGTTTCCCCTGCATGTGGCTCATAACTCCGTTTCTGCGGACCCTGATCCCAATGTCGTGTGTCGTGTCGTTGTCTAGGGGGTTGGTATGAGTTTCGTGAATTCTTCACTTTACAATCTCGTGCCATGTGTCCCTGTTTATGACAAGAATAACAAGTAACCACATTTGACTTACCCACAGGGTTTGGTGATATAAACAAAGGCTGCCTTGTGGTCAGGGCCTGTATACTTACTGCCATTAACTTATCACCTTGTTGTTCCCTGTGTCTGGTGATGTTCCTATCGTGATCAATAGCAGCCTCTCTCAAAGTAGCCACAGACAGACCTCGCCAACATGGTTGTGTGGTCTGTACCCTAGTCTTTAATGATTCTTTTAAACCATCCATCAGTACCGATACTGCTACTTCTCGATGGTTTATGTTTGTTTTAATGTCCTCTATGCCTGTGTATTTTGCCATTTCTGATAATGCTCTGTGAAAATACTCTGCAGCTGTTTCCGACTCCTTCTGTTTAATGGAGAATATTTTGTTCCATTTAACTACGGCTGGGAAATACTCCTTTAACTGTAAACTTATTCTTTTTACATTGTCTTTGTTGTACACTTCTGTAAGAGGTACATCCTGATCTAATCCACAGTCAGCTAAAAATTGAGCTGCGTCGACATTGGAGGGTAAACATGCTCTCAGCAATATCTGCCAGTCTTTATTGTTGGGCTCTACAGTGTTACCTAGGTCTCTGATGTATTTTTGGCTGGCAACTAAGTCTTTTCTAGGGTCAGGGAATTCAGACACTATGGTCCTTAATTCCATTCGGGAAAATGGGCTGTACATGGCAATGTTCCTAACAGGAGTGACTCCTGAAGTGTCTGTTTTCCCATTTGGAACTACTATTACCTTAACAGGATTAACTCTAACAACCTCATTCTGTGTAGATTCTACAGGCTGTGGTGAGATAGGTTCAGCATAGTGTATGGTGCCGTACTTACCCGTTGATACGACCTCACCTATCCCTCCGCTAGGGGCCTTTGTTACTAATCTCGGGGGTGGAGCTGTGCCTACTGTGGTCTCTGCTATGGTGGCTGCTAGAGAGAGCGCTGAAATTGTTGCCGATTCGTCCTCTTGATCACACTCCTGAGGAAAGTTCAAAACAGGGTACAACTTGCACGGGTTAATACTTGCATTGGTTAATTGGTTAACATTATCTTTAACATTTACACAGTTGCTAAGTGTTTGTTTGTTACACCTTAATGCGTCATTCTCCGCAACCAATTTTTCTCCCGATATATATGGTGGCGGTGGGGCCGTGGCGATCAGTTTCCTGATAGAGCCAGATCCCGCCGCCTGAGCCAATTCTCTCTGTATGTCACCCTCCTGTTGCCACAACTGCAAATAATCATAATGCTTGATTCGTCTCTTTGCTGATTTAATGAGACATATCCTTCTCCTTAAATTCGTTAACACTTCTGTGCTGAAGCTACCTACTCTTGGGAATTTCTCCCCGTCATGTACCGTCATTCTCTCCCATTCATCACATAAAGCTTCTGTGTGACTTCCGTATTTCTCACACATTACGTACCTTGCCGACCCGACTGGTCGGTTCACTGAATCAACCCGAACCGAGGTTGATCGCCCCCTACCTGAACAAGTGGCCCCCATAGTTCGAAGGTGTTGCTTTATTCAGCCAACCCTTACGCAAACCAAAATGTTCAAAATAGGCTGACGGTGGCGGTTTACCGAGTACCCCACTCACTCGCCCACGCCGACCAATACGACCTGATCACACTGATATAGTGCTGGCGTACTCGACCCAGGGCCCCTGCGACCTGAACCTCTATTTACTGGAACCTGCGAGGGTTATCCGAAGAACACTTACTCTTTCCAGTAACTATTGGTTGTTGGATAGTTCCTGAGTGAGCAGCGAACCTCCCTTAAAATAAAAAAAAATTACACAAATCACGTTAGAATGTACAAATAGCGTTTATGACCTTCGTACACAAATAGTACCGGTCAGGTTTACTAATGCACACAATTACGTGCGGTACAATCGTTCAGCACATAAGCAACTAATCTTATGTACTGAGCGACCAACGGAATCGAAAATTACGGCTGCGAATTCCTTCAGCCAGAGCTTGTATGGCCTATATGGGTGTTGCACCAACCCTTTTAGGTGTTGTGCCTGTGGACTGTATAGCGGACTTCCTTGTCTGCTGTACCTGAACCTGCTGGTCTGCTATGACCTCCTGGTCTGTTACAGTATGACCTCCTGGTCTGCTACACTCTAATGCTCAAATTGTATGTTTTAACCAGGGATGCCTCCCTAGCCACCATGTACGTCACTTACACGCATGTACCTCACGAGAACTCGACTTTTCTTGTGGTTTAACCTCAAAAATTGTAAAAACAAACACTCACTCACCACATATACACTTTTGTTTCTATTTCTATTTCTGCGCAGAAATTTCTCTTTAGACCAGATGTGTTACAAATTAGGAGAAGGATCTGTTAATTTAAATTTCGAATGTTAAAATAGATTTGCGCGATTTATCGCCTTGCGTTATTTACCGCGTTGCGCTATTTATCGCGTTGAAGAAAAAAAATTAACACTTGTGATTTGAGTTACGTGGGCGTACCCGTACGCTCCGTTGCGTAATATACGCTGCGTGCGTCGGCCCTTGGGTTGCGTACGCAAGTCTCAGTCCCTTGTTAGAGACACGTGTACGCAAAGCAAAGATCCACCGTAACACAATTTATACGTTTATCAATGTAGATGATCCTTTATCATCTACCGCGCACCACACTGACTTCGCCTTGTCTCTCAGGCACAGCTGTGTTTGTCTATACTTTAACTATATTACCTTTTTACTCTTAAACTATGAAATAGCGGCAAATCTCTCTTAGCACGTTTATCAACTATAAAACTGGCAAACAGGAGAGTGATATATGAAAATACACGAATGAAAAGAAATGCAGATATGCGTGCGTGTGTACGCAAGACAGAAAAATAAACAGTTTTAAAAGAGACTAGCGTGTTGTTCTTACCTCCGGTTCCCGGATTCCTTCAGCACCCTTTACTAAGAGAAGCAGACGCTTATCCAAACAGCACTACGAGGAATATGATCTCCCGCCCTTTGCTGCTGGATAATGTCTGCTGAAATTACCTAGTGCAGATGTGTGAAGGACAGGACGAGCCCGCAATTGATAAAGCTAAATATTTATCTTATATAATACCCTTTATGAGGTCTAAGAACACTGTACGCTATCTACGTATGAAGTACCATAAGGGTACACACGTTGCGTAACAATCGCTTAGCCGTAGTCGAGACGCTCAAGCGTCACGTTCGCTCACGGCCAAGAGATCACAGGCAGGCACGCTATTGGCTGCTGACTAACTTAATGATTCGCTATAGCGTAGCGGACGCTCGGGACCACGAGGAGATCACCAGCGGCGCTGACGCTCACAATGTTAAACCTTTGTATCTAAACCATAAACAGTGTATTGTGCTGTAAAACCTTAGTGTATAGATAGAGTGTAAATGCAACACAGTGTAACCTTATTAACTCTAAAGCTGTATGAGCGTCACCGACGCTCTGAGAATACTTAACACTATAAGAAATACACAGATACCGTGCTCAGGGTCCAACGCCTAATATATATATTATGAATGATATACTTGCAAAAGAATTAATACAAATACAAATCATACACTACAATATAACATAGACTACCTAACCAAATAACTACACAGGAAATACAATACAATTACTATTTTAAGGGAAAATAAGAGAGAAAGAGGAGAAGAGAGAGAGAGAGAGAGAGATTGGCCCACAATAACAAGAAGATCAATATAGTTGCGGAGAAACACTTACGCACAAGGGGAAACGATCGCATGCGCCTCGATATCCAGCTCCCGATTATCAGCAATGAGAACCGTTGAAGAGAGTGAACTGGATATGGTCGGCCTGCCTATTTATGCCCCACACACACAATACAATTCAATGGTCCCTACAATCTCATTGTTCATTGGACACAGGAATTCGGCTTCGCATTATAACAAAAGGTCATAGGTTGATTCATACAGGTGGGCTGTGACTGCTTCCAACTGTTCAGGTGGGTGGGATACTGGGTTTCCCGCCGCATGACTAATAAGAACAAATAATAGTAAATGGACATAAACTTCTTATGTCCATAACTATTCGCACGAGCGATTAATCCGCTCCAAACCAACACCGGAATATTGCTATTTAAATACTCTTCCGATGGGTACTAAACACCACTGTATGACCCCTGTTAGACCCTTCGTACAATACAAAGAGGGATTTCTCTGTTCAGGAACATTCTATATTAACCAAACTTTCAGAATCTATCAAAGGGACCATGATCTACAAAATACATTATATAGTGAAAATATGTAACGATTGAGTCGCACGCTACGATCACATAAACTCTACCGTAAATACGCATACCGTGCGCCTGCGGGTGCCCGCGACTGTGAGTATGCGCACGTACGGGAGAGCGTACGCATGCGCAGCACGGACCTGTGTGAGGTGCAAATATGGTAGTGTGCATAGAGATATTTTTCTGACTTTGACACTCCCTACCCCCCAGTGGAATAGTGGCCACGGTGGTTCAAAATGACCCACCTTGGGCTACATTTTCCTCGTTATTAACTATGCTTGTGACTAAACTTTCGCCCCCTATGGGACCTCCTGTGCCGGTACAACTGATTATGGTACCTGCAGTTAATCTGCCCTGGGCAGATCAACTCTCCAATCAGTTACAGCAATTAAACCAGTCACTGACTAAAAATAAATCTGACTCTCGCCCGCCTAAGACCAAGGGGTCATCTACACGGGCCATTATTTCCTCACAGTCTACCACTGTCCCGGACACTTCATCTGATGATGATGGTGTATATTCTGACCCCTCAGATACTGATCCTGATTGTTCTGATGGGGAGGCTGGTTCGTAGGTAGATGTTCCTGACTTATTGGAGGCAATCAGGATGATTCTTCAGATCACGGATGACACGGAACCTGATGCCGTTCCTAAGAAACCAGACAGGTTCAAACATAAGAAAGTGGTTAAGCAAGTCTGTTAGGGTCTCCTGCCCTGTGCTGCCACGTCGTCATGGCAACCGGGAGACAAGTGCTAGCGGAGTAACCTGAGCGCAGCTGATACTCCGGTTCGGGTCTTTTGCTGTGCAGTGGTTACAGGCTCTGTGCACGGCAGGGGATCCGGTGCTGGTTTTTGTGCTCACAGTCTGTGAGGTCTGAGTGGGGCGTGGACAGCACCTGCTTTATAAGGCCTCTTCTCAGGTTAAGCAGATGCTGCTGAATCTTTGTTGGTTAGTCAGTTCCTGAAAGTTAGCCAGTACTGTGTAGCTTTGTATTTGTTGTTGCTTACTGCAAATAGGCCAGGGGATTTGGTACTACACTCTGCCAATCCAGACCTAGCAGTAAGACTGGAGTCAGTCGTTTAACTTGCTGGGGTTCTTTTACTACTCTGTGAACTTAGCAAGTTTGCGGCTGTATTCTAAGACTTGCCTGCCTAAATCCTGTCTCACTGTGCAAGGTGTCAGGTGTCAGTTTAGTGGCAGTAAGCTGAACCTGTGCACTGCAAGTGAGAATTAGGATTGTGGAGACTCTCCTTGTGTCTATAATTCCATCTCTGACCAAGGAGTTTACTGCCACACCCGTTGGTAACCCTTTAGGGTTTTGCTGTTGCCCTTAGCAACAGCATTTCGGGTTCTCTACGTATTAAAACACAACATCTTGCTTTTCCCATCTGAGCATTACTAATACTAGGGAGACACCCAGTTCCTTAGCCTCTGGGCTTCTCTGTTCACTTTGTGTGTATTTTGTTACCCTATCACCTTCTGTGTATGTAATGTCATATTCCCCAGTCTGTCTGTAAGTTCATTTGTTTTGCATACCTATCCGTTCAGACACCAGTACATTCCTGCAGGCACTGGTGTGCATAACAGTTCAAACACCAGTACATTCCTGCAGGCACTGGAGTGCATAACAGTTCTGACACCAGTACATTCCTGCAGGCACTGGTGTGTATAACATATTCAGCAGCCTAATACTCCTGTTGAAATTTTGTGGGAATATGGAGCATACCCCTCAAAATACGTTGCAACAGGTGGTCGATCAGGTGCAGGTCCTGACTCGACAATTTAATGATTTGTCCATTAAAATGAACACCTCTCAGGCCGCTGGCGGAGCTCCCGCAGCAGCAGCACCTTCAGGGGTTAAGGAGCCGAAAGTAAATCTCCCGGATCGTTTTTCTGGAGATCGCTCGCCGTTCTTTTGTTTCAAGGAGAGCTGCAAGCTATACTTCCGGCTTAGGCCTCAGTCTTCTGGGTCGGAGATTCAGCGGGTGGGCATAGTGATTTCCTTGCTACAAGGAGACCCACAGGTCTGGGCATATGGGTTGCAGCCTGACTGTCCGTCGCTTAAAAGTGTTGATGCTTTTTTTACGGCACTGGGCATGTTGTATGATGACCCTGACAAGACGGCCTCAGCCGAGGCTCAGATTTCGATCCTTAAGCAAGGGCGAAGGCCAGTTGAGGTTTACTGTACGGTGTTTCGGAGGTTGGCCAATGATAACCAGTATAATGACCCAGCCCTGAGACACCAGTACCGAAAAGGTCTTTCTAACCAGATAAAGGACCAACTGGTACAATATCCCTTGCCTGATAGCTTGGATCAGCTCATGCAGTTATCCATCCGGGTGGATAGACGGCTGAGAGAGCGTAGGCTTGAAAGGGAGACTGAGGTTTCCTTCTTTCCCAAGGGAACCTCAGACTCTGAGGAATTTTCTGAGGAGCCTATGCAGATTGGGGCTACCCACCTCTCCTCGCGTGAGAAGACGCGGAGGAGACAGCAGGGGTTGTGTTTGTACTGTGGGAATAAAGGTCATGTGGTAGTATCATGCCTAGAAAAGCCGGAAAACTTCAGGGCCTGAGGGTGATGGGAAATATCCTGTCAGGCCAGAAGTCAGAATTTCCCAAGAAGACTTTTATCATTCCGGTGACCTTGAAGATCCTCGGTCAAACTGTCAAGACTGAGGCCTTTGTGGACAGTGGGGCCGACAGGGTTTTTATGGACCGCCAATTCGCCCTGAAACACTCTGTTCCCTTAGTACCCTTGGCATCGGAAATTGAGATTTGTGGGTTAAACGGGGAACCATTATCCCAAGGTAAAATTTCCTCTTGCACTAGCCAGATTTCTTTGTTTATTGGAGCCACACACTCTGAAAAATTGTCCTTTTATGTGACTGTCTGTACTTTTGCCCCATTGGTGTTGGGGTTACCCTGGTTAAGGGCCCACAAGCCTCAATTTGACTGGGTCTCTGGGGAGATTCTTAGTTGGGGTACTGATTGTTTCAGGAGTTGCTTGAGCCTTCCAGTCAGGCTCTCGCAGCTAAGTTTGCCAGGATTGCCAGGGTGTTATGCAGATTTTGCGGACATGTTCTCCAAAAAAGTTGCAGAGGTACTACCTCCCCATCGCCCCTATGACTGTGCCATTGATTTGTTGCCAAATGCTAAGCTTCCCAAGAGCAGGTTGTACTCCCTGTCACGTCCTGAGACTCAGGCTATGGCAGAGTACATTCAGGAGAACTTGGCTAAGGGATTTATCAGACCTTCACAGTCTCCAGTTGGGTCGGGGTTCTTCTTCGTGGGTAAAAAGGACGGTTCGTTGCGACCCTGCATCGACTTCAGGGAGTTGAACCGTATCACGATTAAAAACTCATACCCACTGCCCCTCATTTCGGTCTTGTTTGACCAGCTTCGTACTGCCACCATTTTTTCTAAGATTGACCTACGCGGTGCGTACAATCTAATCCGAATAAGAGAGGGGGATGAATGGAAGACTGCCTTTAATACCCACTCAGGGCATTATGAATATTTGGTGATGCCTTTTGGGCTCTGTAATGCCCCGGCAGTCTTCCAGGATTTCATGAATGATGTGCTCAGGGAATATTTGGATAGATTCTTAGTTGTATACTTAGATGACATCCTAATCTTCTCCCATTCCCTGGAGGAACATCGGAAGCATGTACGCTTAGTCCTCCAGAAACTCAGAGACCACCGGCTTGGGGCGAAGCTGGAGAAGTGCGAATTTGAAGTTCAGCAAATCGCATTTCTAGGATATATTATCTCCCCAGAAGGTTTCCAAATGGAGGGTTCCAAGGTACAGGCAGTCCTGGATTGGGTGCAGCCCACTAGTTTGAAGGCGCTTCAGCGTTTCTTGGGCTTTGCGAATTTTTATAGACGATTTATCGCTGGATTTTCGTCTATAGTGGCGCCCTTGGTGGCACTCACTAAGAAAGGGGCGGATGTTGCTCACTGGTCTTGTGAGGCTAAAGCGGCTTTTGCCCGTCTCAAAAGGGCATTTGTATCGGCCAAGGTGCTGCGACACCCAGATCCAGAGCGTCCTTTTGTGGTGGAGGTGGATGCCTCTGAGATGGGAATTGGGGCAGTGCTTTCTCAGATAGGAGTGTCTGATAATCGCCTTCATCCCTGTGCTTACTTTTCCCGTAAATTTTCGCCTGCCGAGACTAATTATGACGTGGGTAACCGGGAATTGTTGGCTATTAAGGATGCACTCGAGGAGTGGAGACACTGGCTTGAGGGGGCTAAGTTTGTGGTCTCAATTCTCACCGACCATAAGAATCTGGCATATTTAGAGTCAGCGAAGCGTCTCAATGCCAGGCAGGCACGATGGGCTTTGTTTTTTGCTCGCTTTAATTTTTTGATAACATATCGCCCTGGGTCAAAAAACATCAAGGCTGATGCGCTCTCGCGGAGTTTTGCTCCAATCCAGGAGACCACAGAGGAGCCGTTGCCCATTTTGTCCCCATCATGTATTAAAGTGGGCATTACCCAGGACCTCTTATCATTAGTCCTTAGAGCACAGGAGCAGGCTCCTCCAGACCTTCCGGTAGGTCTTTTGTTTGTGCCTCCTAGGTTAAGACAGCGAGTGTTCCTGGAATTCCATGCCAAGAAGTCGGCAGGTCACCCGGGTATTGCCAGAACTCGGGAGTTGCTATCTAGGGTGGTGTGGTGGCCCTCGGTGGCTAAGGATGTGGATCAGTGGGTTCGGGCATGTGACATCTGTGCCCGAAATAAGACTCCTAGAGGGGTTCCTGTTGGCCCATTACATCCACTCTCTATCCCATCTAAGCCATGGACCCACATTTCAATGGATTTTGTGGTGGACTTGCCCAAATCCTCGGGGATGACAGCCATCTGGGTTGTCGTTGACAGGTTTTCGAAGATGGCGCACTTCGTTCCACTGGTTGGGCTGCCATCGGCCAGACGCCTGTCTGAATTATTTATGCTGCATGTTGTGCGTCTCCACGGGTTGCCACTTGATGTGGTCTCTGACCGCGGATCCCAGTTTGTGGCCAAATTCTGGAGGGCATTTTGTTCCGATCTCCAGATTTCTGTCAGCTTGTCGTCAGGCTACCATCCGCAGTGTAATGGGCAGACTGAAAGGGTGAACCAGTCCTTGGAGCAGTTCCTCAGGTGTTATATCTCCAAGTGTCAGACTGACTGGGTTGCTCATCTGTCCATGGCGGAGTTTGCCTATAACAACGCGGCTCACTCTGCTACAGGGATCTCTCCCTTCCTTTGTGTGTATGGGCATCATCCTAAGGCCAATTCTTTTGACCCCCTGGACTCCACGCCTGGTGGTTCCTCTGTGGTTTCGGTCCTTAGAGGTATTTGGCGGAAAGTGAAGAAAGCCCTTGTGTCTGTGTCATTAGTGACCAAAAGGGTTTTTGATAAGCGGAAAAGACCCTGCAGCTTCAAATTAGGAGACTTCGTCTGGTTGTCTACCAAGAATTTGAAGTTGAGACAGCCATCTCATAAGTTAGGCCCCCGGTTCATCGGCCCTTATAAGATCACCAGGGTTATCAATCCGGTGGCATTTCAGTTAGATCTGCCCCGTTCTTTGGGTATCAATAAAACATTTCATTGTTCCCTTTTAAAACGGGCGATTAGTAATCCTTCTTCCAGTGGAAGACCTTCCCCTCTTCTGATACGTGGCCAGAGGGAGTTTGTTGTTGAAAGGATTCTTGACTCCAAGATGGTTCGGGGTCGGCTGTCATTTTTGGTGCACTGGAAGGGGTATGGCCCGGAGGAGCGGTCGTGGGTGCGCAGTTGTGATCTTCATGCCCCCAGACTGATACGCTCTTTCTTCTCGCAGTTCCCCGATAAACCCGGTGGTAGGGGTTCTTTGACCCCTCGTCAGAGGGGGGGTACTGTTAGGGTCTCCTGCCCTGTGCTGCCACGTCGTCATGGCAACCGGGAGACAAGTGCTAGCGGAGTAACCTGAGCGCAGCTGATACTCCGGTTCGGGTCTTTTGCTGTGCAGTGGTTACAGGCTCTGTGCATGGCAGGGGATCCGGTGCTGGTTTTTGTGCTCACAGTCTGTGAGGTCTGAGTGGGGCGTGGACAGCACCTGCTTTATAAGGCCTCTTCTCAGGTTAAACAGATGCTGCTGAATCTTTGTTGGTTAGTCAGTTCCTGAAAGTTAGCCAGTACTGTGTAGCTTTGTATTTGTTGTTGCTTACTGCAAATAGGCCTGGGGATTTGGTACTACACTCTGCCAATCCAGACCTAGCAGTAAGACTGGAGTCAGTCGTTTAACTTGCTGGGGTTCTTTTACTACTCTGTAAACTTAGCAAGTTTGCGGCTGTATTCTAAGACTTGCCTGCCTAAATCCTGTCTCACTGTGCAAGGTGTCAGGTGTCAGTTTAGTGGCAGTAAGCTGAACCTGTGCACTGCAAGTGAGAATTAGGATTGTGAAAACTCTCCTTGTGTCTATCATTCCATCTCTGACCAAGGAGTTTACTGCCACACCCGTTGGTAACCCTTTAGGGTTTTGCTGTTGCCCTTAGCAACAGCATTTCGGGTTCTCTACGTATTAAAACACAACATCTTGCTTTTCCCATCTGAGCATTACTAATACTAGGGAGACACCCAGTTCCTTAGCCTCTGGGCTTCTCTGTTCACTTTGTGTGTATTTTGTTACCCTATCACCTTCTGTGTATGTAATGTCATATTCCCCAGTCTGTCTGTGAGTTCATTTGTTTTGC
Source organism: Pseudophryne corroboree (assembly GCF_028390025.1). Classification (NCBI taxonomy): domain Eukaryota; kingdom Metazoa; phylum Chordata; class Amphibia; order Anura; family Myobatrachidae; genus Pseudophryne; species Pseudophryne corroboree. Next base: position 473,923,953 of record NC_086445.1, on the reverse strand, counting down.
ATACCTATCCGTTCAGACACCAGTACATTCCTGCAGGCACTGGTGTGCATAACAGTTCAAACACCAGTACATTCCTGCAGGCACTGGAGTGCATAACAGTTCTGACACCAGTACATTCCTGCAGGCACTGGTGTGCATAACAAAGTCTTACCTCACTCTGACCACTTAGTGGACATACGTCAGGAATTCTGGGAAACTCCAGGTAAAAAGTTCACACCTCACAAGAAAATGATGGCTCGCTATCCTCTTGCCTCAGAGCTAAAAATTGGGAAACTCCCCCGCCAGTGGATTCGCAGGTGGCGCGTGTGGTAGTATCCTCAGCTCTGCATGTGACTACCATCACATCTCTGAAAGAACCAACGGATAAGCGTGTGGAGGGTTGTTTAAAGGCAATTTACACCCTCACTGGTGCTGCGCATAGGCCCACTATTGCAGCAACTTGGGCTACAGAGGCCATTGAGGTGTGGGTCCAGTAGTTGGAAGCTGAGTTGCCTTCCAATGCTTCTGATCACGCTAGGCAATGCTTGTCGTATATTTTCACAGCTTCTCATTATGTGAAGGAGGTGGCTTCTGATGCTGGTATTCTGGCGGCCAAGGCTTTGACTACATCTATCCTGGCTCGCCGGATTCTTTGGTTGTGATCCTGGTCTGTAGATCTGGACTCCAAGAAAACCCTGGAGGTGCTCCCTTTTAAGGGAGACATTCTTTTTTGAGAAGACCTCAACAAGATAGTGGCTGACTTAGCTTCTGCTAAAACAGCATGTCTACCTAGTAATGCTCCTCTGGCGCAGAAGGCTAAGAGTACTTCCTCTCGTTCCTTTCGTCCTCCCGAAAAAAAAAAGGTCAGGCGTACCCAAAACACGGTCTCACTTCCAGACCTACTAAGCCCAAACCCAAACGGGCCTGGGCTGCCTGGCAGCCTGCTTCCAAAATTGACAAGTCTGCCACATGACGGGGCGGGCCTCCCCCTGGGGGTTCCCAGGGTGGGGGGCCTACTTCTAAGGTTTACCCAGGAATTGCTGAAGACCACTTCTGATGCTTGGGTATGGGAAGTCGTCACTCGAGGTTACGCCGTATCCTTCAAGAAACGTCCCCCTCATCTATTTTGCCTGACAGACGGCCGTTCAGGTCAGAAGAAGGCAAAAACTCTTCATTTGGTGGTACAGTCCCTCCTGGACACAGGATTGGTAGTACAAGTGCCTCTGGCTCAGAGAGGCAAGAGATACTATTCACCGCTGTTCCTAGTCCCAAAACTGAATGGGTCCTCTCGGCCCATTCTCAACCTCAAGTCTTTGAACAAATTTGTAAGGGTCTCTAATTTCGTATAGAAACCCTTCGCTCTATTGTTCTGGCCTTGGAACCTGGGGATTATATGGTCTCCCTGGACAGGATGCTTACCTGCATATTCCTATTGAAATGTCGCATCAGTAGTACCTGAGGTTTGCTGTGGGCAACCTCCATTACCAACTTTCGGCGTTACCTTTTGGCTTGACAATGTCTCCGCGAGTTTTCACCAAGGTCATGGCGGTCATGACGGCTGTACTCCGCTGTCAAGGGGTCAGGATCCTACCATATCTGGACGACTTGATGATCCTGGCACATTTCCCCAGAAGTTCTCCTACGCCATCTGGATCTGACCATCCAGTTCCTGCAAGCCCATGGGTGGCTCATCAATTGGAAGAAATCTTCCCTGGACCCTGCACAGAGCATGGTACACCTGGGAGCATTGTTGGACACCTGCAACCAGCGGTTGTTCTTGTCTCAGGAGAGCGTCTTGAAGCTTCAGGAGAGGATTCAATACTTCCTATCTCATCCGCAATTGTTGATACTCTCGGCGATGCAAGTGCTAGGTCTCATGGTGTCGGCTTTCAACATGGTGGAGTACGCTCAATTCCATTCCTGCCCTCTGCAGAAACTGATTCTCGCCACATGGGACAGCCTGCCTCACCGGATCAGGTCTAACATGATCTCCTTGTCTCCGGAGTTCTGTCTGTCACTGAACTGGTGGCTGCAGGACTGATGTTTGAGCGGGGGGTCGTCCCTTCTGGATCTCCAACTGGGTCCTTCTGACGACAGATGCCAGTCTGAGAGGCTGGGGTGTGGTGTTGGAGCAACACTCCCTTAAGGGTCGGTGGACCAAGGAGGAATCTCACCTCCCAATAAACATTCTGGAACTGCGGGCGGTGTTCAACGCGCTGAACCTGGCCCATCATCTAATTCAGAACAGACCTGTTCAGGTACAGTCGGACAACGTCGCCACAGTGGCGTACATAAATCATCAAGGTGGCACTCGATGCCCCATGGCAATGAGGGAAGTATCAAGGATTCTTCAATGGGCGGAATGCCATCTGCCTGCCATATCGGCGGTGTCCTCAACAGGGAAGCGGACTTTCTCAGTTGTCAGGACATGCACGCTGGGGAGTGGAGCCTCCATCCGGAAGTATTTCAACTCCTCGTGGACAAGTGGGGCACTCCAGATGTGGACCTGATGGTGTCTCGACACAACCACAAGGTTCCAGTCTTCGGAGCAAGAACAAGGGATCGTCAAGCAGCAGACTTGGGTGCCTTATCCTGTAAGTCTCCCTATCTGATTTTTCACTGTGATCGGGCAGTTCTTAGAACACGCCCTGGTTACCTACCTAAGGTGGTGTCTTCCTTCCTCCTTAACCAGGAGATTGTGGTTCTTGCCCTTAATTCTCTGGAGTGTTCTTCCGGAGAGCGGTCATTGAATGTGGTACGGGCTCTCCGTATTTATGTGAAGAGAACTGCTTCCATTCAGAAGTCTGAAACTCTCTTTGTGCTGTTTGGTTTTCACAAACGTGGCTTGCCTGCTAACAAGCAGACCTTGGTCAGATGGATTAGAATGGTGAATGCACATGCTTATGTACAGGCTGGCCTTCCAGCTCCTGCTACCATCAAAGCCCGTTCTACTCGGTCGGTTGGACCTTCTTGGGCGGCCCGTTGTGGTGCGACCCTTGAACAATTGTGCAAGGCGGCTATGTGGACCTCAACAAACACGTTCATAAGGTTCTATGCCTTCAATACTTCCGCCTCCCAGGATGCTTCCTTTAGATGCCGGGTTCTTGTGCCTGCTACAGTGCGTCCCCTCCCATAAGGAACTGCTTTAGGACATCCCTGATGTTATTCCCTGTGGAGCCCAGTGTACCCCGCATCAGAAAACGAGATTTATGGTAAGAACTTACCGTTGTTAAATCTCTTTCTGCGAGGTACACTGGGCTCCACAGGGCGCCCACCCTGACGCACTTAGCTTCTTTGGGTTGGTATGGCATTAGCCGCTGACACCCTCTCCTGTCGTGAGTGTGTGTGTATGTGGCTACTAACGACTGTCGTCTCTTTTACCTGCTACTTCATTGGGCTGGTTAACAAAAACTGAGCTCCTGTGCACGGATGCAGGATTATAGAGAAGGCGGTGCTATGCATCTTGGGAACAGTCAAAGCTTTGAGCCTGTTGGTGCCTCAGATCAAGATCCTACTTTACACCCTGATGTTATTCCCTGTGGATCCCAGAGATTTAACAACGGTAAGTTCTTAACATAAATCTCGTTTTTTGCCACTGTGTGTAGTATATGGCATTTTGTCAATTTTAAGACTTTTGGCAGTAAATGTTCCCTTTATTATTAGAGGTGATATTTTCTTTAACATTGTGAAATATTTCATTTTCAGGTGCCCTAGATTAAAGTTTGTGTCCCCAAGGACCACCTTTAGTAGATGTTGAAGTACTATCATGACTGACAGCAGCTCTAGTACTGGGCTGCTGCTCCTGCTCTTCTATTGACTTATCCATGTCCATATTATTATTTTTTTGCACACTGCTGCTCACAACACTTCTAGTAATGGTGGCACACCATCACCTAATGAACATTATTATTTTATAACACAAAGCCTGTACATGAACATTTTTTTTTCTATACTACGACTCACAGTGCTTCTAATAATGGTGGCACTCTGGCAACTAATTTTTTGACTGTTTTGTTTTAAAAAATTTTAACTCCATGTCTGCACTGAACACACAACACAGTGTATCACAGTGCTGCAGCCCACAGCCTTTCACTGACAGTCACAGCAGTGATCCAGCCCACAGCCCTTCACTGACAGTGTCACAGCTGTGATGCAACTCACAGCCCTTCACTGACAGTCTGGCACAGCCACCGTAGTGCTGCAGCCCACCACCCTTTACTGGCAGTCTGACAGTCACAGCAGTGCTGTACCCCACAGCCCTTCAGTTTCACAGTCACAGTAGTGCCACAGTTGTGATGCAGCCCACAGTCCTTCACAGTCTAACTAGAGTCACAGTAGTGCTTCAATCCACAGCCCTTTACTGACTAAGGGGCAGATTTATTAAGCCTGGTGAAGTAATAAACTTCCATGTTACAGGTTGGGTTTGAAAAATGACAGTTAGGAGCTGACTGGCTGGTGCATTATCACCTTCCACTTAGTGATGTGCACCGGAAATTTTTCGGGTTTTGTGTTTTGGTTTTGGATTCGGTTCCGCGGCCGTGTTTTGGATTCGGACGTGTTTTGGCAAAACCTCCCTGAAAATGTTTTGTCGGATTCGGGCGTGTTTTGGATTCGGGTGTTTTTTTACAAAAAACCCTCAAAAACAGCTTAAATCATATAATTTGGGGGTCATTTTGATCCCATAGTATTATTAACCTCAATAACCATAATTTCCACTCATTTTCCGTCTATTCTGAACACCTCACACCTCACAATATTATTTTTAGTCCTAAAATTTGTCCCGAGGTCGCTGGATGGCTAAGCTAAGCGACACAAGTGGCCGACATAAACACATGGCCCATCTAGGAGTGGCACTGCAGTGTTAGACAGGATGGCACTTCAAAAAAATAGTCCCCAAACAGCACATGATGCAAAGAAAAAAAGAGGTGCACCAAGGTCGCTGGATGGCTAAGCTAAGCGACACAAGTGGCCGACACAAACACCTGGCCCATCTAGGAGTGGCACTGCAGTGTCAAGCAGGATGTCACTTCAAAAAAATAGTCCCCAAACAGCACATGATGCAAAGAAAAAAAGAGGCGCACCAAGGTCGCTGTGTGACTAAGCTAAGCGACACAAGTGGCCGACACAAACACCTGGCCCATCTAGGAGTGGCACTGCAGTGTCAGGCAGGATGGCACTTCAAAAAAATTGTCCCCAAACAGCACATGATGCAAAGAAAAAAAGAGGCGCTCCAAGGTCGCTGTGTGACTAAGCTAAGCGACCCAAGTGGCCGACACAAACACCTGGCCCATATAGGAGTGGCACTGCAGTGTCAGGCAGGATGGCACTTCAAAAAAATTGTCCCCAAACAGCACATGATGCAAAGAAAAAAAGAGGCGCACCAAGGTCGCTGTGTGACTAAGCTAAGCGACACAAGTGGCCGACACAAACACCTGGCCCATCTAGGAGTGGCACTACAGTGTCAGACAGGATGGCACTTCAAAAAAATTGTCCCCAAACAGCACATGATGCAAAGAAAAATTAAAGAAAAAAGAGGTGCAAGATTGAATTGTCCTTGGGCCCTCCCACCCACCCTTATGTTGTATAAACAGGACATGCACACTTTAACGAACCCATCATTTCAGCGACGGGATCTGCCACACGACTGTGACTGAAATGACTGGTTGGTTTGGGCCCCCACCAAAAAAGAAGCAATCAAACTCTCCTTGCACAAACTGGCACTACAGAGGCAAGATGTCCACCTCATCATCATCCTCCGATTCCTCACCCCTTTCACTGTGTACATCCCCCCCCTCACAGATTATTAATTCGTCCCCACTGGAATCCACCATCTCAGGTCCCTGTGTACTTTCTGGAGGCAATTGCTGGTGAATGTCTCCACGGAGGAATTGATTATAATTCATTTTGATGAACATCATCTTCTCCACATTTTCTGGAAGTAACCTTGTACGCCGATTGCTGACAAGGTGAGCGGCTGCACTAAACACTCTTTCGGAGTACACACTGGAGGGTGGGCAACTTAGGTAAAATACAGCCAGTTTGTGCAAGTGCCTCCAAATTGCCTCTTTTTCCTGCCAGTATACGTACGGACTGTCTGACGTGCCTACTTGGATGCGGTCACTCATATAATCCTCCACCATTCTTTCAATGGTGAGAGAATCATATGCAGTGACAGTAGACGACATGTCAGTAATCGTTGGCAGGTCCTTCAGTCCGGACCAGATGTCAGCACTCACTCCAGACTGCCCTGCATCACCGCCAGCGGGTGGGCTCGGAATTTTTAGCCTTTTCCTCGCACCCCCAGTTGCGGGAGAATGTGAAGGAGGAGCTGTTGACGGGTCACGTTCCGCTTGACTTGACAATTTTCTTACCAGCAGGTCTTTGAACCTCTGCAGACTTGTGTCTGCCGCAAAGAGAGATACAACGTAGGTTTTAAATCCAGGATCGAGCACGGTGGCCAAAATGTAGTGCTCTGATTTCAACAGATTGACCACCCGTGAATCCTGGTTAAGCGAATTAAGGGCTCCATCCACAAGTCCCACATGCCTAGCGGAATCGCTCTGTTATAGCTCCTCCTTCAATGTCTCCAGCTTCTTCTGCAAAAGCCTGATGAGGGGAATGACCTGACTCAGGCTGGCAGTGTCTGAACTGACTTCACGTGTGGCAAGTTCAAAGGGTTGGAGAACCTTGCACAACGTTGAAATCATTCTCCACTGCGCTTGAGTCAGGTGCATTCCCCCTCCTTTGCCTATATCGTGGGCAGATGTATAGGCTTGAATGGCCTTTTGCTGCTCCTTCATCCTCTGAAGCATATAGAGGGTTGAATTCCACCTCGTTACCACCTCTTGCTTCAGATGATGGCAGGGCAGGTTCAGGAGTGTTTGGTGGTGCTCCAGTCTTCGGCACGCGGTGGCTGAATGCCGAAAGTGGCCCACAATTCTTCAGGCCACCGACAGCATCTCTTGCACGCCCCTGTCATTTTTTAAATAATTCTGCACCTCCAAATTCAATGTATGTGCAAAACATGGGACGTGCTGGAATTTGGCCAGATGTAATGCACGCACAATATTGCTGGCGTTGTCCGATGTCACAAATCCCCAGGAGAGTCCAAGTGGGGTAAGCCATTCTGCGATGATGTTCCTCAGTTTCCGTAAGAGGTTGTCAGCTGTGTGCCTCTTATGGAAAGAGGTGATACAAAGCGTAGCCTGCCTAGGAACGAGTTGGCGTTTGCGAGATGCTGCTACTGGTGCCGCTGCTGCTGTTCTTGCTGCGGGAGGCAATACATCTACCCAGTGGGCTGTCACAGTCATATAGTCCAGAGTCTGCCCTGCATCACTTGTCCACATGTCCGTGGTTAAGTGGACATTGGGTACAACTGCATTTTTTAGGACACTGGTGACTCTTTTTCTGACGTCTGTGTACATTTTCGGTATCGCCTGCCTAGAGAAATGGAACCTAGATGGTATTTGGTACCGGGGACACAGTACCTCAATAAAGTCTTTAGTTGCCTCTGAATTAACGGTGGATACCGGAACCACGTTTCTCACCACCCAGGCTGACAAGACCTGAGTTATCCGCTTTGCAGCAGGATGACTGCTGTGATATTTCATCTTCCTCGCAAAGGACTGTTGGACAGTCAATTGCTTACTGGAAGTAGTGCAAGTGGTCTTCCGACTTCCCCTCTGGGATGCCGATCGACTCCCAGCAGCAACAACAGCAGCGCCAGCAGCAGTAGGCGTTACACTCAAGGATGCATCGGAGGAATCCCAGGCAGGAGAGGACTCGTCAGACTTGCCAGTGACATGGCCTGCAGGACTATTGGCTTTCCTGTGTAAGGTGTAAATTGACACTGAGGGAGTTGGTGGTGTGGTTTGCAGGAGCTTGGTTACAAGAGGAAGGGATTTAGTGGTCAGTGGACTGCTTCCGCTGTCATCCAAAGTTTTTGAACTTGTCACTGACTTATGATGAATGCGGACCAGGTGACGTATAAGGGAGGATGTTCCTAGGTGGTTAACGTCCTTACCCTTACTTATTACAGCTTGACAAAGGCAACACACGGCTTGACACCTGTTGTCCACATTTGTGTTGAAATAATTCCACACCGAAGAGGTGATTTTTTTTGTATTTTGACCAGGCATGTCAAAGGCCATATTCGTCCCACGGACAACAGGTGTCTCCCCGGGTGCCTGACTTAAACAAACCACCTCACCATCAGAATCCTCCTTGTCAATTTCCTCCCCAGCGCCAGCAACACCCATATCCTTATCCTGGTGTAATTCAACAGTGACATCTTCAATTTGACTATCAGGAACTGGACTGCGGGTGCTCATTCCAGCACTTGCAGGGGGCGTGCAAATGGTGGAAAGCACAAGCTCTTCCCGTCCAGTGTTGGAAAGGTCAGGCATCGCAACCGACACAATTGGACTCTCCTTGGGGATTTGTGATTTAGAAGAACGCACAGTTCTTTGCTGTGCTTTTGTCAGCTTAAGTCTTTTCATTTTTCTAGCGAGAGGATGAGTGCTTCCATCCTCATGTGAATCTGAACCACTAGCCATTAACATAGGCCAGGGCCTCAGCCGTTCCTTGCCACTCCGTGTCGTAAATGGCATATTGGCAAGTTTACGCTTCTCATCAGACGCTTTCAATTTTGATTTTTGGGTCAATTTACTGAACTTTTTTTTTTTTTTTTTTACATGCTCTCTACTATGACATTGGACATCGGCCTTGGCAGACGACGTTGATGGCATTTCATTGTCTCGGCCATAACTAGTGGCAGCAGCTTCAGCACGAGGTGGAAGTGGATCTTGATCTTTCCCTATTTTAACCTCCACATTTTTGTTCTCCATTTTTTAATGTGTGGAATTATATGCCAGTATCAATAGCAATGGCCTACTACTATATATACTGCGCACAACTGAAATGCACCACAGGTATGGATGGATAGTATACTTGACGACACAGAGGTAGGTAGAGAAGTGGCCTTCCGTACCGTACTGCTATATATACTGGTGGTCACTGTCAGCAAAACTCTGCACTGTACTCCTCCTATATAATATACTGGTGGTTCCCAGTGCCCACAATAAAGCAGTGTGAGCACAGATATATGCAGCACACTGAGCACAGATATGGAGTTTTTTTCAGGCAGACAACGTATACTGGTGGTCACTGGTCAGCAAAACTCTGCACTGTACTCCTCCTATATAATATACTGGTGGTCCCCAGTGCCCACAATAAAGCAGTGTGAGCACAGATATATGCAGCACACTGAGCACAGATATGGAGTGTTTTTCAGGCAGACAACGTATACTGGTGGTCGCTGTCAGCAAAACTCTGCACTGTACTCCTCCTATATAATATACTGGTGGTCCCCAGTGCCCACAATAAAGCAGTGAGAGCACAGATATATGCAGCACACTGAGCACAGATATGGAGTGTTTTTCAGGCAGACAACGTATACTGGTGGTCACTGGTCAGCAAAACTCTGCACTGTACTCCTCCTATATAATATACAGGTGGTCCCCAGTGCCCACAAAAAAGCAGTGTGAGCACAGATATATGCAGCACACTGAGCACAGATATGGAGTGTTTTTCAGGCAGACAATGTATACTGGTGGTCACTGTCAGCAAAACTCTGCACTGTACTCCTCCTATATAATACAGCTGCTCCCCAGTACCCACAATTAAGCAATAAGCACAAATATTATTAATAAATGGAGAGGACGCCAGCCACGGTCCCTCCCTAACATTTCCAATGCACGAGTGAAAATGGCGGCGACGCACGGCTGTTTATATAGAATCCGAATCTCGCGAGAATCCGACAGCGGGATGATGACGTTCGGGCGCGCTCGGGTTAGCCGAGCCATACGGGAGAATCCGAGTATGCCTCGGACCCATGTAAAATGGGTGAAGTTCGGGGGAGTTCGGTTTCCGAGGAACCGAACCCGCTCATCACTACTTCCACTTTATCACTTCACCAGGCTTAATAAATCTGCCCCACAGTCACAGTGCTGCAGTCCACAGCCTCTCACCCAAACCATCCAGTGTCCTGTGTGAAATGGTGCCCTGAATTACCAAGGAAAGACCTTTAATTGAATTCAAAACATGCAAGATCCAAAGCCGGGTGGGTTAGTGTTTCAGAAAACTGGACCCGCACACCTCTTTTTCAAAGTTCAGTGTTCATTACCTATGCATACATTATTTCAAAGAAATACTAACTTAAAGTAATATGCAGCAGGGATCATTACCTATGTATAACTTATTTCAAAGCAATATTAATTTGCAGTGATATGCAGCGGTGTTCATTATCTGTTGATGAAAAGGAGAAATGAGGATTCAGTTCACAATTGATAACAGCTGACAATATAACTGATAACGCCACTATAACACCAATATTATGATTAAAATCTTAATAGCACTTTGTTTTGTGGAATTTTTTAACTTGTGGCAAATCACAATGAGTTTTTGGTGATGTTAGTCTAAAATTCTCAAAATATAAAGTGAGGCGTTAGAAGGTACTGACGTAACACAAAAGCAACATCCATTGAAGGCCATTAGCTACGATGGCAACTTTCATTACATGGCGTATTTTCTGTCTGAAACCATTGTAAGCTTTGACTATATAAAGTATATAAAAAATACAAAGAATATATGAGAAATATCTTCTTTGTATTATTCTAATCATTTTTATAGTCAAAACTCTGAAGTTAAAATTCTTTTGTGGGCGAGGCCTACCTTTTCCCCAAATCTCACCAAATTTCCCATATGAACCCTTTGACTCATATATTGTGTGTAAATCAGGATTTGGTACTAGCCAGTGTCTCCTCAGCCATTTACCTCATGCACTTCCCTGTTGTGTAGTGTCTGTAGATGTTCACTACAGTATACTGTATGTGGATAGTGGAAGTTGCATGATTGCCATCCACTTGTTATACAAGAAGTGTTTCTTTTACAGGAAGTGCCTCTGTACAGCATGACTGCAGCTAGTAATGTCACACATCTTCAGCTGTCCTGTGGTGATTTGCACACATCCCACTAAACATGGTGTCAAAAGTATGTCTTTGATGGTACAAGCATACCTCCCCTGGGAGAATGGGACTTGGGACATAGCCAGCAGTTCATATAGCACTGGGCATGCCCCCATAGTGACAACAACTGGTCCTTGTTGCAGAAGTCACATCCCCTTTTTGGGCACACGCACATTCAGCACTCATAAGAGTCCCGACTTCGGAATAAAGAATGTTGGGAGAAATGCACAAGTTCTCTGAGATATACTGTAGATCTGCTGATTTTTGACACTGCCATTGTGACCAGTGGTTAAAGTGGGCCGGAACGGGACGGAACTGCGTTCCGTCACCTCTAATTGCAGGCGGAACCAGTTCCGCCTCCGCCCGGCCACAGCATCATGTCCCTGTTCCATTATAAAGGTGGCAGCGGCCGCCAGCCAATCACGGCTCGCGGACCGGCTGCAGCACCAATTAGAAGTAGATGAGGCTTTTTCAAAATCTGGCGTGAGCCAATCACGGCTCGCAGACCGCCAGCCAATGAAAAGCTGCCAAGTGGCAGCTTCTCATTAGCTGACGGTCCAGGAGCCGTGAATGGCGCTCAGCCGGCGCCAGGTTCAAAGTGCCCACTGCCCTCACTCCCCCCTTCTGCCGCAGCCACAGCCGCCGGAGTGTGACTGAGCTGCGGGCTGTAACGCCCGATCCCCCCCCCCGCAAATAGACTGTGCGGTGCGGCTGCCGGCAGCTGCCTCCATTAACTGAGGAGAGGACGGAGGCAGGCTGGCTGAATGTACGGGGAGCAACAGTAGCTGCAGAGAAAGTTGCAGCTCCTCCCAGGCAGACCTCCCATGTGACAGAGCTGGCCGGCCGGGTGAGGCAGGACGGAAATGTTTGCAGTGAACTGTACTGCAGTTGAGCACAGGTATTTGTTTTAAGTGTAGGGGGGGGCTTAGTTGGCCGGGTGAGGAACCCACTGCCCTGGTGTTTGGAAGGAAGAGGGGGAGGGGGAGGGGGGGGGGGGGTGCTATGTGTTTATAAGCTACGTGTGTATCATGTGCTGTGTGCATGTATCCTATGTGTGTATCATGTGCTGTGTGCATGTATCCTATGTGTGTATCATGTGCTGTGTGCATGTATCCTATGTGTGTATCATGTGCTGCGTGCATGTATCCTATGTGTGTATCATGTGCTGCGTTCATGTATCCTGTGTGTGTATCATGGCCTGTGTTCATGTATCCTGTGTGTGTATCATGGCCTGTGTTCATGTATCCTGTGTGTGTATCATGTGCTGTGTTCATGTATCCTATGTGTGTATCATGTGCTGTGTTCATGTATCCTATGTGTGTATCATGTGCTGTGTTCATGTATCCTATGTGTGTATCATGTGCTGTGTTCATGTATCCTATGTGTGTATCATGTGCTGCGTTCATGTATCCTGTGTGTGTATCATGGCCTGTGTTCATGTATCCTGTGTGTGTATCATGGCCTGTGTTCATGTATCCTGTGTGTGTATCATGGCCTTTGTTCATGTATCCTGTGTGTGTATCATGGCCTGTGTTCATGTATCCTGTGTGTGTATCATGGCCTTTGTTCATGTATCCTGTGTGTGTATCGTGCTGTGTTCATGTATCCTGTGTGTGTATCATGTGCTGTGTTCATGTATCCTATGTGTGTATCATGTGCTGCGTTCATGTATCCTGTGTGTGTATCATGTGCTGTGTCTATGTATCATATGTGTGTATCATGTGCTGTGTGCATGTATCCTGTGTGTGTATCATGTGTCTGTGTGTATGTATCCTGTGTGTGTATCATGTGCTGTGTTCATGTATCCTGTGTGTGTATCATGTGCTGTGTTCATGTATCCTATGTGTGTATCATGGCCTGTGTTCATGTATCCTATGTGTGTATCATGGCCTGTGTTCATGTATCCTATGTGTGTATCATGTGCCGTGTTCATGTATCCTATGTGTGTATCATGTGCTGTGTTCATGTATCCTATGTGTGTATCATGTGCCGTGTTCATGTATCCTATGTGTGTATCATGTGCTGTGTTCATGTATCCTATGTGTGTATCATGTGCTGTGTGCATGTATCCTATGTGTGTATCATGTGCAGTGTTCATGTATCCTGTGTGTATCATGTGTCTGTGTGTATGTATCCTGTGTGTGTATCATGTGCTGTGTGTATGTATCCTATGTGTGTATTATGTGCCGTGTGTATGTATCCTATGTGTGTGTATGTGCTGTGTGTGTGTGTATGCATGCTCTGTGTGTATATGTATGCATGCTCTGTGTGTATGCATGCATGTATGCTCCGTGTGTGTGTCTGCAGTGTGTATGTTTGATCCGAGTAGTTATGTATTGTATATATGTTTTTGAAAGTACGCCATGAATGTATGTATGCTGTGTGTAAGTATGTATGTATATGTACAGAAGTGTATGTATGTATGTGTATATATATATATATATATATATATTCTATCACAACATATGTACATGCATACGTGAACGGAACCCCCCCCCCCCCCCAAGAAAATCCTGCGTTTGCCCCTGCCTGGGCGTCTGGTAGGAGAGTCAACTCTCCCTCCTCATGAAGACCTCCAGGTAACTGCTGCCACACTTCACAGCTCTGGGTGCCCAGTCTTTCTGCTGCTGATATTCTCTCTCTCTCCATGTCCCTCTCTCTCTCTCCATGTCACTCTATTTTGCCATGTCTCCTCTTCATCTCTCTCTCTTTTGCCATGTCTCTCTCTCTCTCTTGCAATGTCTCTATCTCCATGTCTCTCTCACCCTCTCTTGCCATGTCACTCTTTTTGTCTGTTTTTGCACTTTCAAGACTCTGAGTGTGTGTGTGTGTGTGTGTGTGTGTGTGTGTGTGTGTGTGTGTGTGTGTGTGTGTATATATATATATATATATATATATATATATATATATAAAACCCCCTCATAAAATCCTGCGTTTGCCCCTGGAAGGGGCTCTACCTGTCGTAGTGTGTAAAAGGGGACGCTGTCTGCCGTACTGTGTAAAAGGGGGGACTCTGAAAATTGTGGGCATTGTGTGTAAAGGGCACTAGTATGTGGGGCGGGCAATGTGAATAAGATTGTGCTACTGTGAAGCATTATTTTGAATTGGTGGTACTTTTGTGTGGCCACGCCCCTTCCTTGTGAGGCCACACCCTTTATGTGGCATTGCAGGTGAGGTGAGTTCCCCCACCTCTCCAAGACCACTTTAAGCCCTGATTGTGACTGCATGGTTCAAGTTCAAGAAGGAATAGTGCATATATACAATAGTTGTACCAGACTCTCAGACAAATTGAAAAAGGTACAGGCATATACCCTGCTCAACCTAGTTGAAACTGAAGCTATTGACAAAGCAGAGACATCTGTATATTTGTAGGGGGAGGATCCAGATGTTACTGTATGTTATTTAGTGCACATTTACAACATGAGAAAGAACACTGCCACTGCTTTACACATACAGTATGCCTGCTACATGAGCAGTCCAATAAAAGTGCAATGGAGTTCAAAAGAGCATCTGATACTGTATATGAGACCTCTGGAAACAAGTGCAGCAACAAACACAGTGGGGTAAATTTACTAAGAATCATGTTTTAGCCAATTACAGCCATGATTAATCTCAACTGTTTTCGGCAGTTTAAAATTGCAAATTTTTTTTTTTTTTTTTAAACACAGTCATTTTACTAAACTACAGTGTTTCTTCATTTTGAGTTTACTGATGTCAATGTCATTTGTATTGCTGGGCAGAGTTTAGTAAAACACTGCCAAACATTACACAATGAAAACCGTCCGGATCAGTGAGAGTTGGTCGCACAGGGGTCCGCCGAGCACAGGGCGAGGCCGCCCGGGACAAGACAAGGCCACTCAGCGTGTGTGGTGCTGCCCCATGATGCAATTGAAATTCAATTGCAATCGCAAGGCAAAAACCTCAAATAGAGGCTGACCCTTGCGTAGGCAAACACACCACTGCCATGTTTCTGATTTCAGGAAATGCAGGTGACATCATCGGCTGGCCCCGAAAACGGCCATGACATGCCAGTGTTTCCTTGTGTACACACCCCCCCCCACACACACACACACACACACACACACACACACCTCCAATGCTGCGTCACTGCCCCCAGACACCCGCTGCTTGTTAATCATGGTGCTATCGATCCTTCCGGATATCAAGCCTTGGAGAGAGATAAAGAGAGATAGATAAAGTACCAACTAATCAGCTTCTGTCATTTTACAGGGCCCTTACAGGGTTGCATGGAAGTCCATTTTGCAGACAAATATTGCAGTTTTTATCAGTGCACATGCTCCACATTCATTTATGGGCATTTCTGAGTAATATGCATCTCAATCCCAACCTCAATTGGATAGGTTGTATCAGAGAGTTCACATGTTGATTAAGACTGAGGTGTGTATAAGCAGAGATTCACCTGATTTTAGTTGCATCTCTAGCACCAGGTATAGGTGTGTTGCCAGTGTGGTCTGATAATGATGATGTTTATTTCAGCAAGTGAATGAAAACAGGTGGTGAGATCTAATAGATGCATACAACTGGCTTACGGATGACTTGGGTGCAATGCCTATTTGGACCTAGTGTGCCTGGAGCTCTGATTCTCTAAAGTTCAACATGGAGATGCAAAATGTGTCCTATGAAGATGATCAGGTGCAAAGACCACCAGCTTTGTGCTGGTTTAAAGGGCCCTAGACATTTAGCGATGTCAGCGATTTGGATGGTGATCGATCTGAATGATGATCATTATCGTCCAAATTGACTTGCATTAAAAAACGATGGAAATCCAACGATGAACGACCACGGGGATGCACATCATTCATCTTCAGTGCCTCCTCACTAAAAGATATATAGCGTTAATTACTGAACGAGATCGTTCATATCGCCCGTCAACGTCACTAAGTGTGTAGGGCCCTTAAAATCCAAGACCTAACAAAGATAATGACTTTGTATACCTATCCATAACTGCAACTATAATATGCCCTATACATTCCTTTTGCACTTCTCCTCAAAACTGATGGACCTACTTTGTACTTTGTAGAGATGTATCTCACTTTGCTTAACCATACAGGTACCTACTATATGAAAACATCTTCTTCTTTGAGAAAACAGTCACATGTGACCAGCGACGGACTGGGACATTGATTCGGCCCTGGCATTTGTGAACGTGCGCACACCAAAGGTGCGCGCATACGTCACAGTGGGCGCGCTGCACGACGTATGGGGACGTGCTGCGAGTCATTACCATGGCAATGGTTGCTGGGGGGGGCGAAACGCATCACGAGTCTGGGGGCGTGGACTCGCGGTACGCCCCCATTTCCATGGAGACCATGGAACTAGAGAGCCGGAGGCTGCGCTGCGTGCGGCCTCCCCTGCTCTCTGAGTGACCGATTCGGCCCACCTGCCCATCGGCCCTTCTGGCATGTGCCAGAAGTGCCAGATGGCCAGTCCGGCCATGCATGTGACTTTAACACCAGGAGTCTGCAGAAATCCAAGTGCACGACAGGTTCAAAGATAGGTTTGCAATGCACTGTCTGCACAGTAGACATTTGGCATTTCATTATTTACTTTTACTGATGGGTTAAACGTTTACACTTAGTTCGCACACTATCACAATATATTCCATGCATTGATTATTACTGTATAACTACTGCCCTCTAATCCATTTTGTTTTAACTATTTAAATGTTTTCCAGGGATAAAAGTAAAACAAGGAACAAAGGAACACATCTTTAAGAGTTAGGTGGCACTGACTGACTGAGCCTACAACACTGGATGGAATTGCAATAAATACAGCAGACTATGTGGGATCCTATTTTAATGTTTTTTCTTAATCAAATCCAACACACTTTTGCCTAGTTTAAAGAATACCATCGCACTTCAGTCTTAAATTTACACTTTTTTTGGTTACAGATATATCTATAAAAATAAAATTTCTTCAGCATGAAATGTACAGTAATCCAATGCATATGTCACTTTTACTGAGTCAGTTTGTAACAAAGGCGTTTCTATAATGGGTGCAGTGTGTGCAGTGCACACAAGCCTCCTAGGTCCGGGGGGCCATCACCTCACACACTGCACCCATATAGTATATTCCCATATTACCCCTCTGTAGTTCCGCTGCGGCGTTCCTGCAGTGCTGGCACAAATCACTTGTAAAATGGCCACCACGGCCATTTCCAAGTGAGTTGCGCATGTACACCAGAGATGTCCCCGGGAACAAGGTGTGGGCGCCATGTTCCCGAAGACCTGTGCATGTGCAGTAGATTCTGGCTTTATGGCAAAGTCTACAAACTGCCAGAGGGTAGGAGGCCCGCGACGGAGACTTAACGCAGGTTCCCTCCTCTCTTGAAGCGCCATTGTTTTGTATTGTACATTAAATGTAATACTGACCCGAAAAGCAAATATTGAAAATAAAGAACAGAATTAAGGCATATTGTGAATTTTGTGCCAATTGACAGAGGTGGTTGTAATATTCTGCTGAAAAGTATATAGGATTATTATTAAACTAAACTGAATGTTGTTGATGCTTCATAAGCAATGACGAGGAAATAGGGTTACTCATAATGAGGCTCATGTACAATTGGAAATAAGTCCAAAATGCACATGTTGCATTCTCAGTAATTCACCATAGGGTCTGTTGAATCCCCTCCCACTGGTTGTCTATGCTAATGAGCATCTGATCGGAGCAATTCAACTGTTGTTCCGATCAGACACTCATTAGCATTTTAGGCAGCTGATAGCTCCAGGTTTAGCCACTCAAAAACAATAATAATATTGATCAGTTGAACAGTGATTTATATATGGGTTTGTCATATTGATCTACTGAACAGTGATTTATATATGTGACTTTAATTAATTTATGGAGCATTGATATTGATATGTGGAGCAAGAACTGAATAGGAAGCAGTGATACTGATATATGGGAAGGTACATGTTACTGTATGTTAGAAGAGTAATCTTGTTTAGGGGTTTGAGGGATAATATGCTGGTACTAGGATTATAATTGATCTATGGGAAGGATTATACTGAATATATTGGGAATGTAAGACAGATATACTGTTTGTGAGTGTTTACATTTTGTACTGTTATGTCTATAATTATTTTGTTGTCTTTAATTTGTTTGTTTGCAATAAAATAAAATCAAATTATTCTTGCAATTATTGTGTTAATCTTTCACAGCATAATACAATGCAGACAGTCAACTTGAATGAATTAGTAAATACAATAACAAGTTCCAGAGTCTGTTGTTTGATGTCTTCCTAAAAGAAATGTGCAGACCAACATCATGACTACTTTTGGAGAGGCTGACTATCAGAAACATAACATAATATGAATGTCGCCAAACGGATTCAATAAAATATAAAGCCATATGCAAAAAGAAAATTCTTCCAAAGCTCTAGGTACACATTTGAATACATAACTAAATAAAGAAAACACATCTATTATAAATACCAGTACTTGGTTATTCTTTCTGCAACTTTCACTTAGTATCCTTTATTGCAACACAGCAGTTATTTATTAAGTGTTGAATTTCAGGCCACAAGATAATAAATTATTATTAGAAAATTGATTCACATTTTCATGTGTTAACAAGCACATAATGGGAGACATTTGGCTATATAAATTATTCTCATAAAATCAGAAGAATATGTGGTGCACTTTCAAATATACATAACATGATGTAATGGAGATATAGATTAAAAGATCTAAACTAGAGATTAATGGTTCAGATCACACTCTGATCCCAAAAGGAGGCAAAATGTCATGTTCCTGGCGTTGAATTTCTTGTGCTTTTGATTTATCCAGAATTGGATCTTGTGTGCTTTGGAGTCTATATAAGCTGCTCCCTTGTGATTGCAGGTGCCATTTCTCATTGGAGAGCAGAGGAAGGGGGGTGGGCAAGGCTGCTTCTAGACTGCCCAGTGCGAACATTTCCTTTGGCGCCCCACCTTCCCCATCCAAAACAGGGACAGTGCGCACCAAAAATATAGGGACATGGCTTCACGCTGAAGGGGCATGGCTACATTATATTACCAATTAACATTACACAACACAGTAGTACCCCTTAGAAATGCCAGGAAGAGAGCCTTATGCATATTACGCCAGGAAGAGCCCCTTTTATGCACGTTATGCCAGGTAGAGTCCCTATTATACATGTTATGCCAGGTACAGCCCATTACATACATTGTACTAGGCAGAGCCCCTTACACATGTTATGCCAGGTAGAGCTGCTTATACACATTGCACCAGGTAGAACCTCTTATACACATTGCATCAAGTAGAGCTGGTTATACACATCATGCCAGGTAGCCCCTTATACACATGTTATACCAGGTAGAGCTGCTTATACATATTGCGCCAAGTAGAACCGCTTATACACATTCCACCAGGTGGAGCCTGTTATAGACATTGCATCATGTAGCCCCCTATACACATTGTGACAGGTAGAGCCTTAAACACAATGCAGCAGGTAGCCCCTTATACACATTGTGCCAGGTAGCCGCTTGTACACACTGTATACTATACACACACCAGAGTCTAAGGGTGTTCACATTAACTATATCTGAGTCTGACATTTTTTCATTCTGACACTGTAATCCTACAGAAGCCTCCTTCTACCATTTATGAGACTTCTGCAAATGTGAGGATGACTAGTAGTAAAAGTAAGGGTGATGATAATGGTTTAGACATAGAAACTGAGGATGCTCCTGTGGAAGTGCTGTTTGTGTACTAGATTTAGGAGAACATGCATGGCATTATCACTCATAATCAAACTCTGGCACCCCTTATAAATGTATTGCAAGGGTGTGTTATACAATTACAAATGAGGAAGGGTGTAGTATAGACAGCATGTCAGCCTCTTAATATTTGTTGATGTAAGATAGGCTGATTTGGAGTTTGCAGCTCTGCAGTGCAAGCATTCATTTTATTGGTTTCTCTTTCAAGTTTCAACCCTTGTTGTCA
Source organism: Pseudophryne corroboree (assembly GCF_028390025.1). Lineage (NCBI taxonomy): Eukaryota > Metazoa > Chordata > Amphibia > Anura > Myobatrachidae > Pseudophryne > Pseudophryne corroboree. The sequence goes on along the minus strand of NC_086445.1, from coordinate 473,903,984 downwards.
GGAAACCTTGGCTATAAACATTGTTTTCTTTTATTACTTTTCTAAATTAAGCAATTATTACATTTTTAATTTTTAACAAATGAATAATCATTAATTCATCAATCAATCAATCAATCAATCAATCAATCCTTTAATTGCTTGCCACTACATACTCCACCTCAATTTCCCTGTACTGCCCTGGGGCCTCATCTTGATTAATGAAAACATTCTGTCAAAATGTTTCTATGGGACTCAAAAAGTTCTGTACAGTATAATAATGTAGTTGCATTTTGTCTTTCCTGTAAACATGTGACAGTGCTTAGTTTACTGTATGTATGTACAATAGGTAGACTGGGGGGATTGGTATGTGATCCTGGCATACGGGATGCTGGCTGTCACTATACTGACAGTGGCATTCCATCTGCCAGAATGCGAGCGCTAGAAAGCCCCTTGCAGGCTCACTGCGAACACAGTGGCTCACTTTGCTCATCACAGGTTCTATTCTCCCTCTATGGGTGTTGTGGACACCCACAGAGGGAGAATCACCTACCTCACCGGTATTCAGGTGGTGGGATTGTACCCCTGTCGGGATAATGGCATCGGTATTGCATTTGCCGGGATCTAATGGGCGGTATTGTAACTGCATACCGACTGGGGTGATCCATAGAAAAAACTAGGGGGGTAATTCCAAGTTGATTGCAGCAGGAAATTTTTTAGCAGTTGGGCAAAACCATGTGCACTGCAGGTGTGGCAGATATAACATGTGCAGAAAGAGTTAGATTTGGGTGGGTTATTTTGTTTCTGTGCAGGGTAAATACTGGCTGCTTTATTTTTACACTGCAATTTAGATTGCAGATTGAACACACCACACCCAAATCTAACTCTCTCTGCACATATTATATCTACCTCCCCTGCAGTGCACATGGTTTTGCACAACTGCTAAAAAATTCCTGCTGCGATCAACTTGGAATTACCCCCCACGTGCATTGCAGGGGGGACAGATATAACGTGCATAGCGAGTTAGATTTGGGTAGGGTGTGTTCAAACTGAAATCTAAATTGCAGTGTAAATAAAAAACAGCCAGTATTTACCCTGCACAGAAACATAAAACCCACCCAAATCTAACTCTCTCTGCAAATGTTCTACCTCCCCCCCCCCCTGCAGTGCACATGGTTTTGCCCAACTGCTAACAAATTTGCTGCTGCGATCAACTCTGAATTAGGCCCAATATACAGATGTATCCTTATTAAGCTGTGATACAATCACACGAAATACATCTTTGTCTCGTGCTACAGTATTGGATTCATTGGTGCGCCATGCTATAGACTATTGTGGGGTGCGTTTTCACAAAACATGCCTGCTCGTCTATATGAAATATGCAAGATATAGCACTTTCAGTTACACATAATTTGCATAAAATGAGCCAAAAAGTAACATACTATTAGTGAAAAAGTAACAAAGAGCGTTCAGACTAATCAATATTGCTGTATATCCATTAGACTAACATGGTGGATAAATGTGGAAAAACCATGTCATACACTGATACGGTGATCTAGGACATACATGACAAACAATGTACAATACAGTATGACAATCTGATTTTCCACTTTTGGCCGCGTTGTCAGTCTTCTGTATAGACATCAATGTTTATTAGCTACTTTGCTACTTTTTTATTAATATGATGATACTTTTCCTACAATCTTATGCTACTTTTGCTGTAATGTTTGTTCACAAAACCTTAGCGTGAGATCAGGCGCCACTCTAGTAACTGTGTCCCCCTGAGAGCAAAACTGAGTAAGAACACATCTGTACCAATTGTCTTCATCTTTACAATAGTGTATGCGGTATATGAGTAACTTCAGTGTACCCAGTACATAGTTCCAACTCTTTTATTATGTATGGTGGAAGCTGGCCTTGTATCGTACAGTAATGGAATGTCAACAAATCGTCCCTGTTAGCCCAGTGGTCACATACCTGCTCCAGGGAGCTGTAGCATCTTCCAGGTCTCGGTAATCATGTGACTACTGGGTCAGACCTTTGATCCTCCGAGTATTTCAACCCTATCCCTACCCATAATCCCATATCCTTAACTTATCCCCCCCTTTAGTGCCTAACTCTAACCCTCCTGCTCACAGCTTAATATAACCGTTAGCATCCTCTCAATATTGACATTTCACTTGTCGTCATTCTGACAATGTCGACATTTACCTGTTAACATAACTGTTGACACACGTCATAACTGTTGACACGTGGTGAATGACAATGTTGATATTGTCATTGTCGCCTTTTGACTATGTGCTGTTTTACTTCCGTCAGACAAAGTCCAAGCACCAATATTTTTCCGATGTATATTTGGCACCAGGAATACTGCCGATGCAAGTCAGTAATGATAATGCTGTCTTTGAAACCAAGGTACAGACTGGGGCATTCTGGCTGCATAGAGAGGTAGAAAACTCTGCATATGGGTGAATATATGCATTTAGTTCTGGGGATGCAATGCTGGAACAATTACGTCCATCTCTGTCTCTACCCCTGTGTTTGTTTGTTTGTTTTTATTATTTGCGAACCTGGGACTTTAAATTAAACGCATATCTGTTCCTCATTGGCTGGCTTTTTATGTGGGACAGTTCTATGGGGGTCATTCAGATGTGATCGCTGCTGTGCACAGCGGGTGATCAGATCCGAACTGAGCATACATATGCACCCGCACTGCGCTGGCGCGTTGCACGGCTGCAACAGGCATCAGCGCCCTGCAACGGGATGGTGTGAAGCATCCATTCGCACGGGCGTTCGCAAAGAGATTGACAGAAAGAGGTCATTTGTGGGTGGCAACTGACCGTTTTCAGGGAGTGTCTGGAAAAACGCAGGTGGTTAGGCATTTTCAGGGAGGTTGTCTGATGTCAGCTCCGGCCCCGATCAGCAGGATTCCATCGCACAGGAAAAGTAAGTCCCGGGCTGCGCAGAGACTGTACAAAATCAGTTTGTGCAGCTCTGTTACACATGCGGTCACACACTTGCACAGCGAAAAAACACTTCACCTGTAGGCGGCGACTATCTGATCGCAGGACGGCAAAAAACGCTGCCCAGCGATCAGATCTAAATGACCCCCTAAGTCATTTGTAATTTGACCTATATTAGGCTTTTTAGTGTCAGTTTAGTTCTCATTGTTTATAATGCTGCTAGGTTATTACTTATGTGAAGGTGGCACAGTTTATTTCTACAACGGGGTACACTGGGGTCCCACAAGGATAACATCGGGGTGTAGAGTTGGATCTTGACCGAGGCACCAACAGGCTAAAAGCTTTGACTGTTCCCAGGATCCTTAGCGCTACCTCCTCTATAACCCCGCCTCCAGGCACTGGAGCTCAGTTTGTAAGTTGGTGCCTGCAGTGCAGGCAACTAACAGGGAGGGCTGCGCTAGGCAGCCCTGAAAAGAGCTTTTCAGAAGACAAAAGACTTCAAGGGCCGCAGCATAGGCACTTACAAGTGCTATATGTCATATATCAAGCTGTGGCTCCCTCACCTCCCCCAGCGGCGCTGTATACTCCCGCACCCTGGTTGCCGGGTACTTACAGCGGAGGGCTCCGGTTTCCACTAGAGCACACACACTTGCCACTGCTCCCTGGGATCGCGTAGCCGCATCGAGGGAGGAGATAAGAGGGTCCCCCAGGCAGGGCTCACTGGAAATCGCGATCCGGCGCAGTCTTTAGGAGATGGACGGCGCGCACTGGCGTGGACACTGTGGCCATACAGGGACCCCACTAGACCACCAGGGCAAGGGCACAGGTCGGATTACCTCATTATCCGTTTTGCTAAGGCCCACAGTACCTGGTGGTGAAGACCAGCAAGGGGATAAGGCTCTGAACTGTAGCCCTTCCCCCAGCCCCTGGGCGCCATTTACTGCTAATGTTCCCGCCCTGGAGCTGCATCTCTCTGTCTCCCATACTCCCTGTCAGCATTTAGGTGCCATTACACACATGCTGAGCTGATTCTGGGACTGTATGGGCAAAGTCTCCTCTGTAAAGCCGCCTGCATCATCAGCGCTGAGCATTTACAGGACACTTAAGTATTCTACATGTCTTTTAGACAGTGTTAGTTAAGAACAAGTGTATACATTCACGGCTATGTAGTACAACTATCCTGGGATATACATACAGTCTTTACTGTGCATTGTTATATCTATATACATATATATATATATATATATAGCATTACTGTAGTGCAGTTACTTAGTATTGCTAGTCCAGTGCAGTTTTATTATTGTTTGTGATCATTTCTGCATTGCACATGTGACTGTGTGTGTGCCAGTAGCTGCTGTGTGATTTCTATTCTGTGTATCTCACATCTACTGCTATCCCTATATTCTGTACCCTGAAGGAGGTTAAGTGCATCAGGGTTCTCATATAATATAGTGTTTCACAGGATATACTCTTGTGGTATTTTTCTCTACGTATTACAGTCACCATATACCTCTTAGATCCTACGTGTGTGCTCTGTTTGCAGTCACACTATACAGGGGGATTTCTGCCAGGTACTTTGTCTGCTTATATTGTACTATTTTGCCCTATGGTTACGCTTTCATATAATGTCAGCTAAACAGGGTGATGATTCTATGGCTGATCCTGCATCCTGCAGTGATAATGCCATGGATGTCTCTGAGGAGAATATTGCAGCTGAGGGTTCAGGTACTGGGGGTTTTATAGCCCTCAGTCAGTCTACAGCAACGGGGGCGAATCATGACCCGCCGTGGGCTACATTTTCTAATTTACTGACTATGCTGGTAACTAGACTTGCGCCCCCTATGGGACCTCCTGTGCCATTATAGCCACATATTGTCCCTGCAGTTAATCCGCCATGGGCAGATACTCTGTCCTCTCAGTTATAGCAATTAAATCTGTCTTTGGCTAAGCAAAATCCTAACCCTCGCCCGCCTAAGACCAAGGGGTCATCTAAGCGGGCTATTACTTCCTCACAAGCCACACATGTTTCAGATACTTTATCTGATGAAGGTGGCACATATACTGACCCCTCAGACACTAATACCACTGGCGTTTCTATAATGGGTGCAATGGCTGCGGTGCACACGGGCCCCTGGGTCCAGGGGGGCCCATACCGCACCCATTGCACCCATTTTAATACTTACCTTTCCGGAGTCCAGCGCTGGGAACTGCAATCGCGGCGAAAATTGCCGCAAAAATGGCCACTGCGCATGCGCGGTAGCCAAATTGGTCTCCGGATCATGGCGGGCGCCATGTTTCCGGAGATCTACGCATACGAAGTAGACTCCGGCACAGTGCCGGAGTCTACTATGCCGTCTACAGCGCCGTGCAGAGGAGGGGGCCCACCTGGAGGTGCACATGGGCCCCCTCCTCTGTAGAAATGCCCCTGACTAATACAGATGCCTCTGATGGGGAGTATTTGACACAAGTGGATGTTCCTGACCTCTTGGAGGCTTTCAGGCTGATTCTTCAAATTGATGATGACGAAGAACCTCCAGCTACCTCTAAATAAATTAGTTTTGCCCCACTCTGACCACTTAGTTGACATACGTCAGGAATCCTGGGAGTCTCCAGGAAAGAAATTCTCCCTGTCTAAAAAGATGCTAGCTTGTTATCCCCTTGCTGCAGAGTTAAGTAAAAATTTGGAAACACCACCACCGGTTGACTCACAAGTCGCGCGTCTGGTGGTGTCCTCTGCTCTGCCTGTCACTACCGTCACCTCTCTGAAGGAACCGACGGATAAGCGTGGAGTGTTGCTTGAAGTCTATTTACACTCTTGCTGGAGCTGTGCACAGGCCTACTATGGTGGCCTCTTGGGCTGCTAAAGCTATTGAGGTCTGGGTTCAGGAAGTTGAAACGGAACTACCGTCTCATTTTCCTGATAATGCTAGACAGTGTCTTTCATACAATATTACAGCCTCTCATTATATTCAGGAGGCGGCATCTGATGCAGGTATCCTGGCGGCCAAAGCGTCTACTACGTCTATTCTGGCTCACCGGATCCTCTGGTTGCGGTCCTGGTCTGTAGATCTGGACTCTAAAAAGACCTTGGAGGTGATCCCTTTTAAGGGAAACAAACTTTTTGGGGAAGACCTCAATAAGATTGTTGCTGACTTAGCATCGGCTAGGACTGAATGTCTACCTAGTACTACACCTTCGGTCCCGAAGGCTAAGAGTACTTCCTTTCTTTCCTTTTGACCTCCAGGTAAAGCAAAGGGTCAGGCGTACCCGAAATAGGCTCGCACTTCCAAACCCAATAAGCCTTACCTAAACGTGCTGAGGCTGCCCGTCTGCCTGCTTCCAAAACAGACAAGCCTGCCACATGACAGGGCGGGCCTCCCTCTGGGGGATCCCAGGGTGGGAGGCGGACTCCTATGGTTTGCTCAGGTATGGTCACAGACCACTTCGGACACCTGGGTAAGGGAAGTCGTCGCTCACGGATACGCCATATCTTTCAAGAAACGTCACCCTCGCCAGTTTTGCTTGACAAACATCCCTACGGATCTGGTAAATGCAAAAACTCTCCATCTGGGTGTGCAATCTCTCCTGGACACGGGAGTGATAGTGCCGGTGCCCCTGGCTCAGAGAGGCAGGGGGTAATATTCAACGCTGTTCCTAGTTCCGAAGCTGAATGGTTCTTCCCGGCCCATTCTCAACCTCAAGTCTTTGAACAAGTTTGTAAAAGTTTCCAAATTCCGCATGGAAACTCTTCGCTCTATTGTTCTGGCTTTGGAGCCCAAGGACTATATGGTATCCCTGGACATACAGGATGATTACCTGCATATATCTATTGCAGTGTCACATCAGCAATACCTGCGGTTTGCTATTGGCAACCTCCATTTTCAATTCCAGATCTTAACTTTTGGTCTGACCACGGCTCCAAGAATTTTCACCAAGGTCATGGCGGTCATGACGGCTCTACTCCGCCGTCATGGTATCATGATCCTGCCATATATGGACGACTTGTTGATCCTGGCGAACTCTCCAGAGGTTCTACTCTGTCATCTGGAACTGACGGTCCAATTTCTGCAAGCCCACGGGTGGCTCATCAACTTTAAGAAATCTTCCCTGGTCCCTGCTCAGAGTATGGTGCACCTGGGAGCACTATTGGACACTTACAATCAGCGGTTGTGTTTGTCTCCGGAGAAGGTCCTTAATCTTCAGGACAAGATAAGATGCTTTCTCTCTCGCCCACGTGTGTCGATACACTCGGCGATGCAAGTACTAGGCCTCATGATGTCGGCTTTCTACATGGTGGAGTATGCTCAATTTCATTCCCGCCCTCTGCAGAAGTTGATACTGTCCGAGTGGGGCGGCTTGCCTCACCGCATCAGGACTCACATGGTCTCCTTGACTCCGGAGGTCCGCCTGTCACTGAGCTGGTGCCTACAGGACCAGCAATTGAGCAGGGGTCGTCCCTTCTGTATCTCCAACTGGGTCCTTCTGACGACGGATGCCAGTCTGTAGGGCTGGGGCGCGGTGTTGGACCAAAACACTCTCTTCAGGGTCGGTGGACCAGGGAGGAATCTCTCCTCCCGATAAACATTCTAGAATTGTGGGCAGTGTTCAATGCATTGACTCTAGCCCTGCCTCTGGTACAGAACAGGCCTGTTCAAGTATAGTCAGACAATGCCACCACGGTGGCTTACATAAATCATCAAGGCGGCATTCGAAGCCGCATGGCAATGATGGAAGTATCAAAAATCCTTTGTTGGGTGGAACGCCATCTGCCATCCATATCGGTATTGTTCATTCTGGGAGTCCTCAACTGGGAAGCGGACTTCTTCAGTCGTCAGGACGTACAGCCGGAGAGTGGAGTCTTCGTCTGGAAGTCTTTCAACTCCTAGTGGACAACTGGGGCCTACCAGATGTAGACCTAATGGTGTCTCGACACAATCAAGAGGTTCCGGTCTTCGGAGAAAGGACAAGGGATCCTCAAGCAGCGTTTGTGGACGCACTGGCAATACCATCAAACTTTCGGCTGCCGTATATGTTCCCTCCAGTGTCACTTCTGCCCAGGGTGATAAGGAAGTTCAAGCAAGAAGGAGGAATACTACTTCTAATCGCTCCTGCATGGCCCAGACAGCGTTGGTTCTCAAACCTGCAGGGTCTCTCGATAGAGTGTCCTCTTCTACTTCCGCAACGCCCAGACCTCCTCATTGGGGGCCTTTGTGACTACCAGGATTTGGCCTGGCTGGCTTTGACGGCATGGCTCTTGAAGCTTCCATACTGAGGGCCAAAGGATTTTCTGAGGCGTACATTCAAACTATGTTAAAGGCCCATAAACCGGCGTCTGCTCGGATTTATCATAGGGTCTGGAATTCATTACTTTGCCTGGTGTGCGACTAACCATTATGACGCATACAAGTTCGGTACTGCCAAACTTTTGGCTTTCCTGCAGCAGGGCCTGGACTTAGGCCTTCATCTGGCCTCCCTCAAGGTTCATATTTCTGCCTTGTCGATATAGTTTCAGAGAAAAAATGCAACTCTGCCTGATGTTCATACTTTCATTCAGGGTGTTTTACGGATTCAACCTCCCTATGTCCTGTCTGTGGCTCCTTGGGATTTGGCGGTTGCTCTGGATGCCTTACAAGAGTCTCCATTTGAACCTCTTGAGTCTGTGGATCTTAAGTGGCTTACTCTTAAGGTCTTGTTCTTGCTGGCTATTGCCTCTGCTAGACGGGTTTCAGACTTGAGTGCCTTGTCCTGTAGGTCACCCTTTCTGATTTTTCACTGTGACCGGGCGGTTCTTAGAACTCGCCCTGGTTATTTGCCTAAGGTGGTGTTGTCTTTCCACCTTAACCAGGAGATTGTGGTTCCGGCATTAACCTCTCCAGGATTGTCATCCAAAGAGCGGTCTTTGGACGTGGTACGGGCTCTCCGTTTTTATGTAAAGATAACAGCTTCTCTTAGGAGAACTGATTCCCTCTTTGTCCTTTTTGGTTTTCACAAACGTGGCTGGCCTGCTAATAAGCAGACCTTGGCCAGATGGATTAGAATGGTGATTGCACATGCTTATGTACAGGCTGGCCTTCCAGCTCCTGCTACCATCAAAGCCCATTCTACTCGGTCTGTTGGACCTTCTTGGGTGGCCCGCCATGGTGCGACCCTTGAACAAATGTGCAAGGCGGCTACGTGGTCCTTAGTGAACGCGTTCATAAGGTTCTATGCCTTCGATACTTCCGCCTCCCAGGATGCCTACCTTGGACGTCGGGTTCTTGTGCCCACTACAGTGTGTCCCCTCTGATGAGTAACTGCTGTAGGACATCCCCGATGTTAGACCTGTGGAAACCCAGTGTACCCCACTGAAGAAAAGGAGATTTATGGTAAGAACTTACCTTTGTTAAATCTCTTTCTGCGAGGTACACTGGCTTCCAAAACTGAGCTCCAATGCGTGGAGGCGGGAATATAGAGGAGGCAGCGCTAAGCATCCTGGGAACAGTCAAAGCTTTTAACCTGTTGGTGCCTCGGATCAAGATCCAGCTCTACACCCCGATGTTATCCCTGTGGAACTCAGTGTACATCGCAGAAAGAGATTTAACAAAGGTAAATTCTTACCATTAATCTCCTTTTTCAAATAGAAAAGCAGTAAGAGCCGCTGCAAACTACCCTCAAGTGCTATACTGTACAGCATATGTGATAATTGTATTATTTTTCTATTGTCTCCAAAAATATCATACGCAACAACTTGTATGATCCATTCTTTTCCTTTCCCACTTATTATTCTAGAACAATAATCAGGAATTAATAGATTAGGAAATGTTTGAATTTAAATCCACCTTTATTGTAAATGCTGATAGTAAAATTCAGAGAGTATTCTAGTGACCTTTTTAGCATACATATAGATCTCTAGGGGGCACTTTATATGGGATGTAGTTAATATCCCAGCAGTCAGAATGCCGAAGCCAGGATCCCGACCATAGAGAATGCTAACAGCTGCGCCAGGGCTATTCCCACTTGTGGGTGTCACCGGGATCCCCATGTTGGTATACTGACCTCCGGGATCCCGGACACTGGGATTCCATCCCCAACCCCTTTATACTATAGATAGTTTATTAGTAATCAGTGTTGTGACTGTTATATAACGCAAATAGCTTTCTATTTATAGATAAACTATAGACCATCCATACCAGTGACCAATATCCAACACATTATAATAAACTGTATTGCATTCAAAACACAAATCACTGATCATTATACAGTGGCAAACCTTTTCTGGAGACCCTACATTTTTCATATGTATTTGCACAGCCCAGTGAGGCAGATGTACTAAGCCTTGGAGAGTGATAAAATGGAGATAAACTACCAACCAATCAGCTCCTGTCATTTTTCAAACACAACCTGTAGCATGGCAGTTAGGAGCTGATTGGTTGGTACTTTATCGCTCTACACTTTATCTCTCTCCAAGACTTAGTACTTATCCCCCATTGGTGGTTATTTAATGCACACTAACAGTCTCCATAACTATAAATGAAAAGTTCCCTACACTATGGTATCTTTAGAATGTAGGTTCACTACAGTCTTTGGTGGTGACATATTGTAGACCTAATAATTATGCATATTACTTACGCCTCCTGCAGTCCCTTGCTGTCTCCTAGCACTCTTGAGAGGATGCTCAGTTGTGCCAGTCAAGCTCCTGACATAGGGCCTAATTCAGACCTGATCGCAGCAGCAAATTTGTTAGCAAATGAGCAAAACCATGAGCACCGCAGGGGGGGCAGATATAAAATGTGCAGAGAGAGTTAGATTTGCGTGGGTTATATTGCTGCTGTGCAGGGTAAATACTGGCTGCTTTATTTTTACACTACAATTTAGATTTCAGTTTTAACACACCAGACCCAAATCTAACTCTCTCTGCACATATTTTATCTCCCCCGCACCCCCACCCCTCCTCCCCTCCCCTGCAGTGCACATGGGGGGTAATTCCAAGTTGATCGCAGCAGGAAATTTTTTAGCAGTTGGGCAAAACCATGTGCACTGCAGGGGAGGCAGATATAACATGTGCAGAAAGAGTTAGATTTGGGTGGGTTATTTTATTTCTGTGCAGGGTAAATACTGGCTGCTTTATTTTTACACTGCAAATTAGATTGCAGATTGAACACACCACACCCAAATCTAACTCTCTCCGCACATGTTAAATCTGCCTCCCCTGCAGTGCACATGGTTTTGCCCAACTGCTAACAGAATTCCTGCTGTGATCAACTTGGAATTACCCCCTTAGTTAGTACATGTTTGGGGCAAAATAAAATGATGTCTTGCCAGTTTAAAATTGAATGCAAAATATCTTTATCAAAGAAAACCAATTAATACTGTATCCATTTGTTTTGTGTTCTAAATAAGCAAAATATAAGTACATTGGGCAAATTTAAATGCATAACATTTGCAAGAGGCATATAACTTTTTTAGTCAAATAGCCTGCATTTTACACTGGCTTAGAGAACAAGATAATCTATAACTATAGGCTAGACAAAGTGCATGAAAGGCAGATATGCATGTAGGATTGCAAAGTAATTAAAAGCTTAAATGGTGAAAAACTAATTTAATTTCTTTTTCATTTTCTGACTTCTGCAATTTAAGTGACTTTGTTATTCCATTATACAGTCCCTGTTAAGTCATCAAAAAGGTTATTTATTTAATAGTTTCCTATGTAGCACAGCATATTCCATTATGCTTTACAATTTGAAAAACAGTAAAAGAACAAAACTGGGTAACAACAGTCATAGAGGGGTGGTCTTCAGTTTGCCGGCTATCGGGATCCCGGCACACAGTATACCGGCGCCGGAATCCCAACAGCCTGCATACCGCCACTTTTTCTCCCTCTTGGGAGTCCACGACTCCCCTGGATGGAGAATAAATAGCACAGCGTGCCACCGTGCCCACAGCGAGCCCGCAAGGGGCTTATTTGCGCTCTCCACACTGTCGGTATGCCGGCGGTCGGGATCCTGGCGCTGGTATGCTGGTCACCTGGAGCCCGGCCGCAAGCATACCATACTACACCCTCATAGAGGTAGGAAGGCCCTGTTTGCAAGCTTTCAATCTTTAATGAAATAAGCATTGATACACAATAAGAGGTATTACCTATTGTATAATGGTCCTGCCAGATTGTGGGGTTCTCAATGGCTGTATGATATGGTCACATAGCAATGTTGGCTCGGGGTCAGGAAGATGTGAAAGTGAAGAAAGACAAAATATATGAGGGTAAGTGGGAAATGTATAGAGGATGTAATTGGCTAGGATAGCATAGAAAAGTTATGTGGGTGGTTCTGGAATCTGATAAGATTATTTGAAGAGATGAATTTTCAGAGAATGCTAGAGGAGAGTCTTATTGTTGATGGGAGGGCATACTACAGAGTAGACACAGATCTTGTGCAGAGTGGAGAGGTCAGGTAAAGAAATATTTTGGGATGAGCAAAGCAATGTATGTTGGTGCAGATTGGTTAATAGTAGAGATGTGCACCGGACATGTTTCGGGTTTTGTGTTTTGGTTTTGGATTCGGTTCCGCGGCCGTGTTTTGGATTCGGACGCGTTTTGGCAAAACCTCCCTGAAAATTTTTTGTCGGATACGGATGTGTTTTGGATTCGGGTGTTTTTTTTTTCAAAAAACCCTCAAAAACAGCTTAAATCATAGAATTTGGGGGTCATTTTGATCCCATAGTATTATTAACCTCAATAACCATAATTTCCACTAATTTCCTGTCTATTCTGAACACCTCACACCTCACAATATTATTTTTAGTCCTAAAATTTGCACCGAGGTCACTGGATGACTAAGCTAAGCGACCCAAGTGGCCGGCACAAACACCTGGCCCATCTAGGAGTGGCACTGCAGTGTCAGACAGGATGGCACTTAAAAATATTGGCCCCAAACATCACACGATGCAAAGATAAATTAAAGAAAAAAGAGGTGCAAGATGGAATTGTCCTTGGGCCCTCCCACCCACCCTTATGTTGTATAAACAGGACATGCACACTTTAACAAACCCATCATTTCAGCGACAGGGTCTGCCACACGACTGTGACTGAAATGACTGGTTGGTTTGGGCCCCCACCAAAAAAGAAGCAATCAATCTCTCCTTGCACAAACTGGCTCTACAGAGGCAAGATGTCCACCTCCTCCTCATCGTCCAATTCCTCACCCCTTTCACTGTGTACATCCCCCTCCTAACAGATTATTAATTCATCCCCACTGGAATCCACCATCTCAGGTCCCTGTGTACTTTCTGGAGGCAATTGCTGGTGAATGTCTCCACGGAGGAATTGATTATAATTCATTTTGATGAACATCATCTTCTCCACATTTTCTGGAAGTAACCTTGTACGCTGATTGCTGACAAGGTGACCGGCTGCACTAAACACTCTTTCGGAGTACACACTGGAGGGAGGGCAATTTAGGTAAAATACAGCTAGTTTGTGCAAGGGCCTCCAAATTGCCTCTTTTTCCTGCCAGTATACGTACGGACTGTCTGACGTGCCTACTTGGATGCGGTCACTCATATAATCCTCCACCATTCTTTCAATGGTGACAGAATCATATGCAGTGACAGTAGACGACATGTCAGTAATCGTTGGTAGGTCCTTCAGTCCGGACCAGATGTCAGCACTCGCCCCAGACTGCCCTGCATCACCGCCAGCGGGTGGGATCGGAATTCTTAGCCTTTTCCTCGCAGCCCCAGTTGCGGGAGAATGTGAAGGAGGAGCTGTTGATGGGTCACGTTCCGCTTGACTTGACAAGTGTCTCACCAGCAGGTCTTTGCACCTCTGCAGACTTGTGTCTGCCAGAAAGAGGGATACAACGTAGGTTTTAAATCTAGGATCGAGCACGGTGGCCAAATTGTAGTGCTCTGATTTCAACAGATTGACCACCCGTGAATCCTGGTTAAGCGAATTAAGAACTCCATCCACAAGTCCCACATGACTAGCGGAAACGCTCCGTTTTAGCTCCTCCTTCAATCTCTCCAGCTTCTTCTGCAAATGCCTGATGAGGGGAATGACCTGACTCAGGCTGGCAGTGTCTGAACTGACTTCATGTGTGGCAAGTTCAAAGGGTTGCAGAACCTTGCACAACATTGAAATCATTCTCCACAAAAGGTTTTTCAAGTGCCAGCCACAAAAGGGTATTTATATATATATATATATATATATATATATATACTCATGCACACACAAATTACAGGGAGCTGTCCTGTACCCTATTGCAGGTGTTAGCAGGGCTCCTGGAATAGGTCCAATTTACTCTGAAGCAGCAGCGAGTGTTTCGCAGGGCTCCATTGGAAGAGCATCGGTCACACTTGGATCCCGCTGTGAACCACACAGATACTGCTGTGCATGGAGGTGCCCCTTTAGGGCTTGGAGCCCAGAGGCAGATGACTTCATTGCCTCTGGGAGTTATGCCCCTATGCAGACCCATATATTGAGCGGATCCTAACTTTACACAAACAAAGTACATTTGACAAAAGGGGGGATATACTTTGCAGTGAAAAGAGTGGAGAAGTGAGCCAGTGGAGAAGTTGTCCATGACAACCAATCAGCTGCTCTGCAAAGTTTTATAGTATGCAATTTATAAAGGTTACTTCAGTGTTGATTGGTTGTCATGGGCAGCTACTTCACTGGCTCACTTCTCTACTATTTCACTGCTTAGTACATCTCCCCCAAAGAGAGAGAAAATTCTACCGTATAGGAATTATATGTTGTTCTCAATTATGTTTTAAGAAAAAACTGGGGCAAATGCAGGATTTCTGAAGGGGGGTTTATAAATGTTTGATTTTAGTGTTATTGTCACCAGCCCATGAAGGAGGCATGTAACAAGACTTTGGGACAGATGCATCATCGCTTGGAGAGTGATCAAATGGAAAGTGATAAACTACCAGCCAACTGGTAGTGAAAAGCTACGTGCCCCGAAACGTTGATGCTGTAACCTGCAGTTTTTGCACTAAAAGTTTGTTTTGCACAAGTCAAGTCTCTGAGTGCCGCCTTTTATATCTGCTATATACATGGAGGTGCAAACCTCATTGGAGGGCACCAGAGCCAGTTAACCCTTGGAGGTTTTTCGAGTGGCAGCCACAAAAGGGTATATATATATATATATATATATATATATATACTCATGCACACACGAATTACAGGGAGCTCCTAACTGTCATTTTTCAAACACGACCTGTGACATGGTAGATAGAAGCTGATTGGCTAGTGCCTTTTCTCTTTCCATTTTATCACTCTCCCAGCGATGATGCATCTAGCCCATAGTCTGTCCCAAACATCAGCTTTATGCAGGTCCAATGATCACAATAAGCCACCTACCAGATTCTCTCTCTGGTGTGATGATTGAGCGCTCATATCCACAGACACACACATACACAGTAGTAGAAAAATCTGCTGACACTAGGCATGTGCAGCAGCCCTATTCCGCTCTTTATACTGCATACAGTGGCCGGTGACCAAGCTGTGGTAAAGGGGATTGGAAGACAACTAGAACCACCCCGCCCCCAGAATTTGCCTATGAAACCCTAAAATAGTGTTCACCAACAATTGAACTAACACTAGGGTGTGCTACCAATATTAGCTTGGAAAATACTATGTACAGTATATACAAGGAAGAAAAAGTCAAGCTATTTCTGTTGTGGTGCTATATCATATGTCTTCTCTATATCATTCAGAATCAGAATTAATCCATATCAAATACCATGTCATTGCTTAAACTTATTTCTACAAGTTTTTTTGTCCAGGACAAGAAAGTGATACACTCACTATTAAATTAAAGTACATTGCACTCTTTTTCATTATAATATTCTACATTGTATTTATTAATCAATATAATATTTTTAAAAGGTCTAACACATGTTCACCATACATGTTAGCACTTGAGGTTTTAATTATATTTTTTTATGCATACTGTACAGCACTTTTCATATAGTATAGAACATATCACCCATATCTAGGGGTTAGCGCCGGTCCATTTTTCGGGTTTTGGTTTTGGATCTGGATCTCCTTCGTATTTTAGATCTGGATTGGTTTTGCCAAAACCGCCTTGCAAATTTTGGATTTGGATCTGCATTTTTTTTTCGGAAAAAAAAACCTATAAAAAGAGCTAAAATAACAGAATTTGGGGGTGTTTATTTTTCTTGCTGTATTATTGACCTTAATAACATTCATTTCCACTCATTTCCAGTCTATTTTGAACACCTAACAGTTCACAATATTGTTTTTATCCAGTTTAAGCCAAAAGGTTGCACCGAGGTAGCTGGATGACCAAGCTAATCGATAGAAGTGGGCAGCACAAACACGTGGCACATCTAGGAGTGACACTACAGTGGCATACAGGATATCAGTTTTATAAACTATGCCAAAAAAATGCTCCAAAGAGCATATAATGCAAAGAAAAGATATGCAAGATGGAATTGTCCATGGGCCCTCCCACCCACCATTATGTTGTATAATAAACAGGACATGCAAAGTTTAACATACCAGTCATTTCAGTGACAGGGACTATCACTTGTGGCTGAAATGTTTGGTTTGTTTGGACCCCCACAAAACAAGCTGCCAATGGGCAGTGCACAAACTGGTTTAGTACTTTAAATAGGCACAATGTCGTCATCAGTATCCCATTCCTCACCCCCATCAGTGTGTGCATCCTCTTCTTCACAGACTATTAATTTGTCCCCGCTGGAATCCACCATCACAGGTTCCTCTGTACTTTTTGGAGGTAATTGCTAGTAAAGGTGAAATGAGTAAGAAATATATATTTTTACACACTGCGATTTAGCTTCTCCGGCAGTGTCACACAAATGAGTCAGAAATATGTATTATTATTTTTTATATCACACACTGGCGATTAGAGTGTCGCACAAATGAGTCCAAAATATATATATTTTTCACACACTGTGGTTTAGCTTCACCGACAGTGTCTCACAAATGAGTCAGAAATATGTATTATTTTTTATATCACACATCGGCAGTTACAGTGTCGCAGAAATGACCCGAGAACTGAACCCACTCATCTCTACTCATATCACAACTGTATCTGTCACCTAAACATCCTAATAGTTGAAGTTAATTGATAAACAAAATATTATAATATACAATCACTTTTATTTTATGTTATTAATACATATATCCCTTTGGAATGTTCTATAAAATTTATATTACTGCTCACTATTTTCTACAGTGGCCTCTTAACCTCTAAAAATAATGAGTTTATTTTTACTTTATTATTTTTATACTTCAGTATACTGTATATAAATACATAAAATATACAAAGGAAGAATACAGGAATTAATGCTGTATATAAAAAGCAAAATCTTATATTTAGGAAACTACAAATATATAATATATTATGAATATGAGAAACTTTGAAAATTCTCTCACTGAAACCCCCTAATAAGCTATATACATCATGAGAGAACAAAAACTATAAACAAATCTATTATGATGTACAGTGTATGTGTGGTATTTATACTTACAGTTACATTACACACAAGGAACTATATAAAAAAACACAAAGAAGACACATAATTTTATGTAAACAAATATACTTCATGATGAACTCAAACTATTCACATGAGGAAGTTGCAAATTATGGTCTAAATTTAGAACCTCCTTTACCAGGGAATATTCAAACTTTCATAAAACATATTATAAAAATAAAGATTAAATAGAATAAATGTTTCATGTAAGAATCAATGTACAATAATAATCCAGAGACAAATATGACAGCAATAAGGAATGAAGCATGGTCCACTATGGATACAATTTTATATGTATACAATAAGGGTAATGTATTAATACATTAGATTAAAAATACTGTCTATAAATAATTAAAAGTGACAAAATAGTATACCTACAAGAACGTTATTCCCTAGATGACAATCAAAAGAATAGGTGTGTGTATAAATAAACAGTTTCCCATTTGCTAAAGATTAAGAATATGAAATCTAACACGTGACGCCTCCTGAAGAATGTAGCTAAGGGGCCCTACACACTGGCCGACCCGCCGCCGAGCTGCCCGACGGTGGATACGGCCGACGAGCGACCCGGCGGCGGGGGGGCAGTGACGGGGGGAGTGAAGTTTCTTCACTCCCCCCGTCACGCTGCTCCACTGAAGTGCAGGCAAATATGGACAAGATTGTCCATATTGGCCTGCATGCACAGCCGACGGGGGACCAGCGATGAACGAGCGCGGGGCCGCGCATCGTTCATCGCTGCAGCCTCCACACTGAAAGATATGAATGAGTTCTCGTTCATTTATGAACGAGATCGTTCATATCTTTCAAAAAATCGGCATGTGTGTAGGGCCTATAACACTTCAAACCTTAGCATATAAAAAAAATGGACAGGCAATGCTCTGGTTCAGCCTTGAAAAAGCCGGCCCCAGGAAAACACGCATCAGCTGTTTTTATTTTTCTGCTGTGTACCACTTGCTTTGCTCACTGATATGTTCTAGAATTGAAAGATACACAGAAAGGAATTTCAAACATTTAAATCAGTGATAATGGGGATATTTATCAGAGCTTGAGAGAGATAAAGTGACATGTAGGAGCTGTTTGGTTGGTACTTTATCTCTGCACTTTGTCTCTCTCCAAGATTTGATTACTATCCCAATAATCACTGATTTAAAATGTTTGAACTGCTTATGTGTGGGTATCTTCAAAATCAGATCAGTGAGAAAAGCAAGCTGTACAATCGGCTGATTTTAGCAGGAAATTCCCAGAGATACAACTGCTTATATTACTCTGCTCTTTGGAACATGTGGATACATTGTATCCCTAACTATCATTAGTGACACACAAATGAATTTATGGAGACTCATACGCGCACGCAGGGGGGGTTTCCGAGTAACCAGAAAGCCCCCCTGGTCACCGATCTATTGCGGAGGAGGCGCTGTTTTTTTTTAATGTACCAGCTCAGCCTCGCAGTGTGTGCGCTTCGTGAGACTATCACTGGCCGCTCGCGATGCCACGTAGGAGGAGCACTGCAGTTCCTCTCACGTGCTGTGAGAGGATAGAGGCGCTGATGCTGGCGGTGCAGCAGCACTGTATCTGTAGCACCTGTATCTGCTTCACTGTCCCGGTCAGTGACCAGGCACTGACTGCTGTTTCTCTGTAACTCTGTGGAGCAGAGCCAGGTGAGTCATATGGCAGGGGCAGCGCTTGTACTCTTATGTCTATGTGTGGGTGTGTGTGTGGGGGTGTGTGTGGGGGGTGATTGTGCTGTACTGGCTATGAAGGAGGAGGGGGGAGACAATGATGGTGTTGTCTCTGTCTGGAAAGGGGGAGCGGGTTGCTGATGGGGGGGGAATGGTGTGCCCATGCGGTCTCTTCATGAAGGGGGGTGTTGAGGGTGGCTATGCTGTTTGTTTATGGGGGGGGTAATGATGGTGGCTGTTCTCGTATATATATATATTTACATACACACTAGTGAATAGCAGACTGCACTCATTGCAGGAATAATCAGGCAACAGACAAGGGGTTCACAAACGTTTCAGTGTTATTCAGTTCAACTTTTTAATCAAAGTGAAAAAGTATTTACCCATATACTCTTATCTGGACCGGCCATTGTGCCATCTTATCGCAGGTTCCCAGCGCAGGGAGGATAGGGTTAGGCTGCAGGGAGGGGCGGGGGGGGGAGGGGTTAGGTTTAGGCACCACCGGGGAGGGGGGGTTTAGGTTAAGGCACTAAGGGGGAGGTTAGGGTTAGGCACTAGCAGCTACATAATTCATTTTAATTACTACATGGTTCCATAGTATACAAGTTAAACGATAATATAAGAATTCCCTTTAATTGGTTACAGACCATTTTTTCATTGGTCTGTAACCAATTGTTTGGAAACCCCCCTTTCAAAATCCTGCATTTGCCACTGAAACTATTTACATTGTTTGGTATATACAGTAAAGCCACATTGATACACTTTATTGCATTTATAATGAGCAATATATAAATGTATTGTGGGAAACTGTTTTTCATTTAAGTATATATAATAAAAATAGGATGTATATTAAAAACACTGATGAAGAGAAGAAAGGGAATCTTGATGAAATTAAATTAATTGTATATCAAACTGCATTCAGTGGTGGTTCTAGGGGTAGGCAAGCAGGGTCATCGCCCAGGGCACTGTGGCCTGAGGGCATGGCCGCAATTAGGGGGGGGGGGGGCTAAGGGGGCATGCACCCCAGATGCAGAATTTGAGATGGTGCAGAGATGGGTACACTGCCTCCCCTCCTTCCGCTCAGCCCTAAGGGGCTACCTTCTGCTGGGTCCAAGAATCCTCGCTGAAGGTACCCGCTCCCCAGCACCACCAATGAAACTCCGCCTCCCCGGCAACTAGAACGCTAATGAATGGTGTAGGGGCAGTGACCATGGACTCTCCAGCTACCCCTTTCATTTTCCAAGCACTGGTCCATGGCCGCTCACACACTCCTGTGCCTGTGTAAGCAATGTCTGCCCACAGGCCTGTTCCCCAGCACCTTCCAATTCCCGCACACAGCTCCACCAGAGGAGGACAGGGCCATAAGGGGCTACCTACTGCCGGGTCCTAGAATACATGCTGCAGGTCCCTGCTCCCCAGTACCACCAATGTGGACTCCTGGCAAACATACCTCCCCTCCTCCCCCAGCATCTAGAACAGTTATGAATGGGGAGGGAGTGGCCATTAACACACTCCTGTGCCTTTGATATTTATGTCTGCCCCAGGCCCTGTTCCTCAGGGCCTCCCCCTTCATGCACGGCAGCTCCACTAGAGGAGGACAGAGCGAGAGGAAGCAGTAGCATCCGATAATTAGTCTGGGCACTGAGGTGAGGTCTCTATACGACAGGGCAGCTGCTGCCTACCAAAGTGTGGTCCTAGGTCCCAACTTGCATGCAGGGATTTGTAGTCCTACAGCAGTTGGAGTCCTCCCCCCAAGTGTGTGTGATACAGTGACTGCATGGCTTATCTCAGGTATATAACATCAGCCAGTCCTAGGGGTTCCTCTCTACAGCCAGGATAACCCACATTGTGTGTCCCCCCTCCCCAGAAAGTTGTTACTCCTTCTCTTTAATTAGTCCTAGGTCCTGACTGGCATACTGGGTTTTGTAGTCCTACAGCAGTTGGGCAGTCAGAGTCCCCCACAATACTGTATCTGAGGTGCATGTTAGTTTTCTTCTGTTCCTTTGCATTTTCCTAGGAGATGTGTGCTGGATGCACCCTGATCGTGCTGGTTGTCGCTTTGCCAACTGTTTATTACTATATTTTTGACATGGTTTGAAAGTGTGTTCATGGGGGGCGCCAAATCACTGCTTTGCCCCGGGTGCCAAAAATCCTAGTTTCGGCCCTGCCTGAAGGCGCAGCCACCGGCCCCCTTCCGGCAGTGCCTGTCCGCTCTCGTCCTCCAACATATTTTTTTCCATCCATCCCAGGGTCACACTGCTGCTGCTGATGAGCACTTTCCCTCCCACCTATCCAGAATGCAAGTGCACATGACATTCTGAAAGCGGACATGGGGGAGAAGATGGAGCAGCAGCACCAAAGTGTTGGCAATGGCGCATGGAACTACACATAACAACTAGGGATGAGCGGGTTCGGTTCCTCGGAATCCGAACCCGCCCGAACTTCAGTTTTTTTTACACGGGGCCGAGCGACTCGGATCTTCCCGCCTTGCTCGGTTAACCCGAGCGTGCCCGGACGTCATCATCCCGCTGTCGGATTCTCGCGAGGCTCGGATTCTATTGCGAGACTCGGATTCTATATAAGGAGCCGCGCGTCGCCGCCATTTTCACACGTGCATTGAGATTCATAGGGAGAGGACGTGGCTGGCGTCCTCTCCGTTTATAGAGAAGAGAGTGAGACAGTAGAGAGAGACACAGTAGTAATTTTGGGGAGCATTAGGAGGAGTACTAGTAGTTACTTGCTGAAGTGATAGATAGTGTGACTGTATTATCTGACTTGTGGGGGAGACACTGACAGTGGGGAGCAGTTAGAGTCTGAGAGCAGGACTCAGGAGTACATATAACGTACAGTGCACACTTTTGCTGCCAGAGTGCCACACTGCCATTGTGACCACACTGACCACCAGTATAATATATATTGTGATTGTCTGCTTAGGAGTACTACTTGCAAGTTGCTGATAGTGTGACCAGTGACCTGACCACCAGTTTAATAATCACCACCAGTGAGTTTAATATATATATATATATATATATATATAATTGTATATAATATATATATAATATTGTATACCACCTACCCGTGGTTTTTTTTTTTTCTTTCTTCTTTATACATACTACTATAGTAGCTTACTGTAGCAGTCTGCGGTGCTGCTGAGCTGACAGTGTCCAGCAGGTCCGTCATCAGTCATTACATAATAAATATATATACCTGTCCGGCTGCAGTACTAGTGATATTATATATATATTGATAAAGCCAAATATTTATCTTATTTAAAACCCTTTAAGAGGTCTAAGAACACTGTACGCTATTGACGTATGGAGTACCGTAAGGGTACGCACGTTGCGTAGCAATCACTTAGCCGTAGTCGAGACGCTCAAGCGTCACGTTCGCTCACGGCCAAGAGATCACAGGCAGGCACGCTATTGGCTGCCGACTAACGTAATGGTTCGCTATAGCGTAGCGGACGCTCGGGACCACGAGGAGATCACCAGCGGCGCTGACGCTCACAATGTTAAACCTTTATATGTAAACCATGAACAATGTATTATACAGGAAAACCTTAGTGTAGTGATAGAGTGTAGATGCAACACAGTGTAACCTTATTAACTTAAAAGCTGTTCGAGCGTCACCGACGCTCTGAGAATACTTAACACTATAAGAAATACACAAATACCGGGCTTAGGGTCTAACGCCTTATATGAATGTTATACTTGAAAAAGAATAATACAATACAAGTCATACACTACAATATAACATAGACTAACTAACCAGATAACTACACAGGAAATACAATACAATACAATTACGTTTAAGGGAAAATGAGAGAGAAAGAGGAGGAGAGAGAGAGAGAGAGATATGGCTCACAATAACAATAAAGACAATATGATTGCGGAGAAAACTTACGCACAAGGGGAACGATCGCATGCGCCTTTCTGAATATCCAGCTCCCGATTATCAGTGATGAGAACCGTTGAAGAGAGTGTACTGGATACGATCGGCTTGTCTATTTATGCCCCACACACAATACAATTCAATGGTCCCTACAATCTCATTGTTCATTGGACACAGGAATTCGTCTTCGCATTATAACAAAAGGTCATAGGTTGATTCATACAGGTGGGCTGTGTCTATTTCCAACTGCTCAGGTGGGTGGGAAACTAGGTTTCCCGCCGCATGGATAAGTAAGTGCAAATAATAGTAAAAGTACATAAACTTCTTATGTCCATAACTATTCGCACGAGCGATTAATCCGCTTCAAACCAACACCGGAATATTGCTAATTAAATACTCTTCCGATGGATACTAAACACCACTGTATGACCCATGTCTGACCCTTCGTATCAAACAAAGAGGGATCTCTTTGTCCATGAACATGCTATATTAACTAAACTTTCAGAATCTATCAAGGGGACCATGATCTACAAAATACATTATATAGTTAAAATATGTAACGATTGAGTCGCACGCTGGGCACACAGAAACTCTACCGTAAATGCGCATACCATGCGCCTGCGGGTGCACGTAACAGCGGGTATGCGCACGCACGGGAGAGTGCACGCATGCGCAGCGCGGACCTGTATGAGGTGCAAATATGGTAGTGTGCATCATGATATTTTTCTGACTTTGACAGTCCACCCTTTGGCAGTCACCAATAACTGCCACTTCCTAAAACATTTCAAAACGAGAAAAATATATGTCTGGTGTAAATACATTTCCATGGTTGGGTAAGGGAGGAGAGAAGAAGGTGTGAAAAGGGTATGACCTAGTGAGATAGCAGTAGCATGTGTGTATGAATCCATGTTTGGGGGGTCATGTATCATCGTGCCGTACGTGTTTTAAATCAAGCTTCGAGGTATTGCGAAGTATACATTTGATTCCTTCTTATCCCGCGGTACGGGTCTGTGGATGGGCTGTCAAACTTTACCGAGCTCTTTTCGGATTTTGGTTGCAACAAAATGGGGGAGCACATTTTAGTTGATGATACATGAATGGGGGAATATGTGATTGCTGGTATCTGTGCATGTATTCCCTATCGACTATGTGTGTCATTACCTGAAGGTTGTAGAAATGAAGATAAAGAACAATTATGGTAAATGCAGTGGTATTCTATGTCAGGTTAATGAACTGTGTCTGTTGAATGCAGTCTTCTTTGGGCTTTTGCCAAAAAGTGTGGGCAAAAGTTTTGTCAATGTCCATAGACTTACAAAAGTGTTGGGCTAGCGTAATTTTAAAATGTCTAGGGAAACTGGGGGTCTATGGCATAGTTCATCAAATATCTGTGTATAAGGTTGTCAAAACTTCTTCTTTAATCCATCAGTTGTCCGTATACAGGTTCGTCAAATTCCTCGTCCACGTGGGTCTTTTTATCTTGGAGAAAACGGAAAAACAGGTGAAAGAAACGGACCGTATAATCGCATTTTCATCACATCATTGTCTCTACCGTTGGGTCATAAATCAAATCCATTGGAATTACAATTTCCTCACTCCTCAGACTCATTACCCTGGTACTACGTTTGCACTTCGTTAAAGCCTGAACGCATCTAAATATCAAGCCAATCGTTATGACGACACCCAAGATACATAGGAGAAACTTCCCTACATCCATTATGACTAACCAGTTCTGTTTTATAAGCTTGAAGCTCTCTTCCAGTATACCTAAAAGTGTCATCATACATTTCTGTGATATTATCTAACAAATTTGCAAGCACAGAGATATATCTATAGTTCATCACTCCTCTAGCGGTGCGAGTGAAATCTAGCGCAAGTAGAACCTGAATCCCGGTGGATTCATGGATCATGTCAGAGGCCGAATGCTCTGTCCTTTCTGTCAATTGCCTTTTAACTACGTGCTCGTAGTGGGTGTGAGTATAAGGAGCTTGGGCACCACGGTGTATATCTTTCATTTTGGCATGTGATACAGTCATTACTTCAGGCAGTACTTTTCCAATATAACACAATCCTTCAGAGTTTGGGGCAAGCCACTTATACGCCTTCCTCCCGCATATGAAATATGCATCATCGGGGAGAACATATGGGACAGAGTAGGACATAACCATATTACACATCTTCCATGTGAAATCTCCTACCCCTAATTCTCCCATCTGTCTAGTACACGTATCCGTTTGTACGATATGTGCACAGTATCCTGGTGATACCTCTCCAACTCTCGTAATCCTACTTCCTAGGGTATACCTATATCGGAAAGATTTTTCTCTACTGGCTATGTGGCGTATAAGCTCTGTATCTGTAGGCATTCTATCTGCTCTATATGTAAAGGTCATGGTTTGGTTACTCCATGACACTTCCCAATTTCCCGGCTTTCGGGGATTGGTAATGTTAAAACATATTAGGGATCTATCCACATGATATTGGTGGAGCTTCAAACTAGGAGGACTGGAGATATTAAACCTCCTGTCCACCGGTCTCCCACCCTTTAGCTCAAGTACCTCTCCTACCGTTAAAGGGAATGGTACTAGTCCTGATTTGCTATGACCTTGAGGTACTTGAGAGCATACCCAACAATCTGTTTGATTTAACACACTACCCACTAAGGAGTGATAGTCACTCAATGGATGCCGGTCCATGTGGATATTAAAACTGGATTGGCATTTCTTAATGCACCCATCCTCAACTACATTGTCACAGAGCCTACAGATACAGTTTTCTTCAGCTAACAATCCTTCACAATTCCTTCGATTGTCAATGCTATCGGACCGTTTTCTGATACTCGCCTTTACTTGTTGGTTAAGTTGTTCTTGGAAAACTACGCCTCCATCTTTATCATCAGAACCCATTCCAGAACCTCTCTCGACCTCCATGGTACTCTCGCCGGAACAGACTGCTCTGGTCAACATCATGGTCAACAGGAAAATCCGGATCACAGTCTCTTGGGGCAAGTCCATCTTATAGGAGGAAACGGAGAAGAATGAGAAGGGGAAAAAAATAGTTGAGGGAGAGGGGATGGGAAGTGGAGAAAAACAATAAAAGGGAACAGGAAATCGACAACTGCTTTTGATCTTGTGATCTTCAATGCTCAGGTGCCGCCTCAGTCCTCCTGGAACAGACACTCCAGTGATACAATTTCCTCTACCGTCTGTTCCTTATCACGGGACCTCTCTGGATCAGCAACCTTCTTACAATGGGTCGAATGAACCCAAGTCTCTCTCTCGGCAACCTTCAATGCTGTAGTGCTAGTCAATAAGACTTGGTATGGTCCTTCCCATCTGTCAATAAGGCAACCTGAGCGTAGAAAATTCCGTATCATTACATAATCCCCAGGTTC
Source organism: Pseudophryne corroboree (assembly GCF_028390025.1). Lineage (NCBI taxonomy): Eukaryota > Metazoa > Chordata > Amphibia > Anura > Myobatrachidae > Pseudophryne > Pseudophryne corroboree. Next base: position 473,877,585 of record NC_086445.1, on the reverse strand, counting down.
AATGTCATGACAATTACTATCTGGTAAATCAGGAATCATTAACTTCAAATTATCATTTTGCTTCCTTAACTGTTTACACATGTTAACCAGGTACTTTACAGTCACTTCATTGTTACACTTCAAATCATCCTGAGGGTTAATCATAACATGCGGTTGTCGACCAAACAAGATTTCAAAGGGAGACAGATTAAGAGGGGACCTGGGAGTGGTTCTGATGCTGTATAGTACAATGGGTAAAGCTTCTGGCTATGTCAATCCTGTCTCTGCCATAACTTTGCTCAGTTTATTTTTAATAGTGCTGTTCACTCTTTCCACCTTCGCACTCGCCTGGGGACGGTATGGAGTGTGCAGCTTGCTATCAATTCCCATCAACTTACACATTCCTTGAAAGACATCACCTGTAAAATGGGTACCCCTATCACTTTCAATTATTCTAGGGATACCATATCTACATACAAATTCCTGCACAATTTTCTTAGCAGTAAACATAGCGGTGTTTGTGGCCGCAGGAAATGCTTCGACCCAATTTGAGAATACATCTATACAAACAAGTACATATTTCAAATTTCGACAAGGGGGTAATTGAATAAAGTCAATCTGTATTACCTGAAAAGGGCCGCCTGTAGGTGGGATATGAGATGGTTCTGTTGGTATTGCCTTTCCGATATTCTTTCTCAAGCAGGTAAGGCATGACATTGCTCTCTTACTCGCATGAGATGAAAATCCTGGGGCGCACCAATATGCTCTTACCAACTTGCACATTCCCTCCTTGCCCAGATGAGTCAGCCCGTGTGCTGCCTCAGCTAAACATGGAAGATATGCTCTGGGGGCCACTGGTTTACCTTGTCCATCCGTCCAGAGTCCTGAGGACTCCTGGCCATATCCCTTTGCCTTCCAGACTGCCTTTTCCTGTGTGGAACACAAATTTTGCATTTCACACAACTTCTGTGTGTTGATGGTATTAAATACCATCAATTGTGTGGTGTCTGTCTGTCTGGGTGTACCAGCTGCTAACTTAGCAGCTTCGTCTGCTCGGCTGTTACCAAGTGATACTGGGTCCTGGCTATATGTGTGTGCTTTACACTTGATAGCAGCCACTCTGTCGGGTTCCTGTATTGCTGTTAGAAGCCTTTTGATGTGAGCTGCATGCGCTACCGGTGTACCAGCTGCCATCATGAAATTTCTGAGGCGCCATAGGGCTCCGAAATCATGGACTACCCCGAAGGCGTATCTAGAATCGGTGTAGATATTGGCTGACTTGCCCTTAGCCAATTCACATGCTCTGGTTAGGGCGACCAGTTCAGCAACCTGGGCTGAGTGAGGTGGGCCTAGCGGTTCAGCTTCTATGGTGCCTTGGTCGTCTACGACTGCGTATCCAGTACACAAGTCTCCCAAGTCTGACTGTCTGTGACAACTACCATCCGTGTAGAAGGTAAGATCTACATCTTCCAGTGGGTTGTCACTGATGTCAGGCCTTGCGGTAAAATTTTGGGTCAAATATTCCATACAATCATGCATGTCATCTTTTGTATTAAATCTTCCTTCCCCACCACTCTCATCCTCCACCCTTTGTGCCTGTCCAGGCACACCTGGGAGATATGTTGCAGGATTTAATGCACTGCATCTCCTTATGGTGATGTTTACGGGGGCCATTAGTGCCAATTCCCATCATGTAAACCGTGCTGATGAGACGTGCCTGGTTTGGGCAGAATTTAGCAAGGCTGACACTGCATGTGGTGTATGAATTGTGAGGTTGTGACCTAGCACTACATCTTCGCTTTTCGTTACTAGCAATGCTATCGCAGCAACGCTTCGCAAGCATGTGGGGAGGGATCGCGCTACCGTATCTAGCTGAGCGCTGTAGTATGCTACCGGCCTGCTGGCATCACCGTGCTTTTGGGTTAGGACGCCTGCCGCGCAACCAGCACTTTCTGTTCCGTATAGCTCAAAGGGTTTCCCATAGTCTGGCATACCTAATGCTGGTGCCTGCGTTAGGCACTGTTTAAGTCTCTCAAATGCCATTTCGGACTCGTCTGTATGCGAAATCCGATCAGGTTTGTTTGAGGAGACCATCTCCTGCAAAGGTAACGCTAGAATGGAAAATCCTGGGATCCAGTTACGGCAATACCCACACATTCCTAAAAATGTTCTGATCTGTTGCTGGGTTTGTGGCAGAGTCATGTCTCTAATTGCTTGAATTCTATCAGCGGTCAGGTGTCTCAGTCCTTGTGTTAGACAGTGTCCCAAATATTTTACTTTAGTTTGGCATAATTGCAACTTGTCTTTGGAAACCTTGTGTCCTGTGTCTGAAAGATGAAACAGGAGCTGTTTCGTATCCTTCAGGGACGCTTCCAATGAATCTGAACACAGTAGTAAATCATCCACATACTGTATCAATACTGATCCACTCTCTGGTTGGAAGGACTGTAAACAATCATGCAAAGCCTGGGAAAATATACTTGGGCTGTCTATGAATCCTTGTGGTAATCGAGTCCATGTGTATTGGACTCCTCTGTATGTAAATGCAAACAAATATTGGCTGTCAGGGTGCAGAGGTACCGAGAAGAAAGCGGAGCAGAGGTCAATAACAGTGAAAAATTTCGCAGTGGGAGGGATTTGCATAAGGATGACAGCTGGATTTGGCACTACGGGAACTGACTCTCAACTATTTTGTTAATCCCCCTTAGATCCTGCACTAGCCTGTAACCCCTCCCCCCACTCTTTTTCACAGGGAAGATGGGACTATTGGCAGTGCTGGATGTTCTTACCAGAATGCCCTGTTGTAGCAAGCGCTCTATTACGGGATACACTCCTAACTCCACCTCTGGTTTCAGAGGGTATTGTGGGATTTTTGGAGCTATCCTACCATCTTTTACTTGCACAACTACTGGAGCTACGTTTGCCATCAATCCAGTGTCTTGTCCATCTTTAGTCCAAAGTGACTCTGGTATCTGGGATGTCATTTCTTCTACATGGGAGGGAGTCCTATTTGTCATAATGGTATGTGACATTAATTTTGATGGGGAGTCTAACATGTCTCGCACTTCCTGAGCGTGATTCTCAGGTATGTCCAAGAATACACCTTCAGGAGTACAATAAATGACGCACCCCATTTTACACAATAAGTCTCTTCCCAGGAGATTAGTCGGTGCCGATGCAGCCAGCAAAAAGGAATGCTTGGTATGTAAAGGCCCTATTGTAACCTCGGCTGGTTTGCTAACAGGGTAGTGCTGGACTACTGCCGTTACTCCCATGGCTGGAATTGTCTTACCAGTGGTTCTCATGCCCACTGTCGAATTTATCACTGATTTGGCCGCCCCCGTATCTACAAGAAAGTTTAATGTTTTACCAGCTACATCAATTGCAATTTCGGGTTCACTTCCAAGACTTGCAATCAATTTTACTGGCTGCAGATTACAGGTATGGCCACACCCCTATTGGGTATGGTGACCTCCCTGAATCCCGCTGGCAGCAACTACTTGTGATGGAGTTAATTGGGAGCTACCAGAGGCTTGCCAGTCTCTGTTCGGGGGATATCTTTTTGTTTCCCCTGCATGTGGCTCATAACTCCGTTTCTGCGGACCCTGATCCCAATGTCGTGTGTCGTGTCGTTGTCTAGGGGGTTGGTATGATCTTTGTGAATTTTTCGCTCTACAGTCTCGTGCTATGTGTCCCTGTTTATGTCAAAAATAACATGTTACCACATTTGACTTACCCACCGGGTTTGGTGATTTAAACAAAGGCTGCTTTGTGGTCAGGGCCTGTATACTTACGGCCATTAACTTATCACCTTGTGACTCCCTGTGTCTGGTGATATTCCGGTCGTGATAAATAGCAGCCTCTCTCAAAGTAGCAACCGACAGACCTCGCCAACATGGTTGCGTGGTTTGTACCCTTGTCTTTAATGCTTCTTTTAAACCATCCATTAGCACAGATACTGCTACTTCTTGATGATTTGCATTGGTCCTAATGTCCTCTATGCCAGTGTATTTTGCCATTTCTAATAGTGCCCGGTGAAAATACTCAGCAGCTGTTTCTGACTCTTTTTGTTTAATGGAAAAAATTCTATTCCATTTGGCTACAGCTGGAAAATACTCCTTTAACTATAAATTTATTCTTTTTACATTGTCTTTGTTGTACACATCTGTAAGGGGTACATCCTGATCCAATCCACAGTCTGCTAAAAATTGAGCTGAGTCGACATTGGAGGGTAAACATGCCCTCAGCAATATCTGCCAGTCTTTGTTAATTGGCTCTACAGTGTTTCCTAGGTCTCTGATGTATTTCTGGCTAGCAACTAGATCTTTCCTAGGATCAGGGAATTCAGACACTATGGTTCTTAATTCCATTCGGGAAAACGGGCTATACATGGCAATGTTCCTAATGGGAGTGACTCCTGTGGTGTCCGTTTTCCCATTTGGAACAGCTATTACCCTAACGGGAGCAAGTTTAATAATGTCATTCTGATTAGATTCTACAGCCTGTGGTGAAATGGTTTCAGCATAGTGTAAGGTGCCGTACTTACCCGTTGATACGACCTCACCTGTCCCTCCGCTAGGGGCCTTTGTTACTAATCTTAAGGGTTGGGCCGTGCCCACTGTTGTTTCTGATATGGTGGCTGCTACAGAGAGTGCCGATATTGTTGATGCTTCGTCTTCTTGATCACACTCCTGGGGAAAGTTCAAAACAGGGTACAACTTGCACGGGTTAATACTTGCATTGGTTAACTTATTAACATTTACACAGTTGCTAAGTGTTTGTTTGTTACACCCTAGTGCGTCATTCTCCGCAACCAATTTCTCTCCTGATATGTATGGTGGCGGCGGGGCCGTGGCCATCAGTTTCCTGATAGGATTAGATCCCGCCGCCTGAGCCAATCCTCTCTGTATTTCACCCTCCTGTTGCCTTAACTGCAAATAATCATAATGTTTGATCCGTCTCTTTGTTGATTTAATGAGACATATCCTCCTCCTTAGATTTTGTAACACTTCTGGGCTAAAGCTGCCTACTCTTGGGAACTTCTCCCCGTCATGTACCGTCATTCTCTCCCATTCATCACATAAAACTTCTGTGTGTGAACCGTATTTTTCACACATTACGTACCTTGCCGACCCGATTGGTCGGTTCACTAAATCAACCCGAACTGAGGTTGATCGCCCCCTTCCTGAACAACTGGCCCCCATAATTTGCAGGTGTTGCTTGCTCTACCTCTGACCTTTATATCAGGGTCTTCAGCGAACCCTTACAAAAAACCAAAATATTCAAAGATAGGTTGACGGTGGTAGTTTACCGAGTACCCCACTTACTCGCCCACGCCGACCAATACGACCTCCACACTGATATAGTGCTGGCGTACTCGACCCAGGGCCCCTATGAACCTTTGTTTACTGGAACATGTGAGTGTGATCCGCAGAGCATTAACCCTTTCCAGTAACTGTGGGGTTGTTGGATAATTCCTGAGTGACCAGCGAACTTCCCTTTTAAAAAATAAAAAATTACACAAATCACGTTAGAATGTACAAATAGCGTTTATGACCCCTTTCGTACACAAATGGTACTAGGTCAGATTACTAACTAATGCACACAATTACGTGCGGTACAATCGTTCAGTACATAAGCAACTAATCTTATGTACGGAGCGACCAACGGAATCGACATTCAGCAGCTGCGAATTCCTTCAGCCTGAGCTTTATGGCCTATATGGGTTCCGCACCAACCCTTCTTGGTGTTGGGCTACTTGACTCTATAGCGGACTTCCTTGTCTGCTGTACCTGGACCTCCTGGTCTGTTATGCGACCTCCTGGTCTGACCTCCTGGTCTTCTACAGTATGACCTCCTGGTCTGCTACACTCTAATGCTCTTTATATGTTTAACAAGGGATGCCTCCCTAGCCACCGTGCATGTCACTTACACGTATGTAATTTCACGAGAACTCGATGATTTCTGTGGTTCAATCCCCAAAATTGTAAAAACTTATATATGCAAACACTCACTCACCACATGTACACTTTTGTTTCTATTTCTATTTCTGCGCAGAAATTTCTTTCCTTTAGACCAGATGTGTTGTAAATTTGGAGAAGGATCTGTTAGTCTAAATTTCGGACACTAAAATAGACTTGCGCTATTTATCGCGTCGCCACCTTTTCGCCTGTTAAAATAACACTAGCGTGTGATTTGAGTTACGTGGGCGTACCCGGACGCTCCGTTGCGTAATATACGCTGCGTGCGTCGGCCTTTGCGTACGCGAGTCTCACCCTTTGTTGGAGACACGTGTACACAAGTCTTTATCCACCGTAACACAACTAACACGTTTATCAATGTAGATGATCCTTGATCATCTACCGAGCACCACACCGATCTCTCCTTGTATCTTTAGGTAGAGCTGTGTGCGTCCTTTGCAATTTATCCCTTAATGTATTACTTTTACACTTTAACTATGAAATAGCAACAAATCTCTCTTAGCACGTTTATCAATTATACAATGGAAAACAGGAGAGTGATATATGAAAACACACGAATGAAAAGAAATGCAGATATGCGTGTGTGCGTACGCAAGATAGAAATAAACAGTTTTAAAAGACACTAGCGTGTTGTTCTTACCTCCGGTTCCGGATTCCCTCAGCACCCTTTACTAAGCGAAGCAGACGCTTATCCAGACAGCACTGCGAGGAATATGATCTCCAGCCCTTTGCTGATGGATAATGTCTGCTGAAATGACCTAGTGCAGATATGTGATGGACGGACGAGCCGCCAATTGATAAAGCCAAATATTTATCTTATTTAAAACCCTTTAAGAGGTCTAAGAACACTGTACGCTATTGACGTATGGAGTACCGTAAGGGTACGCACGTTGCGTAGCAATCGCTTAGCCGTAGTCGAGACGCTCAAGCGTCACGTTCGCTCACGGCCAAGAGATCACAGGCAGGCACGCTATTGGCTGCCGACTAACGTAATGGTTCGCTATAGCGTAGCGGACGCTCAGGACCACGAGGAGATCACCAGCGGCGCTGACGCTCACAATGTTAAACCTTTATATGTAAACCATGAACAATGTATTATACAGGAAAACCTTAGTGTAGTGATAGAGTGTAGATGCAACACAGTGTAACCTTATTAACTTAAAAGCTGTTCGAGCGTCACCGACGCTCTGAGAATACTTAACACTATAAGAAATACACAAATACCGGGCTTAGGGTCTAACGCCTTATATGAATGTTATACTTGAAAAAGAATAATACAATACAAGTCATACACTACAATATAACATAGACTAACTAACCAGATAACTACACAGGAAATACAATACAATACAATTACGTTTAAGGGAAAATGAGAGAGAAAGAGGAGGAGAGAGAGAGAGAGATATGGCTCACAATAACAATAAAGACAATATGATTGCGGAGAAAACTTACGCACAAGGGGAACGATCGCATGCGCCTTTCTGAATATCCAGCTCCCGATTATCAGTGATGAGAACCGTTGAAGAGAGTGTACTGGATACGATCGGCTTGTCTATTTATGCCCCACACACAATACAATTCAATGGTCCCTACAATCTCATTGTTCATTGGACACAGGAATTCGTCTTCGCATTATAACAAAAGGTCATAGGTTGATTCATACAGGTGGGCTGTGTCTATTTCCAACTGCTCAGGTGGGTGGGAAACTAGGTTTCCCGCTGCATGGATAAGTAAGTGCAAATAATAGTAAAAGTACATAAACTTCTTATGTCCATAACTATTCGCACGAGCGATTAATCCGCTTCAAACCAACACCGGAATATTGCTAATTAAATACTCTTCCGATGGATACTAAACACCACTGTATGACCCATGTCTGACCCTTCGTATCAAACAAAGAGGGATCTCTTTGTCCATGAACATGCTATATTAACTAAACTTTCAGAATCTATCAAGGGGACCATGATCTACAAAATACATTATATAGTTAAAATATGTAACGATTGAGTCGCACGCTGGGCACACAGAAACTCTACCGTAAATGCGCATACCATGCGCCTGCGGGTGCACGTAACAGCGGGTGTGCGCACGCACGGGAGAGCGCACGCATGCGCAGCGCGGACCTGTATGAGGTGCAAATATGGTAGTGTGCATCGTGATATTTTTCTGACTTTGACAATATATAATGATTTCATCTCATTATCATCCAGTCTATATTAGCAGCAGACACAGTACGGTAGTCCACGGCTGTAGCTACCTCTGTGTCTGCAGTCGCTCGTCCATCCATAATTGTATACCACCTACCCGTGTTTTTTTTTTTCTTTCTTCTTTATACATACTACTATAGTAGCTTACTGTAGCAGTCTGCGGTGCTGCTGAGCTGACAGTGTCCAGCAGGTCCATCATCAGTCATTACATAATAAATATATATACCTGTCCGGCTGCAGTACTAGTGATATTATATATATATATATATATATTGATTTCATCTCATTATCATCCAGTCTATATTAGCAGCAGACATAGTACGGTAGTCCACGGCTGTAGCTACCTCTGTGTCGGCAGTCGCTCGTCCATCCATAATTGTATACCACCTACCCGTGGTTTTTTTCTCTTTCTTTCTTCTTTATACATACTACTATAGTAGCTTACTGTAGCAGTCTGCGGTGCTGCTGAGCTGACAGTGTCCAGCAGGTCCGTCATCAGTCATTACATAATAAATATATATACCTGTCTGGCTGCAGTACTAGTGATATTATATATATATATATATTGATTTCATCTCATTATCATCCAGTCTATATTAGCAGCAGACACAGTACGGTAGTCCACGGCTGTAGCTACCTCTGTGTCGGCAGTCGCTCGTCCATCCATAATTGTATACCACCTACCCGTGGTTTTTTTTTTTCTTTCTTCTTTATACATACTACTATAGTAGCTTACTGTAGCAGTCTGCGGTGCTGCTGAGCTGACAGTGTCCAGCAGGTCCGTCATCAGTCATTACATAATAAATATATATACCTGTCCGGCTGCAGTACTAGTGATATTATATATATATATATTGATTTCATCTCATTATCATCCAGTCTATATTAGCAGCAGACACAGTACGGTAGTCCACGGCTGTAGCTACCTCTGTGTCGGCAGTCGCTCGTCCATCCATAATTGTATACCACCTACCCGTGGTTTTTTTTTTCTTCTTTATACATACTACTATAGTAGCTTACTGTAGCAGTCTGCGGTGATGCTGAGCTGACAGTGTCCAGCAGGTCCGTCATCGGTCATTACATAATAAATATATCTACCTGTCCGGCTGCAGTACTAGTGTGATATAATATATATTGATTTCATCTCATTATCATCCAGTCTATATTAGCAGCAGACACAGTACGGTAGTCCACGGCTGTAGCTACCTCTGTGTCGGCAGTCGCTCGTCCATCCATAATTGTATACCACCTACCCGTGGTTTTTTTTTTTCTTTCTTCTTTATACATACTACTATAGTAGCTTACTGTAGCAGTCTGCGGTGCTGCTGAGCTGACAGTGTCCAGCAGGTCCGTCATCAGTCATTACATAATAAATATATCTACCTGTCCGGCTGCAGTACTAGTGTGATATAATATATATTGATTTCATCTCATTATCATCCAGTCTATATTAGCAGCAGACACAGTACGGTAGTCCACGGCTGTAGCTACCTCTGTGTCTTTTAGTTGTGCCTATTAAAATATGGAGAATAAAAATGTTGAGGTTCCAAAATTAGGGAAAGATCAAGATCCACTTCCACCTCGTGCTGAAGCTGCTGCCACTAGTCATGGCCGAGACAATGAAATGCCAGCAACGTCGTCTGCCAAGGCCGATGCCCAATGTCATAGTACAGAGCATGTAAAATCCAAAACACCAAATATCAGTAAAAAAAGGACTCCAAAATCTAAAATAAAATTGTCGGAGGAGAAGCGTAAACTTGCCAATATGCCATTTACCACACGGAGTGGCAAGGAACGGCTGAGGCCCTGGCCTATGTTCATGGCTAGTTGTTCAGCTTCACATGAGGATGGAAGCACTCAGCCTCTCGCTAGAAAACTGAAAAGACTCAAGCTGGCAAAAACACCGCAAAGAACTGTGCGTTCTTCGAAATCCCAAATCCACAAGGAGAGTCCAATTGTGTCGGTTGCGATGCCTGACCTTCCCAACACTGGACGTGAAGAGCATGCGCCTTCCACCATTTGCACGCCCCCTGCAAGTGCTGGAAGGAGCACCCGCAGTCCAGTTCCTGATAGTCAGATTGAAGATGTCAGTGTTGAAGTACACCAGGATGAGGAGGATATGGGTGTTGCTGGCGCTGGGGAGGAAATTGACAAGGAGGATTCTGATGGTGAGGTGGTTTGTTTAAGTCAGGCACCCGGGGAGACACCTGTTGTCCGTGGGAGGAATAGGGCCGTTGACATGCCTGGTGAAAATACCAAAAAAATCAGCACTTCGGTGTGGAAGTATTTCACCAGAAATGCGGACAACATTTGTCAAGCCGTGTGTTGCCTTTGTCAAGCTGTAATAAGTAGGGGTAAGGACGTTAACCACCTCGGAACATCCTCCCTTATAAGTCACCTGCAGCGCATTCATAATTAGTCAGTGACAAGTTCAAAAACTTTGGGCGACAGCGGAAGCAGTCCACTGACCAGTAAATCCCTTCCTCTTGTAACCAAGCTCACGCAAACCACCCCACCAACTCCCTCAGTGTCAATTTCCTCCTTCCCCAGGAATGCCAATAGTCCTGCAGGCCATGTCACTGGAAATTCTGACGAGTCCTCTCCTGCCTGGGATTCCTCCGATGCATCCTTGCGTGTAACGCCTACTGCTGCTGGCGCTGCTGTTGTTGCTGCTGGGAGTCGATGGTCATCCCAGAGGGGAAGTCGTAAGCCCACTTTTACTACTTCCACCAAGCAATTGACTGTCCAACAGTCCTTTGCGAGGAAGATGAAATATCACAGCAGTCATCCTGTTGCAAAGCGGATAACTGAGGCCTTGACAACTATGTTGGTGTTAGACGTGCGTCCGGTATCCGCCGTTAGTTCACAGGGAACTAGACAATTTCTTGAGGTAGTGTGCCCCCGTTACCAAATACTATCTAGGTTCCACTTCTCTAGGCAGGCGATACCGAGAATGTACACGGACGTCAGAAAAAGACTCACCAGTGTCCTAAAAAATGCAGTTGTACCCAATGTCCACTTAACCACGGACATGTGGACAAGTGGAGCAGGGCAGGGTCAGGACTATATGACTGTGACAGCCCACTGGGTAGATGTATGGACTCCCGCCGCAAGAACAGCAGCGGCGGCACCAGTAGCAGCATCTCGCAAACGCCAACTCTTTCCTAGGCAGGCTACGCTTTGTATCACCGGTTTCCAGAATACGCACACAGCTGAAAACCTCTTACGGCAACTGAGGAAGATCATCGCGGAATGGCTTACCCCAATTGGACTCTCCTGTGGATTTGTGGCATCGGACAACGCCAGCAATATTGTGTGTGCATTAAATCTGGGCAAATTCCAGCACGTCCCATGTTTTGCACATACCTTGAATTTGGTGGTGCAGAATTTTTTAAAAAACGACAGGGGCGTGCAAGAGATGCTGTCGGTGGCCAGAAGAATTGCGGGACACTTTCGGCGTACAGGCACCACGTACAGAAGACTGGAGCACCACCAAAAACGCCTGAACCTGCCCTGCCATCATCTGAAGCAAGAAGTGGTAACGAGGTGGAATTCAACCCTCTCTATGCTTCAGAGGTTGGAGGAGCTGAAAAAGGCCATTCAAGCCTATACAATTGAGCACGATATAGGAGGTGGAATGTACCTGTCTCAAGCGCAGTGGAGAATGATTTCAACGTTGTGCAAGGTTCTGCAACCTTTTGAACTTGCCACACGTGAAGTCAGTTCAGACACTGCCAGCCTGAGTCAGGTCATTCCCCTCATCAGGCTTTTGCAGAAGAAGCTGGAGGCATTGAAGGAGGAGCTAAAAGGGAGCGATTCCGCTAGGCATGTGGGACTTGTGGATGGTGCCCTTAATTCGCTTAACAAGGATTCACGGGTGGTCAATCTGTTGAAATCAGAGCACTACATTTTGGCCACCGTGCTCGATCCTAGATTTAAAACCTACCTTGGATCTCTCTTTCCGGCAGACACAAGTCTGCTGGGGTTCAAAGACCTGCTGGTGAGAAAATTGTCAAGTCAAGCGGAACGCGACCTGTCAACATCTCCTCCTTCACATTCTCCCGCAACTGGGGGTGCGAGGAAAAGGCTCAGAATTCCGAGCCCACCCGCTGGCGGTGATGCAGGGCAGTCTGGAGCGACTGCTGATGCTGACATCTGGTCCGGACTGAAGGACCTGACAACGATTACGGACATGTCGTCTACTGTCACTGCATATGATTCTCTCACCATTGAAAGAATGGTGGAGGATTATATGAGTGACCGCATCCAAGTAGGCACGTCAGACAGTCCGTACTTATACTGGCAGGAAAAAGAGGCAATTTGGAGGCCCTTGCACAAACTGGCTTTATTCTACCTAAGTTGCCCTCCCACAAGTGTGTACTCCGAAAGAGTGTTTAGTGCCGCCGCTCACCTTGTCAGCAATCTGCGTACGAGGTTACTTCCAGAAAATGTGGAGAAGATGATGTTCATTAAAATGAATTATAATCAATTCCTCCATGGAGACATTGACCAGCAGCAATTGCCTCCACAAAGTACACAGGGAGCTGAGATGGTGGATTCCAGTGGGGACGAATTGATAATCTGTGAGGAGCGGGATGTACACGGTGATATATCGGAGGATGATGATGAGGTGGACATCTTGCCTCTGTAGAGCCAGTTTGTGGGGGTCCAAACCAACCCGTCATTTCAGTCACAGTCGTGTGGCAGACCCTGTCACTGAAATGATGGGTTGGTTAAAGTGTGCATGTCCTGTTTATACAACATAAGGGTGGGTGGGAGAGCCCAAGGACAATTCCATCTTGCACCTCTTTTTTCTTTCATTTTTCTTTGCGTCATGTGCTGTTTGGGGAGTGTTTTTTGGAAGGGCCATCCTGCGTGACACTGCAGTGCCACTCCTAGATGGGCCAGGTGTTTGTGTCGGCCGCTAGGGTCGCTTATCTTACTCACACAGCTACCTCATTGCGCCTCTTTTTTTCTTCTTTGCGTCATGTGCTGTTTGGGGAGTGTTTTTTGGAATGGCCATCCTGCGTGACACTGCAGTGCCACTCCTAGATGGGCCAAGTGTTTGTGTCGGCCACTAGGGTCGCTTAGCTTACTCACACAGCTACCTCATTGCGCCTCTTTTTTTTTTGCGTCATGTGCTGTTTGGGGAGTGTTTTTTGGAAGGGCCATCCTGCGTGACACTGCAGTGCCACTCCTAGATGGGCCAGGTGTTTGTGTCGGCCACTAGGGTCGCTTAGCTTAGTCATCCAGCGACCTCGGTGCAAATTTTAGGACTAAAAATAATATTGTTAGGCGTGAGGTATTCAGAATAGACTGAAAATGAGTGGAAATTATGGTTTTTGGGGTTAATAATACTTTGGGATCAAAATGACCCCCAAATGCTATGATTTAAGCTGTTTTTTAGGGTTTTTTGAAAAAAACACCCGAATCCAAAACACACCCGAATCCGACAAAAAAAATTCGGTGAGGTTTTGCCAAAACGCGGTCGAACCCAAAACACGGCCGCGGAACCGAACCCAAAACCAAAACACAAAACCCGAAAAATTTCAAGTGCACATCCCTAATAACAACCTGTTCACAAGCACCCAGTGTGCAGTCTGGCTGCCGCCTGCCTGTTTGAGCCTCTGGAATGGAGGAAACCCATCACCCAGGCAGTCCCAGATCCCGGCCCAGCAGCAGCACAACACAGCACATGGCCAGTATTAGCAGTGCAGGGAGCACCCTGAAAGAGCCCACTAATTGCCGGGGGAAAGAAGATCTGTGTGGAGCGGCATACAGAGTGTGGGTGTATACTTGCACTAGCTGATGCTCTCTCTCTCTTTTCCTCACCTCTCTCTCTTATTCTCACCTATCTCTCTTGTCCTCACCCCCCTCTCTCTCTCCCTCGTCTACCTCTCTATCTCTCTCTTTGTCCACCTTTCTCTCTCTCTATTCCTCACATCTCTTTCTCTTCCTCACCTCGATTTCTTTCTCTCTTGTCTTCACCCCTGTCTTTTTCCTAAAGACAGCTCCTAACTGTCATTTGTCAAACACAATCACATGGCAGTTAGGAGCTGATTGGCTGGTACTTTACCTCCGTCCACTTTATCTTCATTCAAGGCTTAGTAAATAGACCCCTTCATTTCCATTGATTAAATTACTTAGTGGTTACTTAATAATATAAACAGAAGTCTAATACTCAAATTACCTACAGTATATAATAAAAATGATTACTGATAGAAATAATGTAACAACTTTGGAATGTAATAACAGTTTGCTTGAACTTGGACCCCTTACACCTGTGTTTGTGATGTTACTTCCATAACACACATCTATAGTATTCCAGAGCAGGTTTAAGGGTGTGTGGGGCATGGGGCATATAAGACATGGAGTAAACTAGGTTCAAGAGTTACACCCAGTCACACCCATAGTCTCACACACAATCATTCCCAGAGTCCCAGAGACATGCACAGAGTCACATACAGTCATGCCCAGAGTCACAGAAAGATGGGCCAAAGTCACACAGGCACTCCCAGAGTTAAACACAGATCTAGGAGAAGAGGAGGCAAGTGGGTGGGATTTGGGTGGAGCACTGCAATATACATCATTATAGCTCTGCCCACATGATATTTTGCTAGTATTGCTGGCTTTATGTGGGCAGGACAAGGAATGAGAAATGCAAATCATATCATTGTGACCCATCTCCTATGACAGTTTGCCAGCATTGCTGGCTTTTTAGTGCTGGTTTAGGGTCCCAAAGTTGCTACTCATAGTAAATCATACTGTTAATACTAGCATCCCGCCCACTTCATGGTCGGCTAGTAGGAGGATATGGGGTATTTACTAACTTTACTGGGAGCATGAAGACGCTCCCTTAAATTCAAGAGTTTCTTGTCACATTGGGTGATATGAGAGAGAGAAAACAAACCCAGGCAATACCAGACACAACTTCTACTTTGCAATAAACAGCAAGATACATACTTTTACCTGGGAGGCAGTTGATGTGCCGGCTGCCAAGATCCCGGCGCTCAACATACCGGCGCCAGGATCCCAACAGCCGGCATACCAACAACTATTTTCCCTCTTGGGGGGGTCTATGACACCCCTGGAGGGAGAATAAATAGCGTGGCGCGCTTTGCGTGCTACCGTGCCTGCAGCGTGGCGAGCTCAGCGAGCTCACAAGGGGCTCTTTTGCGCTCACCCTGCTGACGGCTAGCCGACGATCAGGATCCCGGTGCTGGTATGGTGGGCACCTGGATCCTGAGTGCCGGCATAATGTTGTAGACCCCTTTTACCTGTATAACTGAGTTTCAGTGGGAATTGTGTGGTTCTCTTATTGCTCTGGGAAACTTGCTACTGATCAAAGTGTCCCAATTTTAACCTGATAGTGTATAGAAAGAGACAACTACCTGTATTTCCAACTTCACTCCTAAAAACCAAATTCATGTCCATTTTTAACGCATACAAAAAAGCACCACTCCAATTAATAACATAACTAACATCTGAAACGTTTTCTATAGTAAATGTGATTTACTGTAGGTTTATCAATTCAAAAAGGTTTAGAATCTTATAAAGTTTAAAATGATACTGTACATGTCACCATGGTAATGTATCTGAGAGAAATGTTGTGCAAGTGTACGAATGCATTGGCTGTGTGGTTTTATTAGTATTTATGCTATCTAAAATCACATGTATTGATTATTGCAGGGGAGTAGTTTTTGCAATTTATCCATGATTGAAAAAGTTCTGTGCAGATACTTTAAAATTCTTGTTTACTTTCCATTGTATAAATCAAACATACAGTAAATTAATTAGACCATACCGCCTTGTTCTTCATGTTATTAGCTACACAGTCTCCCCCTCTGTTGTTGTTATTTTTATAAACTCCCTGTCATCAGATGTAAGCCTACATTTCTTTGCAAGCAACCATAATGGATACTGTATGTACGACACATATGCAATAAGTTTCCAGATGCACCAAAGGTATTATATTTACAAACAAAGTGAACATTACATTTTTTCAAAGTATTCACCAAAAGAGTCTATGCAAAACTGCATGCGTTCAAACCACTTGGTGAAGCATCTGGACCAGTTTGAAGGAGGTATGTCTTTTACATGCTGGATGAAGGTCTCCACTGCAGCTTCCGTTGACTCCAAACAAATCCCATGCATCTTGCACTTGATTTGTGGGAAGACAAAGAAGATGCAGGGGGCCAGGGCTGCACTGTACATTGGATGACCAAGCTCCTGAATGTGTTCATGGACCAGAAAATCAACCACTTTTCTGGACTTGTGGGCAGGAGCATTGTCATGAAGGATGAAATCTGAAAATGGCTTCAAGCACTTGCGGCAGGCACTGGTTGGCCCCCAGTGACTGTACGCTGCTGCATGAGTGGTATAGTAGCTACATGACCAGTCTTGGTCACAAAAACAGCCTCTATCTGCTTGACCATGCTCTGGCTGCACCCCTCCAACTGGTATCCACTGGGCCAACTGTTGTTTGGTCTCGTGATCAAAACTGTAGATCCAGGATACATCACTACTAATGATCTCCCAGAGAGAGTTTCAGTGACTGCAATGAAACCTGGACCACATATTGCATCTCCAAGCCATCCAAGCCTCCTTCTGCTGATGGGGAACCTTGCATGCTGAAACATTGCTCAATCCAAGGTTTTCATGGAGTATCAAGTGAAAGGATCCTGATCAGATGCCTATATCCTTGTCTAACTGGGCCATGGTCACCCTGGCATCCACATCAACTATGGCTTTCTCAGTAGCATTGTTGTTCTCAGTGAGTATGGTCAAAGGTCTGCCGCAGTACTCCTTGTCTTCCAGGGTCCATCTCCAGCTCCGAAATTCTGAAAACCACTCAAACTCAGTGGTTCTTGATGGTTTTTCCTTCCCAACAGCAGCTTGCATTTGGTCAAAACCCTTCTGATGCCGCAGACCACTCTTGTAGCCATATAAGGCCATAGCTCTCTAGTGGCCGCTGTTGAGCTCCATAACAATTTCATGATGGAAGTAAACATGCTGACTATTTTGGTGTGCAGTGCTGCTTACAATTTAAAAAAAAGGTCAGCTTTATGTATTAACTATAACGCTTTAATAGAAAAAGGGGCAAATATAAGGAAAAAAGGTACAGTATGGTGGTAATTGCCCCACAACACAGTATTACCATCTGCTCAATTCAGACTTAGATGGGGGCCAACTGGCAACGGATCACTCAAAACTAAGATATCTAAACACACATTCCGATGATACAAAAGCATCCCACCAGGAAGTACTGACCCCAGTAAGAAAGAATGAACCTAACCCATCTATTAGTGGTGAGAGCACCTCAAGTCCTATATGAAGACAACAATTGTTACAGTACCATTCCTTCTTGTAATTAAAATACAAAAATAGGGAGGCAAGGTGAGAAAATCAACAGACGCAAGAGACCTGCCCACACAATAATTGATAATAGAAGACCAACATAAAACACACACACACACACACACACACACACACACACACACACACACACACACACACACACACACACACACACACACCCATAGGCTAACACAGAAACTGGCCATAAACATGGCACACTCTTATGAATTTTTAACCCGTGCTACTATAAAGCAGACAGACAGATTAGGGATTTAAATTCAACAATGTATATGAAATGTATTCATTCTTTCTTCCATAAAAAAGACACATTGGTTAAGGTAGATAAGATATAGTTGAATCTACAGTAATGCATACATGATATACTATATACTGTATCACTTTTATCCTAGTAATATTAAAGGTGCAATCCCATATGGTATACAGTAATTACTTATTTAAACATTATTTGAAAATCTCCCAGATGTTCCAGAGAAGATAATAACAGGCCTGCAAAGTCAGAGGGGATGTTCTGTAATAACACAGATTACACAGTATAGTTATGCTTCTTGCCCTACCCTCTTAATGACTCAGATAGTATCATCAAGTTATTGTCACATATGTTTTATAATTGCAGACTTTTTTCATATTGTTTTGTACCTTTTTAACAATAAGCTAAAGTTGAAATGTATTAAACTCCTTATTGGCTGATGTCAGCCCACACTTCCCAGGGAATCTGACTACACCTAAAGCTATCTATAATAATGACACGGGGGAAATATTGTTGGTGCAAAAGGTCACCTTTTGTTTAATTTTAATGCATATTAATAAAATGGTGGTAGTAAGTGGTAAAGAAAGAACAGCTCTATTCTCAGTATAACCATCTGCAAAAACTCAACACACCATGCCTAGATGGGGGGATTTATGCTATACCATCATAGCCTAGTTCTCCAAACCCCCCCCCAGGATACAAACACATAATGCCCTACTAGACCAGTGGTGCTGCTGAACCCAGTAGGGTAGATTCAGCCTAACCTATGTATGGGTGAGGAGAGCACCTTAATACCTGTAACAAAATGGTCACTACAGCCATTATTTTATACTAAACAAGGTTTCTAAGGAAGGACACAACTCACCAATGGACTCGCATGCACAGCTAGTTTCCTAAAATGATGCCAATAAAACCTCTACAATGAATCAGCAATAAAATAAATAATGCAGTGGAAGCATCAATTAATGATTTATGCTAATGCTGAATTGCGGGAGGGAAGACAGTGCTTTTTATTGGTAGCATGAACCATGTGTAAGTTAACTAGAGATGAGCGGGTTCGGTTTTACTCGGTTTTACTCTGATTTACTCGGTTCTCAAAACGGCATCTTATTGGCTCACGGATGTCACGTGTTTTGGATATCCAATAAGAAAAATCCGGATAAAACCGAACTGGCGTTAATTCTGGTGTTATATCCGAACCCGCTCATCTCTAAAGTTAACACACCTAAAAATGCCTCGTCTGTTATGCAGACTATCACCCCACAACTCCAAAGTGCCGATTATACAGTAGGAAACAACTTGTTGAGAAGTTTCTTCATAAAACCTTCAGAAGTGTGATAAAATGATGCAGTCTATGAACACCAGCGTTGCTCATTCCAGCTTATGACAAAAAATTCTACGAATTGGAATAACTCTGTAGGCAAAAAAAAAAACAACAACAACAATTACTGTACAACACATAGATTGACTTTTCCAGATAATAAAGCCGGACATCACATCCCAAATAATTTCATTCATTTGTTCCTAGGAAGGCAACAGCTGTCATTAATTTTGAAACTGTCATAGATCGTGGTCTTAGCCAATTTATGTGGTACAGCGGTGTCACTTTACAGCCCTCCGTGTCCCTCCTGGCCGCCTATGGCACTCCTGAATCATGTGTCACTATCTCTAAACAAACACTCCTTGCTTTCTGCTTCATGGGCATGGCCAGCTTGGATTGCATCACATGATTTATTTTGACACATCAGTCTCCATAAACTCCAGCCATATGATTCAGCCAGATTATTGGTGCACAAGGCATGCAACTTAAACCAAGAACTGCTGGTTGCACATTGCCAAAGCAACTCTCATCCTATAGATGAGGGTCTGCTGGCTCTGATCCTATTCCAGTATTACCAAGCACTCAGACCTGATTGCAGTATCTCCTGCCCGCATTACCCTGTGCTCTTTTGCTTACTGCTGTATCTCCTGTCAGCAGTACCAAGTCCCTTTGGTTTTGTCCATGGCATCCTCCTGTATCCATCTCGCATATTCCACTGTTGGATGCTTCACCAGGTGCCAGTTCTGAGTCCCATCCAACAGGCAAAAAGAACTAGAAAGCTCAACAGGGCATCCAGAAACATGTCGAAATTCCACCTCTGTTAACACTAACCAAGAAAAAGAGCTAAATATAATCTTACAGACTCTAATAATTTAACCCTGTCTTTCTAGTGTCTGCTGGCCCAACCTATGGACTGATTCTGAGTGGCACAGTTGTGATTAATACTTGTGGTATCAGAATTGTATTGGCCATGTGTTGGGTTTCCTGGATGGCTATTCAGATGCTCAAAGATGGTTCGTGCTATGGTCATGTTATGGGAGTGTTGTGGATGTCTCACTGAAAGGATAAGGCTAATATCAGCCTCTTTCCCTGGGGTACAAGCATGCATCTAACTATGCAAGAACTGAGATGCCCACTTTTACGGACTATAGGCATAATGCTGTGTGGGTGCATACACAGATACTTATTCAGCCATATTAGAGGCCATATTCAGATGGGAATTCTGCACCTAAAGATGCACCAAGCAGTATTTCAGCGTCAAAGTGGGCGTCTCCATCCTTGCACATTCCAAAGCACACTTATACACCAGGGAAAGGGATGATGCTACTAATAGCATATACTGTAGTTGAGCACATGACCATGATAAAGGTAACCCCAGGAAAGGGCACCCCTCGCTTAACCAAGTTCAAGCACACACTCAATCGGTCAGCATCAGGTTTATTCATGGCTGCAGCCAGTTACCAGTTAAAAAAAAAAGAGAGTGAAGTAGGAAATGGCAGAAGCAGAAGCAGCTTTATTTCCTGAAAGCATTTCATTATAAAGAGATTTATTTATTTATTTATTAGCAGTTTCTTATATAGCGCAGCATATTCTGTTGCGCTTTACAATTAGAACAACAATTATAGAACAAAACTGGGCAAAGACAGACAGACAGACAGACAGAGGTAGGAAGGCCCTGCTCGCAAGCTTACAATCTATAGGCATTAATACACAAGGATAGATGCTACCTGTCACATAATGGTTCCCCAGGTTGCTAGGTTCTTAATGGGTTGTATATGATATGATCACCCAGCAATGTTGGAAGACAAAATGTGAGTTTATGTGGACTGTAAAGAGGGGATGTAACTTGATAGGGAAGCTGTGAAGGTTATGTGTGTGGGTCTGAAATTTGGTAGGCTTGTCTGAAGAGATGAGTTTTCAGAGAACGTTTAAAGGTTTGGAAACTAGAGGAGAGTCTTATTGTGCGTGGGAGTGCATTCCACAGAGTGGGTGAAGCCCGGGTAAAGTCCTGTAATTTTGAGTGGGAACAGGTAATACATATGGATGAGAGACGCAGATCTTGTGCAGAGCGGAGAGGTCTGGTAGGGAGATATTTTGAGATGAGTGAGGAGATGTATGATGGTGCAGTTTGGTTAATAGCCTTGTATGTAAGTAAAAGTATTTTATATTTGACACGGTAGAATACCGGTAACCAATGGAGGGACTGACAGAGCGGATCAGCAGATGAAGAACGTCTGGTGAGGAAGATTAGCCTCGCAGCTGCATTTAAAATGGATTGAAGTGGTGATAGCCTATGTTTGGGAAGACCAGTAAGGAGACTATTACAATAATCAATGCGAGAGATGATGAGTGCATGGATTAGAGTTTTTGCAGTGTCTTGTGTAAGATAAGGGCATATTTTGGATATGTTTTTAACATGATTTAGAGACAGATTGAATGTGTGGAACAAAGTACAGTTCAGAGTCAAGGGTGACACCTAGGCAACGAGCTTGTGGGGTGGGGTGGGGTGGATAGTTGCATTGTCAACAGTTATAGAGATATCAGGTTGGTAACTACTCTTAACTGGTGGGAAAATAATTAATTCGGTTTTGGAAATGTTGAGTTTGAGGTGGCGAGATGACATCCAAGATGAAATGGCAGACAGGCATCCAGTGACACGAGCCAATACTGGTGGTGACAAATATGGGGAGGATAGGTAGATTTGAGTATCATCAGCATACAAATGATACTGAAATCCAAAGGAGCTGATTAGTTTACCAAGAGAGGAGGTATAGATTGAGAAAAGCAGAGGACCTAAGATTGAGCCTTGCGGTACTCCAACTGATAGAGGTAGAGAAGAGGAGGTAGAATCAGAGAAGTGAACACTGAAAGAGCGATTAGATAGGTAGGATGAGAACCAAGAAAGGGCTGTGTCCTGAAGACCTAGGGATTGTAGTGTTTGTATGAGAAGAGAGTGGTCAACAGTGTCAAAAGCAGCAGAGAGATCTAGAAGAATAAGTAGTGTGTAATGGCCTATTGATGTATGCAGAGATACATATTTGCATACAGTGGCGTAGTTTCCTTACACAAAGCATAATCCTATTGGTTAATGATCTCTTTAATTCTATTGGTTAACATACTTTTCTTATCCTATTGGTTAATAAACTCCTATCTCCTTAGTAAAGGCTATAATTTCTATTTGCGGTTTTATGTGGGGCAACGGGGGACTTTTGCTAAGCTCGTAACCTACATATGTCTGGTTCTGTTTCACACCTGCTATACCGCAAACTGAAAAATACCTTTTGAAGCCTTCAAATTTAGCTGCTGACATTATATTTCTGCAAGGAAAGTATATCTTAGATAAAGGTCATAACTTCACAATATGGGTTCAAACAAAGTACAGTGCCTGTACTTTTTCCTGTGTCAGCTCTAAGCTGAAAACAATTTGAAACAGCTTGTCAGATGTCAAACAAAATGGAGTCTTATTAACAAATATGGCTTCCATCTTTATCAACCATGACAAAAGACATTAAAGTGGTCGCAGCAGTGCTTTACTCAGAATTACCCCCTTATGTGTCTAAAAGCACACCAGGCATATTAAATGCCTTCTGTCACTCTCATCCAGCAGGTTGTCCAATCATTTTTGTGGGACATACTGATTATGGTAGTAGGGGGCAGTAGTTGTGTAATGAAATATCTCTACCCACTACATCATGTTAAAGTGGTTGCTTTGGTAATCTCATAACACTTATCAAAATTATTTAAAACTTTGTCACCTTACAGGTAAACTGAGCTAGGTCATGAAAAATCATTTTTTTAAGAGATACTAAAAATCCTCTTAGTGTAGCGCTCAGTATTTATATGCAGACAGTACACTACTATCTGCTATAAATTTTACTGAGGTTCGTGTGACATATGTACAGTGCCACAGCTGTTGCAGGCAATAAATAAAATTCTACAAACAAAAATGACAAGATAATAAATAATAATATAAAGGGAATTCATAGTAACATTAGTATGTTATATATTGTATCCTACATTTTAAAAGCAAATTCCCACATCTAATAATTACACTAGGTCACCAAACATATTGGGCGGCATTCAATTGTTTTGCACCCGCTTTAGATGGGAGATCGCGGGGCGCAATTCAATTGTTTTTTTTTTTTCACGCTGATTGCATCCAGGAAGGTTGGGTTTAGCCGCATTAAGCGGCTATTCTTTCACTACTGTACATTGTTAAATAAGCAAGAGGTGCAGATTGCAGTTGGGTAATTAGTCTACAATTTATAATTAGCATATATTTGGTCTAAAATATACAGAATATATAAATATTATTTTGATTTGGCATTGCAAGATCTGAAAGGGGAAAGGAGTGATGCCAAATGTGATGGTAGCATTTATTTGCACTAAACAAGCAGTAACTACTCACAAAGAACTACCTTCGCTTTTCTTTCTATGAAGATTGACTGCTGTATTAAGCTTAGAGAGTAAAGAGAACCATATTGACTATTATGGGTTTGTCCTTCAATGTGTTCTTTTATTAAATAATCCCTATGTTCTTGCACACACAAAAAGGGAAGTTGTATTCAGGTTAGATCTACAGTACTCCTATATGCACAGGAGGCTGAAAAAGCAAATGTTTAAGAGACCGCCACAACCCAACCAACATTTCTAATTATCCTCCATTCTGGGGAAGCCAGCAATGATCCCTCTGGACCCTATTCAGTAAGGATTGCAAATTCAGCTTTTTAGCAGAGTTTGCAATCCTTTGACTCGCATGCTCGGGGGTGCCCATCGCAGGGCAAGGCCGCCCAGCATGCTAACCGCTGCCCCCATTTGCGTCCATGCACTAATTGCAATTGCACCACAATTAGTGTGCAGTTGCAGAAATTAGGGAAGCCTCCTGCCGGCTCGGCCTGGCTGCAATGGCAGGAGGGCCCTCACCATCTTTTTTATTGGAGCGGCTGCATGTGATGTCATGCAGCCACCCCAATAACACCCACACCACACCCCCTGTTCGCACCGCCACGCCTCCATTTCCCCGCTGCTGCCCCCACAATGCTTCTTCTCTTCCTTGGAAACAGAGCATTGCCGCCCTGTCAATGCCTCTGCCTGTCAATCAGGCAGAGGCATTCGCAAATACTACAGGCCCTGCACATTCGCCCCTGGGGCGAACGCAAAAATTCCGGTTGGATCGCGATTTGCAATCCAACCTGAATTAGCCCCTCTAGCAAACCTGAATTAGCCCCTCTAGCCACAGCCTTGTCTTGTCAGAACATTGGGAAAGAAGTGAAATGCTAGTAAGGCATAAAGGGCAAATGAGGTGTTGAGGGGTTATTTGAGGATATATTGCAGTGATAAATAAAAGCCTATATGTGCTTTTATAATCTTTTTTAGATTCTCTGAGATATGAAACTCATATACTGTATAAAAAAATGTACAAAAGTATAATTGTTTGAAAGAAGTAAAATGCAATGACACAGACAATACTGACAGGAAAGCACAATTCTCACAGCCATACAACATCCTTCTTTTTATACCACATATCCATTCATATGAACAATGATCTTTTGCTGTATAGCATTACTTACTGCTATAGAGATTGGATTTAAATAGGTTACTGTTAATATGTTTTAAATTATAAGTATACGTTTGTATTATTAAACAGTATTGGTTATGTTAGCTTGGCTGAGGAAGAAAATACTGTAATAATTTGTGTTAGGAGTTCCCTTGCAGCAGATTAAAAATACTTTATGCCAAACTCTGTTTTAGCAAAGACTAACAAAGAAAAATAATTAAAAATAATAATTAAAGCATGCTTTCACTAGGAATTCAGTTCTAATGAACATAATAAGAATATTTAATCTCAGTTTGATGCATGATTCTGCAGTTTCTCAATCAGCAATGTTTGTCGGCTGTTTAAGAATGCTAGATTCATATAGTAGAAGAGAAAAAAATCTATTTCTTACACAATATAAGACACTAATATTTACTAAAGACAAAAATACATTAAAAATACAGTACCTACTGTAATAAAAAAACAACAACATATTTTTCTCTGCTATGTGTAGGGTTCAATTTGTGGTGATATGCTGCGGTGCATTGCCACGATGCATGGATGCGCACATATGAGCCAGTTATGATAATGTAGGCATAACAGGTTTTCTTGCACACTTATATGGAGAGAAAGGCAAGGCATGAGATATAAATGATCACAATTTGGCATTAGAGGAGTAAAATGCATCCAGTGCGCTGAATAAAATCCCCCCCATGAATATATTCTCTATTTCTGAAAAGCTCCCACTGTAAACTGACATATAAAGAACAAGATATGTAATAATTCCACAGGGTAATCCGCCACCTTTCTTTTTCTTTGTATTTTCTTTCTATTTCACAATGGTAGTTGACATCGCATGCATGAACAAGGTTAAATATGTTGATTAGGATATGGTTGAGCATTCTCTAAAATGTTTTGTTCTTTGAACGGACCAACAAAAAATATAGTCAAGTGAAAAGAAATTGTGAAATCTTTATTTAGAACATATGGTGAAGCTTTGTGGACACAGACTGCCTGATACAAAGCTAAATCTATGTGGGGGTGTAGTATGGAATGCCGGCAGCGCCGGGATACCGACCGCCAGCATACCAACAGCAGGGTGAGCACAAATGAGCCCCTTGCGAGCATGGTGGAGTGCTATTTATTCTCCCTACAGGAGAGTTGTGGACCCCCAAGAGGGAATATAGTTGTTGGTATGCCGGGTGTTGGGATTCCGGTGCCAGTATACTGAGCGCTGGGATCCCAACAGCCGGCATACTGAATACCACCCCTATGTGGAGAGTATTTTACATGTTTTCACACTGTGCTTTCTCTGGAACAAAGTGTACAAAATTACGAGCAAATCATAGGAATTTCAGTTACATCTCCACATACAGATGAAGCCACGCTAATCGTGGCTCCGTCTGTGCCTAGTCGCGGAGCAAACTGGGCACGCGTGCATCGTGGGTGCATTTGCATCATAGATGCGCACGCGCTCCATTCAAAGTGAATGGGAGCATCTGTGTACGCTCGTCGCCCCCACCTGTGATGTAGCCACGCTCTGGCTCCATCTGTATAAACATACAGTAGTTCAAAAAGGGCATGTTGATGGAACTGCAGACTATGCAGAGTTGGACAGAACAATAACTACGCATGTTTCCAGTTGTATCATTTACACCAAATACAGGATGTTACAATTCCAAACTGAAAGTGATTGA
Organism: Pseudophryne corroboree; assembly: GCF_028390025.1. Taxonomy (NCBI): domain Eukaryota; kingdom Metazoa; phylum Chordata; class Amphibia; order Anura; family Myobatrachidae; genus Pseudophryne; species Pseudophryne corroboree. Next base: position 473,851,239 of record NC_086445.1, on the reverse strand, counting down.
CAACTAAAAAACAAAATCAAGAGATTTACAGAGATGTGTAAACATCTGCATACTGTATGGTTAATATGTAAAGATTGTCTTACTGTTGCTGTGATAGATTCCACTCTTCTCTAAAGGCTTTCCAGTAGATTTAGGAATGGATGCACATCCATTCAGTATAAGAGCATTAGTGAATTGAAGTACTGATGTTGGACAATTTAACCCAAAGGTGTTCAAAGGGGTGTTCAAAGGGGTTTAGGACAGGTCTCTGTGTTGGACCTCTCATTGTGTACATGGGAATGGTCACACTGAAATAAGAAAGGGCCTTCCATAAAGTGTTGGCACAAAGTTGGAAGTACACGAATCTCTATAATATCACTGTATGTGAAACTTTAAGATTTCCTTTCATTGGAGCAGAGGGCTCCGGACAAAATCATTAAAAACAGTCTCTGACCATTATTTCTCCTCCACCAAACATTAAAATTGGCAGTATGCATTATATCTAGAGATGTGCACGGGAAATTTTTCGGTTTTTGTGTTTTGGTTTTGAATTCGGTTCCGCGGCCGTGTTTTGGATTTGGACGCGTTTCGGCAAAACCTCCCTGAAATTTTTTTGTCGGATTTGGGTGTCTTTTTTTCAAAACCCCCTAAAAAACAGCTTAAATCATAGAATTTGGGGGTAATTTTGAGCCTATAGTATTATTAACCTCAAAAACCATAATTTCCACTCATTTCCAGTCTATTCTGAACACCTCACAATATTATTTTTAGTCTTAAAATTTGCACCGAGGTCGCTGGATGACTAAGCTAAGCGACCCAAGTGGACGTCACAAACACCTGGCCCATCTAGGAGTGGCACTGCAGTGTCAGACAGGATGGCACTTAAAAAAAATAGTCCCCAAACAGCACATGATGCAAAGAAAAGAGAAAAAGAGGTGCACTGTGGTCGCTGGATGGCTAAGCGACTCAAACACCTCAATATCACAGAAATTATTCGTTCTAATCAATGGTATTATTGGTCCAAATCACTGGAAGAAAATGACAAAATCACAAGAATTAGTCGTTCTAATCAATGGTATTATTGGTCCAAATCACTGGAAGAAAATGCCCAAATCACTGGAATTAAATGGCAGTAATGTCGGGAATTATATCAAATGGCAGTACCACTGGACATATACGGAAGTGTCAGACAGGATGGCACTTAAAAAATAGTCCCCAAACAGCACATGATGCGAAAAGAGAAAAAGAGGTGCACTGTGGTCGCTGGATGGCTAAGCTGGATGGCTAAGCTAAGTGACAAAGGGGGTCATTCCGAGTTGTTCGCTCATTGCCAATTTTCACAATGGAGCGATTAAGGTGAAAATGCGCATGCGCATGGTACGCAGTGCGCATGCGCTAAGTATTTTAGCACAAAACTTAGTAGATTTACTCACGTCCGAACGAAGAACTTCCATCGTTGAAGTGATCGGAGTGTGATTGACAGGAAGTGGGTATTTCTGGGAGGAAACTGACCGTTTTCTGGGAGTGTGCGGAAAAATGCAGGCGTGCCAGGATAAAACGCGTGAGTGCCTGGAGAAACGGGGGAGTGGCTGGCCGAACGCAGGGCGTGTTTGTGACGTCAAACCAGGAATGAAACGGGCTGAACTGATCGCAGTGCAGGAGTAAGTCTTGAGCTACTCAGAAACTGCTAAGAATTTTCTATTCGCAATTCTGCTAATCTTTCGTTCCCAATTCTGCTAAGCTAAGATACACTTCCAGAGGGCGGCGGCCTAGCGTGTGCAATGCTGCTAAAATCTCCTAGCGAGCGAACAACTCGGAATGACCCCCCAAATCACTGGAATTATTTGGCAAGATCACTGTAATTAATAATTATAAATCACTTATATTAATTGGTAAAATCTCGCTTTCGCCTGCCTAGTGAAGTGGAATCTAGATGGGATTTTGTACCGGGGACACAATAACTTCATCAATTGTCTAAATCCCAATGCACTAATGGCGGAAAATGGACGTGCGTCTAACAGCGCACTGATTATATTGAGAACTGATTATACTGATCACTGATTATACTGAGCACTGATTTTACTTAGCACTGATTATACTGAGCACTGATTATACTGAGCACTGATTACTGATCACTGATTTTACTGCGCACTGATTATACTTATCACTGATTTTACTGAGCACTGATTTTACTGAGCACTGATTATACTGATCACTGATGATACTACGGAGAACTGACACTGAGCAGCGAGAACAGCACTGGACTATTGTACTGTAGTATACTGGTCACCACAATGCAGCACTGACACTGAGCACAGATATTAAGCACTGATCAGGATACTAGAAGTGACATGGTGCAGCAAGATAATGCTATGGCCTACTGTACTGTACTACTATATACTGTTGGTCACCAAAATGCTGCACTGTACTACTATATATGCTGCTCACAAAAATGCAGCACAGATATGGAATGGATACTTGCAGTGAAACAGAGCTGCAAGATACAGCAATGGCCTACTGTACTGTACAACTATATACTGTTGGTCACCAAAATGCTGCACTGTACTACTATATATACTGCTCACAAAAATGCAGCACAGATATGGAATGGATACTTGCAGTGACATGGAGCTGCAATATACAGCAATTGCCTACTGTACTGTACAACTATATACTGTTGGTCACCAAAATGCTGCACTGTACTACTATATATACTGCTCACAAAAATGCAGCACAGATATGGAATTGATACTGGAAGTGACACGGTGCAGCAAGATAATGCTATGGCCTACTGTACTGTACAACAATATACTGTTGGTCACCAAAATGCTGCACTGTACTACTATATATACTGCTCACAAAAATGCAGCGCAGATATGGAATTGATACTGGAAGTGACACGGTGCAGCAAGATAATGCTATGGTCTACTGTACTGTACAACAATATACTGTTGGTCACCAAAATGCTGCACTGTACTACTATATATACTGCTCACAAAATGCAGCACAGATATGGAATGGATACTTGCAGTGACACGGAGCTGCAAGATACAGCAATGGCCTACTATACTGTACAACTATATACTGTTGGTCACCAAAATGCAGCACACTGAGCACAGATATTTGCAGCACACTGAGCACAGATATGGAGCTTTTCAGGCAGAGAATGTAGATATTTGCAGCACACTGAGCACAGATATTTGCAGCACACTGAGCACAGATATGGAGCTTTTCAGGCAGAGAACATAGCCACGTCCTCACCGTTCAATCTCCAATGCACAAGTGAAAATGGCGGCGACGCGTGGCTCTTTATATAGAATACGAATCTCGCGAGAATCCGACAGCGGGATGATGATGTTCGGCCGCGTTCGGGTTAACCGAGCAAGGCGGGAAGATCCGAGGCTGCCTCGGAGCCGTGTAAAATAGGTGAAGTTTTTTTTTGGGGGGGGGGTTTCGGATCTCGACAAACCAAACCCGCTCATCTCTAATTATATCAGGAAGTTTTCTCCTGAAATCAATCAAGCCTACAGTAGATTTAGATTGCCAGATGGTGAAATATGAAATAACACACCAGAGAACATATTTTCATTTCTCCAATGATGGTTACCTTACACCAAAGCAGCTGTCCTTTGACATTACTTATAGTGATTTGAGACTTGTGGACATCTGTGCGGCCATGGAAACAAAATCCATGATTCCACCAATAGACAGTTCTTGCACTGACACTTCTTCTAGAGGTAGTTCAGAACACATTAGTGAGTGTTGCAGCTGAAGCCAAATGATTTTCACATGCTATGTGCTTCAGAACTTGGTGGTCCCTACTGCTTCACAGCTATACTGTTGCTGCTTCTAAACATCTCATAATTCAAAATAACAGCACTTACACAGAAGGGCAGCTTTTGCAGTGCAGAAATTTGATTAAATTAATTGAAATTGCACTGCTGCAAATTACACTATGAGCAGCATTTTGCAATTTTAGCCCTGCTGTACTGTTCAGGTCTATTTGACTGGAAATTAAATTTGTTTCAGTGTCAGTACATAATTTATGTAATTATGATTTCCATATTTTATGACTTTTATTTTTTTGGCAGATAGTTGTTATGAATATTTTTTTTTTCTTTTTATCATTTTTTTCAAGTTATGAGTAGTTAGTACTAAGGTACTGTTTGGATCAATATGACCAATTTGTGAATATTATACTAGTGAGTGACAGTAATTGTTTAGAAACACATTACCTCAACAATAAAAATTATGAAAATTATGAATACAGTGTCAGTTCATTGGTTTACAGTTGGCTTATGTTATTTTTTCACATTTCCACACCCAATGGGGATGACATTGTAAATGAAACCGTCGCTACAACTTCATATGTTCTTCCAAAAAAATGAACAAATAAAATGGGAACTTGATTCTCCTCGACATCCTGCTCAATATCCCTTGTTTGAATCCACAATATCCTCGATATCCCTTGTTTGAATATTAATAAAAAGCACAAATTTTATGATACGGGTCATATTGACCCGAACAGTACATGAGTATAGTAGACCCGAGCAAAGCAGCACGGTTAAATTTGTAAAGGCAAAATTTGCGTTATTTTAAGATTCTTCTGGTACAGTACAGTGCCTTGCTAAAGTATTCACCCCTTGCATTTTTCATGTTTTGTTGCCTCACAACCTGGAATTAAAATGGATTATTTGAAGGTTTGCGTCATTACATTCAAAGAACATGCCTACAACTTTGGAGATTATTTTTTATTGTGAAGCAAACAACAAATAGTACAGAATAACAGAAAACTTCAGCGAGCATAGCTATTCACCCCCCTAGTCGATACTTTGTAGAGCCACCTTTTGCGGCAATTACAGCTGCAAGTCACTTTGTATAAGTCTCTATGAGCTTGCAAGATCTTGCCACTAGAATTTTTGCCTATTCCTCAAGACTAAACTGCTCTGGCTCCTTCATGTTGGATGGTTTCCGCTTGTGAACAGCAATCTTCAAGTCTGACCACAGATTCTCAATTGGATTGAGATCTGGACTCTAACTAGGCCATTCCAACACATTTAAATGTTTCCCCTTAAACCACTCAAGTGTTGCTTTAGCAGTATGCTTTGGGTCATTGTCTTGCTGGAAAGTAAACCTCCATCCCAGTCTCAAATCACAGGCAGACTGAAACAAGTTTTGCTCAAGAATATTCCTGTATTTAGCACCATCCATCTTTCCCTCGACTCGAAACAGTTTCCCAGTCCCTGCTGCTGAAAAACATTCACACAGAATGATGATGCTGCCACCACCATGTTTCACTGTGGGGATGGTGTTCTTGGGGTGATGGGATGTGTTGGGTTTGTACCAGACATAGCGTTTTCCTTGGTGGCCTAAAAGTTAAATTTTAGTTTAATCTGACTAGAGCACCTTCCTCCATACATTTGGGGAGTCATCCACATGCCTTTTGGCAAACTCAAAATGTACCTTCTTATTTTTAACACTAAGTAATTGCTTTTTTCTGGCCACTCTTCCATAAAGCCCAGCTCTATGAAGTACATGGCTTATTTTGGTCACATGTGCATATACACCAGTCTCTGCTGTGGAACTCTGCAGCTCCTTGAGGGTTACCTTTGGTCTCTGTGCTGCCTCTCTGATTAATGCCCTCCTTGCCCGATCTTTGAGTTTTGGTGGCCAGCCCTCTCTTGGCAGGTTTGTTGTGGTACCATGTTCTTTCCATTTGAAGATGATGGATTTGATGGTGCTCCAGGGGATCATCGAAGATTTGGATATTTTTTTTATAACCCAACCCTGACTTGTACTTCTCAACAACTTGGTCCCTGACTTGTTTAGAGAGCTCCTTAGTTTTCATGGTATGATGCCTCTTGCTTAGTGGTGTTGCAGCCTCTGGGGCCTTTCGGAAAAGGTGTGTTTATGCTTACAGATCATGTGACACTTAGATTGCACACAGGTGGACTTCATTTCACTAATTATGTGACTTCTGAAGGTAATTGGTTGCACCAGAACTTTTGAGGGACTTCATAGCAAAGGGGTGAATAATTATGCACATGCCAATTTTCACATTTAAATGTAATTACAGAGGGAGTGAATACTTTAGCAAGTCATTGTTCATTTACCGGTAAAAATTTAGCATAAATACAAGTTTTGGTAAATATTACATTTAAATTTAAAGCTTGGGGTTAGTTCACATTTATTATTTAGGCTAATGTTAAATAAATGTAAAGATTAGAATCATTCCACTGAAAGAAAAGACTCTTCCTTAAAATAATGACTTTCTAATTTTTCAAGGACATCTGGTGCTGATATCAAAGTTATTTTAGGGCCTTTATTATCCATATTCCATTATTAGTAAGACTAATAGTGAGTCCCGTCAAGGATGCTCTATTTTACCTTTTATTTTTTTTTAAATTAAAATTACTATGTCTAAATTACTTACAACTCAAACACAGATTGTGTTTCTGTGGTTTTATCTATAATTTGCTCTTCTGCTGAGATAACCTGTCATCTTCCTTACATGTTAAACACCTTTCCCACTGGCCTGTCTTCTGCAATAAATTACAAGTAGTCATCTTCCCATTATAAATACTATTTTGCTATCACAGAACGGTTAAGTGCATATTCCATTAATGCCTATGGAAAAAATATTTTCCAAAATTGGTCCCTGCATTTCTGATTCACAACATCTGTCTCTATTAGGAGAAACTTTTTGACATACAGATCCACTATGCATTTGTTCTATTTTCCCTTATCATATCATTTTTGTTCTTCTTACATACAGTAATTTCAGAGTCTGACTGGGGCATGAAGGGCCAACCGGGGATAATGCAGTTGCAGGGGTCCATGTTTAGAGGTGTGGCCAGTCTCCAGGAGATGTGTGACCAGCCACAACATCCGTTTGACTAACCATTAGAGAGTGCATGGTTCGGGATTCTTGATAAATATGTATAGTAAATACTGCTAGTGCATGTATAATAATGTACCAGATTAATAACAGCAATCCACAGTAAATAATAACCATAGTCCTGTGCAATAAAAGGTAGCATATGTATAATGTACAGTTAAAGGGGATATGTGTTAGTGCCGGGAGACGCATGTCCCGGCCGTCGTCATGGAACTTGAATGACGCGACTCCCACTGACTTCCGCCTGGCGCCTAGCAATAGGCCGACGCCGGGCGCAAAGCCTCTTGGTCCCTGCCCGGCGCCTAGCAACAGGCAAACACCAGGCACTGGGAGCCGCCGGGTTCCTAGCAATGGGGATGCCGGAGGCAGGCGGCGTTCCCTGTTGCTGGGTAATTTAGTAGCCAGCTTATCAGACGTGCAACAGGACAGCTGCATGTCATTTTATAATTAGCAGGGTCGTCCAGGATTGGTGCAACATCAGATATATTCTCTTCCTGGTCACTCCAACGACGCTGGTGATAGTTCCACTTCAGTGTGAACTTTTCAGCTCGTTAGTAATCCTGTCGTATTGCGCTGTGACCTGGAGTCTGTGCCTGATTGATTCTTTACTAGATCTTGTCAGCTGTAGTTCGGGTTTCCACAGTAAACAGTTTATTATTGTGTTCATATTTTAACATCTCTGTTTATTTGCTTATAACATCTTAGATCATTGTATATCTCACTATCACTTGTGCATTTGGTGTTGCAGGGTTAGTTAGGTTCCCCCTTATTCACTCGCAGTCTCAGGTAGTGCCTTGTCACTTTATAAGACCGTGGGGCATCGGAGTTTGGGTGGACCTAATTCATCCATTCAAACGCGGCTGCTGTGTGCACAAGAACTTTAGCACTGCAGGCACCACCCGACCACTAAGAGGGGTAACGGAGTCAGGGGTAAAGCATGAGTGATAACAGATGTCTATTCCAACTGCAACCTCCGGTGAGTACTGGAACTCATCCATTTTAATATACTCCCCTGAGTTCCAAGTACTCAATTTGTAACAATACGGTCCTTTGGTCGACCTCACTTAGGTCGACAGTCAATGGGTCGACCACAATTGGTCGCCATGCATTAGGTCAACACCTGGTAAATGTCGACATGACCAGTATGTCGACATGGCAAAGGTCGACACGTGAAAAGGTCGACAAGTTTTTCACAATTTTTTTAACACTTTTACAGACTTTACAATCCACATGGACTACGAATGGGAATAGTAACCTGCCCAAAGTATTGTGAGTGAAGCGAGCCATGTGAGGGGACATGGTGCACTTACTGTGGTTCTTGATCACTTTACAAAGAAAACAACACAAAAAAAACAAAGCAAACTCATGTCAACCTTTTTCCAAGTTGACCTGCTGACCATGTCGACCCTTTCAAGGTGTCAACATAGTGCCTGTCGACCAATAGTGGTCAACCTAATGAGTGTCAACCTAAATAGGGTTGACCCATCAAACCTATTCCCAATTTAAGTGCACAGTCTGGAACATGGTCCCTAGAGGAGGAGGTGGGCCCCAGGCAGTGGGGCCCACCAGGGGTTTCCCCTGTACCCCTGGGGGCCAGTCCAACCTTACATAATTTACAATGCAACCTAAAGTATATCAACTGCTCCTCATACTGTATGCATTATCAGTGTTATGTATCACGGAACAGGATGTGCTTAGAAAGAACATAAATAGGAAATCTTTTAACAATAGTTTGGATCTAGAGGTAAATGAGATATACCTTCATTCCTATTACAATTTCTACATTCAAAAGAATATATTAACAAATAGAAGTTGTACATGCTTATTATGCATTTTAATGCAGATTATATAAAAAATATAATCTTTTTTATTTCCAAAGTAAGGTGTTTTCCTGTGTGCTGCAACTTATAATTGTTTGTTTTTGTATATTTATAGTAGAGACCGCAGCTTAATTTTTGCAACAGCTGGTGACCCTCCATCCCCAACAATGTTTGTTGTTTCTTTTAATTTAATTATATTGCTACTGTATATGGTAAACATATTGTTTTATATTGATAGTAGTGTCTTGTGCCTCATCTAAGGTATTCTGTCTGTTATAAATGTAAAATTGTCACAACTATAAAATAAATGAACGTCTATTTTACTTACAAAATAGTTCTAAAGCTAATTACCAAAATAAAATGAATTAAACTTGTTGTATACATTAAACAGTTGTAAGAATCTGTAATATGCACACCTTAGTAGATAATGGTCCGGATACTGTAGTTCTGTGAGCTCCAATCAGTCTCAATATGCTGGGCTTTGTTCTGACTCTTAATTGCTGCAGGTGGAGTTAGAATCTTGCTTTGTTCTTTTGACTGATGCTGATTGGATGTTTTACCCTTTATATTGAGTCTCCTTAGATAGACACTCTGTGGGTTGTAGTCAATCTGATTCTGTCTTGTTCTGATGCATACATGAATTTCTGCTCTGAGTTGCTCAGCAAAGTTCATCTGCCTGTATCATTTGGATAGCATGTTACCTTGCTGAAATTTCTCTATAGTGAAGCTATCCTGGTCTCTGTGAAAGATCTGCTAAGTAAATTGCTACAGTGCTAATGGTTTGTGACTATTGAAAAGAACTGTTTGGCCTTTCATAATAGAATGATTATTCTTTAATATTCTGAAGATGTACTTAATAGCTTGCTGCTGTGAAACCTATTTGTGCTCTTCAGGAAATCCATGAAATGTTTCTACTGTGAAATATACTACTGCTATTGGAAAGAACTGTGCAGTGTTTCTCTACAAGGCATTTATGAAAACCTGTTACTTATCTATCATACTCTTCAGTGAAGATTGCCTATGGTATACTGAAGTTCTGGCATGCTGTTTTCTATAAATAGTTCTAGTTGTCTCAGAGGTGTCCTGTTCCCATTAAATATATGTATCTGTGAACTTGAGCTTGCACTACTAAGAGTAAAATTCCTGGTAGCAGCACAGTACCAGTGCACGATTGTCGTTCCAGGAAAGGGGGCTGTTATAGGCACAGTAGGCACTCATAACATCAGTTGGCCATCTGTTAAAATATTAGAAGTCAGATACTATAGAAATATATCAATGTATATGATTATTAGATTATTGTAGCTTAATTAATTAATTCCACATCTTCTATGCAAATGTTCCAACTCCAGTCCTTAAGTGCTCCCAATAGGTCATATTTTGAAAATTTCTGTCTGTGGAAGCAGGTGGTATTATTACCTACCCAGAAAATTAGATTAACTTACCTTTGCATGATTAAAGAAATCCACAAAATATGATCTGTTAGCAGTACTTGAGGATGGGAGTTGGGATCCACTGATCTAAAGTGTTTCTGTTACAGATACTTATGATATAATTATTTGCAAATTTACAGTCTTTTGATTATCACAATAAAAAAAACAGAGATTGAGTATTTCATCATCCCTCAGGAAAATGTTTCAAAGCAAAAAAAGCATGTAACTTTGTGTCTTGCAAAAAAACATGTTGCCATGCAAAGGGGTACAAATACATTTATATTTTTTTATGTGCAGGTTAAATACTGGCTTCTTTTGTATGCAGCCCACAAATGTTAAGCCCAGTACTCACGGGCCGATCAAGGAGAGATGCGTGCTGAGCGAACCGCTCAGCACACATCTCTCCTGCCGCTCAGCACAGCGCGATCTGTGCTGAGCGTGCGGGGGGAGACGGGGGGGGTCGCTCACTTCACCCAGCGGGTGAAGTGAGCGACCCGCTAGATTGGCCTGCATGCAGGCCAATCTAGCAGCGGCGATAGCGATGTGCGGGGCCGCGCATCGCTATCGCCGAGGGGGCTACACACGGAGCGATCCTGCCGATATTCTAAGCAATCTAGTCAGATTGCTTAGAATATCGCTCCGTGAGTACCCCCCATTAGACAGCTTATTTTTACACTGCAATTTAGATTTCAGTTTGAACACACCCCATCCAAATTGAAATCTTTATGCACATGACCGGCTGGCACTGTGGTGCAGCAGCAGCAACCTTGAGTTAAATCCACTCAAAACAGTGGAGATGGTGGTAGACTTTAGGAGGAAGCCAGCTACTGTTCCCCTGCTTGTGATTGCTAATAGTGTGGTGTCGTTCGTGGACTCCTTTAAGTTCCTGGGGACCAGAATTTCTCGGGACCTGAAATGGAGTTCCAACTTCGACTCTACTGTAAAAAAGATGCAGCAGTGGTTGTTCTTCCTGAGGCAACTTAGGAAGTTTAATGTCCCACAAAAGCTGTTTCTGCTCTTTTATTCAGCCATTGTTGAGTCTGTACTATGTTCTTCGATCATAGTCTGGTACAGCTCTGCCAATAAGAGTGACAGATGCAGGCTACAAAGGGTGGTGAGGTTGGCAGAAAAGATTATTGGGACTGACCTACCCTCTGTCCAAGAATTGTACCTGTCCAGAGCTAAGAAGCATGCAGGGAAGAATGCAGATGATCAGTTACATCCTGGCCATGACTTGCTCAAATTGCTACTATCAAGCAGGAGATATAGGGCGCTACCTGCAAAGTCAACTAGAAGCTTAAAAAGTTTTTCCCCGCAAGCAATCCACCTGTTGAACAACAACTAAGAGGCTCTAACTAAATCTCCTTCTAATGTAATATTGCACTGTATTGCTGCTGGATGGCAGACACTTGCATTTTATGGTATTGTAGTCTTTCGTCATTGGTATTGTACTGCACTGCACTGTGTACTACATGTATATTGTATGTGTTTACCCTTTCTATGTGAATACCTGGCTGATGCTTTGGAAACCAAAAACAAATTCCTAGTATACGGCTTGAACACCTGGCCAGTAAAGTTGATTCTGATTCATGTTACATCTGCCCCACCTGCAGTGCAATGTGGTTTTGCCCACAATTTGTCCAACATTTTCTTGATCTCCTATATAATAGCCCTGTGATTCTGTGCCTGGGTTTCTAACGCTGGGTGTGGCTAGGAGCTCTCATTGGGTTAGTGGCAGGTCTATCACACCCAGCCCACAGCTGATTGGGCGAGAAACGCCCTCCCACACAGGTTACATCCAATGGGAGGCTCTGCCCTTTGCCTGCTGTGTTTTCACAGAGCAGGATTAGCAATGGGACTGATGGAGCTGCAGCTCCAGCCCCACACACCAAAATAGTTCCCCTGCATCTGCAGCAACATACCCTCCAACAATTTACACATAAACATTGATGCAAATTCGAAAAGGGGGCGTGGCCACGGGACCAGCACTGTGGCCACGCCCCTTTTCCTATACTTTCAATGGAAGCTTGGAGAGTCAAAAAAACGGTACAGACCATAAAAAAAAGGGACTGTACCTGCCAAAAAGGTGCAGCTGGAGGGTATGCCACTGCATCTGCAGCAAGTCTCTGCGCTGTAGTTAGGGGGGAAAACATCCTTTTACTGCAGCGTCCTATGGGGGTCATTCCAAGTTGATCGCTAGCTGCATTCGTTCGCTGTGCAGCAATCAGGCAAAAACTCTGCACTTCTGCGCATGCGTATGCAGCGCAATGCGCACGTGCGGCGTACTATTACAACAAACAATGTAGATTTACATAGGGTCTAGCGATGATACTTTTCAGTTGCATAGGCAGCCGCAGAGTGATTGACAGGAAGAGGGCGTTTCTGGGTGTCAACTGACCATTTTCAGGGAGTGTTCGGAAAAACGCAGGCGTGGCTGGGCGAACGCAGGGCATGTTCATGACGTCAAATCAGGAACTGAATGGTCTGAAGTGATCGCAAGCACCGAGTAGGTCTGAAGCTACTCTGAAACTGCACAAATTTTTTTAGTACCCGCTCTTCAATCCCTTCGTTCCCACTTCTGCTAAGCTAAAATACACTCCCAGTGGGGGGCAGCTTAGTGTTTGCACGGCTGCTAAAAACTGCTAGCGAGCGATCAACTCGGAATGACCACCAATGTCTTGCTGCCAGTCCACTTGCCCCCTCCGACTTCAACAATCCCCACTCCCTAGTCGCACCGCAGGTGGAACTAAAGCTGCTGCGGCACCGGCATAGATGTGTATGAAGGCGGCGCAGCGGAAGACTTTCATAGGCCTCCCTGCACCACATACTCTCTGAGCCCTGGAGCCTGCTCTGCGTGTGATGTCACAAAAGTGCCTTCCCACCACAGCCGCGCCCAGATCCCCAGAGGCCCTGACTCCGCAACACAGCACCTGGCCTACCTGCCTGGAAGCCCCGAGATGGTTAATGTAGCGGATAGAGAGGGTGATATCGCGAAGGGTAATGTATGGACGCTGAATCAATGTAAAAGGTGACAGTGCTGTGCACTGCAGTGGGTGTGCAGTCTGGCCCGGTGCTAGAGTGTTTGGTGCCCCCCTGCAAACTATAAATTTGCACCCTTGCATACTTTACAAACGCACAGCTCACATAATGACCCCTGTAGTAGAGACATTTACACATGTAATGCCCCCTGTACCAGAGATGCTTACACATGTCACGCCCCCCCTGTACCAGTGATGCTTACACAAGTAACACCCCCTGTAGCAGTGACAATTAAACACGTAATGCCCCCTGTACCAGTGCCGCTTACACACATAACGCCCCCTGTACCAGTGACGCTTATACACATAACGCCCCCTGTACCAGTGACGCTTACACATGTAACGCCCCCCTGTACCAGTGACGCTTATACACATAACGCCCCCTGTACCAGTGACGCTTACACACGTAATGCCCCCTCTCCCAGTACCGTTTACACACATATCGCCCTCTGTACCAGTGCCGCTTACACACGTAACGCCCCCTGTAGCAGTGCTGCTTACACACGTAAAGCCCCCTGTACCAGTGTCGCTTACACACATAATGCCCCCTGTACCAGTAACACTGACACACATTATGCAGCAGTCACACACACACACACACACAACAGAAACATATATACAAACACACACACATACATACTGTACATACATTACACACATACACAGTCACACATATATACAGTATACACAGACACTGTATATACACACACACACTCACTCTCTTTCCAGACACTTATCTAATGAAGTCTGGCTGTCTGAAGCTGTAGCAGCTCATCCTCCTGCTGCAGCATGGTCCCGTGTAGCTCCGCCCCTTACTCGCATCTAGGTCCACCCACTTTGGCTCCCTCCCGGCCACTGAATGTCACACAGGGGAGAGGGAGAGGAGGTTTTGTGCTGCCGGCGCCGAGGGGGAGAAAAGGTTTTGTGCTTCCGGCGCCGCTGCATGTGTGACAGCAGCCGGCAGCAGCAGCAGGGATAGCAGCAGCAGCTCAGCACATGGATGCAGAGCAGGGAGAACGCCTCTCCTTCCTGGTGCCTCCCTGCACTGCATCCCTTTGCTGAGCGGCTAGCGCCGGCCTTGTGTGTAGTATCACTGACACTGCACAGCACTCTCACCTTTTACATTGATTCAGCCAGTCACTCAGTTCTGCCAGCCAGTCACTATTGTTAGCACCGGTGTCCCAACGCGCCACATTACAGGGAAGTAGACACACTACATAAACTACAGCTCCCAGCAGCCCTTAGCACTGAAGCTTTCCTGCCCTTAGGGCTGCTGGGAGCTGTAGTTTATTGCGTACATCTTCTTCCCTGTAATGCGGTGCGTTCGGACACCGGCGCTAACAATAGTGACTGGCTGCTGTGCGAGTCTCCGGGAGAGCCACTGCCAAAGGGAGGACAGCAGCTTAGCTGCTGACAGGAGGAGAAGCAGGAGAAGCATTACCGGCCCCTCCCCCACTCACAGTACCTCCGGGCCCCATCCGCGGCACCCCCGCACACCCCCTCCAGCACCCGCGATAGCTCCGGACCCCCTCCCCCACCCGCAGCAAACCCGTACCTCGCACCGCACCACCGCATCCACCCCTCCCCCACCCGGGGCAACCCCGCAACTGCTCCTCCCCCACCCGCAGCCGCTCCAGACCACCATCCGCGGCAGCTACGCACCCTCCCCCACCTGTTGCACCACCGCAACCGCCCCTCCCGTGGCACCCCAGGATCCCATCCGGCTCTTCCCCGCACCCCCTACTTCCCCAACCAAAGCACCTACTAGGTGATTCATCAGTCCCTGGTGCGCTGTTCACGCCGTTGCAAGGGGCTTCAACCCCTTAACCATTGCACGCCCTTTGTCCGTGCAATATTTAACCACTCACACAATTATGATTGGATGTAATACTCCATATAATAAAAATATTGCACGCCGCAAGGGTTAAGGGGGCGTAGCCCCTTACGACGGTGTGAAGAGCGCCCGTAGGGCGAGATGAATCACCTAGTAAGTTTATAATTGTTGTTCTTGATGTGTACAATATTGGAAGGAGTCACAAATATTAATGTAATATCCAAAATTCACAGTTTCTGCACATATATGAAAAATGTGCCTCTTGATACTGTATATGACACTTTTCTGAGGTTAAGTACTTTTATGATACAGTGTTGTACTTTTTGTGGCACAGAAATGGGGACAAAGTTTACCCAAAGCTAAGCAAAATTGTTTCTGGCCTATTGGCAAAACAGTAACATCTAACCTAATAACCTGTACAAACAGGAGATTGAATGTTGGTATATACTGTACAGTAACAACATATTATGTACAGTATCTGGAAAGGGGACAAGGACAGTCTGGAGAAGTTAATTTAATACATCAATGATAATGATATGACTCTAAGGTATGCATCTAATATGTAAAAAAAAGTGACATTTCTAGGCTTGGTAATCTATGTGGAAAATGGAAAGTTATAGACAAAGATCTTTCTTAAGAAAGTTCATTTTAACATATTTATTCCAGTTACAACCAGCAAAAGTGTCTTTCTAACATCTCCGAATTAAAGTGAATTAGATGGAATTGTTTTAACTCTTTAGACATAAATCATGAGCCACATCTTTAGAGCAACATTTCCTGGAAATGAGGTATGATAAAGCATTGGTGTGAAAGGCATCAGAAGAGTATATGGACAGATATAACATTTTGGTACAAAAATACGGAACCACAGATGAAAATGATTATGTCCTTTTTATCACCCAATAGAATAAGGATTCCAAGAAACTTAGAAAAATTCAGAGAAAACATTGACCTATATTATTAAAGGACATCAAACTACAACATATACTAAATGAACACCCCAGGATTGTCTACAAAAAAGCTGTAAATCTTAAGGGCAAACTTGTTACAAATTCTCGTAAATGGAGAAGCTTAGTGGATATACCACAATAGAACTGCGCTCAACCCCTAAGGTGTGTGTGTTTAGCTAACGAATGCACATCAGATGTAATAAAGGATAATGTATGAACAGACCCAAATTTGAGTTTGCACTTGGATATAGAAATCACAAAAATAACAATATGATGCGAATTCATTGTTGTGAGCCACTGTATTTATTGTATACTGGCCACTCTAAAGGTGTGCGGTTAATGCCCAGGGTGGGCGATGTTGTCTCTTATAAAGTTCATGCAGGTGGGCGATATTGTCTCTTATAAAGTTCATGCAGGTGGGCGATATTGTTTCTTATAAAGTTCATGCAGGTTATAATACAGACTGCGGCATCCCGCACATCTGCTGTTGAGTCTTTAGGAAAAAATAATAATAATAACAAATGCTAGTGTTGGTAAAAAATCTTTAAAACCTTCACAATGCCCTGAGCTTACGGTGGTGGCATAAGTGGGGTAAAAAAGGGTCTCCAGACTGGTTTCCCCTCTCTGCCCCTGCTGCCCGTGGTGCGTCCTTGTTCAGACGCCCCCCGGGTGCAGGTCGGTCAGAGAGGTGGACCTGTCTAGCGGCGGGGAAAGGATTCAGATGCCGCTCTGCAGAGCGGCTAGCTGCGCCTCTCCCACTGCTTACATAGAACTCACCTGTCGCCTGCTCAAGCCGCACGCCGCGCTCCGTCACCGGCTTCCTCCGCTGTCTGGTATCCTAGCAGCGCTGCTGGCTTCCGGGTTGGTCCGGTCACGTGAACGGGTCTTTTCAACGTGGGAAAGAGTCTTCCTGATGAAGTCTTTGAATCTGTAGTGGTTCTTTCTTTGTAGTTCCTCCAACACGTTTCAAAAATGACTTGCATTTTTGAGCAAGCAACAAAATAACCAGCAATTTATCTTTTTAAAAATCTGCTCATTCTATTTTTGTTTATTTTCATCCTTGGACAGTCTCCACATGCAAGTAAAAAAATCACTTAGTCCACACAGCAAACATGAACAATCATTCTTTCTGATCAGCGCTTGTTAAATTGTTGAATATATATTATCCAGTGAGGTATAAATGGATGGTCTATATAGGCTTTTGGGCAAAATGCTTCATCGCTTGGAAAGTGATAAAATGGAGAGTGAAAAGGTACCAACCAATCAGTTCCTGACTGCCATTTTTCAAACACAGCCTGTGACATGGCAGATAGGACCTGATTGGTACTTTTTCTTTCTTCATTTTATCAATCTCCAAGCGATGATGCATCTAGCCCTTTGTCTTAATTGCACTGTTCTACAATAAATAAGTTTACTGTATCACAGCTACCAGCTGCATTCCAGCAAATTCTTACAGTATTAGATTTAATATGTTATATATGATAAACTTATTTGAGATTTGCAAAGTGTTCTGACTAAGTAAAATCATAGAAAAGATTGATAAATTAAATATATCAAAGCAGTAAGATTGCACATAAAACATTAATCATACAGTTGAAACATATGGAAATATAGTTGAATTCAATCTAAAAGAAAACCCTTAAATTATTAAGATTTGTGTGAAATTTTCAATGGTTATAATTAGTTATCATAAGTTTATTATTATTATTAATAATAATAATAATAATAATAATAATAATAATAATAATATTTTATGATGATGATGATGATGATGATGATGATGATGATGATGATATGGAGCAGGCAGATTATTTTCTGTTACACTATTTTGTTCTGATAGGTTTGGGGTTAATATGTTAAAGCTAATGTTTAAGATTGAGGTAGATTATTACTTTGAAAATTCAGTTAATTTTAATAGTATTTAATGGATATAATTAAGACTGTTAAATTAAAATGAAGCATAGTATTACCAGCTTATTTTAACCCATGATATAATGAGTTCTAGCTGGTTAACAAACGTCTCACCTGAAATAAAAAAAAGCACTGGGTACATAGTATAAAGAAGCAAACATAATTAAATAGATATACAGCTACAGTATGTAATTCACACTTTAATCCAAACTCATGACTGTCCCCTGAACCAGACCTAGGGCACAATTTGATCCCTAGAGAACACTTTCAATAACATGAAATGAATCTGAGGGCAAATTAATATCTCTGAAGTGCTAAAACTGAGATGAACATTGAGTGCATCATGTAACAAGATTTAACAGTATCATACAACTGGAGCGCTAAAATCTTCTCATATGAAGGCTACATTTTCACCTTACCAGGTTGCCACAATAAAACTGTGCTTCAAATAATATACAGCAGGCTGTGGACAAAGACTTGTATTCAGAAAGCAGTTTAATATCTCCTATATAATAGCCCAGATCTGTCACTCTGTGACTGTGTGAATAACGCTGGGCGTGGCTAGGAGCTCTCATTGGGTTATCTGCAGGTCTATCACACCCAGTCCACAGCTGATTTGGAGAGAAACACCTTCCCATGCAGGTTACATCCAATGGGAGGCTCTGCCATTTGGCTGCTGTGTGTTCCCAGAGCAGGATTAACAATGGGGCTGATGGAGCTGCAGCTCCAGGCCCACACCCCAAAATAGGCCCACTGCATCTGCAGCAACATACCCTCCAACAATTTACACATAAAAATTGCTTCAAATTCGAAAAGGGGGCATGAGTAAAGTGCCGTGGTCACACCCCCTTTCCTATATTTTTACTGGAGGTTTGGAGAGCCAAAAATCAGTACAGACCATAAAAAAAAGGTACTGTACCTGACAAAAAGGTACAGGTCGGGGGTATGCCACTACATCTGCAGCAAGTCTCTGCGCTGTAGATAGGGGAAAAAAATTATTTTACTGCAGTGTCCTATGTCCTACTGCCAGTCCGCCTGCCCCCTCCGGCATCAACAGCTCCCACTCCCTAGCCGCGGTGCAGGTGGAACAAAAGCTGCTGTTGCCACCGGCATACTGTAGATGTGTATGAAAGCGGCGCAGCAGAAGGCTTTCATAGACCTCCCTGCTCACATACTCTCTGAGCCCCGGAGCCTCCTTTGTGCGTGATGTCACAGAAGTGCCTCCCCCATACCCTCCAACATTTTACACATAAAAACTGGTACAAATTAGGAAAAGGGGCATGGCCATGGGTAAAGGGGCATGGTCATGCCCCTTTTCCTATACTTTCAATGAAAGTTTGGAGAGCCAAAAATCGGTACAGACCATAGAAAAAAGGTACTATACCTGCTAAAAAGGTACAGTTGGAGGGTATGCTCCCCGCCACAGCTGCGCCCAGATCCTCAGAGGCTCTGACTCAGCAACACAGCACCTGGCCTGCCGGCCTGGAAGACCCAAGATGGCTAATGTAATGGATAGAGTGGGTGATATCGTGGAGGGTAATGTCTGGGCGCTGAATCAATGTAAAAGGTGACAGTGCTGTGCAGTGCAGTGGGTGTGCAGTGTCACTGACACTGCACAGCACTCTCACATTTTACATTGATTCAGCAAGTCAGTCAGTTCTGCCAGCCAGTCACTATTGTTGTGCCGGTGTCCCAACGAACCACATTACAGGGAAGTAGACTTACTAAATAAACTACACCTCCCAGCAGCCCTTAGCGCCAAAGCATTCCGGCGATAAGGCCTGCAGGGAGCTGTAGTTTATTGAGTGCATCTTCTTCCCTGTAATGCAGCACGTTGGGACACCAGCGCTAAATATAGTGACTGGTTGCTTGGCTGCTGTGCGAGTCTCCGGGAGAGCCACTGCCAAAGAGAGGACATCAGCTTCCAGGAGGAGAAGCATTACCCACCCCTCCCACTCGCAATACCTCTGGGCCTCATCTGCGGCACCCCCACACCCCACCCTCCACCATCCGTGGTGACTCCGGACCCCCTCCCCCATCCACAGCACTCCGGCCCCCTACCCCACCTGCGGCCCCACTGCACTTCCCCCTCCCCCACCTGCAGCACTCCCGCAACCACTCCTCCCCCACCTGTGGTGGCTCTGGACTCCCACCTGCGGCACCCATGCACCTGCCCCCCCCTCCCCTCACGTCACCACAACACCAGCCCCTACCCCACCTGCAACATCCCCGCAACCGCCCCTCCCCCACCCACGGCACCCCCGAACCCCATCCGCATCTCCCCCACACCCGCCACTCCACCAACCACAGCACCTACTAGGTGATTCATTAGGCTCTACGTGCGCAGTTCACGCCATTGCAAGGGACTATGACCCCTTAACCATCGCACGCCCTTTGTCTCTGCAATATTTAACCACTCACACAATTATTATTGGAGGTAATACTCCATATAATACAAATATTGCACACCACAAGGGCGTGCAAGGTTTAAGGGCGCATAGCCCCTTACAACGATGTACAGAGCGCCCATAGGGCGCGTAGAATCACCTAGTCTTACATAAATTCTGAGATCTAAAATTCACACCTGGAATTGGAGATGACTGAAATACAGTATTTTAGCAAATTCCAAACCAACCTATCAGCTGCTCTGTATACGTTTATAATATGCAAATGATAAATGCTGATTGGTTGCCATGGGCAACTTCTCTACTAGCTCACTTCTCCACTTTCATCACTGCTTAGTACATGTCCCCCTTAGTTCCTTGCACACAAGGGGAAAAGCCATAACCTTACACTGTAATGTGCAAAGCCCACTTTGCTAAGCAAGGAAATGCGGAGAAAACACACAGATTGTTTCTCACTGCAGCTAACGTTGTTACTATGACATACTACAGTATCTGTGAAAAAGCCCTGTGAGATAAACACCTACTGTACCACTATAACACTTATCTAATTATTTGAGTGTACCACCCAACCAGATAGCTAACTAGGAACATTGTATTCTGACAACAATCGTAGGGCTGTATTTACAAAGTGATGGCTTTGTAAGCTACCACTTCTCAGCAGATTGTAGTTGAAAATGTATTGAGTCCCTCAAAGTCAGAGAAAAGCACACCGAGCTTTACACAGAATGTGAATGCCAAGTTAAATTTTCAGCTCCAAACCACTGAGAAGCTGTGGCTCACAAAAGCTGCCACTTTGTAAATATTGCCGCTGGTGTGCATACTGTAACCTGGATCCACCCTGGGTGTAGTGCACTGACACAACCTTCTAACAGAAATGGCTACTTAATGCTAACAACATACAGCTGAGAACACAATATCATAAGCAACTTTTGCTGCTCATGGAGGAGGTCAAGAAAAAGGACTTACAACCTTCAAAAAATACACAGTCTAGATGCTGAGGAGAGTAAAAGGCCTAATGCCTATTGGGGGGTCATTGTGACCCGATCACACGCTGCAGTTTATCGCAGCTGTGCGATCGGGTCAGTACTGCACATGCGCCGCAGTGCGCTGGCGCATGCCAGATGGCCGAAGGCTGTCGTTGCCTAGCGATCGCCTCTTCCTGATTGTCAGGAGGGGGTTGGATGGCAGCATTAAGCCGTTGTTTAGGGGGCACAGTCCGGCCAATGCAGGCGTGGCCAGACTGTTGGGGGGGCGGGCTGCGGCGGCTGCGTGACATCATATGCAGCCGCTGCGACCTGGGCAGCGAAGAGGTTCTCCCGGCCAGCCGCAGGATCTGCGCTGCCCGGGAGCTACTCCTGAAATGCAAAAACATTGCCGCTGTGCGATGCTTTTGCACTTCTGCGGGGGATGGGGGGCTCACTGACATGCGGGGAGGACTAGCCCTGTGCTGGGCGTCCCCCCGCATGTCTGAGTGCCTGATCGTAGCTGTGCTAAATTTAGCACAGCTATGATCAACTCGGAGTGACCCCCATCATCCTTATCCTAATGAGATATGGGGCTAGGTTTCCATGGTGAAAAATGTGAGGGTATGATCCCACTAAAATAGGCGCCACCAGAATCAAGTGTTGACACCACAACGGTGAATAGGAAATGAAATGTACATTCCTTACAACAACTTCATAAGTCTTCTAATCCACATTCGATTCTGTATAATGTCCACTCCACATGTAGGAAAATACAGATCATATCATGTGTAGTACAACAAATTTATTACAGTAAATACAAATGAAATTACATAAAACAGTGGAATAACCCACAGCAATGCCCCTGAGGGACCGAACAATCACCAGAACAGGTGGAGAACTGATGGAAAGCAGTTCTCAAATGCGTTCTTATTACTCATCCAAAAAGAGCAAACCATCCGGGTAGGCAAACTCAGGATAAGGATCAATCTGGTTATAGCTCAGAATCCTCTGGGACAGACACGGGAATTCAGGTCCGCTAACACAAAACAGCCAACGCGTGTCAACCCTTCTGATGGGGTCTTTATCAAGGCAATGTGTTAGCACATCCTCCCAGAATCCCTTTAAAGTCTCCATTAGCCAATCACCAAGCCCCGCTTTCCGCATCACTTTCCCGCTTTTTTCCTCCGTTTGCATCATATTAAGTTGTCCAGACAGGCTCCACCCAGCGGTTCGTCACTTCCTGTCTTCTCCTCCAGGAACTCCATTGTCAAACACGGCCGCTGATCACAACCGGTAGTCACGCACGGACTCCACCGTCACGTACTTCCGCCCTATGGATGTCCTGGCGGAAGTGCGTCTCACAACGGAATAGACCGCCGGGCGGAAGTGGTGAATGGAAACATTTTGCATTTATAAATAGACACATTGAGTCCTTTAGTATAAATCTGATAAAAACATTAAAAATAAGTGACGATTAAAAACAATATAATGACAACATGAATAAAAAGTATAACAATGCAGAATCACAGCATAACAAATAAAAATTCACAGAAATGACTAAAGGAACCATTTTAGTTCGAAATCACTGTTCAAACCATATGGTTGTAAGATGTTACATTCATATATTAGCTGCATCTCACTCTTAGCCAAACATGAGGCAGTGTCTCGCTGGTGGGGATTACACTTTAACAATTTGATTCCTGCAAACCTAATTATATATTTAGGGGAACAGTTATGGAATTTTTTAAAATGGGCCGACAAGGCATGGGTATCGAGTCCCCTTTTTATATTGCAACAGTGTTCCCCCATTCTCACTTTAAGGGCTCGTGAAGTACGGCCGATATAAAATAAGTGGCATGTGCATTCGATACAGTAAACAATATTACTTGTATTACATGTAATAAAATCCTTGATCAAGATATTTTTATCGTTTATCTGGATTTTCTACAATTTCATGGTGCCGTCACTTTTAATCTCCCGGCAACCAATGCACATACCACATTGATGGAATCCTTTTGTAATGATCCTTGCTTCCCGTCTTATAGGTGGTAAGTAGCTATTCACTAGTGCATTTTTTAAGTTAGGGGTTTTTTTATAAATAAAAGTGGGGCGTTCTGGAATCTTGTCCCCCAATACAGGATCTTTTTTTTAAATGTTCCAGTTTTTCCTGATTGATTTCTCCAAAATTTTGTGTTGAGAACTATAACTGGTAATAAAGGCCCACTCGAACTTGTCATTTTTAGTTTGTCCTAAAGGTTTATTGGCTAAAAGATAATTCCTATTCACTTCATTGGCTCTTCGTACTGCCGATTCTATAATCTCTTTCCTATACCCACATTTTTCAAATCTATTTTGAAGTTCACACGCTTGTTGTTTGTAGGTATCCTCATTGGTACAGTTCCTTTTAGTGCGTTTGAACTGGCCAAGGGGGATGGAGTTAAGCCAATTTACATGATGGCAGCTACTATATTCAATATAAGACCTAGAATCCGTTTGTTTGGTGAATGTTTTCGTATGAATCTGGTTATCATCCACAAATATAGTTATATCCAAAAAGTCGATTTTCTGTGTGTCAATATTAAATGTAAATTCGGTATTTAAAACATTATCATTAAGATACAGACAGAATTGATCAAGAGCTTCACGACTTCCCTTCCATACAAAGAACACGTCGTCGATATAGCGTTTCCAGGACACCAGGCTCGCTCCGAACGGATTGTTATGCCAAACAACCGACTCCTCCCATTGACCCATAAAAATATTGGAATAGCTCGGAGCGAACCTGGTGCCCATTGCCATACCGACCTTTTGCAAATAATAACTTCCATTGCAGATTTCCATGGTATCTGCTCTCTAATGCTGGCTGGCTCGAGTTTTGGCAGGTAAAGAGGATTTTTTTCTATAGGAAATCCCTGGTGTTCTAGTGGAGTCTTTCAGGTCACATCACAATCATGATGCAGTTGCATTATGCCGGTTTCCCATCCGGGGCCTGATCTGGGCATGCGTGGGCCAGTCAATGCGATCGCATCGCATTGATGTACACACTTCTGCCTGATTGACAGACAGGGGCGTTTGCGGGGTGATGACGTGGTGTTGTGGGGATGGGGCAGTTAAAGCGGGGTGGTTCAGCGCTGTTTTTGGGGTGGCTGTGTGACGTCACATGAAGCCGCTTCAATAGAAAAAATGGTGGCGGTGCGCCTGCCTTCACCGCTAGGCTGCACAGGCAGTGGTTGTCCATAGTTTCATGTGATCGCAATCTAATTGCTGTGCATTCACAATTAGATTGCGAACAAATGGCAAGGAGCTATGCAAGATGGATCACTGGCAAACAGAGGTTAAGCACATGGCAACGTTCAGGATCACTACAACAGCCCTGTTGGAGGGCTGTGGTGAGCACTGTAATCAGGAGCAGGCTGTAGACATAGGAGGAGTCTCAGACAGAATTTAACTTGTAGTGAAGCATAGCAGTTAGAACACAGGCACTTCACAAAGTTGTAGTTCTTGCAGACTGAGAATCAGAAAGCTAACAGGTTTAGAGATAAATGGCTGAAGTCTGTGTAATGTTATTGTGGTAGAAGCCAAGTGAAGCACTGGTGATAGCAGGCAATGCATACAAAGAATACAGTAAGGCCGGATTAAATCACCAGGAACTGTTGAATACACTTAAGGGGGTACACACAGAGTGATAATCTAAGCAATCTGACTAGATTGCTTAGATTTTCATCAAGATAGCTCCATGTGTAGCCCTAACAGCGATAGCGATGCGCAGCCCCGCGCATCGCTATCACTAGTGCTAGATTGGCCTGCATGCAAACCTGCCACACACTTTGCCATTACCACAATTATAATGTACCAGAAAGCAACAAGACCATGGTGCTTGGCAGCATGATGGCTCCTCCCACTTTGTCAGGGTTACTGAGAGTGCAACAGTGGCTGTATTTTCCTGTTATAATGTTATAATTGTTATTAAATTGGGGACATTACTATATATTTCCATTTTACTGGAGGCATTGCTATATATTTTTAGCCTTACCTCCAGGTCCCCCCCACCAAAAAAAGGGGCTGTCGTGTCGCCACGCTGCTAGTGTCATACAGCCACTCCCACTAGCAGCATGTGGCCACACCCCCTCACAACACATGGTCACACCCATTTTTCAGCACCACTAAGAAAATATTTCTACTTGCACCACTGGTCATTACCCACCCTGTATGTGTTAGTAATGTAACTTGCCTCTCATTAAATTTTTTAGACTACTTACTCTCTTTACAATCTTTTGTTTGGTGGCCACAATGACTCCCAGACACCATCAAGTACCTGGCTCCCTGCAGTTTTCAGGTCATGGATGTATTCTAATGATGCCATGCAGCCTCAATGCTGTCATATACTGTAGTTTGCAGAGGAGCTGAGAATGATGACTGGGACAACATAGCTTTGAATAACCTAGAGCACATAGGAGTAAATTGTGGGCCTAATTCAGACCTGATCACTCCTCTGCAAATTTACAAAGGTCTGCAATCAGACAGTCGCCATCCATAGAGAGTGAAAACCCGCCCCGTGCAAGTGTGTGAATGCATGCATAAGCAGTGCAAAAACTTAGCCAGACAGCGGACATCCGCAACTCACTAGCCATCAAATGATTTTTCTATTCAGTGCAGTCTTGTACGATACAACCAGGCTGATTTGGGCCAGAGCTGACGTCACACACCCACCCCGAAAATGCTTGGGGACGCCTGCGTTTTTTCCTGACACTCCCGGAAAATGGGCAGTTAGTTACCACCCCCAAACGTCCACTTCATGTCAATCACCTTGCGTATGCCGTGCGATATAAATTTTTGCACCATTCTGTCGCTGTTTGAGCTTGCACCTGTGCATTGCTGTGCAGGTCTGAATAAGGCCCTGTGTTTTGGTGAATTGTTAGGTCAGCTCACCTTATGTAACATTTCTAACCCCCCCCACCCCACCCCCCAATTATATTTCCTCCATATCAATGTACAATTCTGTTGAGAGATATAACATTATTCAAACTCATTTCTCAAGAAGAGAGGACCCAGTATCCACATTTTTTCAGGTGACCCATAATTATTACGGGCGTCCCTGTATATACTGTAAATATAGCTCAGGAATTTAAAAATGTGTGTACCAATTATAAAGTTATTGTGACAATATAATTAATTTATGATAAAATGATTTACTCTGCTGAATGCAAGGAGATAAGGAATTATTAATGCATTTTTGTCATTATCAATCTAAATTTGAAATCTTGTCTGCTAAATTATTGTTGCTTTGAATTATATATAACTATGATATCAGCATAACTATGTTTTATTTCATATTATGCGTATAATGCCTGTGGTTTTTTAAGAAGCTTAAAAGTTCCATTATGCAGAGCTATATTTATATTTATTAGACTCTGCCTCAGGTGCTAGATCCTGTTTACAATGTACAAAGGAAATGTCTCACACTGCAGGCTTTGGAACCGTCTCAATAATTGATGCATCCCCAATCACTTAACTCTTGCTGCTTCTGAAAAGACCTTTCCTTGCTACAGTAGGTTCCAGTGTGAGTTTTTGCACTAGCATTGCATGGCTCACAAATTGTGATAGAGCTTTGTTGCAAAAACTGTGAAGAGGATGCAGGAGCTTGCGCAGGGCACATCCCACGCATGCCCCTGCATTTTCTGCTGGCTGAGGGGAGCAACGCTCTGTTTCCAATACGGAGCATTGTGTGTGCGAGGATGTTGAAATGGGGATGGTGGGAATGGCTGGAGCATGATTGGGGTGGCTGCATGACGTCACACACAGGCGCTGCAATCAGAAATATGGCACCTGGAGGAGGCTACCTAATTTTTTGCAATCACACTGAAATTGTGGTGCAACCACAATTTTAGAGTGGTCAAGGGAAAGTGGCTGATAGCATATTGTGGTAACTTGTCCTGCAATGGGCACCCCCCACCATGCAATCCACGGGATTGCAAATTCTGCTGCTTAGCTGAATTTGCAATCCTTCCAGAATCAGGTCCATGCTGTCAGGTCTGTAACTGTGTCTGTTCCCAGAGGGGGCACTAGTGGGTCGATGGTGGTGCGGTGGAGGAAATGAGGAGGCTGTAGTAAATTCCTGCGCATGTGCGCAATTATGTTTATTTAGCACACAGAGGTGTGAACAGTAACTGGAGCACAATGACAATACTGATGGTTTGAGCAAGGAAGCTGATAGAGGAATAACAGTCATAGGTGATGGTCTGGAAACCAGTGAGATTAACAACAGTGATGATCAGCATGGAAGCCGATGGCAAACAACGATGGTCAACTTGGGAGTTGATGGTAACAGGAACAATATGCAGATGATAAGTAATGTAACTGATGACAGTGAATACAGGCAATAAGTAACTCCGGTGTATCCAGTCCAGTCTGTATATATACACAAATCCACAAATCCAAGCAAGCCCAAAGCAGGAGACAGTTTGTAATTTGCAAGCTGGTTGTTTTAAGTGCTGGATGCAATAGCACAGTGCGGAATGCAGATAAACAACACACAGTTGAGAATGGTTATTAGCACCTGGAGAGAGTCTCTTACTGCATGTAGAGGTGGAAGCTGGATGGCTGGAGCCTGTAGTTCCACGGAGACACTAGAGCAAAGAAATCACTGGAGACAGGAGACTGGAGCCAGGAGACGCTGTACACTGGATGTGATGCGTTGTTCAAGGTGATGAGACTGAGCCGATGTTCTGGATTTATACCCCCTGGTCAGCAGGCATTGGATGCTTGAATCATGTGTGCAGACACTGCGCAGGATTGGGTGTTACAGGTCAGCTGATCGCAAGTGTCATGGCGGCGCCAATGCTGCACAGATGGCGGGCACACAACGAGTTACACACTGGATGGACTTCAGGAGTACACAATGACAATGGGCACCGCGCCCGTGGACAGAGCATTCATGCAGCCGCAAACTGGGGCCGTGACCTCCGGAGTCCTGCACACCAGCGTACTGGTAAATGAGATGCCACTGAACGCCGATTCCTGACACATACTTCATAATTCCATTGTTTTGAACAAATGCAGTTACTATGAGCCTGATTCTGAGGTGCAGGGAATGTCGTTATCAAATGCAGTGGAGACATTGGCGTTTCTATAATGGATGCAATGTGTGTGCTACACGCACTTGTGTTTTTTTACTTACCTTTCTAGCGTAATTGATGATATCTCTGTAGTTCATTAGTTTCAACTGATGATATTTACACTGTTAGTTTAGTTATAATGCCAGGTTTTCTCATCTTCTCATGCTTTGGATTCTCCTATGTATTAGAGGCACTGTGCTAACTGAAATACATTTGGACCCTGATTGAGCGCAGCTCATAAAATGTCTATCGTAGAATATTCTGCATTCATACGCATACTCCAAACACACTCTAATGAAATAACTGACATGACAACTGAATAATTTGCTAAATAAAACTGTCAGCTTTATTGATAGGTTGATATGGTGTCAAAGGAGGGACGGCCTATTTAATTATAGTCCCTATTTATTTTTTACTTTAAGTCTTTAATTGTGGCTGACCAACTCAAACTCTTAAAACTTCCAAAACCACAAGAAGAGTCAAGGGCCCAAATCAAGCCCTGTCTCCATCGCATAACAAAGAGCAATATGGGGCCATTTGCCACCCCTTGTGTTAAATAACCTTTACCAGGAAGCCGGTGGCCAACTCTCCACTCAAGGTCTTCCCCAACTCCAAACCAAAAGGTGCCCAGGTGTCTTCCCACTCCACCGGAGACCGAAGCCCATCTGGTCCGATGGTACTCCAGCCCCGTTATGATCAAACTCCTACACCTTCTCATCTCCTGAGCACCTATAAACCCTTATTAACCACAGACACAATTTTCAGGCCATCCTAACCCACCACAGATTTAACAAAACCCTGCCACCATACCGCTAACCTTAAGAAACCCTAAACTAACTTCTCTTCAAACTCACTCTTCCTACCTGCTAACATCCCAGTTATAGATAGAAGACATTAAGTCTCCCAGAAACAATTCCATACCCCTAAAATTCAAATGGACACCATCGGCCATGTAAATTTGAAGGGCAGAAATGGAAATGGAGATATGCGGGACCACAAACCCCCAATTCTCACTCAAGGGCATGACTTGCTCCCACCGCAGGCCCCGTACACCAATCTACTGAATCTACTCCGCTTCAGGGGACTTCAGACACTCCAACCCTGATCTCTAATCATAAAACACATATGAGTGCCCCACTATCCAGATTAGGCACTTATCCAAATGCAAATCTGGAAGATATAATGATCAAGGTTCAACCCAACATTTCCACTATCTAAATCCAAAAAACGTAACTCTTAAGCAACACCAACACCCCACTTAACCCTACTATTAAATTGCTAATATGGTGAATTTTAAAATGTTAAACTATTTTTAAATTGGACTCTAAGATGACATGTTTAAAAGATAGATGGGAGAGGGAATTTGAATAACCAGACTTGACGAGAGGTGAAAAACACACCTGCCGAGCGGGTTCACAACCCTAGGCTTAAGAGACTCAACAAGATAAAAAAATCCTCAAGACCCCCAAATATGGCGAGTGGCTAATACCTCAAGTCTGGCTTCATTACCATTGGTCAAAACCTGATATATTTGTGGAATACATCAGACTTCCAACTACCAAGAACCTTAATTCTCTCACTCGAACTTTTCCTCTGCAGCTGCTGATGTCACCACGCCTATTCAAAACGAATAAGTTCCATATTCAGATACGGGCAAACCCAGTATGCAAATACAGCGCTCCAAAACCCACCAGAATTGATATTGAGTAACAGGCACACTATCCTCATGCTGCAACCAGGGACCTGGGCAAATCCTGAGATCCTCAAAACTTTTCAAAACTACCCAACTCCCTTTACCTAACTGATTGGTTTTGGAGCACTGCACTTTGCACCATAACGCACCATATTTCAGAAACACATGATCAAGCAGCATGGGTGACCTTGCCCCTCTTGATGCCACCACCAATTCTCCGACTCTGAAAGCCCCAAAGAAGGCCATAACGAAACACAATTTAAGTAAAAGCGTTTCTTAAACT
Source organism: Pseudophryne corroboree (assembly GCF_028390025.1). Taxonomy (NCBI): domain Eukaryota; kingdom Metazoa; phylum Chordata; class Amphibia; order Anura; family Myobatrachidae; genus Pseudophryne; species Pseudophryne corroboree. Next base: position 473,820,918 of record NC_086445.1, on the reverse strand, counting down.
GAGTAGCAGACTTCTTGTAACACATCCGCCATGCGCCACAACATTAAGATATTTATCAGTTTGCAAGAGTCCTGTGCATCAGGCAACACTCGTGCCCATCCTTTCAACACTCTTGCTAAAAAGAAAGACTTAGTGAAATCATGCCGGCTGTTAAGCCTCAAGAAATAGGATAGCGCAGACAGTAAGCGCGCCACTGACCCTTTTGACTTCCTCTCGCTAAAGCATTTCCAAACATAATCTAACATCAAAGCATAATCGCTCTTACCTTGATCCTGGCGCAGCCAGACATATCTCTACCACTCCTTCACCGATGCTCTATATGCCCAAAGAGTAGAAGGTGCCAATGATCTTAAGCCTAACCCCTCCAATCCAGCCATATCACCTGCCAGGCACAAGATGGGCAAGTGTCACCAGATACATTCGCATCTGCAACTAACACCCTAAACCTGTGCCACTCGAAACATGATAGAGCATCTCCCCCGCCATTTTATACACCTGGGACATGCCTGGCACAAAAATTAATGTTCTCCTGCAAACACGGCAATACAATCTGATCCAGACTGGTAAACCATAAGCTTTTTGCTTGTTAATCACTTGTACCAACCCCAGATTATCACACCAATAGACCACTGAAAAATTGACCAAAACCTTGTGCCACAACTACAATGCAACCATAATTGGGAATAACTCCAGCAACAACAAATTCCCTGTTAAATACTCATCAAACCATTCCTTGGGCCAGGGGGATGTACACCACCTGCCATTTAAGTAAGCTCCAAAACCAGGAGAACCAGTTGCATCAGTGAAAAACTGCAACTCAACATTAGATTTTAGTTCAGATGGCCAAATGCGTATACCATTGAAATCTGCCAAAAAACTCCTCCCAAATATGCAAATCCCTACGAATTTCCTTTGATAGACGAATAAAGTGTCCCAGGCTCTTTACTCAAGCTGTGGCCCTCTATAACTTTCTACAAAAAACTTTTCCCATTGGGATAACCCTGCAAGCAAAGTTAAGCAAACCCAATATTGATTGAGCCTGCTTCAAAGTCACTTTACCATTGGCCAGAGCCACCACTATATCATCACGCAAGCGCTCAACCTTATCCATAGGCAAGCGACAGCAGCCCATAACCATGTCAATCTCAATGCCTAAAAAGGTTAACACCGGTGACGGGCCAACTGTTTTGTCATCAGCCACCAGAACCCCAAATTCAGCAAACAATGACATGACACTCACTAAAATCCTTCTACATCTATCTGACTCTGCAGGACCCATAAACAAGAAAGCATCTAAATAGTGCACCACTCATAACTCGCCTGAATATTGTGAAATACACCAGTGCAAAAAACTTCTAAACTTTTCAAAATATGAACAAACAATAGAACATCCCATGGGAAGGCACTTATCCACATAAAAACCATCTGCAAGGCGAAAACCCAAATAATGGAAAAATAGTTGGATCAATGGGCAACAATTGGAAAGCTGACTCTATATCAATCTTACTCAAAGCTCCTTCACCAAACGACCGAACCTTCACCAACGTCTCTTCAAATGATTGATAAACCACCATGCTCAAAGCTTCCGGAATAGCATCATTAACTGAAGACCCTACTGGACATGACAGATGCTGAATCAACCTAAACTTTCCAGTAGTCTTTTTAGGAACAACACCCACAGGGGACAGAATCAAATCTGATATTGGGGTGAAAGAAATGGCCCTACTATTCTACCAAGGGAAACCTCCTTATCTACCATTACTTTCAAAATCTCCAGGAACTTCTCAGCCGAGTGTAAATTATGTACAATACCTGACTTAACCTGACCCACTATCGGCAAAGGGAAGCCCCTAGAAAAACCAATCCTTAACCTATCAGCATCATCCCTATTCGGGTAACAATCTAACCAACGTGAGAATTTTTTTATCCTAATTGGAGTAGGGGCCCTACTTAGCACCGGCAACCATGGGAGCACAGTTCTGCTGTCTGCTAAAGCCTCCTCTACCTCCTGCGGACCGTGTGTAGTCCTTAATGGGATGTGACCCTCCACAGCGGATACAAACATGCCAAAAATTACACCTGGACCCCAGTGTGCATTGTCCATTATTAAAAGTGTAACACCTACCCTGATTACCTTTTCCTGCCTGCCACCTGCTACTGGACCCAAAATGTTTCTCTGTAACCGCTTCTGACTCACCTTTCTGAAGTTGCGTAACATCAACAAAAATCTCAACATCCTCCTTGCTAAAACCCATAACAGCTCTACCATGCTGCTTCCTATGGAACTCCTCATCATAAATTCTCCAAGCTAACCAACGCCCCGATCTCGCTAACTCTTGTAACAAATACATATACTTGATTATATTCAAATACTGCTGTGGCCTTGTCTCCAAATAACAAGCCACAAAAACCAGATGTGCGGCGGGCACTTTTTGTGTTTTGTGTTTTGGTTTTGGTTCTAATTCCCCGCTCGTGTTTTGGTTTTGGATTGGTTTTGCCAAAACCACACTTTTGTGTTTTGGTTTTGGATCTGGATGATTTAAAACAAAACAAAACATAAAAACAGCTTAAATCACAGAATTTGGGGGTAATTTTGCTCCTACTGTATTATTAACCTCAGTAACATTCATTTCCACTCATTTCCAGTCTATTCTGAACACCTCACACCTCACAATATTGTTTTTAGGCCAAAAGGTTGCACCAAGGTGGCTGTATGACTAAGCTAAGCGACACAAGTGTGCGGCACAAACACCTGGCCCATCTAGGAGTGGCACTGCAGTGGCAGACAGGATGGCAGATTTAAAAAATAGGCCCCAAACAGCACATGATGCAAAGAAGAAAAAGAGGTGCAATGAGGTAGTTGTATGACTAAGTTAAGCGACACAAGTATGCGGCACAAATACCTGGCCCATCTAGGAGTGGCACTGCAGTTGCAGACAGGATGGCACTTAAAGAAACTAGACCCCAAACAGCACATCATGCAAAGTAGTAAAAGATGTGCAATGAGGTAGCTGTATGACTAAGCTAAGCAACACAAGTGTGCGGCACAAACACCAGGCCCATCTAGGAGTGGCACTGCAGTGGCAGACAGGATAGCACTTTAAAATACTAGGCTCCAAACAGCACATGATACAAAGAAGAAAAGAGGTGCAAGATGGAATTGTCCTTGGGCCCTCTCACCCACCCTCATGTTGTATAAACAGGAAATGTACACTTTAACAAACCAATAATTTCAGCGACTGGATCTGCCACACGACTGTGGCTGAAATGACTGGTTTGTTTGGACCCCCACCAAAAAAGAAGCAATCAATCTCTCCTTGCAAAAACTGGCTCTACAGAAGCAAGATGTCGACCTCATCCTCATCCTCCGATTCCTCACCCGTTTCACTTTGTACATCCTGCTCCTCACAGATTATTAATTCGTCCCCACTGGAATCCACCATCACAGGTCCCTGTGTATTTCTAGAGGCAATTACTGGTAAATGTCTTCCTGGAGGAATTTATAATTAATTTTGTGAAAGTAACCTCCTAAACTGATCGCTGACAAGGTTACCGGCTGCACTAAACACTCTTTCGGAGTATACACTGGAGGGGGGGGGGGGCAACTTAGGTAAAATAAAGCCGGTTTGTGCAAGGGCATCCAAATTGCCTCTTTTTTCTGCCAGTATATGTACGGACTGTCTGACATGCCTACTTGGATGCTGTCACTTATATAATCCTCCACCATTCTTTCAATGGTGACAGAATCATATGCAGTTACAGTAGAAATGTCAGTAATCATTGGCAGGTCCTTCAGTCAGGACCAGATGTCCGCACTTTCTACTGACGGTCCTGCATCACCGCCAGTGGGTGGGCTAGAAAATCTTATAATTTTCCTCGCAGCCCCAGTTGCGGTAGAAAATGAAGGAGAAGCTGTTGACGGGTCATGTTCCGCTTGAGTTGAAAATTTTCTCACCAGCAGGTCTTTGCACCTCTGCAGACTTGTGTCTGCCAGAAAGAGAGATACAATGTAGGTTTTAACCCTATGATCGAGCACGGTGGCCAAAATGTAGTTATCTGATTTCAACAGATTGACCACCCTTGAATCCTGGCAAAGCAAATTAAGGGCTCCATCCACAAGTCCCACATACTTTGCGGAATCACTCCATCTTAGCTCCTCCTTCAATTTCTCCAGCTGCTTCTGCAAAAGCCTGATGAGGGGAATGACCTGACTCAAGCTGGCAGTGTCTGAACTGACTTCATATGTGGCAAGTTCAAAGGGTTGGAGAACCTTGCACAAGATAGAACTCATTCTCCACTGCGCTTGAGTCAGATGCATTCCCTCTCCTTTGCCTATATCGTAGGTGGATGTATAGGCTTGAATGGCCTTTTGCTGCTCCTCCATCCTCTGAAGCATAGAGTGTTGAATTCCACCTCGTTAACACCTCTTGCTTCAGGTGATGGCAGGGCAGGTTCAGGAGTGTTTGATGGTGCTCCAGTCTTCAGCACATGGTGGATGAATGCCAAAAGTGTCCCGCAATTTTTCAGGCCACCGACAGCATCTCCTGCACGCCCCTGTCGTTTTTCAAAAAATTCTGCACCACCAAATTAATTGTATGTGCAAAACATGGGACGTGCTAAAATTTACCCCGATGTAATGCATGCACAATATTGGTGGCATTGTCCGATATCACAAATCCCCAGAGTCTAATTGGGGTAATTGTGCAATGATGTCTCTTAGTTTCCGTAAGAGGTTGGCCGCTTACGGAAACCTGAGATACATAGCATAGCATGCCTAGGAACAAGTTGGCATTTGCAAGATGCTGCTACTAGTGCCGCTGCTGTTGTTGCAACAGGAGGCCATACATCTACCCAGTGGGCTGTCATAGTCATATAGTCCTTAGTCTGCCCTGTTGCACTTGTCCACATGTCCGTGGTTAAGTGGACAGTGGGTACACCTGCATTTTTTAGGACACTAAGGACACTTTTTCTGACGTCTCTGTACATTCTCGATATTGCCTGCCTAGTGAAGTAGAACTTAGATGAGATTTGATACCAGGGACACAGTACCTCAAACAATTCTCTAAGTCCCACTGAACTAATGGCAGATACCGGACGCACGTCTAACACCAACATAGCCATCAAAGCCTCAGTTATCCACTTTACAACAGGATGACTGCTGTCATATTTCATCTTCCTCACAAAGTACTGCTGGACAGTCAATTGCTTAGTTGAAGTAGTACAAGTGGTCTTCCGTCTTGCCCTCTTGGATGACAATCGACTCCCAGCAGCAACAACAGCAGCGGCAGCAACACTCAAGGATCCTCATGAGGAATCCCAGTTAGGAGAGGACTCCTCAGTCTTGCCAGTGACATGGCCTGCAGTACTACTGACATTCCTGACTGAGGAGAAAGTTCACATTGAGGGAGTTGGTGGTGTGGCTTGCAGGAGCTTGGGTACAAGAGGAAGAAGCGATTTAGGTGTCAGTGGACTGCTTACGCTCTTATCCAAAGTTTCACAACTTGACACTGACTTCTGATGAATGCACAGCAGGTGACGTATAAGGGAGGATGTTCTTAGGTGGTTATCATCCTTAACACTACTTATTACAGATTGACAGAGGCAACACACACCTGTTGTCTGGATTTGTGGAGAAATAGTTCCACACCGAGGTAGCTTTTTTGGTATTTTGCCCAGGCATCACAATGGGTTTATTCATCCCATGGACAACAGGTGTCTCACCAGAGGTGCCTGATTTAAACAAACCACATCACCATAAGAATCCTCATTGTCAACTTCTTCCTCAGCGTCAGCAACACCCATATCCTCATCCTGGTGTACTTCAACAGTGACATCTTCAATTTAAATATCAGAAACTAGACTGTGGGTGCTACTTCCAGCACTTGCAGAGGGCGTGCAAATGGTAGAAGGAGCCACCTCTTCCTGTCCAGTGTTGGGAAGGTCAGGCATCGCAATTGCCGACACACTTGGACTCTCCTTGGGGATTTTTGATACCATCTTAGAACGCACAGTTCTTTGCTGTGGTTTTTCCAGCTTAACTCTTATCATTTTTCTAGCAGGAGGATGAGGGCTTCTATCGTCATGTAAAGCTGGACCACTAGTCATGAACACAGGCCAGGGCCTTAGCCATTCCTTGCCACTCCGTGTCGTAAATGGCATATTGGCCAGTTTACATTTCTCCTCAGACCATTTCAATTTCTTTTTTTGGGTCTTTTTACTGAATTTTGGCTTATTGGATTTTACATGCCATCCACAATCACATTGGACATCAGCCTTGGTAGACAACGTTGATGAGATTTCATCATCTATGTCATGACTAGTGGCAGCAGCTTCAGCACTAGGAGGAAGTGGTTCTTGATCTCTCCCTATTTTATCCTCCAAATTTTTGTTCTCCATTATTTTTCTGGAGTTATATAACAATATGCCCTACAGGAAAGCATACCTCTACACCCTGTGAAAATTAATTGGATTAAATTGTAATAATCCCTTTATTTAGAGTAAATAATATACAGCACCGGACAGCACCACTGAACTAATATGGCAGCACCATTGGACATATACGGCAGTATCACTGGACTGGACTTATACGCCAGTACCACTGGAATTATACAGCAGTACCACTGGATTTATACGGCAGTACCACTGGACATATACGGCAGTATCACTGAACTGAATTTATACTCCAGTACCACTGGAATTATACAGCAGGATCACTGGATTTATACGCCAGTACCACTGGAATTATACGGCAGGATCACTGGAATTATATGGCAGTACCACTGTACATATATGGCAGTACCACTGGACATATACGGCAGTATCACTGGACTGGACTTATGCGCAAGTACCACTGTAATTATACGGCAGGATCACTGGAATTATATGGCAGGATCACTGGAATTATACAGCAGTATCACTGGATTTATACGGCAGTACCACTGGACATATACGGCAGTATCATTGGACTGGACTTATACGCCAGTATCACTGGAATTATACGGCAGGATCACTGGAATTATATGTCAGGATCACTGGACTTATACGGCAGGATCACTGCAATTATACAGCAGGATCACTGGACTGGACGTATACTTCCAGTACCTCTGGATTTATATGGCAGGATTGCTGGAGTTATACAGCAAGATCACTGGAATTATACGGCCGGATCACTGGACTTATACGGCAGTATCAATTGACATATACAGCAGTATCACTGGACATATACGGCAGTACCACTGGACATATACAGAAGCACAGGGACAACACCACTGGACTGATGCAGGGATGCAGGACAACATAGCACCACTGCAATGGACTGGACCAGTGGCGGAACTAGCGAGCGGTGGGCCCATGTGTGACAAAATGCTTTGGCTCCCCCCCCTATCTAAGTCCACCGCCTCACCCCTGGAGAGGATCTGGTGAGGGGGACCTGCTCAGGGCCAGGGAACTGGATACCTAGCAACAGTGCCGTAATTAGTCATTTTAGTGCTGTGTGCAAGAAACGGCATCGGAGCCCCGCTCCTTTATGTAAAACAGGGGCAGTGCGCGCTAGAGGCACGCAAAAAAATAGGGGCGTGGCTTTGTGGGGAAGGGGTGTGGCCACCAAATAATACCAATTCATTTAACGGTGCACAGTAGTCTCCATTATTCAAATTACGCCGCACGATACTACCACTACACCATGTAGAGACCCTTTTACACATTATGGCGGACGGCTTCCCCTTTTTTACACATTACGGCAGACAGCGTCCCCCTTTTTACACATTACGACAGACAGTGTCCCCCTTTTTACACATTACGGCAGACAACATGCCCTTTTTACAAATTACGACAGACAGCGTCCCCTTTTTTACACATTACGGCAGACAGCGTCCCCTTTTAACACATTACAGCAGACAGCATCCCATTTATTACACATTACAGCAGACAGCGTCCCATTTTTTGCACATTACGGCAGACAACGTCCCATTTATTACACATTACGGCAGACAGCGTCCCATTTTTTGCACATTACGGCAGACAGCATCCCATTTTTTGCACATTACGGCAGACAGCGTCCCATTTTTTACACATTACGGCAGACAGCGTTCCTTTTTTACACATTACAGCAGACAGCGTCCCATTTTTACACATTACGGCAGACAGCGTTCCATTTTTTGCACATTACGGCAGACAGCGTACCATTTTTTGCACATTACGGCAGACAGCGTCCAATTTTTTGCACATTACGGCAGACAGCGTCCCATTTTTTGCACATTACGGCCAACAGCGTCCCATTTTTTGCACATTACGGCAGACAGCGTCCCATTTTTTGCACATTACGGAAGACAGCGTACCATTTTTTGCATATTACGGCAGACAGCGTCCCATTTTTATCATATTACGGCAGACAGCGTCCCATTTTTTACACATTATGGCAAACAGGATAGACAGACAGATAGACAGACAGACAGATAAATAGATAGATAGATAGATAGATAGATAGATAGAATAGGTATACTTACCGTTTCCGCCTGCTCAGGCTCCTCGTGCAGCTTCTGGCAGGGGAGAAGAAGGAGGAGGGGGGGTGGAGGAGGGAACCGCAGCAGCGCTATGTCATTGGTAGAAGCGCTGCTGCTGCTGGCCCTCTCCTTTACCATAGGCTGCCCTCCGCCGCAGTGAATGCTGGGATGCGCATCCCAGCATTCACAGCAGCGGAGGGCAGCCTATGGTAAAGGAAAGGGCCAGCAGCAGCAGCGCTTCTACCAATGACATAGCGCTGCTGCGGCTCCCTCCTCCCCCCCCCACCGTAGCCGGTGCGCATCCTCTCCTCGGCGGCGGCACACAGTGGCAGCCAGGCAGCATGTAATGAGTCAGTTTGACTCATTACATGCCGCTCTGGCTTTGGGCCCCTTGACAGAGGCGGGCCCCAGTGCAAGGCACTGCCTGCACTGGCGCTAGTTCCGCCTCTGGACTGGACATATACAACAGCACCGGACATATGGCAGCAGAGGACACCACCACTGTGACTAGACAGATGCAGCACAACACACCACCACTGGACTGATGCAGCACAACATAGCACCACTGGACTGGATATATACAGCAGCACTGGACATATGTCAGCAGCTTCAGCACTAGGAGGAAGTGGTTCTTGATCTCTCCCTATTTTATCCTCCAAATTTTTGTTCTCCATTATTTTTCTGGAGTTATATAACAATATGCCCTACAGGAAAGCATACCTCTACACCCTGTGAAAATTATTTGGATTAATAGTAATAATCCCTTTATTTGGAGTAAATAATATATAGCACCGGACAGCACCACTGAACTAATATGGCAGCACCATTGGACATATGCGGCAGTATCACTGGACTGGACTTATACGCCAGTACCACTGGAATTATACAGCAGTACCACTGGATTTATACGGCAGTACCACTGGACATATATGGCAGTATCACTGAACTGGATTTATACTCCAGTACCACTGGAATTATACGGCAGGATCACTGGATTTATACGCCAGTACCACTGGAATTATATGGCAGGATCACTGGAATTATATGGCAGTACCACTGTACATATACGGCAGTACCACTGGACATATACGGCAGTATCACTGGACTGGACTTATGCGCAAGTACCACTGTAATTATACAGCAGGATCACTGGAATTATATGGCAGGATCACTGGAATTATACAGCAGTATCACTGGATTTATACGGCAGTACCACTGGACATATACGGCAGTATCATTGGACTGGACTTATACGCCAGTATCACTGGAATTATACGGCAGGATCACTGGAATTATATGTCAGGATCACTGGACTTATACGGCAGGATCACTGCAATTATACGGCAGGATCACTGGACTGGACGTATACTACCAGTACCTCTGGATTTATATGGCAGGATTGCTGGAGTTATACAGCAAGATCACTGGAATTATACGGCCGGATCACTGGACTTATACGGCAGTATCAATTGACATATACAGCAGTATCACTGGACATATACGGCAGTACCACTGGACATATACAGAAGCACAGGGACAACACCACTGGACTGATGCAGGGATGCAGGACAACATAGCACCACTGCAATGGACTGGACCAGTGGCGGAACTAGCGAGCGGTGGGCCCATGTGTGACAAAATGCTTTGGGCCCCCCCCATCTAAGTCCACCGCCTCACCCCTGGAGAGGATCTGGTGAGGGGGACCTGCTCAGGGCCAGGGAACTGGATACCTAGCAACAGTGCCGTAATTAGTCATTTTAGTGCTGTGTGCAAGAAACGGCATCGGAGCCCCGCTCCTTTATGTAAAACAGGGAGCAGTGCGCGCCAGAGGCACGCAAAAAAAATAGGGGCGTGACTTCGTGGGGAAGGGGTGTGGCCACCAAATAATACCAATTCATATAACGGTGCACAGTAGTCTCCATTATTCAAATTACGCCGCACGATACTACCACTACACCATGTAGAAACCCTTTTACACATTATGGCGGACGGCTTCCCCTTTTTTACACATTACGGCAGACAGCGTCCCCCTTTTTACACACTACGACAGACAGTGTCCCCCTTTTTACACATTACGGCAGACAGCATGCCCTTTTTACAAATTACGACAGACAGCGTCCCCTTTTTTACACATTACGGCAGACAGCGTCCCCTTTTAACACATTACAGCAGACAGCATCCCATTTATTACACATTACAGCAGACAGCATCCCATTTTTTGCACATTACGGCAGACAACGTCCCATTTATTACACATTACGGCAGACAGCGTCCCATTTTTTGCACATTACGGCAGACAGCATCCCATTTTTTGCACATTACGGCAGACAGCGTCCCATTTTTTACACATTACGGCAGACAGCGTTCCTTTTTTACACATTACAGCAGACAGCGTCCCATTTTTACACATTACGGCAGACAGCGTTCCATTTTTTGCACATTACGGCAGACAGCGTACCATTTTTTGCACATTACGGCAGACAGCGTCCAATTTTTTGCACATTACGGCAGACAGCGTCCCATTTTTTGCACATTACGGCAGACAGCGTCCCATTTTTTGCTCATTACGGCAGACAGCGTCCAATTTTTTGCACATTACGGCAGACATCGTCCCATTTATTACACATTACGGCAGACAGCGTCACATTTTTTACACATTATGGCAAACAGGATAGACAGACAAACAGACAAACAAACAAACAGACAGACAGATAAATAGATAGATAGATAGATAGATAGATAGATAGATAGATAGAATAGGTATACTTACCGTTTCCGCCTGCTCAGGCTCCTCGTGCAGCTTCTGGCAGGGGAGAAGAAGGAGGAGGAGGGGTGGAGGAGGGAACCGCAGCAGCGCTATGTCATTGGTAGAAGCGCTGCTGTTGCTGGCCCTCTCCTTTACCATAGGCTGCCCTCCGCCGCAGTGAATGCTGGGATGCGCATCCCAGCATTCACAGCAGCGGAGGGCAGCCTATGGTAAAGGAAAGGGCCAGCAGCAGCAGCGCTTCTACCAATGACATAGCGCTGCTGCGGCTCCCTCCTCCCCCCCCCCACCGTAGCCGGTGCGCATCCTCTCCTCGGCGGCGGCACACAGCGGCAGCCAGGCAGCATGTAATGAGTCAGTTTGACTCATTACATGCCGCTCTGGCTTTGGGCCCCTTGACAGAGGCGGGCCCCAGTGCAAGGCACTGCCTGCACTGGCGCTAGTTCCGCCTCTGGACTGGACATATACAACAGCACCGGACATATGGCAGCAGAGGACACCACCACTGTGACTAGACAGATGCAGCACAACACACCACCACTGGACTGATGCAGCACAACATAGCACCACTGGACTGGATTTATACAGCAGCACTGGACATATGTCAGCAGCTTCAGCACTAGGAGGAAGTGGTTCTTGATCTCTCCCTATTTTATCCTCCAAATTTTTGTTCTCCATTATTTTTCTGGAGTTATATAACAATATGCCCTACAGGAAAGCATACCTCTACACCCTGTGAAAATTATTTGGATTAATAGTAATAATCCCTTTATTTGGAGTAAATAATATATAGCACCGGACAGCACCACTGAACTAATATGGCAGCACCATTGGACATATGCGGCAGTATCACTGGACTGGACTTATACGCCAGTACCAGTGGAATTATACAGCAGTACCACTGGATTTATACGGCAGTACCACTGGACATATATGGCAGTATCACTGAACTGGATTTATACTCCAGTACCACTGGAATTATACGGCAGGATCACTGGATTTATACGCCAGTACCACTGGAATTATACGGCAGGATCACTGGAATTATATGGCAGTACCACTGTACATATACGGCAGTACCACTGGACATATACGGCAGTATCACTGGACTGGACTTATGCGCAAGTACCACTGTAATTATACGGCAGGATCACTGTAATTATATGGCAGGATCACTGGAATTATACAGCAGTATCACTGGATTTTTACGGCAGCACCACTGGACATATACGGCAGTATCATTGGACTGGATTTATACGCCAGTACCACTGGAATTATATGGCAGGATCACTGGAATTATATGGCAGGATCACTGGACTTATACAGCAAGATCACTGCAATTATAAGGCAGGATCACTGGACTGGACGTATACTTCCAGTACCTCTGGATTTATATGGCAGGATTGCTGGAGTTATACAGCAAGATCACTGGAATTATACGGCCGGATCACTGGACTTATACGGCAGTATCAACTGACATATACAGCAGTATCACTGGACATATACGGCAGTACCACTGGACATATACAGAAGCACAGGTACAACACCACTGGACTAATGCAGGGATGCAGGACAACATAGCACCACTGCAATGGACTGGACATATACAACAGCACCGGACATATGGCTGCAGAGGACGCCACCACTGTGACTAGACAGATGCAGCACAACACACCACCACTGGACTGATGCAGCACAACATAGCACCACTGGACTGGACTTATACAGCAGCACTGGACATATGGCAACAGAGGACACCACCACCACCACCACTGTGACTGGACTGATGCAGCACAAGACACCACCACTGGACTGATGCAGCACAACACAGCACCACTGCAATGGACTGGACTTATACAGCAGCACTGGACATATGGCAGCAGAGGACACCACCACTGACTGGACTGATGCAGCACAAGACACCACCACTGGACTGATGCAGCACAACACAGCACCACTGCAATGGACTGTACTTATACAGCAGCACTGGACATATGGCAGCAGAGGACACCAGCACTGTGACTGGACTGATGCAGCACAAGACACCACCACTGGACTGATGCAGCACAACACAGCACCACTGCAATGGACTGGACTTATACAGCAGCACTGGACATATGGCAGCAGAGGACACAACCACTGTAACTGGACTGATGCAGCACAAGACACTAACACTGAACTGATGCAGGACACTGAGGACGGAGACACGTCCTCTCTCTACACTCTCCAATGCCGGAGTGAAAATGGCGGTTATGCGCGGCGACTTATATGGAATCCAAACCCCGCGAGAATCCGACAGCGGGATGATGATGTTTTGCCTCGTTCTGGTTTCCGAGTCAGATGGGAGAACCCGAGCCGGGCTCGGATCCGGGCTCGGGTGGTGAAGTTCGGGGGATTTCGGTTCTCTGAGAACCAAACCCGCTCATCTCTAATATGACTTATACGGATCTTCTCCTATACCTGATTTTTTTTCTTGGCAGTGGCCAATGCCTTCTTAGTCTTGCTTGTTAATGCAAACATGTTAACATACCCTCACGTATGCGATCCTTAAATCTGGGACAAACGGCCCTCAATACAGCTGTGTTAGCACATTGTAGGGAATCTATTGGACCCTCCTCAGATGACATGCTTGAACTGCTGTGCTTACGCTTCCTTTTATTCTTCCTTTTGCTACAACTGCTGTCACTGTCCTCTATCTCCGAGGACACAGAAGAAGAGGTGGAAGAACTCCCCTCCTATCTGCGCCTGCGCCTATGCTTACACTTATCTATAGCTTTCTGCTTGCAGGATTTTTCAGCGACCGCTGACTTCTTATGGACGCTACCTTCAGCAACCTCCTGTAATGCCCCAACAGAATCAGATTCAGACTCACCATCCAGCTGCAGCTGACTCAATGGAATCCTCCTGTAAATCGGGAATGATCACAGTCTCTGCCAGAGAAATACAAGGGGACACATCTACTAAAAACTCATCATGAACATCCTGACCAACCCTTCTTTACGCGCTCTTGCACCTGACCAGAAGCAGCTGCATTCAGCGTATTGTTCCAAGTTGGCTGCATATTCACATGCCAGCTTATATCTTTCCTCACAGAATGACCCGATGTAAGAACGGTAACAAGCTCTGATATCACTGAGGTGCATATAAAAGCCACCTCAGATGAATCCCAACCAGCAGCTTTGCGCCCTGAAGTCTGATGACCATGCCCTGAATCCATGGTATCTGCATATGACCGCCCAGGGACCGTGAGTCTTCCCGGTGTCCCATCAGAAACATTACTTCTGCCCATCACACCCGGGTTGTACTGCTAAACTCTATGCGGTACGCCGCTACTGACTCCTCCTGTATTAGCCACATGCTGACCGATGGCTCATATACCCTCATTGCGGACCTTTAATGAACTGGCTCCTTCCCCATTACCAGCCATCGGCAATGGTCCCAATCCATGCACCTCTATTTGTTTAGAGGCCCCACTCAAAACCCTTCGAGACTGCTCACCTCTAGACAGTCCAGGCCTACCACGACCACCTCTTCTTGATGCAGTCCACCACAGGGCCGCGGGGCGACCACGGCGTACATACAGGACATACAATCCTGAGGTAACCCCTCTTGTGGTTAATGCACCTTGCATCGCTCCTCTCCCTGGATCCAGCAAAGAACCCACACTACGTGGCATGTGATTGTCAAGCTGCTCGTCTATAACAGTAGAGAGCCCTCTGCTATCTCTACCACCACAGCGTGTCACAGACGTACTGGCCACCCAACCTCTGTGTGACGCAGAGACGCCCACAACCAAAGCTTTCTCTGGAGGTCGAGCCTGACCCGTGGTGGTGGAACTGCGACCCTCATTAGTTTCACCCCGCTTTTTTCATTGCCCAGCTCTACTGTGGACCACCGGCTTCACGGCACCCACTCCTCCGTCCTCAATAAATCGGAGAGGGGGACCCGCAGCACGGCTGGACCTTGGCATGTTAAGCAAAGGATAGACTAATTGAAAGAAGGTATGAGAAAAGGAGGAAAAATATAGAAAAAAGTACAAAGATAAGAAGAAATTGAAAAAGAAAAAGCACAATAATGTAAACAACTGTAAACAGATTCTAGTCTCAGCACAAATATAGAGCACTTCACTGTTTAAATATCCAGAGGAAAGGAGGGAAAATCTAATCAATCCTCGCCTCATAAATGCCAAGCCCCACCCATCACCTGATTTATCTGCCTCCTCATAGGCTAACCTGTAACCATGGTAATACCTATACCTTCATACAGTATACCACACAGAATTTTACGTCACTATGGACATATAAAATGTTCTACGTTCTCTTTTCCTTTTGAATTACAGTTGTTATAAAGTCTGGACTGCCCATTATTGTTGGCAGAACTAATCGTAGATATTATTGTACCTGAGCGCTTGAGAAGTCATTTTGCATATTGTATTCTATCAATGTCGACATTCAGACCATGTCAGCATTCTGAATATATACCATCTTGTTGCTGCGTCATATAAGCTCCTTGCAAAAAAAGAGCTCTTTTATCAAACATGAAACTATTTTGAGAAAACATGAAACAAAATAATAATAAATTCAATGTTATGTCATGTTACATTAGCACATTAACACATTTACACATTAACTGGCCCTTTTCACTTTCCCTCAGTGTGATATTCTATTTTAAAATCTTGAGTTTTTAAAGTTTTGCATTTATGTTTATTGCAAGGCATTTGCTCTGCATATTGGACCTAATTCAGACCTGTTTGCAGCAGCAAAATTGTTCTCTAATGTAGAGTGACCATATTATCCCTTGTACCTGGGACGCTCATGGATTACACAGGTTCTGTGCCTGGCTGACTTCATGCCTACATTTCAACTGGTTTTAATCAGCCACAGAACCTGTGTAATCCATAAGCGTTCCAGGTAAAAGGGATAATATGGTCACTATATAAAATGGGCAAAACCATATGCACTGCAGGGGGGCAGATGTAATATGTGCAGAGAGATTTAGATTTAGGTCAGTTATATTGTTTCTGTGCAGAGTAAATACTGGCTGTTTTATTTTTACACTGCAATTTATATTTCCGTTTGAACACACCCCACTCAAATCTAACTCTCTCTCTGCACATTAGGGTGGAGTGAAAAATCATAACTTTTCACTTATTTTAGAAACAGAAAAAGCTTGGGTGTGCGTAAATTGTTGCTCCATGTACTGCACCTAACATTGCCTCAAAATTTCATCAAAATCAGATGTCGTCTTGAGGTTCCACAGGGTGATAAAAGTTTTGAAAAAAGTTATACAATTTCTATTTTTTCTCATTTATGTGAATTCCATTATTTCAATAAGCTTGGGTATTAAAATGTTAAGACGGATACTACAGTGCTCTTAAATAAAAAATGACCTCCTAAACTGATTCACTTGAGGTGCCACAAGACCATGAACTGTTTTGAGCATTAAAATTGGTTATTCCGTTTTAACACTGACATTTTTGCAGCTTGTCTAAACTGGTGTTCTGTTCCAATTGCTCAATAGAAGGAAGTTACACGGTATTAAAAAAAAATGGTGGCCAAAACCCAACCCGCAATTCGTTCCAAAGATGTCTGTGATGCCTGTCCACTATTTGGCTTTGGAGCGCCATTTAACATGAACGTTTTACCCACTTACGAGATCTGAAATCGTTGACATCGTTGAGTCACGTCTTCAAGAAATTTGGGCAAAAGCTTCTGTGCCAACATTATCCAAAGAAAGAATAATCAAGAAAGTTTGTGAATTTCACAAGAAATATCGATTTAAAACAGCTGAGTTATGACCAGAAATACCTCTATAAAATTGTCGTGGCTGTTACTTCTGGCAAGTGTACTCAAGACTTGGCTGATCTTCAACCAGGCCCTATGTCCCATTGAAGGTGGCTGACAACTGCATGTCGAATACTTTGCTTGTTTATTAGTACTGATGACCCAACAGAAAATCTGGTAATTCTAACCAATTATGTACTAAAATTATACGCACCAGTTTAGTTTGAAATCAAAATGCTGCCAGAAGTTTGAATGGACCCCGACATCTGTGGAAATTGATTTTCTTCAACAGATACCTTCCTGAAAGTCTCAAAAAAGTTGTTGATCCTGTGATGCAGAGAAATGCGTATTTCGTGCATCCCGAAAATATTTTGCTAGCTATGCTAACCGACAACAGAGCGACTATTAGAAAACTGGCTTTTCACCGAATCCTAAAGATTAGAAACGAAAACAAAGTTATGAAGCAAATCAGAAGATTCAAGGTACCTGAGTTGAACTTAGATGCTTCCGAATATTTTGAAACGATAGGTCACGAGTGCTACACCAATGATTATTATGAACCGCCCTTAACACGATCGATCAGCCGAGAAAATATCGAGAGATGTATCACAGACAATGAGCTACTGACATTCCCCAGATTTTTGTATCACACGCAAGCGGTAGAATGGTGTGTTCGTTTAGTAACAGAGGCTGCTGCAGCAGTCTGTGAACCAGAAAAAGATGGATACATTAGAACTACTGTAGGTTGAAATCTAGAGGCATCATGCCTCAATTTAAAAAAAATCTGATTTTAACTTAGCGTGATTTTTAACTTTTAATGGTGGTCATTCCGAGTTGTTCGCTCGCTGCCGATTTTCGCAGTGCAGCGATTAAGTGAAAAAACGGCAAAAATGCTCATGTGCTAAGTACTTTCACACAAAACTTTGTAGATTTGCACAGGCTCGAGCGACGTTTTTTCATCGCTCGAGTGATCGTAGTGTGATTGACAGGAAGTGGGTGTTTCTGGGCGGAAACTGGCCGTTTTCAGGGAGTGTGCTAAAAAACGCAGGCGTGGCAGGTAAAAATGCAGGAGTGGCTGGAGGAACGGGGGAGTGGCTGGACGAAGGCAGGGCGTGTTTGTGAAGTCAAACCAGGAACTAAACGGACTGAGGTGATTGCAGTCTAGGAGTAGGTCTGGAGCTACTCAGAAACTGCAGCAAATTATTTAGTAGCAGTTCTGCTAATCTTTCGTTCGCTATTCTGCTAAGCTAAGATACACTCCCAGAGGGCGGTGGCCTAGCGTTTGCAATGCTGCTAAATCAGCTAGCGAGCGAACAACTCGGAATGAGGGCCAATGTTTCCTAATTTAAAATAGTATTTTGTTGTTTTGTTGTTTTTTGGGGCTTTTTATGTTTTTGAATTTAGAAACAAGAGTACAATAAAATTCGAGATTGATCCTTTCCTATAAATAAAAATATTTGCTTTTTATTTTTTACATTTTCTTCCTTATATTTATTAAATTTTCTAAATTTTTAGCAGTCTTGCGGTACCAAAAAAGATTTTATAAATAAGTATCCATATTTTTTTCTTACGATTTGTACTTTAACTTACACTTTTAGCAACCAAGCTATACGAAGTTTGAGATGACTTAGGTATGACAACTCCATAGTGAAGATACTCTTTTTAAAAAAAATTGTTATCTTTAGGACCATTGTGGCACCTGAAGATATGAATTGATAAAAAAAAATTAAATATGGAGTAAATACACACACACTGTAACAACTATCGCCGGCCCAAGTTATTCGTTATCTTGAAAAAAGTTTCACTCCACCCTACTGCACATATTATATCTGCCCCACCTGCAGGGCACATGGGCTCTCATTCCGATTTGATTGATCGCTAGCTACTTTTTAGCAGCCGTGCAAACGCATAGTCACCACCCACAGGGGAGTGTATTTTCGCAATGCAAGTGTGCAAATGTCTTTGCAGCGGGGCTCTGCAAAAACATTTTGTGCAGTTTCAGAGTAGGTCTGGACTTACTCAGTCCTTGCGATCATTTCAGTCTTTTTGTTCCCGGAATTGATGTCTGACACCCGCACTGCAAACGCCTGGACTCGCCTGCGTTTTCCCAAACACTTCCAGAAAACACCCTCTTTCTGTCAATCTCCTTGCGCCCAGCTGTGTGAACGGAATCATTGTAGAAGCCATCGCTGGGTAACGAACCACTGTGTACTCGTACGACACGCCTGTGCATTGCGGTGCATATGCATGCGCAGATAAGCCCCGACCTGCCATGATCGCTGCGCTGTGAAAAATCCGTAGCGAGCGATCAACTCGGAATGACCCCCATGGTTTTGCTAATTATAGAACTATTTTGCTGCTGCAATTAGGTCCGAATTAGGCCCATTGGTGCTTATTTAGAGGTGGTAATGGTTTGCATAAGATATGAATGTTCATACTGTGCATGTGTATCTCAAATGTGTAGTTATACTGTATGTATGTTGGTATATACTGTACAGTATTGTTTGGTATGTTGTTGAATTGCCTTTACTTTCTCTTAGAGCAGCGGAAAGTATATGACCAGGGGTGGGCAAGTGTAATCTAAGGCTAATAAGGGCGTGTTGATTACAATCCAATTAGACGTTTATGTGTTTGCAGCTATGCCCTTGTGGGTGCTAGAGGGCTGATGCAATGATACACAATTATAATGATTACTATTTGCAGCGTTTCTAGCCACTTCTGCTGAAGTGATTGTATACTGGCCCCTCAAGATGATAGTACTTAAATTATTAAACTCCCAGCTATATTATGTCAAGTGACTGTTGTCTATTCGTATTACTTAATTGACATTTCCATGTTGACTACAGGAAAGATTCCCATTTGATTTTCAAAAGGAGAAAATAACACATATGAAATAGAAAATAGTGGTTTTGTCCTTGAATATTGCTTTAATAATGGCTAAATATCACAATATTTGTCTTTTTAAAGTTCACACAGTTCATATATAAAAGATTATTGTTTGTTGTATAAAAGATCAGGAGGGCACCTCAGACTCAACAGATATCCACTTTTGAGCTAGAGATCAATTAGACAAAGAGGGGTAAATTTATCAACCAAAGATTTTTTTTTAAATCAAATTTGTTTCAACCTGCCATATAGATACAAAGCAAACACACAAGGAAATTGCCATAAAAGCAGCATTTTCGTATCCACAATCAAAATTACCATCCTCATTTTGTATATGCAAAATACACATATGGATATATTTAGCTGGTACTCCACAATCTACAGGAAACCCATGGTGAATACTGATCTATATATCTAACAAAAGTACCAACAACAATAGAGCTATAACTTGTAAAAGCATACTAGGATATACTTTACATCCAGGTATTTCTCTGAATGTAGGAGTATCATGAGTAAAGAAGAAATTTTTCGGGTTTTGTGTTTTGGTTTTGGATTCGAACGCGTTTTGCCAAAACCTCCCTGAAATTTTTTTGTCGGATTCGGGTGTTTTTTACAAAAACCCCTCAAAAACAGCTTAAATCATAGGTTTGGGGGTCATTTTGATCCCATAGTATTATTAACCTCAATAACCATAATTTACACTCATTTTCAGTCTATTCTGAACTAGTGATGAGCGGGTTCGGTTTCTCGGAAACCGAACCCCCCCGAACTTCACCCATTTTACACGGGTCCGAGGCAGGTTCGAACCTTCCCGCCTTGCTCGCCCGAGCGCGCCCGAACGTCATCATCCCGCTGTCGGATTCTCGCGAGATTCGGATTCTATATAAGCAGCCGCGCGTCGCCGCCATTTTCACTCGTGCATTGGAGATGATAGGGAGAGGACGTGGCTGGCGTCCTCTACGTTTATTGTTGAACTTGATTGCTTTATTGCTTAATTGTGGGGAGGACTGGGGAGCAGCTGTTAGGAGGAGTACAGTGTAGAGTTTTGCTGATAAGTGACCACCAGTTTTATCCGTTCTCTGCCTGAAAAAAACGCTCCATACCATATCTGTGCTCAGTGTGCTGCATAATATATCTGTGCTCACACTGCTTAATTGTGGGGACTGGGGAGCAGCTGTATTATATAGCAGGAGTACAGTGCAGAGTTTTGCTGACAGTGACAGTGACCACCAGTATACGTTGTCTGCCTGAAAAAGACTCCATGTCTGTGCTCAGTGTGCTGCTTTATTGTGGGGACTGGGGACCACCAGTATAATTAAAATTATATAGGAGGAGTACAGTGCAGAGTTTTGCTGACACAGTGACCACCAGTATACTATATATAGCAGTACAGTAGGCCACTGCTGTACCAACCTCTGTGTCGTCATTCATTAAGTATACAATCCATCTACATTCTAAACCTGTGATGCAATTTAGTTTTGCAGTTTGCTGACACAGTGACCACCAGTATACTATATATAGCAGTACGGTAGGCCACTGCTCTACCTACCTCTGTGTCGTCAAGTATAGTATCCATCTACATTCTATACCTGTGGTGCATTTTAGTTTTGCAGTTTGCTGACACAGTGACCACCAGTATACTATATATAGCAGTACGGAAGGACACTGCTGTACCTACCTCTGTGTCGTCATTCATTAAGTATACTATTCATCTACATTCTATACCTGTGGTGCATTTTAGTTTTGCAGTTTGCTGACACAGTGACCACCAGTATACTATATATAGCAGTACGGTAGGCTACTGCTGTACCTACCTCTGTGTCGTCATTCATTAAGTATACTATCCATCTACATTCTATACCTGTGGTGCATTTTAGTTTTGCAGTTTGCTGACACAGTGACGACCAGTATACTATATATAGCAGTACGGAAGGCCACTGCTGTACCTACCTCTGTGTCGTCATTCATTAAGTATACTATCCATCTACATTCTATACCTGTGGTGCATTTTAGTTTTGCAGTTTGCTGACACAGTGACCACCAGTATACTATATATAGCAGTACGGTACGGAAGGCCACTGCTGTACCTACCTCTGTGTCGTCATTCATTAAGTATACTATCCATCTACATTCTGTACCTGTGGTGCATTTTAGTTTTGCAGTTTGCTGACACAGTGACCACCAGTATACTATATATAGCAGTACGGTAGGCCACTGCTGTACCTACCTCTTTGTCGTCATTCATTAAGTAAACTATCCATCTACATTCTATACCTGTGGTGCATTTTAATTTTGCAGTTTGCTGACAAAGTGACCACCAGTATACTATATATAGCAGTATGGTAGGCCACTGCTGTACCTACCTCTGTGTCGTCATTCATTAGGTATACTATCCATCTACATTCTATACCTGTGGTACATTTTAGTTTTGCAGTTTGCTGACACAGTGACCACCAGTATACTATATATAGCAGTACTGTAGGCCACTGCTGTACCTACCTCTGTGTCGTCATTCATTAAGTATACTATCCATCTACATTCTATACCTGTGGTGAATTTTAGTTTTGCAGTTTGCTGACACAGTGACCACCAGTATACTATATATAGCAGTACGGTAGGCCACTGCTGTACCTACCTCTGTGTCATCATTCATTAAATATACTATCCATCTACATTCTATACCTGTGGTGCATTTTAGTTTTGCAGTCTGCTGACACAGTGACCACCAGTATACTATATATAGCAGTACGGTAGGCCACTGCTGTACCTACCTCTGTGTCGTCATTCATTAAGTATACTATCCATCTACATTCTATACCTGTGGTGCATTTTAGTTTTGCAGTTTGCTGACACAGTGACCACCAGTATGCTATATATAGCAGTACGGAAGGCCACTGCTGTACCTACCTCTGTGTCGTCATTCATTAAGTATACTATCCATCTACATTCTATACCTGTGGTGCATTTTAGTTTTGCAGTTTGCTGACACAGTGACCACCAGTATACTATATATAGCAGTACGGTAGGCCACTGCTGTACCTACCTCTGTGTCGTCATTCATTAAGTATACTATCCATCTACATTCTATACCTGTGGTGCATTTTAGTTTTGCAGTTTGCTGACACAGTGACCACCAGTATACTATATATAGCAGTAAGGAAGGCCACTGCTGTACGTACCTCTGTGTCGTCATTCATTAAGTATACTATCCATCTACATTCTACACCTGTGGTGCATTTTAGTTTTGCAGTTTGCTGACACAATGACCACCAGTATACTACATATAGCAGTACGGTAGGCCACTGCTGTACCTACCTCTGTGTCGTCATTCATTCAGTATACTATCCATCTACATTCTATACCTGTGGTGCATTTTAGTTTTGCAGTTTGCTGACACAGTGACCACCAGTATACTATATATAGCAGTACGGTAGGCCACTGCTGTACCTACCTCTGTGTCGTCATTCATTAAGTATACTATCCATCTACATTCTATACCTGTGGTGCATTTTAGTTTTGCAGTTTGCTGACACAGTGACCACCAGTATACTATATATAGCAGTACGGAAGGCCACTGCTGTACCTACCTCTGTGTCGTCATTCATTAAGTATACTATCCATCTACATTCTATACCTGTGGTGCATTTTAGTTTTGCAGTTTGCTGACACAGCGACCACCAGTATACTATATATAGCAGTACTGAAGGCCACTGCTGTACCTACCTCTGTGTCGTCATTCATTAAGTATACTATCCATCTACATTCTATACCTGTGGTGCATTTTAGTTTTGCAGTTTGCTGACACAGTGACCACCAGTATACTATATATAGCAGTACGGTAGGCCACTGCTGTACCTACCTCTGTGTCGTCATTCATTAAGTATACTATCCATCTACATTCTATACCTGTGGTGCATTTTAGTTTTGCAGTTTGCTGACACAGTGACCACCAGTATACTATATATAGCAGTACGGTATGGAAGGCCACTGCTGTACCTACCTCTGTGTCGTCATTTAGTATACTATCCATCTACATTCTATACCTGTGGTGCGCCTCTTTTTTTCTTTGCATCATGTGCTGTTTGGGGACAATTTTTTTGAAGTGCCATCCTGTCTTGACACTGCAGTGCCACTCCTAGATGGGCCAGGTGTTTGTGTCGGCCACTTGTGTCGCTTAGCTTAGTCACACAGCGACCTTGGTGCGCCTCTTTTTTTCTTTGCATCATGTGCTATTTGGGGACAATTTTTTTGAAGTGCCATCCTGTCTTGATTGACACTGCAGTGCCACTCCTAGATGGGCCAGGTGTTTGTGTCGGCCACTTGTGTCGCTTAGCTTAGTCACACAGCGACCTTGGTGCGCCTCTTTTTTTCTTTGCATCATGTGCGGTTTGGGGACAATTTTTTTTAAGTGCCATCCTGTCTTGATTGACACTGCAGTGCCACTCCTAGATGGGCCAGGTGTTTGTGTCGGCCACTTGTGTCGCTTAGCTTAGTCACACAGCGACCTTGGTGCGCCTCTTTTTTTCTTTGCATCGTGTGCTGTTTGGGGACAATTTTTTTGAAGTGCCATCCTGTCTTGACACTGCAGTGCCACTTCTAGATGGGCCAGGTGTTTGTGTCGGCCACTTGTGTCGCTTAGCTTAGTCACACAGCGACCTTGGTGCGCCTCTTTTTTTCTTTGCATCCTGTGCTGTTTGGGGACAATTTTTTTGAAGTGCCATCCTGTCTTGACACTGCAGTGCCACTCCTAGATGGGCAAGGTGTTTGTGTCGGCCACTTGGGTCGCTTAGCTTAGTCACACAGCGACCTCATTGCTCGTCTTTTTTTCTTTGCATCATGTGCTGTTTGGGGCCAAATTTTTTGAAGTGCCACCCTGTCTTGACACTGCAGTGCCACTCCGAGATGGGCCAGGTGTTTGTGTCGGCCACTTGTGTCGCTTAGCTTAGTCACACAGCGACCTTGGTGCGCCTCTTTTTTTCTTTGCATCATGTGCTGTTTGGGGACAATTTTTTTGAAGTGCCATCCTGTCTTGACACTGCAGTGCCACTCCTAGATGGGCCAGGTGTTTGTGTCTGTCACATGTGCTCAGTGAAAACCTGCTTTCGTCTTCACAGATGAAAGCAGGTTCTCACTGAGCACATGTGACAGACGTGACAGAGTATGGAGACGCCAAGGAGAACGTTCTGCTGCCTGCAACATCCTCCAGCATGACCGGTTTGGCAGTGGGTCAGTAATGGTGTGGGGTGGCATTTCTTTATGGGGCCGCACAGCCCTACATGTGCTCACCAGAGGTAGCCTGACTGCCATTAGGTACTGAGATGAGATCCTTAGACCCCTTGTGAGACCATATGCTGGTGCGGTTGGCCCTGGGTTCCTCCTAATGCAGGACAATGCTAGACCTCATGTGGCTGGAGTGTGTCAGCAGTTCCTGCAAGAAGAAGGAATTGATGCTATGGACTGGCCCGCCCATTCCCCAGACCTTAATCCAATTGAGCACATCTGGGACATCATGTCTCGCTCCATCCACCAATGCCACGTTGCACCACAGACTGTCCCGGAGTTGGCGGATGCTTTAGTCCAGGCCTGGGAGGAGATCCCTCAGGAAACCAGCCGCCACCTCATCAGGAGCATGCCCAGGCATTGTAGGGAGGTCATACAGGCACATGGAGGCCACACACACTACTGAGCCTCATTTTGACTTGTTTTAAGGACATTACATCAAAGTTGGATCAGCCTGTAGTGTGTTTTTTCCACTTTAATTTTGAGGGTGACTCCAAATCCAGACCTCCATGGGTTAATAAATTTGATTTCCATTGATAATTTTGTGTGATTTTGTTGTCAGCACATTCAACTATGTAAAGAACAAAGTATTTAATAAGAATATTTAATTCATTCAGATCTAGGATGTTATTTTAGTGTTCCCTTTATTTTTTTGAGCAGTGTATATACATGTGTGTGTATACAGTGGTAGAACCCAGCGCCTTCTGTGTTGGTGGTTTCCAAGTGCAAATTAAATAATAATATGCTACCACATCCCATGTGTATTCAGGCTTGTAATGTGAATCTGTCCTTCTCCTGGTCGGATCTTCTGGCTTTCCCAAAAGTCCGGTAGAAGGACCACAGGAAATTGAAAAAGCAATAATAGTGCTAGACGTGCTCATGGAAAATTCAATGTGATTAGCAACTATGTTGCAAGATGAATAGTGCACCCAGTGTCAGGTGGAAAAATAAATCAGTGTGCCCATAGCCTTAGGTAGTTTAAAAATAAGTACCCTCAGGACTTGTATTTCTTGTATTTCTTGCATGTAATGAAATCTTTATATCGTTCTTCTTCCATGGTTATTAGTAGGAGCCCTTAAAGGTAGAACATTTCCCAGCAATGGGAAAGAAGCCCATAGTGTAGTAACATTTTTTTAAAACACATAAAAACAGTATATACAAATTGGACTCGTACAATAAATAGATAATATAGAGGCATATCTGATATGCTTGTGGAGGAGTAAATGGTCTTTCCAATGCGTTTCGTCCTCTGTTAATTTGTTAGGACTTCATCAAGGGGTAGTTTAGTGTCTAGTTATAGGAAAGTTTCTATGGAGCTGACAGTGTTTGTAGAGGCAGCTATGCATGCGTGGGATGCATGTTTTCCCACAATTTTTACTGCGCCTGCGTGGGAATAGGTAGCTCCCGCGACTGTATGGAATCGTCCTGGTATGAGAATGATGTGCGCATGCGCGGGACATTGTAGAGCCGCGATAGCAGCAGCGATCCTTGCGCATGCGCAGTCATAGAGCTTATAAGGAGCTTTTGTGCTAGAAACAGGTAGCGCTATGGGAAAAAAAACTGTCTACCCTTTAGGAATGCGGGCGCCATCTTAGTGTAGCCCAATCTTAGAAATATATATTATTAATATACAGATAATATAAAGGAAATTTTAAAGATATAAAAATAACTATTTGATAATAATAACAAATAATATAGAAGGACAATATAAAATTAATATGATATAATAATATATAATAATCATATACTGCATCAAACCACAGTTCATGGGATTGTGGTTCACAAACGACATATAGCAGGGTTTAAGAATCAACATCGATATAGAGTATTAATAACGAATTATTTCTTTATCAATTTTTACCAGCCGCGGTTTTACAGGTTAAAAATCTCTGGGGTGGGAGGTTGTTCAAGAGGACTCCTTGTGTGAAAAAAAGATTGTTCTTTAGTCAAGACGAACAGATCATAAAAAAGGGGCTAAATCAAAGTAATCGTTTAGGCCGTTGGGGGCCATGGTGTTTTAGGCGTGAATCCAGAACATTTTCCTTCTAGCGAGCTTGTTTTCCAGGTTTCCACCTCTTTCCTGAAGTTTTACGTGTTCAGTTGGTTTAAAACTTAAATCGGATGGATTTCCATTGTGATGTTCATTAAAATGTCTTGGTGTGGTTTCAGTAACATGAATTCCACCAAAACATATTCCATAAAAGAAATGATGAACTGCTCCACTGCCAATGTCATCTATCTTTTAGAATGAAGTTGTGAAATATATTGGCAAAACAAAAAAACCCCTACGAATAAGAATCCAAGAACATGTCAGATCCATCAAAAATATAAATCATACAGTACCAAGACATTGAACATCACAATGGAAATCCATTCGATTTAAGTTTTAAACTGGAGAGACAGGATCATTACAGACACTGAGGAATTTATGTCCATTTGGATCTCTGGTGAAGTGCTTTGGTCAAAGTTTCTTTTATAAATACTCATCCTGAGCGCTTAGAAGCTCAGATTAGTAGGATCATTGGATCATTTTTTTGAAACCTCTCAGACCATTGAAAGCAACTGAAACTTTAGGATTTGGATATTCTTGACATACCTGTATTCAAATTATCTTTAGAGAGATATTTACATACATACATCATAACTTATTGGGTGTTTTCCCCTGAGGAAGTTCGATTTATGGACGAAATGCGTAGGGTTTAAGGTGACTAGGTTACCATTATTACAATTGGGAGTCCCCACCACTGAGCTCACTTCCTGAGGTGGTTGGTGGCACAAACTACATCTATCCAAATGTATGCATGGTTCCTAAAAGCACCTGTATGCTAATGCTAAATTGCTCTGACATTTGCATTGTATTGGCATTGTATTTTTAAACTGAATGCTTTTACAGAAATTAAAAAAGTTTTTTTTACTAATCTTAGGCCTTTGGCCATTTGTTTATTTTGGGTGTTCATATTCTTGGTGAGAGGGTATATTTACAGAAGGAGTATCATTTGGCTGAATTGAGAATAAAATCTTGTCTACGTTTCAAGTCAAATATTGAATGGAGTCCGTCAAAGAATATACCGTGGAGAATTTTCTCTTTATGGACTGTATGTGGACAATTATCTGCATTTAGCTACCTCTGGTTCCATTCTTTTTCTTTATATATATATATATATATATATATATGTATATATATATATATATATACAGTATATATATATATATATATATATATATATGATTGTGGAATAAAGGCGGCACTCAGACAGGCTTCATATGCGGTATAAAAAGGTCAGCTTTAATCAACCAACATGTTTCGGGGCTCAACCCCTTCCTCAGGGCCCTGAGGAAGGGGTTGAGCCCTGAAACATGTCGGTTGATTAAAGCTGACCTTTTTATACCGCATATGAAGCCTGTCTGAGTGCCGCCTTTATTCCACAATAATACATGGAGGATTTGTTCCCCTGGGAAGGCACCGCAGCACATTACCCAGTTTCAGACGAGTGCCGGGACTCTTGCAAGCATATATATATATATATGTATAAATATGCACACACACACACAGTTGCATGCACCTTTCCATATTTCAAATATGGGGGGGGGGGGCAAGTCCCTCACTTTGCCAGGGGTGCTCAGACCCCTAGATACACACCTGTGACTGTGCCTCATTTCTTGACTGTATGTGTGGTCTTGTATAACTTGCATTAATTCATGCATAAGCCTGTCTTACCACTTTGGTGTATTGGTTAGTGTGATGTTGGTGAACTCAGTGGCAGTGTTGGCACACGAATCATGTCTTTTATGTGATTTTCTATTTATTTATTTATTTATTTATTTAATGAAGATCTAGTTTGTCTCACTGCTTATACAACTGGTATTAACTTATGCTTATTAACTATATTTATTTAGTCTATAGAAGCTTTCTGGCATTATCCCCTCTTTCTCTCTCTTTTTTTTATGACTGATGCATGATTTTACATAGTTATTAAAATATGACAATCTGACATTGATATGTTAAATACTTTACAGATTATTCTTGATATACTGTAAAAGATCTACACCTTTCAAGTCAGAAATTCAACCTACTACATGTTTTTACTTTGTGTAAAAGCTTTTATAGTAATGATTTCTATTTGTCACAGCCTTTTTATAACAAACTTTGTTCACCCATAACACCTTTACATAGTTACTCTAAATATCCCATTAAGTAATAATTACTTTTGTTATGGCACAAACATTTTCAGCTTAAAAACTGTAACAATTTACCTTGAAATTTGCCAATGAACAATTTATCACAACTTTTTGACTACTTCACAAATGTTCAACAATATCTCTGTGCTTGTGCTTATAAAATCTCTTTATGCTTTACTGCACTAACTATAGCTTTTAAACAGTAATATTGTGTCCAGTCAGGTTGAGTAATTTTGGTCTGCATGAAAGAGAAAGATCTTCCTTATACCAGCAGAAAGAAATGTACTGAAGTAGTCTGTTGCAAATAACAGCACTCCACTGTTACAGGAAAGCAATGTTCAAATAATATCACTGTTCCAGTTTGTCCTGCACTGTAGTGGTTAAAAGTTAAACTTTACATTATGCCCTTAGGTACAGAGATAATAAGAAAAGACGGTGAAGCTAATTAAAAAGCCCTAAAAGCATTCTGAATTTAACTGTACAATAAATTATTAAGCTCAGTATATAAAGAGTGGTGTGGTTACATCACAAAAAGCCATTAAAATACATTAAGGTCCATAGTATTCAATCATAGGTCAAATTTCCATTTATGCCAGAGTAAATAGGCGCAGACTGGAGCCAAGTTAAACATACTGGTAAAACAATCCAATCCCAAAAGGGGTAGTTAGATAAAGCAAAGATGAATTGATAAACAGAATAAACTAAATAATGCAGCATAGCATAATGTGTTTGGCTTTACTGTCTCACAATACTAGAGTCATGGTATCTAGATTTCTAACTGGGTGGAGTTTGCATGTTCTCTACATGTTTGAGTGGGAATCCTTTCACAATTCAAAAACATACTAGTCACTTAATTTCAATCTGATAAAAAGAACCATTGTGTGCTTGTAGTAGGGAATTTAACTTCAATGGAGCAATGTGGTAACAAGGGTGGGGCAGCGGACCACATGCCCTGGGAGCCAGAGTGGGTGGAGCTGCTGGTACAGGTGCATGGCTTAGTGGTCATTCATCATGTTGCACAAAGAGTGTCTGAGAGGCCATCTGGCTGACTGGGGATATTTCCTATGTTATCCACTACCTGGGTGCTCTGACACATTCTGTAAGTTTTCATGCTAAACAGACCTGTGGAATTTAATGGGTCATTGCTGAGGGCTGGGGCTGAGTGGCTAACCATGGGAGCACCTATTACAGATCACTCAGAGGGCCAACATTTGGGAGCTGTAGTAATATTTTTCCATGTGGGGAGATCTTGAAGCAGTATCAGGGCCAACAAAAAGATGAGTTCTCAGATTCCTGTGTCTGCATGTGGCAATAAAATATATTTGTCCTGCTAGTGAAAGCTAGTAAGAAGACGTGATTTCCTAAAAATAGGATGCAGCAGTGTGGATGCACTGAGAAAGTCTGCAATTTAAACCATATCCTGGAGTAGAAGGGCACTATAGTGTTTCATAATGTTACAGGTAACAGTGGGCAATACAGTGTAACATAATTTGAATCGGGGTCAGTGCAGTATTGCATAATATCAACTGTGGGGACTACAGTGTGGCATAGGAGCCTATTTATCAAATAATATTTGCATCATTTACACTGAAAACACACATTTTAGTTGGTTAACTACATATTTAGGATCCCCCAAATGTATGAAGGAGGGACCACAGAAGATATGTCTGCCACAGGTACCTCCATTTCTAATTACAGCTGTAGGCAGAGCCAGCCCTAACCAATATGATGCCCTAGGTAAGATTTTGGCTGGTGCCCCCTAGCACCACCACTAGTGCCGTCTCTGACCCTGCACCCTTTCCCAGCACCATCACCCCTCATGCATGCAGTCCTTATTTTGGTGTTCCTAACCCCTATATTTTAAATAGGAACAGTATGCACATTCAGCACACAGCCCAAAAATGTGGCGTGTTTTGCTGGCAAGGGGCATGGCCACACAATAGTACCCCCAATTCAAATTATTCCACATAGTAGTGTAACTTTATTCACAATATATCATGTGATAGTGTACCTAATTCACGTTACATCACACAGTAGTACCACTTTACCTTATAAACATTATTCCTCACAGTAGTGCCCCTTATTCACATTACATCACACTGAATTTCTCCTTTATCACATTACACCACACCACATTGCTCTTTATTCACATTAGACCACACAGTAGTGCCCTTTCTATACATTTACGCCAAACAGTAGAGCACCTTATACTGTACACATAATGCCACACATTAGTAATGCATTTATACACGTAATACCACACAATAATTTCCTTTACACATATGACATACATTATTAATGTCCTTAAAAACATAATGCGCCTGACACATTGTCAACCTTTATTAATGTCCTCATACACATAATGACACACATAGTGCCCCTTACACATTTGCCGCACATTATTAATGCATTTATACAAATGACACGCAGACTGTCCCTTACGCATATGCTGAACAATATTGCAAAACCAACCCACTCACACGGCCGCTAACACTGTGACCTCTGCCTCTGCTTGGATACAGATGTGTCCTCTTAAATCTTGCCTAAATGCGCCATGCAGCAGGAGACACCTGGTGTGAGTCAGCTGGCAGCTCTGCTAACGTCGGGTGCCTATTTTTATGAAAATGCATCTTATTTGCATTGCTGAGTGGCTAGGGTGCACAAGCAGCTTCTGTTGATTACAGTTAAATGCAGCATGTCTATATAGTGTGCGCAACTGTGACTGTATCTGCATACGAAATGCTACACACAAAATATACTGTAGGCATGCCACATATCATTTTAATCAGCAGAAGCTGCTTTTGCCCCTAGGCATTTGTCTACTTTGCTATGCCTAGAGTCGGCTCTGGCTGTAGGCTCCATAGGTTTCTATGAGGGCTGCAAAGCTGTTAGATTTACAAGATTTACTTTTCATAAGCTGGGGGTAACCCAGTGAAATGCTTCAGGTGTTGGTACTCTACTCCTTTGCACTCATCCGGACTTTACAGCACCACAACTGTGACCTGAACCAGATCTCCAAATTCAAGCTTATGAGAAGTGGAACATCGGTCCCAAGAGACTCTTTGAAGCCAATCTATAGACTCTTAACCACTCCAGGGTATTCATTTCCTGAGCATGAATGTCCTCTCCACCTAATTAAGGACCTTACACATCGAGAGCTGGTACTTATCTTCTGGACCTACCACCTTACTTAACTACTATAATACAAGAGGTCATTATGGGAACAGGACATTTCCACACTACATCATCGCATCTCGATCACACCAGGCATGTGGTTACATTTAGGAATTCTGCAAAGAGATCAGTGTTATTACATAAGCATTTTCAACAGGTTTTCAACAGTTTTACAGTAAAATAGTTAACTTGCTCTAGGTGCAACCAAACCTCTGGACTGATGTGAATGTTATGTAGTGTAAATGCGATTAGTGCTATGCAGATAATAATATTAATAACAATAATAATAATAATAATAATAATAATAATGTGCATTTGCATATGTATGCCATAAAGCATTTTAGCAGACAAAGCAGGGATTAATAAGAAAACCAGGAAGTAAATGTGTATGTAAATAAAAAGCCAACTGTAGTTATTTAGAATATAATTACTGAGATGCCATGGGCTGCTGATCTATAATCCTCAGTGCATGCTTGTTAAACTTAATTTAAAAAGTTCTGGCTGTACAAACCAAAATACTATTAGCTAAGGAAAGCTAGGAAATGCAACTAACAGTACTTAGTATTTCAGAGATTTTTTATTATTTTGCTTTAGTTCAAAATGTTATGGATTGAAAATCAAAATTTTGTCAAATTAAGTGAAATCATGAAACATACTGGGGGCCATTCAGGTACAATTGCACCTTAGACCATCGACGCAAAGTCCTGATTTTCGGTACTTTGCACATGTGAAGGACCCGTTCTCTACACATGCGCGAACGGGTCCTGCAGCACAGGACGGATGCAGGACAGCATCAGACTGTCATTGATAGACAGTCTGATGCCATTTTGGAAGAAGCGATGGGCTCCATTTGGAAAACTGATGCATGTTTCCACCGTTTAGGGGGTGGGAAAAGGTTCTCGGAGAACCAGACGCATATGAACCTAATGATTGGAGATGGAATCCGAGTCTGGCTCGGGTTTTCCAACCTAACTCGGGTCCCAAAACGTGGTAAAATGTCACACTCCCGTTGTTGGATTCTTGCGGGTTTGGGATTTTTTTGTGCTGTACCCCAGTGTACATCCAGGGGCTGCTGTGTCTGTTCAGGGATGCTCTGTCATTTCATCCAGGGTCTCCGCCTCAGTGTAAAATTAAAATAATAAAAGCTGAAAAAAGACTAAAATATAATTATATATTTTTTTGTTTGTTTGTGCTGCACCCCAGTGTACTATACAATTTTATTATTTTTTCATAAATACTGTGACACTGCCAGTCAGACCACAGTATATTGTTATTTCATACTCATACATGTATTGTGCGACAGTGCAGGTGAAAGTGGTACCATAGTTATATATTTTATTTCGTACTCATACAAGTATTATGTGACACTGTGGGTGAAGGTGGTACCACAGTAATATATTTTATTTCGTACTCATACACATATTGTACAACACTGTGGGTGAAGGTGATACCACAGTAATATATTTTATTATGTACTCATTAGTGATGAGCGGGTTCGGTTCCTCGGAATCCGAACCCCCCCGAACTTCACCCATTTTACACGGGTCCGAGGCAGACTCGGATCCTCCCGCCTTGCTCGGTTGACCCGAGCGCGCCCGAATGTCATCATCCCGCTGTCGGAATCTCGCAAAATTCGTATTCTATATAAGGAGCAGCGCGTCGCCGCCATTTTCACTCGTGCATTGGAGATGATAGGGAGAGGACATGCAGCGTCCTCTCAGTTGTGTTCAGTGTGCTGCAGGTATCTGTGCTCAGTGTGCTTGCAAATATCTGTGCTGAGTGTGCTGAAAATATCTACGTTCTCTGCCTGAAAAACGCTCCATATCTGTGCTGCATTGTAGTATAGGAGGACAGGACAGTGCAGAATTTTGCTGACTAGTGACCACCAGTATAGCAGTATGGTACAGTAGTCCACTGCTCTACCTACCTCTGTGTCGTCAAAATTACTATCCATCCATCCCTGTGGTGCATTTTAGTTGTTGTGCGGTGTATATATAGTAGGAGGACAGAACAAAAATTTTGCTGACCACCAGTATATAATATATAGCAGTACGGTACAGTAGGCCACTGCTTTACCTACCTCTGTGTCATCAAGTATACTATCCATCCCTCCCTGTGGTGCATTTTAGTTGTTGTGCGGTGTATATATAGTAGGAGGACAGTGCATAATTTTGCTGACCACCAGTATATAATATATAGCAGTACGGTCCAGTAGGCCACTGCTCTACCTACCTCTGTGTCGTCAAGTATACTATCCATCCATGCCTGTGGTGCATTTAAGTGGTGCGGTGTATATATAGTAGGAGGGCAGTGCATAATTTTGCTGACCACCAGTATATAATATATAGCAGTATGGTACAGTAGGCCACTGCTCTACCTACCTCTGTGTCGTCAAGTATACTATCCATCCATCCCTGTGGTGCATTTAAGTGGTGCGGTGTATATATAGTAGGAGGACAGTGCATAATTTTGCTGACCACCAGTATATAATATATAGCAGTACGGTACAATAGGCCACTGCTCTACCTACCTCTGTCATCTGTAATCTGCCATCCTGTCTGACACTGCAGTGCCACTCCTAGATGGGCCAGGTGTTTGTGTCGGCCACTTGGGTCGCTTAGCTTAGTCACACAGCTACCTCATTGCGCCTCTTTTTTTCTTTGCATCATGTGATGTTTGGGGAATATTTTTTTAATCTGCCATCTTGTCTGACACTGCAGTGCCACTCCTAGATGGGTCAGGTGCTTTTGTCGGCCACTTGGGTCGCTTAGCTTAGTCACACAGCTACCTCATTGCGCCTCTTTTTTTCTTTGCATCATGTGCTGTTTGGGGAATATTTTTTTAATCTGCCATCTTGTCTGACACTGCAGTGCCACTCCTAGATGGGTCAGGTGTTTTTGTCGGCCACTTGGGTCGCTTAGCTTAGTCACACAGCTACCTCATTGCGCCTCTTTTTTTCTTTGCATCATGTGCTGTTTGGGGACTATTTCTTGAAGTGCCATCCTGTCTGACACTGCAGTGCCACTCCTAGATGAGCCAGGTGTTTGTGTCGGCCACTTGGGTCGCTTAGCTTAGTCACACAACTACCTCATTGTGCCTCTTTTTTTCTTTGCATCATGTGCTGTTTGGGGACTATTTTTTTAATCTGCCATCCTGTCTGACACTGCAGTGCCACTCCTAGATGGGCCAGGTGTTTGTGTCGGCCACTTGGGTCGCTTAGCGTAGTTACACAGCTACCTCATTGCACCTCTTTTTTTATTTGCGTCATGTGCTGTTTGGGGACTATTTTTTGAAGTGCCATCCTGTCTGACACTGCAGTGCCACTCCTAGATGGGCCAGGTGTTTGTGTCGGCCACTTGGGTCGCTTAGCTTAGTCACACAGCTACCTCATTGCGCCTCTTTTTTTCTTTGCATCATGTGCTGTTTGGGGACTATTTTTTTAATCTGCCATCCTGTCTGACAATGCAGTGCCACTCCTAGATGGGCCAGGTGTTTGTGTCGGCCACTTGGGTCGTTTAGCTTAGTCATCCAGCGACCTCGGTGCAAATTTTAGGACTAAAAATAATATTGTGAGGTGTGAGGTGTTCAGAATACACTGGAAATGAGTGGAAATTATGGTTATTGAGGTTAATAATACTATGGGATCAAAATGACCCCCAAATTCTATGATTTAAGCTGTTTTTGAGGGTTTTTTGTAAAAAAAACACCCGAATCCAAAACACAACCGAATCCGACAAAAAATTTTCAGGGAGGTTTTGCCAAAACGCGTCCGAATCCAAAACACGGCCGTGGAACCGAATCCAAAACCAAAACACAAAACCCGAAAAATGTCCGGTGCACATCACTAGTACTCATACACGTATTGTGCGACACTGTGGGTTAAGGTGGTACCACAGTAATATATTTTATTTCGTACTCATGCACATATTGTGCGACACTGTGGGTGAAGATGGTACCACAGTAATATATTTTATTTTGTACTCATACACTTATTGTGTGACACTGTTGGTGAAATTAAACCACTGTGTTTTATTACTATTTCTGGCTCATACATTTAGGGGGAGAATCAAATGTTTGAAAAGTCAGTTGGGAGTCTGTTTTTTCCTATCTAATAGACAGTAAAAAACAGACACCCAACCAACTTTTCAAACATTTGAATCTCCCCCATATTGTGTGACACTGTAGATCAGTGTTTTTCAACCGCTGTGCCGCGGCACACTAGTGTGCCGCAAGCGGTTGCCAGGTGTGCCGCTGTCTGCCAGAGATGCTGCTGCCGCCAGCCAGAGAGACCTGCGCCGCCTGCCAGAGAGACCAGCCTGCGCCGCCCGCCAGAGATGCCAGCACAGCTGCCGCTGCAATTAGTAGCCGATTCGGCAGTGCTGTGCACTTCCGCTAGCCACCCATCACCTATGGTGAGTCATAGGTCGCGCACAGCCCATCCACTGCTGCTCTGTGCTGCTGCTGTTCCGTGCTGCTGCTGCCGCTGACTGGTCCATCCCCTCAGTGCTCCTCACTTCTCCCACCACTGGGAAAGATTTAACAGCTATAGGTTATTTATATATATTTTTTTCATTATGTATGTGTGGAATAACTGTGGGGTGGGGGCAGACATTGCGTGGAATTACTATGGTGGGCAGTGTGTGGAATTACTGGGGGGGTGCAGTGAGTGGAATTTCTATTGGGGGGGCAGTGTGACATTACTGTGGGGTACAATGTTTATGCAATATGGAGTTGTGCATATATGAAGTGGCAATTTTATACTGCTGGTGGGGAATTTTAGACATGGTCC
Organism: Pseudophryne corroboree; assembly: GCF_028390025.1. Classification (NCBI taxonomy): domain Eukaryota; kingdom Metazoa; phylum Chordata; class Amphibia; order Anura; family Myobatrachidae; genus Pseudophryne; species Pseudophryne corroboree. Next base: position 473,783,562 of record NC_086445.1, on the reverse strand, counting down.
TGATGACTCCTTCTGCATTATACAGTTATAAATAAGGAGTAAATAGTGACCAGGTTAAGTTGGAGGTGAAATTAGTTGGGGAGGCAGTGTGTGGTTGAATTACTCTGAGGGACAGTGTGTGGCATTATTATAAATTAGTTTTAGTACTGTGGGGGCCAATGTGTTTGTTTAATTGCTGTGGGGGCCAATGTGTGTGTGTATGGGGTTTTTATCCCGTGGGGCACTGATGGTGTGCCTTGGCAATTTTAAAGTCTTGTAGGTGTGCAGCGACTTGAAAAAGGTTGAAAATCACTGCTGTAGATGAAAGTAAACTGCAGTGTTAGATTATTATCTCTGGCTCATAAACTTATTGTGACACCGTACATGGTACATTTTTTGTGCAAATTATGGTATGTGATGTAGTCCACTTGGTTTGATTTTGTTGATAGATATGGAGGACAAACAATTCAGAGGAGTGCAGGAGGCACATACTAGAGCTGCAGGTGCTGCCACCAGTCATGATGATACAAGTCTATCCACATCATCTACTAAGGCAGTGGTTCCCAAACTGTGTGCCGTGGCACCCTGGGGTGCCGCGGGACACTTGCAGGGGTGCCTCAGGTTGGTGGTCAAGGACCAATTAGAAATATTTATTGTCAATTTAATAGGCAAAACCAGTGCTGATGGCTTCCAGTTATAAAATATGTGGTCAAACAGAAGCAAATTTTGTCCCTCACCACATAACTGACCCTAAGGATGACATATAAACATAATTTACTTAATCTAATATTTTTTTCTAAATTTCTCCATAAGAAACTTATGGCCTAGGGGTGCCGTGAAAAAAAAATCTGACACTCCAGGGTGCCGTGACTCAAAAAAGTTTGGGAACCACTGTACTAAGGCCAATGCACAAGGCATAGACGGCTTAAGTCAGGACATGTAAAATAACGAAAAAGTAAAAGTCAGATTAGTAAATGTTGGATTATTGCAATAATCAATAAAAATTGTTGTCTATGCATTAAATCACCAATGCCCCCATTGATAAATTAAAATTTAATAGAATCAAACAAATTAAATGACTAATCAATCCTTACGTCCACTACACACATACTCTATCTTCATTGGGACCCTGATCTAGTTAATTAATTAATACAAAGATTAGTTGTACATATTGGTCAAAGACATATTTACAAAATGGTACATACTGTGTTTAAAGCTGGTTGAGGCAACCTGATGCACTTCACCCATTGTTGACAAACAACTTCCATCAGGCCTGGCAAACAGCATGGATCCTGGGAGTTATAGTTCAGCTGGGGAGGCACAGACAGCTTTTCTCTGATGTAGAACAGCAAATCTTGGTCCCATTATCCCCAACAACCACCCTGAGCACAAAATAAACATCTGTTTACAGTGTGTACTATTAGTACCTCAACAAACAAGGCCACCACCTTTCTATGATATGTACAAAAATATATAGCATAACTGTCACTCATTCACACTGGGAGCAGCCATTTATGGTCTGCTCCACATGGTTATCAATACTCATGAAGATGTGGCACAAACTGGGTGCACACACTGTGTGTTAGCAAAAGCTGCTCTGTAGATGTCACTCAGATGATCAGGTTTTAGGTGGTTGGTTAAACTTGGTTCACATGGCAGGGCCGAAACTAGGGGGGGGCTAGGGGGGCAGGCGACCTGGGCGCCAGATTGGAGGGGGCGCCGAGACCCCCTAACACCCGCCGCGGCACTTACTTTTAAAAAACCCCTTCTCCCGAGTGCCCAGCTCGGGGGGCGGGGTTTCGCGGAATGACGCGATTGCGTCGTGACGTCACGGCGCAAACGTGTCATTCCACGAAACCCCGCCGGAGGAGGGAGAAGGGGGAGCCCGGAGCCGCGCAGACGAGGAGGGAGAGGCGGCTGAAGAGCGGCGAGAACCGCTTCAAATGTAAGTCAGCCCCTCTCCCTTCCTCTCTCTCTCTCTCCCTCCACCACCTGCCGCAATGTGTAAAATGGGGACCTGTGCCTGCCGCTATGTGTAAAATGGGGACCTGTGCCTGCCGCTATGTGTAAAATGGGGACACTTGCCAGCGTACTGTGTAAAATGGGGACCTGTGCCTGCCGCTATGTGTAAAATGGGGACACTTGCCAGCGTACTGTGTAAAATGGGGACCTGTGCCTGCCGCAATGTGTAAAATGGGGACACTTGCCAGCGTACTGTGTAAAATGGGGACCTGTGCCTGCCGCTATGTGTAAAATGGGGACACTTGCCAGCGTACTGTGTAAAATGGGGACCTGTGCCTGCCGCTATGTGTAAAATGGGGACACTTGCCAGCGTACTGTGTAAAATGGGGACCTGTGCCTGCCGCAATGTGTAAAATAGGGACACTTTCCAGCGTACTGTGTAAAATGGGGACCTGTGCCTGCCGCTATGTGTAAAATGGGGACACTTGCCAGCGTACTGTGTAAAATGGGGACCTGTGCCTGCCGCAATGTGTAAAATGGGGACACTTGCCAGCGTACTGTGTAAAATGGGGACCTGTGCCTGCCGCAATGTGTAAAATAGGGACACTTGCCAGCGTACTGTGTAAAATGGGGACCTGTGCCTGCCGCTATGTGTAAAATGGGGACACTTGCCAGCGTACTGTGTAAAATGGGGACCTGTGCCTGCCGCAATGTGTAAAATGGGGACACTTTTTCCTGCCGCAATGTGTAAAATGGGGACACTTTTTCCTGCCGCAATGTGTAAAATGGGGACCCCTGTCTGCCGCAATGTGTAAAATGGGGACACTTGCCAGCGTGCTGTGTAAAATGGGGACCTGTGCCTGCCGCTATGTGTAAAATGGGGACACTTGCCAGCGTACTGTGTAAAATGGGGACCTGTGCCTGCCGCAATGTGTAAAATGGGGACCTGTGCCTGCCGCAATGTGTAAAATAGGGACACTTGCCAGCGTACTGTGTAAAATGGGGACCTGTGCCTGCCGCTATGTGTAAAATGGGGACACTTGCCAGCGTACTGTGTAAAATGGGGACCTGTGCCTGCCGCAATGTGTAAAATGGGGACACTTTTTCCTGCCGCAATGTGTAAAATGGGGACACTTTTTCCTGCCGCAATGTGTAAAATGGGGACACCTGTCTGCCGCAATGTGTAAAATGGGGAATGGGGACACTTGCCTGTCGTACTGTGTAAAATGGGGACACTTTTTCCTGGATATGAAATTTATGTTAGAAAAGGCAGTTTCTCAGGTAAAAAAGTTCTGAAAGAGATATATATATATATATATATATATATAATATTTTTATTCATTTATTTTTTATTTTTTATATTTTATTTTATTATTTTTATTTATTGTAAAATATTTTTTTTTTTTGCGGGGGGGGGGGGGGGTGGTCAAATGACTACCTTGCCCCGGGTGACAAAAATCCTAGTTTCGGCCCTGCACATGGGATTGGACACAAATTGGCTTCAGTGAGCCTGCTCTGATATACTGTACACCTAAAACATCTCTGTGCAATGGAACAAAGTCAAACACTGCATGATATCTTCTGACAAACTCTCCATGCTCAAATAGCAAACCTTCTCCAGGTCAAAGATGTCTTTCAGGAATTGAACAACTTAATCCTACATTGAGGTTTAAAATAATTTTAACAGATTATTAGTGAACCTTTTCCAGGTCAAAGATGTCTTTCAGGAACAGAAAAACTTGGCACTACATTAAATTAGAAAATCATTTTAACAGATGATTACAGCATTTAATTTAAAAATATATTGTTAACTGCCACGTGTTTGCTGCCCACTGCTGTTGCTTTGCTTAGTCAAAACAAAAGATAGAGCTGCGCTAATAGCGTTGGTAATGATATGGATGAAAAAACTACTAAAAACTGTTAAATTCATAATGTGTAAAATGTACACATTTTAATATGTTAATACATACAATAAATGTTTTTAAAAACATAGAGATGCACACCAGGGTCAGTCTTTCTCAAAGGGATGAATATCCTCTGTTTAACTGGTATTTAAAAAAATGAATATACTGTATAATGTCCGGATCAAACGGCCGTCCATGGCTGTGAATGCAGCTGTATTTAACCTTGTGTAGCAGTGTCCCAGAGGAGATCCACAGTGAATATGTATTGCAGGAACAGATTCTCTAACGCATTTCGCTCAAAGGAGATTGGTCAGTCAGCTAGCTTGGTGCAACCTTTTGGTTTAAACTGGATGAAATGTACATTGTAAGCTGTAAAATGGTTAGCATGGAGAGGAACTGACTGGAAATAAATGTTATTGAGGTAAATAATACTGTAGGAACAAATACAGGCCAAAATTCTGTGATTTTAGCTGTTTTTATGATTTTAGTAAAAACATACAGATCCAAAACCAATATAGATCCAAAACACAAAGGAGATACAGATCCAGAACCAAAATGCAAGATTTGGGCCGGCGCACAACCCTGCTTTAAAGCATCCTCCTAATCAAATATTTTTCCAAAATGCTGTATGGATTTTTCTAGGTTATCCATAGGTTGTTTTTTTTTTAATAACAAGGGTTACTTTCAGATAGGCATTAGGATCACTGGGACTGATTTATTTGCATCTAAATTAGTGGATACAAAATATGTTCACTGAAAAAAATGCAGTTGTGTGTATATGCAAAAAGTTGCAAAATTCCAAGGTGTGTGCAGGCCTGCAGCAGTAGAATGAAAATGGGGCTGGCCTGACACTGTTTATTATTGGCACTGAATATAGATTCTGGAGCTCCATGGTAGAATAAACTATATTATATTTGTGAAATATATTATGTTACAACATTTGACAACTAACTACCTTTTGTATTTTAAAAAATGTATTTTGCAATACGTCAACTTTCTGTCCGACTCACAGCTCTCTCACAACACCTCTCTCCCCCCAGCTCACAGTGTTCTCTCAGCACCTCTACCGCCATCCCCCAGTTCACAGTGCAGTATCTGTATCCAGTTACTACCCAGGAATGCCCATCACTTTTCCATCACCTTTCTGATACAGTGTGTACCTGTAGCATTGCAAAATAATGACCAGTGCCATAGCCATGCGATCGTGTGGGGTGCCCGCCATGGCACTTACTAGCTGCATTTCTGCTCCCTCTCCTCCCTCCCATAGTACTCAGATCAGGGCGGCGGGGTTTCACAATATGGGGGGTCATTCCAAGTTGATCGCTTGCTAGCAGTTTTTAGCAGCCGTGCAAATGCATTGTCGCCGCCCACTGGGGAGTGTATTTTCACTTTGCAGAAGTACGAACGCTTGTGCAGCAGAGCGCCTGCAAAATATTTTTGTGCAAAACAAGACCAGCCCTGTAGTTACTCTTCATGTGCGTTGATTCTAACGATGGAGGGACGGCTTTTGACCTCCCACACCCGCCCAGCAAACGCCCAGCCACTCCTGCGTTTTTTCAGGCATGCCTGTGTTTTGCCAAACACTCCCTGAAAACAGTCAGTTGCCACCCAGAAACGCCCACTTCAAGTCAACATCCCTGCGTTCGGCCGTGCAACAGGAATGTTCGTTAGACTCTGTGCAAACCCACAATGCTCACTGTACCTGTACGACGCGCCTGCGCATTGCGGTGAATACGCATGTGCAGATATGCCAATTTTTAGCCTGATCGCTGCGCTGTGAACAACGGCAGCTAGCAATCAACTCGGAATGACCCTCATGATGTTGTAATGCCATGAAGCAACTGTGTCATTTTGCAGGGAGAGCAGAATAATAGTGCTGGCAGCCTGAGCCAATGATTGTATACACCCCTGCCAATGCGCAATACCCCTGGCAACGAGCATTACCTCTAGCAATGAGCATTACACCCACAGCATAAAAAACCCTGGTGACAAGCATTACACATCCCTGGGAATGAGCATGACACCCAGAGCCAGAGCATGAAACCCCTGGAAATGAGCATGAACCCACTGGCAACAAGCATTACAAACCCCTGTGAACGAGCAGGACACCCGGAGCCAGAGCATGAAACCCCTGGCAACAAGCATGGAACCCCTGACAACAAGCATTACAACCCTTGGCAACAAGCATGGAACCCATGGCAATGAGCATTACACACCCCTGGCAACAAGCATGACACCCAAAGCATGAACCCCCTGGCAGTGATCATAGATCTCAGATCATGAAACCCCTGGCAACGAGCATGGAACACAGAGCATGAAACCCCTGACAACGAGCAGGTAATTTAAAAGTAATTAGAAGCCTTACTGTAGGGCATAATGTATCACGGGCATTACTGTGTGTGGCATAGTAGGGTACAGGGGGCATAGTATGGTGCAAGGGGCATTTTTGTGTGGGGCTTAAAATGGTGGAATTTTTTTCTTTCTGGTGGTGGCCGAGATCTGTTGGTGCAAAAACTGGGGTGAAAGGTAGTCTTTTCCTGTGAGGCCCAGCCCATGTTAGTGAGGCCACACCCATTTTAACGAGGCCATACCCCCTCACCGAGAGCATACACGCAAAAAAATTTTTTTTATAGAATTAGTGGGGAGAGGGGCAATTTTTACTGTTTGCACTGGGACCCAAATTGTCTAGAAACAGCCCTGATAATGACATCCAGTTCATACAAATTCTGAGAGCAGTTGAATAGATATTTTTTGGTTATTAATAATATCCCTTTAAAATACTTTGGGGTCTATTTACTAAGCTTTGGAGAGAGATAAAGTGGAGATAGATAAAAGCCAAAGAGCTCCTGTCATTTTTCAAACACAGCCTCTAAGATAACAGTTCGGAGCTGATTGGCTGGTACTTTATCTCTCTCCACTTTATCTCTCTTCAAGGCTTAGCAAATAGACCTCTTTATCTTTATGTGGCAGCTGCAGCTTCAAATACTGGAAGAAATCTAAAACAGTCATCGGTGTCAGTAACCACCTGTCTGTGCAAGATAAGAAATTTGCTTTGATCTAATAAGATTTAACTGGTTACCAGCCCATCAAAAAGACGTAACAACATAACAGTAATGTTAGCGCTAGCTGCTGTGCACGCTTGAACAGAGCAACACTTGAATTGCTCCTCCTGTGCCATCTAGTGGTCGTCAGCATGCAAAACACTTGAATTCCCGTCATAGAGGTGAAGAGCAGCATTAGCCTTTTATTATATAGGATTTTGGGCAGTCATTTGTCAGTCACTCTGTTTTAATTTATAAACACCTCACTTGTTTATTTATTTTTTACATTGAGTAATTTAAATATAAAAATGGTCATGATATATAATATATACTTACTGTAATTTAGTTTATTCTTACATTTACTGGACTTAAGAGTGAGCGATTTTAAGTTTGCTGCAGGTCCTGGTCTCCGGGTGACTGAGAGTGCCCTCCTCATGAAAGCTGCTCTATCGCTTGTTACTTACCTCTCTCTTCCCAAGTAGCAGCAGCTGCAGGGACTTGGGGGTAATGTATATTTTTGAAGGTCTATTTTTTTCTATCAATTTTTTTTTGTTTGTATTTTTTAATTTAATTGATCCCCCTAGTAGTCTAGAGCTTTAGGCACAGCAGGATACATTCAGGAAGGGAATAACAACTCCTCTTTCATTCGTTACCGTGCTTACATTGCTAGACTTTCCAGAATCAACCTGGACAAATGGCAACCTTAGAAGAGACAGAGCATCCATGATCTAGGTTATGGCTATGTAACACCCCCAGGGTTGTCAGGGTATGTCTAAGTGGTTAAGATAGGTATCATAGTTGTTGGTTGGCTATACGAAGGACCTTTCCACTAAAATGTTGTTCCCCAAATCTTGTCTCATAGTGCCATATTCATAGAAGAAAGATAGATTAATACGAATCAGAAGTGAGTCAGCAATTCCAACAGGGGGTCTTTTTATTGAGCTGCAATGAACTGTGGATTGAAGATTATAGGTTGATAAATTGACTTTAAATTTAAAGAATCACAAAAGAATTGGGCATCAAGAAAACAAGAGAAAACAGGGGGGGGGGGGGCGCACTGACATGCGGGGCAGGCTAGCCCTGTGCAGGGCGTCCCCCCGTATGTCAGGTGAAGATGATTGTAGCTGTACTAAATTTAGCACATCTACGATCAACTCAGAATGACCCCCCATAATACACTACACTACAGTTCACACCACCAAGGATTATTTAGTATGCAAAAGATAATTGGTTTGAATCACAAATGAAGAAGAATATTAATGGAGTCACAAATAATAGCATCAGACATTAGCATTCCATTCTATCATGTGGTGATGAGAAGAATAATGGAAAACATGGTAAGTAATCATAAACAATAACTTTCTTGCTTTTCCTAAACAAGGTATAAATATCTTCACTGGCAAATGTCATTGAAGTTCTGGTTGAAGTCTGCTGTCCCACAGCGTGTCAATGGGAAATCGGGCACACAGATGTATGAGGGGAATCCTGGGTTGGGATAATGTTAATTATCCAAAGAGGGTGTAGCTAGCGAAGGAAGGGTAATATGACTTGACGATGGCAACGCACTTAACAATGAAGGGTTTTGGATGGAAACTATATTTGCATAAATCACACATTAACATCAAAATATTTCTGAACATGTTCTTTCTAAATTTGTGTTAGCTGGACATCACTGTTTTGTAATATAATACAAGGACTATATTGCTTTTTGAGGTAATTTGATAATTTTATTGTTTAGCTGGCAACAGACAATTGAGTAATATTTGTTTAATAAGGGAGCTTACTTAGAGTGTCAATTTAATATAAAGGTTAAGTGTTAGAAGAAATTTTGAGGGCTATATACTGTGTATCCTTATATTCAAGGAGGAAATTATTATATTCAAAAGGGTTTTATTATTTGTGTTCATTTACACTTGAACCCTATTCCTACCCTTATATTAAAACAATTATATTCTTTTGGTTAAATAGTTTCTTCCATTGTTCCATTATTGCATTTTTAGAAGGTAGGGAATATAAGGGGTCATTCCGACCCGCTTGCTGCATTTTAACGCAGCAGAACGAACGGGTCCCTGATGCATATGCACCGGTGCCATAGTGCGCCTGCGCATGCTGGACGGCCGAAGGCCGTAGCAGGACAGCGATCGCCTCTGCCTGATTGATAAGCAGAGGTAATGGATGGCGGGAGGGGGCTAAATGGCGGCATTTGGCCACTGTTCCGTAGGCATGGTCCGGCCAACGAAGGCGTGGCCAGACCGAATGGGGGGGGGGGGGTGCGGGCCGCAGCGGCTGCGTGATGTCATACGCAGCCGCTGCGGGCCAGGAAGCGATGAGTAGCTCCCGGCCAGCACGCTATAGCTGCGCTGGTCGGGAGCTACACCTGAAGTTCAAAGGCATCGCCGCTATTGTGGCTGCCACATTCCCTCATCCCATCTGTGTTTCTACAGCCCCATCCCTCAATGTTGTCTACAACCTCAAGTCCCGACTATGTCTCTCTTGCATCGTGCTCCTATGACTCTCCAGCCTTATACCACCCATGTCTCTCCAGTCTTCTGCCCCACGTGTCTTATTCATCTTTATGCCCTTCGTTCTCTCTATCTCTCTCTCTCATCTATCAAGCCTATCTCTCTAAATTCTACCCTTCCTCCCCATTTCCCTCTCTCTCTGATCTCTGCACTCCTTCCCCCCATTTTGTGTGTGGGGCCACAAAGGGTCATGTGGTTGGCTAGATAGTGGGGAGTGGTCAGGTCATGTAGAGGCTTGTAACATCTAAATTATACAGAATTCCCCCCTACTTATCCTCAGTGCTGAAAGTAGGGTGGTACGGGGTGGTACAGAGTACCATTAAGAAATGAGGTGGTGGTACACAGTACCACCAGCCCACAGTCTGCGCTGTAAGGTATCTGCCCACAATGAGCATGCAACCTCTGGCAATGGGCAAGAAACCCCTGGCAATGAGCATGTAGTGCGGTAAGTCCTACTAGAGGCATTCTGTGTATAAGCAGCACTGCAGGGGGCATTATATGTGTAAGCAACACTAGTGGGGCATTATGCGTGTAAGCAGCACAGCAGGGGGCATTGTGTGTGTAAGCGGCACTACAGGGGGGCATTATGCGTGTAAGCAGCACTGCAGGGAGCATTATGCATGTAATCAGCACTAAAGGGGGCATAATGTGTGTAAGCAGCACTAAAATGCCATGGGGAGGGTGCAAAATGTATAATTACGCCACTACATGTATAGAGTTACATAGAAGTGTTGGGAATGCTGGCGCCGCCAGGAGAAGATGAAGCTGCATCTTTTGCCATGAAACCCCTGGCAGCAAGTAAATAGAAGCTGTGGGGCATAATTTATGAGGGGCATTTTTCTGTGTGGAACATAAAATGGTGTCAGTGGCATAACTGTGTGTGGCATAATATGTAATAGGCATGATGGTGTGTGGTATAATATGTAATAGGCATTACAGTGTGTGGCATAATGTGTAATAAGCATTATGGTGTGTGGCATAATGTGTAATGGGCATTATTGTGTTTGACATAATCAGAGGCGTATCTAGGGTAGGGCGAGTGGGGCATGTGCCCTGGGCGCCTTAGCAGGCCCAGGAGAGGGGGCGCCGCCGGCGTCCAGGGCATCATGCCCCACTCGCCCCTGTCAACCCTAAATGTGAGGGTAGGAGAGCGCAGCGTCTCTCCCTCCCCTCACCGCCGCTGCCAGCACTAGCAGCGCTGCCAGCAGCGCTGCTGTGTCCGGTCTCCGGCGCTAGCCAACCAGAGCTTGCGGACCGGCTCCTGATTGGCTGCTGGTCCGCGAGCTCTGATTGGCAAGCGAACCGGCGCCAGACGGCCGCCGGAGACCTGGAGCGGTGAGGGGAAGGAGAGGCGCTGCGCTCTCCTCCCCTCACATAACAACAAGCCAGTGGCCGGTGAGTGATGGGGGGGGGGTCCGGCGGCATGGGGGGGGGGGGGTCCGGCGGCACAGTGGGGCAAGTATCTGGCACCAAGTGGGGCCTGGCACTGTGGGGCATGTATCTGGCACTGTGGGGCAATGTAACTGGCACTGTGGGGCAATGTATCTGGCACTGTGGGGCAATGTAACTGGCACTGTGGGGCAATGTATCTGGCACTGTGGGGCAATGTAACTGGCACTGTGGGGCATTGTATCCGGCACTGTGGGGCAATGTAACTGGCACTGAGTGGGGCATGTATCTGGCACTGTGGGGCAATGTATCTGGCACTGTGGGGCATGTATCCGGCACTGTGGGGCATTGTATCCGGCACTGTGGGGCAATGTAACTGGCACTGTAGGGCATGTATCTGGCACTGCGGGGCATTGTATCCGGCACTGTGGGGCAATGTAACTGGCACTGAGTGGGGCATGTATCTGGCACTGTGGGGCAATGTATCTGGCACTGTGGGGCATGTATCCGACACTGTGGGGCATTGTATCCGGCACTGTGGGGCAATGTAACTGGCACTGTGGGGCATGTATCTGGCACTGAGTGGGGCATGTATCTGGCACTGTGGGGCAATGTATCTGGCACTGTGGGGCATGTTTCTAGCACTGTGGGGAAATGTAACTGGCACTGTGGGGCAATGTAACTGGCACTGTGGGGCAATGTAACTGGCACTGAGTGGGGCATGTATCTGGCACTGTGGGGCATGTATCTGGCACTGTGGGGCAATGTATCCGGCACTGTGAAGCAATGTATCCGGCACCGTGGGGCATGTATCCGGCACTGTGGGTCAATGTAACTGGCACTGCGGACCATTTTCAGTGGCCACACCCCTTCTGGAGCGTAGCCACACCCCTTCTGATGTGTGGCCACGCCCATTTTTTTGCCACGCGCGCCTTAGGCGCGCGCACATGCTTCTTTTTGTGTGTGTGTTTTGTTTTTTTTGTGTTTTTTTTGGGGGGGCGCCATTATCCATCTTGCCCTGGGCTCCGAAAACCCTACTTACGCCTCTGGACATAATGTCTAAGGGGCATTACAGTGTGTGGCATAAAGTGGCCATGACCCTATTGTCATTTAGCCACTTCCCTAGTTTTGTGTGACCAGGCCCCCTCATGACACATGACCACGCCCATTTTTACTATTAGTACCACTAAGAAAAAATTTCTACTTGCACCACTGCTTATCCTTAATACTAACAGACCCATAGCAATATTTATGCCCCACCACCAAAGATGACTACTTTCAGACCATCAAGCCTATGTAAGGCTTTTTTGGGAATAGTTCATAATGCAGCCTTGCTGCATGTCAGTCTCTAAGACAGAGGTGAGTGCATTTCAAAGTGATTTAATGAATGATGCTATTGTAGAATTTGCAGAATTTGAGTACCCATAACATGCTGAAAGTTTAAATGTTTTGATCAAAATATGAACTACTGTAATACCTTGTACTTTTATTTTATAGCTATATACTGTACAGAACTGTAATAGTAAACACTGTCTTTTTGTCTTGTAACCTTATTAAGGGGGTGATTCAGACCTGATCTCTGCTGCGTGTTTTCGCACAGTGGGTGATCAGGTAGTAACTGCACATGCGTTTATCACAATGCACACGCGAGTCGGACAGCAACAAAGGGCATCGCCGGTCAGCGAAGGGATGGTGTGAAAAATCTGATCGCATGGGAATGCACAAGGTGATTAACAGGAGGAAGCAGTATGTTGGTGGTAACTGACTGTTTATTGGGAGTGTCCGGAAAAGCGCAGGCATTCACAAGCGTTTTCAGGGAGGGTGTCTGACGTCAGCTCCGGCCCCGATCAGCCTCTTCTCATCCTACTGTATGACTAAGTCTTGGGATGCACAGAAACTGCACAAAGTGGATTTTAGCAGCTCGGCGTACACATAGGATTGCACACTAGCACAGCAAATTTACACTCCCCCTGGAGGCGGCGACTCTCTGAACGCAGGACAGCAAAGTTAGCAGCCCAGCGATCAGGTCTGAATCACCCACTTAAGGGGTTTATTTACTAAGCCTTGGATTGAGATAAAGTCGCTGGAGATAAACTACCAGCCAATCGGCTCCTAACTGTAATTTTTCAAACACAGACTGTGGCATAGCAGTTAGGAGCTGATTGGCTGGTACTTTATCTCCAGCGCCTTTATCTCCATCCAAGACATAGTAAAAAGACCCCTAAGTCTTGAATCCTGATAGTAATTACATATTTCAATATTGTATATGATAGAAATGAGTAATGTCACCACAAGATGATTAATGCATAATAAGATACAATATCTATGAAGAGCAAGATTATCAGAACAATAGTAATACAGGTTGAGTATCCCATATCCAAATATTCCGAAATACGGAATATTCCGAAATACGGACTTTTTTGAGTGAGAGTGAGATAGTGAAACCTTTGTTTTTTGATGGCTCAATGTACACAAACTTTATTTAATACACAAAGTTATTAACAATATTGTATTAAATGACCTTCAGGCTGTGTGTATAAGGTGTATATGAAACATAAATGAATTCTGTGAATGTACACACACTTTGTTTTATGCACAAAGTTACAAAAAATATTGGCTAAAATGACCTTCAGGCTGTGTGTATAATGTGTATATGTAACATAAATACATTCTGTGCTTAGATTTAGGTCCCATCACCATCATATCTCATTATGGTATGCAATTATTCCAAAATACGGAAAAATCCGATATCCAAAATTCTTCCGGTCCCAAGCATTTTGGATAAGGGATACTCAACCTGTATTTGAAAACAATAAGATAATATCTGAATGCAACTGACATATAGTATGCAATTTAAATTCAAGAGAAGCAATATAACACTTTAGGTTATTTAGCTCTGTTTAAGAATAAAGAGGCAGTATATCAATATAATGTCCCTTAAGTACTGTTAATGCATATTGGGGGTCATTCCGAGTTGCAAATTTTGCAGGGTTACGATCATGTCCATATACATGCGGGGGGACGCCCAGCACAGGGCTATCCCGCCCCACATGTCAGTGCCGCCTCCCCCCCCCAGCAGAAGTGCGAAAGCATTGCACAGCGGCCATGCTTTTGCACTTTAGGAGTAGCTCCCGGCCAGCACAGCTTTAGCGTGCTGGCCGAGAGCTACTCGTCGCTCCCTGGCCCGCAGAGGCTGCGTGTGACATCATGCAGCCGATGCGGCCCGCCCCCCGCAAGGTTCGGCCACGCCTGCATTGGCCATAACTCGCCCACAAAACGGCGGCCAAATGCCGCCGTTTCATCCCCCCCGCCCAGCGACCGCCTCTGCCTGTCACTCAGGCAGAGGCGATCGTACTGCAGAGATGGCCTTTGGCCACCTGGCATGCGCCGGCGCATGCGCAATTCTGCCCCGATCGCACCGCTGCGATAAACTGCAGCGTGCGATCGGGTCAGAATGACTCCCATTATGGAGCATGTTAGTAAAAAGGATGGTGTTCTAATGCAGACATTTACAATGTCAGCATATTCATAATGTCGAAACCTCAGTGTTGACAGCAATGATGTTGAAATTAGGGAGGAGCAGGTTCGGATCTCCAAGATCCAAATCCTCCCGGACTTCAGGGTCCGGGATCAGGACTTTCCGCCAGACTCGGATCCTGAACAAGGCAAAATGTCATCATCCCACTGTCAGAGTCTCACGGTTTTGGATTCCATATAAGGAGCCATGTGTCGCCGCCATTTTCACTCCAGACTTGGAGTGTGAGGGAGACAGACCTCTGTCTCTCTGTGGGTGATGGTGTTGGATGGGGTCAGTGTGTGCTCTTTAGGGGTGCTGTCCTGTGTGCTGTTAGGGATGCTGTACAGGGGTGCTGTCCTGTGGTGTCCTGTGCTGTTAGGGGTGCTGTACAGGAGTGCGGTCCTGTGGTGTCATGTGCTGTTTGGGGTGCTGTACAGGGGTGTTGCTGTCCTGTGCTGTCATGTGGTGTCTTGTGCTGTTTGGGGTGCTGTACAGGGGTGCTGTCTTGGGGTGTCCTGTGCTGTTAAGGGTGCTGTACAGGGGTGTTGCTGTCCTGTGCTGTACAGGGGTGCTGTACTTGGGTGCTTTCCTGTGGTGTCCTGTGCTGTTAGGGGTGCTGTACAGGGGTGCTGCTGTCCTGTGCTGTACAGGGATGCTGTACTGTGCTGTTAGGGGGGCTGTCCTGTGTTCTGTAAAAATAAAGGGGCACTGTCCTGTGTGCTGTAAAAATAAAGGAATGCTGTGCCCCTGTCGGGTCCTGTAAAAATAAAGGAACACTGTGGCCCTGTCCTGTATGTTTTAAAAATAGAGGGGTGCTGTAAAAATAATGGAACGCTGTGGTCCTGTCCTGTATGCTGTCAAAATATTAAGGTGCTGTAAAAATAAAGGAACGCTTTGGCCCTGTCCTGTATGCTGTCAAAACTTAGGGATGCTGTAAAAATAAAGAAATGCTGTGGCCCTGTCGGGTGCTGTAAAATTAAAGGAAAGCTGTGGCCCTGTCCTGTATGCTGTATAAATATAGGGGTGCTGTAAAAATAAAGGAATACTGTGGCCCTGTGGGTGTTGTAAAAATAAAGGAACGCTGTGGCCCTGTCGGGTGCTGTAAAAATGAAGGAATGTTGTGGCCCTGTCCTGTATGCAGTAAAAATAAAAGGGTGCTGTAAAAATAAAGGAACGCTGTGGCACTGTCCTGTATGCTGTAAAAACATAGGGGTGCTGAAAAAATAAAGGAATGCTGTGGCCCTGTTGGGTGCTGTAAAAATAAAGGAACGCTGTGGCTCTGTCGGGTACTGTAAAAATAAGAGTGCTGTGGCCCTGCCCTGTATGCTGTCAAAAATATAGGGGTGCTGTAAAAATAAAGGAATGCTGTGGCCCTGTTGGGTGCTGTAAAAATAAAGAAACTCTGTGTCCCTGTTGGGTGCTATATAAATAAAGGAACGCTGTGGCCCTGTCCTGTGTACTGTAAAAATATAGGGGTGCTGTAAAAATAAAGGAACGCATTTAGTACACTGGTCGCACCTGTTCCTCACCATGGAAAGATTTGGATTCCCCCCTGCCTTTATTTCCTTTATCAAAACACTATATAATTCCCCCTCCTCTCAAGTCTCTTGTAACGGCTTCCTGTCGCCACCCTTCCCAATTCTTAAGGGAACCAGGCAGGGATGTCCCCTTTCCCCCCTTTTGTTTATTTTAGCGATTGAACCCCTTGCCATCGCCCTGCATTCATGTCCTACATTTCAAGGTATTAAAATGTATTCCTCTGAATTAAAAGTCTCCCTTTTTGCGGACGACATGCTTCTTTTTGTTTCTGATCCGGAAAATTCCCTCCCAGCCGTTTTAGATATAATTAACTCTTTTAGCCCCATCTCCGGCTATAAAATTAATATAACCAAATCTGAACTACTACCTATATCAACACTGCCCCGAGTTCTATACTCCCTCCCTACTATATCCCAATTCCATATCCAGACCTCCCAAATTAAGTACTTGGGCGTCCAGGTCCCTAATAATCCTCGCTTACTCTACTCTGCTAATTTTCTTCCTCTCCTTTCTAAAATCTCAACTGGACTCCTGGTCCAAACTCCCGCTATCTCTATTGGGTAGAACTGCTGTATTGAAAAGTGTAGTTTTTCCCAAAATTTATTACTCCCTGCAAATGTTACCATGCATTATTTCGAGACGTGACATTTCTACTCTCGAAAAAATCATGTCTACTTTTTTATGGAACGGAAAACGTCCAAGAATGGCCATAAAGAAACTGTATCATTATAAAACCAATGGTGGTTTAGGAATCCCGAACTTCTCATCATATGCACTCTCTACACATTTCAAAATTATTGCTGACTGGCTTATGGATACTTCAGTATATATAGATAAGACCCTGGAACAGAATATATTTTCTCTGACGTCCTAGTGGATGCAGGGAACTCCGTAAGGACCATGGGAATAGACGGGCTCCGCAGGAGACTGGGCACTCTAAAGAAAAGATTAGGTACTATCTGGTGTGCACTGGCTCCTCCCTCTATGCCCCTCCTCCAGACCTCAGTTAGAATCTGTGCCCGGCCAGAGCTGTGTGCTCCTAGTGGGCTCTCCTGAGCTTACTAGTAAAGAAAGTATTTATTAGGTTTTTTATTTTCAGTGAGCTTCTGCTGGCAACAGACTCACTGCTACGTGGGACTAAGGGGAGAGAAGCAAACCTACCTGCTTGCAGCTAGCTTGTGCTTCTTAGGCTACTGGACACCATTAGCTCCAGAGGGTTCGAACACAGGCACCTGTCCTCGATCGTCCGTTCCCGAAGCCGCGCCGCCGCCCCCCTCGCAGAGCCAGAAGAACAGAAGCTTGAAGACGTCGAAATCGGCGGCTGAAGACTCCTGTCTTCATTAAGGTAGCGCACAGCACCGCAGATGTGCGCCATTGCTTCCAGCACACTTACACACTCCGGTCACTGTAGGGTGCAGGGCGCTGCGGGGGGGCGCCCTGGGCTGCAATTGAAGTACCTTTTGGCATAAAAATACATATATACAGTCTGGCACTGTATTTATGTATAAAACCCCGCCATTTTTTCACACAGAAAGCGGGACAGAAGCCCGCCACTGAGGGGGCGGGGCCTTCTTCCTCAGCACACCAGCGCCATTTTCTCTTCACAGCTCCGCTGGAAGCAGCTCCCCAGGCTCTCCCCTGCAGTATCCAGGTACAAGACGGGTTAAAAAGAGAGGGGGGGCACTTAAATTTAGGCGCAAATAAGACATATAAAGCAGCTATTGGGTAAATCACTTATTATCAGTGAGAATCCCTGTGTTATATAGCGCTGTGGTGTGTGCTGGCATACTCTCTCTCTGTCTCCCCAAAGGACTTTGTGGGGTCCTGTCCTTAGTCTGAGCATTCCCTGTGTGTGTGTACGGCTGTGTCGACATGTTTGATGAGGAAGGTTACGTGGAGGCGGAGCAAGAGCAGATAAGTGTTGTGTCGCCCCCGTCGGCGCCGACACCTGATTGGATGGATATGTGGAAGGTCTTAAATGACAATGTAAACTCCTTACATAAAAGGTTTGATGTTGCTGCAGCCTTGGGACAGCCGGGGTCTCAGCCCGCGCCTGCCCAGGCGACTCAGAAACCGTCAGGGGCTCATAAACGCCCTCTATCTCAGATGGTTGACACAGATGTCGAAACGGAGTCCGACTCCAGTGTCGACGATGATGAGGCACATTTACAGTCTAAAATGACCAAGGCCATCCGATACATGATTATTGCAATGAAAGATGTATTACACATTTCTGAGATTAACCCTGTTAATACCAAGAGGATTTATGTTTGGGGAGAAAAAGCAGCCAGTGACTTTTCCCCCATCTGATGAATTAAATGAATTGTGTGAAGAAGCATGGAGTTCCCCTGATAAGAAATTAGTGATTTCTAAGAGGTTACTGATGGCGTACCCTTTCCCGCCAACGGACAGGTTACGTTGGGAAACATCCCCTAGGGTGGACAAGGCACTGACACGCTTATCTAAAAAGGTGGCCCTGCCGTCTCAGGATACGGCCGCCCTAAAGGAGCCTGCGGATAGAAAGCAGGAAGCTATCCTGAAGTCAGTGTATACACACTCTGGTACTCTACTGAGACCTGCTATTGCTTCAGCCTGGATGTGTAGTGCTGTAGCAGCGTGGACAGATACTCTGTTAGACGACATAGATTCCCTCGACAGAGATACTGTTTTGCTAACCCTGGGCCATATCAAAGACGTCGTCTTATATATGCGGGATGCTCAGAGGGACATTTGCCTGCTGGGCTCTAGAATTAATGCTATGTCCATTTCTGCCAGGAGGGTCTTATGGACTCGGCAATGGACAGGAGATGCTGATTCTAAAAAACACATGGAGGTTTTGCCTTATAAGGTTGAGGAATTGTTTGGGGACGGTCTGTCGGACCTCGTGTCTACAGCGACAGCTGGAAAGTCGACTTTCTTGCCTCAGGTTTCCTCACAGCCTAAGAAAGCACCGTATTATCAAATGCAGTCCTTTCGTTCCCAAAAAGGCAAGAGGGTCAGGGGCGTATCCTTTCTTGCCAGAGGCAGGGGTAGAGGTAAGAAGCTGCACCATGCAGCCAGTTCCCAGGAACAAAAGTCCTTCCCTGCTTCCACTAAGTCCACCGCATGACGTTGGGGCTCCACAGGCGGAGCCAGGTATACGACGCGTCTGCTTTTCCTGGGCATGATTCTGGACATAGAACAGAAGAAGGTGTTTCTCCCGGTGGAGAAGGCCCAGGAATTAGCATCTCTGGTCAGGGACCTCCTGAAACCAAAACAGGTATCGGTGCATCACTGCACGCGAGTACTGGGAAAGATGGTGGCTTCATACGAAGCCATTCCCTTCGGCAGGTTCCATGCGAGGATCTTTCAGTGGGATCTGTTGTACAAGTGGTCTTCAGATGCATCGGCTGATCACCCTGTCCCCAAGGGCCAGGGTGTCTCTTCTGTGGTGGCTGCAGAGTGCTCACCTTCTCGAGGGCCGCAGGTTCGGCATACAGGACTGGGTCCTGGTGACCACGGATGTAAGCCTCCGAGGATGGGGGGCAGTCACTCAGGGAAGAAACTTCCAAGGGCTGTGGTCAAGTCTGGAGACTTCTCTACACATAAATATACTGGAACTAAGGGCCATTTACAACGCCCTGAGTCAAGCAGAGCCCCTGCTTCGAAACCGGCCAGTACTGATTCAGTCAGACAACATCACGGCGGTCGCCCATGTAAACCGCCAGGGCGGCACAAGAAGCAGGATGGCAATGGCGGAAGCCACAAAGATTCTTCGGTGGGTGGAGAATCACATGCAAGCACTGTCAGCAGTGTTAATTCCGGGAGTGGACAACTGGGAAGCAGACTTCCTCAGCAGACACGACTTCCACCCGGGAGATTGGAGACTTCATCAAGAAGTCTTCACACAGATCGCAAAGCGATGGGAACTGCCACAGGTGGACATGATGGTGTCCCGCCTCAACAAAAAGCTAAAAAGATATTGCGCCAGGTCAAGGGACCCTCAGGCGATAGCTGTGGACGCCCTAGTGACACCGTGGGTGTACCAGTCGGTATATGTGTTTCCTCCTCTTCCTCTCATACCCAAGGTACTGAGAATAGTAAGAAAGAGGAATAAGAACAATACTCATTGTTCCGGATTGGCAAAGAAGGACTTGGTACCCGGAACTGCAAGAAATGCGCACAGAGGACCCATGGCCTCTGCCTCTCAGACAGGACCTGCTGCAACAAGGGCCCTGTCTGTTCCAAGACTTACCGCGGCTGCGTTTGACGGCATGGCGGTTGAACGCCGGATCCTAGCTGAAAAAGGCATTCCGGATTAAGTTATTCCTACGCTGATAAAGGCTAGGAAAGACGTGACAGCAAAGGATTATCACCGTATATGGCGAAAATATGTTGCTTGGTGTGAGGCCAGGAAGGCCCCTACAGAGGAATTCCAGCTGGGTCGTTTCCTGCACTTCCTACAGTCAGGGGTGACTATGGGCCTAAAATTGGGGTCCATAAAGGTCCAGATTTCGGCCCTATCCATTTTCTTTCAAAAAGAACTGGCTTCACTGCCTGAGGTTCAGACGTTTGTTAAGGGAGTGCTGCATATTCAGCCCCCTTTTGTGCCACCAGTGGCACCCTGGGATCTTAACGTTGTGTTGGATTTCCTGAAATTCCACTGGTCTGAGCCACTTAGGACCGTGGAACTAAAGTATCTCACGTGGAAAGTGGTCATGCTGTTGGCCTTAGCATCGGCTAGGCGTGTGTCGGAATTGGCGGCTTTGTCATGTAAAAGCCCATATCTGATCTTCCATATGGACAGGGCAGAATTGAGGACTCGTCCCCAATTTCTCCCAAAGGTGGTATCATCGTTTCATTTGAACCAACCTATTGTGGTGCCTGCGGCTACTCAGGACTTGGAGAACTCCAAGTTACTGGACGTAGTCAGGGCTTTGAAAATATATGTTTCCAGAACGGCTGGAGTCAGGAAGACTGACTCGCTGTTTATCCTGCATGCACCCAACAAGCTGGGTGCTCCTGCTTCAAAGCAAACTATTGCGCGCTGGATCTGTAGCACGATTCAGCTAGCTCATTCTGCGGCTGGATTGCCGCATCCAAAATCAGTAAAAGCCCATTCCACAAGGAAGGCGGGCTCTTCTTGGGCGGCTGCCCGAGGGGTCTCGGCTTTACAGCTTTGCCGACCGGCTACTTGGTCGGGTTCAAACACATTTGCAAAGTTCTACAAGTTTGATACCCTGGCTGAGGAGGACCTTGTGTCTGCTCATTCGGTGCTGCAGAGTCATCCGCACTCTCCCGCCCGTTTGGGAGATATGGTATAATCCCCATGGTCCTTACGGAGTTCCCAGCATCCACTAGGACGTCAGAGAAAATAAGAATTTACTCACCGGTAATTCTATTTCTCGTAGTCCGTAGTGGATGCTGGGCGCCCGTCCCAAGTGCGGACTTTCTGCAATACGTGTATATAGTTATTGCTTAAATAAGGGTTATTGTTATGAGCCATCCGTTGAGTGAGGCTCAGCTGTTGTTCATACTGTTAACTGGGTAAGGTTATCACAAGTTGTACGGTGTGATTGGTGTGGCTGGTATGAGTCTTACCCTGGATTCAAATTTCCTTTCCTTGTAATGTCAGCTTGTCCGGGCACAGTTTCCCTAACTGAGGTCTGGAGGAGGGGCATAGAGGGAGAAGCCAGTGCACACCTGATAGTACCTAATCTTTTCTTTAGAGTGCCCAGTCTCCTGCGGAGCCCGTCTATTCCCATGGTCCTTACGGAGTTCCCAGCATCCACTACGGACTACGAGAAATAGAATTACCGGTGAGTAAATTCTTATTTTATCCATTCTCACCAGGGGCCTTACTTCTTACACCACTTAAGCTTATACCCTCTCATATTCTTAATCATGTTCTCTTCAGAGATACTTATAATAGTTGGCTCCGCCTTAGTAAATCTTTCAAATCACCGCACACACACTCGTCCTTTGTTCCGCTATGGGGCAACCCCAATTTCACCCCATCTGTTTCTAATCCTGCATTCCGTCTTTGGCACCAAAAAGGGCTTAACTTAGCCACAAAACTATTTGACCCAGGAGGATGTCTACTGCCCTTCACTTCTGTAAAAGACACCTATGATCTCTATAACTCCCAGTTTTACTTATATCTCCAGGCGAGGCACTTTGCACAAGCCTTGCCCTCCTCACCCACTCTACGCACTCATCCTCATTCCCTAGATGCACTACTACATTCCCTCTACACACGAAAATTCAAATCTAAACACTTATATTCTATTCTTATTAACCTTCAGTCTGACAATCACCTTGATGTTCTTGTACAAAATTGGAATAGTGATATCCCCGCATTCACTCAAGCCGATCTCCATTCATCTCATTCCCATAAGATTATGAGTATCCTCCACTCAGCTTACTTGCAGGAGGTTCATTTTAAGTCTATACAAAGGCTTTATATTGCACCTGCTCAAAGGAGACACATGATCTCATCGGAATCAGGTTTATGCCCCAAATGCTCTATGGCAAATGCTAATACTTTCACCGCTTCTGGTCCTGCTCCAAAATACTAAAATTCTGGCGTAAAGTCATTCTATTAATTAATTCCTCAATGAATTTAAGATTACTCCTGAACCCTTTGGCCTGCCTCTGTCTGAATTTTAAAGAATGGTACCTACCCCGCACTACCCACTGTATTTCACCCTTCCTTATCATTACCCTAACACTAGCTAAGAAACTCATATTAATACATTGGATTAAGAAATCTGCTCCCTCTATACAGGAACTCAAATGCAAATTACTTCAGCTGATTTTCTTTGACAAAAGAACGATCTCATTAAATCCAGACTTGAACTATGACAAATTTGTTTCAAAATGGGTTACATACATATCTTCGCTTGACACCGATACTAGTTCGACTATATTGCATAATATTAATGTATCTTAAGATGCTAGGTAGATAAATATATGTCCTCTCCTTCCCCCCCCCCTTCCCTCGTGCCTTTTCCCATGGTATGTCCTTGTCTACCCCCCCTCTCTTTTTTCACTTTTATATTATTGTTGTTGTTACTGTGTATGTAGAAGGATGCATAGCCAAGGTTTCTAAACGTACTGTTGTATGTTATTGGTGACATCACACTATATAAATGTACGATCCCAGTCTCCATTATGTACCTGTATTTGGTTTTGATCACCTTCACTATTGCAAAGGACTAAAACCTTGTTCCTTACATGCTATATTTTTCCTATTTATGTCTATGACATTTGTGTGTGAAAATAAAAAAATATACAAACCAAAAATAAAGGAACGCTGTGGCCCTGTCGGGTGCTGGAAAAATAAAAGAATGCTGTGGCACTGTCAGGTGCTGTAAAAATTAATGGAACGCTGTGGCCCTGCCCTGTATGCTGTAAAAATACAGGGGTGCTGTAAAAATAAAGCGGCACGGTTCTGTTTTCTGTAAAAACAAAGGGGCACTGTTTTGTGTGCTGTAATAATAAAGGGGCACTGTCCTGTGAAATGGATAACAAAAATTTGGCGGAAAAAATTGTGAAATATCAGGAACCACTTCCTAGTACTAGTGTTGAAGCTGCTGGCACCAGTCATGACATTGACGATGCAATTCAATCAACGTCGTTTGCTAAGGCCAATGCCCAATGTCATAGAGGGCATGTAAATTCCAAGAAGCAAAAATTAATAACCAAAAAAAGAAAAAGAAATTATCTGATGAGAAACGTAAAATTGGCAATATGCCATTCACGACACAAAGTGGAAAGGAAAGACTCCCTCTTGAAAAATAAAAAAATAAAGCTTGTTAAAGCACAGGAAAAACAACTGTGCATTCAGAGATATCACAAATCCCCAAGGAGAGTCCAAGTGTGTCCGCAGGTGCGATGTCTAGGCCTGACCTTCCCAAGACTGTATGGGAAGAGGAGGCTCCTACCACCATTTGCACACCCTCTGCAAGTGCTGGGAGGAGCACCGCCAGTCCAGTTGCTGATATTGAGATTGAGGATGTCACTGTAGTCATACACCAGGATGAGGAGGATATTAGTGTAGCTGGCACTGAGGAGAAAGTTGACAATAAGGATTCTGATGGGGATGTGGTTTGTTTGAATAAGGCACCAGTGGAGACAGTTGTTGTCCATGGGATGAGAAAGCCGATTGTCATACCTGTGCAAAATACCAAAAAAATCCACCTCTTTGGTGTGGAATTATTTCTCCACAAATCTGAACAAGAGTCAAGCCATCTGTTGCCTTTGTCAATCCATAATAAGTAGGGGTAAGGACATTAACCACCTAGGAACATACTCCCTTATACGTCCACTGCAGCGCATTCATCATAAGACATTGTCAATTTCAGAAACTTTGGGAAAGAGCGTAAGCAGTCCAGTGACACATAAATGCCTTTTTACTGTTGTATCCAAGCTCCTCCACTCCACACCACCAACTCCTAACTAACTAAGCTATTAACTGTCCAACAGTCTTTTGCGAGGAAGATGAAATATGACAGCAGTCACCTTGTTGCAAAGCCAATAACTGAGGCCATAACAAATATGCTGGTGTTAGACGTGCGTCTGGTATCCGCCATTAGTGCAGTGGGATTTCGACAGATGATGGACGTACTCTGTCCCCGGAACCAAATCCTGCTTAGATTCTACTTCACTTGGCAAGCGATTCCCGGACTGTACAGGGACATTTAGAAAGTGTCCTCAATGTCCTCAAAAATGCGGTTGTACCCACTGTCCACTTAACCACGGACATGTGGATAGGTGGAGCAGGGCAAACTAAGGACTACATGACTGTTGTCCTTAGTAACAACAACAGCAGCGGAACCAGCAGCAGCATCTCACAAATGCCAACTCGTTCCTACACAGGCTACTCTATATATCACCGGTTTCCGTAAGAGGCACACCGCTGACAACCTCTTATAGAAACTAATGCACATCATCATACAATGGCTTACCCCAGTTAGACTCTCTTGTGATATCTGACAATGCCACCAAAATTGTGCGTGCATTACATCTGGGCAAATTGCAGCATGTGCCATGTTTTGCTCACACAATTAATTTGGTGGTGCAGAATTAAAAAAAAAATGACAGGGGTGTGTAGGAGATGCTGTCGGTGAGCCGAAAAATTGTGGGCCACTTTCGACATTCAGCAACTGCATGCTGAAGAGTGGAGCGGCAGCAAACACTCTTGAACCTGCCCTGCCCTCACCTGAAGTAAGAGGTAGTAACAAGGTTTAATTCAACCTTCTATATGCTTCAGAGGATGGAGGAGCAGCAAAAGGCCATTCAAGCTTATACATACACCTATTACATAGACAAAGGAGGGGTAATGCACCTGACTCAAGCGCAATGGAGAATGATTTCTGTGTTGTTCAACGTTCTCCAACCCTTCGAACTTGCCACACGTGAAGTCAGTTCAGACCCTGCCAGCTTGAGTCAAGTCATTCCCGTCATCAGGCTTTTGCAGAAGCAGCTGGAGAAATTGAAGGAGGAGCTAAGATGGAGCAATTACGCTAAGTTTGTGGGACTTGTGGATGGAGCCCTTCATTCGCTTTTCCAGTATTCAAGGGTGGTCAATCTGTTGAAATCAGATCACTACATTTTGGTCATCGTGCTCGATCCTAGGTTTAAAGCCTACGTTGTATATCCCTTTCCGGCAGACACCAGTATGCAGAGAGTCAAAGACCTGCTGGTGAGAAAATTGTCATCACAAGCGGAATGTGACCCGTCAACAGCTCTTCCTTCATTTTCTCCCACAACTGGGGCTGCTGTGCTTCTGTTCCCCTCTAACCTGACACAGTCAACCAACATAGGGCCTAATTCAGCATGGAACGCTGCTGCAGCAGCGTTCACATGCTGAAGCCCTGTGAAGTGTGTGCACATGCAGCAGCCACACTGCGCATGCACACACTGTGAGATGCGAGAGCATCTCATATCTGCAAACACCTCTGCCTGATTGACAGAGAGGGCTGTGTGAGTGCTTTGCGGGAGCATTTTCGGGGCGCGGTCCGGAAAAAGAAGGCATGTCCGAACCGTTTGAGGGGCTGGCTGGAGCGGCTGAGTGACATGGTGGGTAGCCGCCTGCCTTCGCAGCTAGGCTGCATAGGCAGAGGGCTACCCTAAACATGCAAAAACATCACCGCTGTGCGATGCTTTCACATGCTTGTGCGGGGGGAGGGGGGACTGGATCCGGCATGTGGGGTGGACTTGCCCTGTGCTGGGAATCCCCCCACACACATCTACGATCCATGCTGAGTTAGGCCCATTATGCACAGCAGTACTCTACGACCACCTACACGGTACCTCTGAATACTGCTCTGTTCTGTGTGTTGCCCCCACCACCCCCATCCGCCGGCAAAATTGATCACAACAAGAGCTAGCAATCAGCTCTTTACTGTACTAAATATTTTGTTGCAATGATGTGCAAAGTCTTATTTTTTCTCTGCTTTCTTTATTATTGTGACATTGATGTATTATTAAATAAGGAATGAATACAATATATAGCAAAGTTATCTTTTGATTGTTAGGATCCTCAGCAGTTTTTACCAATTACATAATCAATGAAAAACTGTTCATCTTTGATTCTAACATGTCTCAAAGGATTTACTGACAAGGATTTGACTGCTATCACCATCAAGCTGAACAAAGAGCCATATGAAGTGATGATATGAAATGGAAGCAGTAAAAGATAAAACATGTACCAGACAGCATGATAAAAATATATTGTAACTTCTCTCTTTTTTATCTTCAACAACATGACTGATTGTCATGTTGGTGAAAATAGCCACAGCAGTCATTAAATATATAAATAGAGAGAAACAGTATCAGATCAATAGCACTATGACATTTTTTTTTTTTTTTTTTTGGGGGGGGGGGGGGGGGGGGGGGGACCTTTTTCCCTGCCACATCTCCCTTACCAAGAAAAGTCAAAACACTTAACCAGGGCCCTCTGGGGCTGTCCCCACACAACTAACATAACTGACCCCTCAGATCTATTCAGTTTGTCACACACTACTCTCTTCAATTGATCTTAAATCCCTGAACTCAATGGAGGTCATTCCGAGTTGTTCGCTCGCAAGGCGATTTTAGCAGAGTTGCTCACGCTAAGCCGCCGCCTACTGGGAGTGAATCTTAGCATCTTAAAATTGCGAACGATGTATTCGCAATATTGCGATTACACACCTCGTAGCAGTTTCTGAGTAGCTTCAGACTTACTCGGCATCTGCGACCAGTTCAGTGCTTGTCGTTCCTGGTTTGACGTCACAAACACTCCCAGCGTTCGCCCAGACACTCCTCCGTTTCTCCGGCCACTCCTGCGTTTTTTCCGGAAACTGTAGCGTTTTTTCCCACACGCCCATAAAACGGCCTGTTTCCACCCAGTAACACCCATTTCCTGTCAATCACATTACGATTGCCAGATCGATGAAAAAGCCGTGAGTAAAATTACTAAGTGCATAGCAAATTTACTTGGCGCAGTCGCAGTGCGGACATTGCGCATGCGCATTAAGCGGAAAATCGCTGCGATGCGAAGATTTTTACCGAGCGAACAACTCGGAATGAGGGCCAATATCACAAGTAAAACTCTCTTGCACACACAATCATTTAAAAGCTGAACATACTGTACAGTATAAGGGCCGTGTGATGCTTTTGCACCCATGCGTGGAAGGGGGGGCAGAGCCTAACATGCGGGGTGGACTAGCTCTGTGCTGGGCCTTCCCCCTCATTTCTGAGAAACTGATCATAGATGTGCTAAATTTAGCACATCTACGATCAGATCTGAATTAGACTCTTAGACATATCCACCTACCCCGGGGTGCTACATGTACATAGCAATTTTGTTTAAGAAATCTACTTCTAGGTACGGTTTATAAACTATGGAGACGAAAAAACTAATTTTGTGTTTGTCCGTTCATTCCAGCATCTTGCAAAACTACTGGATGAATTTGGAACACATTTTTACTGTGACGAGAAAGATACCGATGTACTATATGCATGATCTCGACATGACATCAGGGAGAGGAGCAATATAGGAAAAAACAGAGCTTGACACTTGTGCCGAGTGTGTCTGTTTTTTTCCCTTTTTTTCTCCATGCACAACGTGCAGGATCCTCAAGTCCAAAATTACTATATGTATATAAATATATAGACAGTAGTGGCCAAACTGTGGAAACTTTTTTGAAAATGTGCATTTTTGAAGATTAACAGCTTAAAGCACTAATATATTTTAGAATTATACCAAAAAGAATACATCTTTACAACGGCAATTTAATTTAGAACATAATGCAACATATTACAATGAACTTTATAACACAATTTTACATTTTGAAAACAGTTATACACAGTGGCCCTCTTTCCGAGTTGTTCGCTCGTTAGTGGTTTTCGCAACAGAGCGATTTGTCGCAAACTGCGCATGCGCAATGTTCGCAGTGCGTCTGCGCCAAGTAAATTTGCCAAAAAGTTAGGTATTTTACTCACGGCTTAACGAAGAAATTTCTTCGTTCTGGTGATCGGAGTGTGATTGACAGGAAGTGGGTGTTTCTGGGCGGAAACTGTCCGTTTTATGGGTGTGTGCGGAAAAACGCTGCCGTTTCTGGGAAAAACGCGGGAGTGGCTGGAGAAACGGGGGAGTGTCTGGGTGAACGCTGGGTGTGTTTGTGACGTCAAACCAGGAACGAAACTGACTGAACTGATGGCAGTGGCAGAATAAGTCCCGAGCTACTCAGAAACTGCAAAGAAATTTCTATTCGCAATTATGCGAATCTTTCGTTCGCAATTCTGCAAAGCTAAGATTCACTCCCAGTAGGCGGCGGTTTAGCGTGTGCAAAGCTGCTAAAAGCAGCTAGCGAGCGAACAACTCGGAATGAGGGCCAGTGCCGGATTTGTCACTAGGCACGTGCGGC
This sequence comes from Pseudophryne corroboree, assembly GCF_028390025.1. Classification (NCBI taxonomy): domain Eukaryota; kingdom Metazoa; phylum Chordata; class Amphibia; order Anura; family Myobatrachidae; genus Pseudophryne; species Pseudophryne corroboree. The sequence continues at coordinate 473,754,816 of NC_086445.1, read as the reverse complement.
ACGTGTCTACGGGCAGCACCTACTGGGGGCGGCAAGGCTGTTCCCCCCTTTTGCATTGGAACAGCGGCACTGCAGGGCTGGATTTCCAAGCCCACAGGCCACCACAATGAAGAGGCCCACTAACCGCCATCATTACTATGAGTCACACTGACTCATTCTGTGCCGTCACCAGACAGTGCCCGTGCCCCCATTCTGTAAGCCCCGGCCGGAGCAGGAGGAGGAGCAGTTCTCCTCTCTACTATCAGCTCCTTCCCCCCAGACTTTAGTGCTGCTGATGAGGAGGGGGAGTAGGAGCACTGCATGAGCAGCACAATGTAATGGCTGCACCACCTCCGCATCCACGCTTGTTGACCGCACCCCACACCACGTTGGCCGGCACTCCCCACTGGCCGCCTCCCATACCACACATGCACTAGGCAGAACACCCCCCAGCCTCCTCCCACTGCCCACTCCCCACACCATGCTGTCCCACCCCCGAAGTCTTCCGTACCACTGCCGCTACACACTTCCGCCCTGCTTCACGCTGGGCAGAAGTAAAGTCAGAGACGCAGTATGGAGCCAGAGGGACAAACCAGAGCTGGTGCTGATGGTGGTGAGTGAAACACACACACTAACTCACTCTCTCTCTCTCTCTCTCTCTCTCTCTCACACACTCTCTCGGGCTACCTCGTGCAGTGTGTAAAAGGGGCTACCTGGTACAGTGTGTAAAAGAGGCTACCTGGTGCAATGTGTAAAAGGGGCTACCTGGCGCAATGTGTAAAAGGGGCTACCTGGCGCAATCTGTAAAAGGGGCGGTGTGTGCGGAAAAACGCTGCCGTTTTTGGGAAAAACGTGGGAGTTGCTGGAGAAACGGGGGAGTGTCTGGGCGAACGCTGGGTGTGTTTGTGACGTCAAACCAGGAATGAAACTGACTGAACTGATCGCAGTGGCAGAGTAAGTCCCGAGCTACTCAGAAACTGCAAAGAAATTTCTATTCGCAATTATGCGAATCTTTCGTTCGCAATTCTGCAAAGCTAAGATTCACTCCCAGTAGGCGGCGGCTTAGCGTGTGCAAAGCTGCTAAAAGCAGCTAGCAGCAACTCGGAATGAGGGCCAGTGCCGGATTTGTCACTAGGCACGTACGGCACGTGTCTACGGGCAGCACCTACTGGGGGCGGCAAGGCTGTTCCCCCCTTTTGCATTGGAACAGCGGCACTGCAGGGCTGGATTTCCAAGCCCACAGACCACCACAATGAAGAGGCCCACTAACCGCCATCATTACTATGAGTCACATTGACTCATTCTGTGCCGTCACCAGACAGTGCCCGTGCCCCCATTCTGTAAGCCCCGGCCGGAGCAGGAGGAGGAGCAGTTCTCCTCTCTACTATCAGCTCCTTCCCCCCAGACTTTAGTGCTGCTGATGAGGAGGGGGAGTAGGAGCACTGCATGAGCAGCACAATGTAATGGCTGCACCACCTCCGCATCCACGCTTGTTGACCGCACCCCACACCACGTTGGCCGGCACTCCCCACTGGCCGCCTCCCATACCACACATGCACTAGGCAGAACACCCCCCAGCCTCCTCCCACTGCCCACTCCCCACACCATGCTGTCCCACCCCCGAAGTCTTCCGTACCACTGCCGCTACACACTTCCGCCCTGCTTCACGCTGGGCAGAAGTAAAGTCAGAGACGCAGTATGGAGCCAGAGGGACAAACCAGAGCTGGTGCTGATGGTGGTGAGTGAAACACACACACTAACTCTCTCTCTCTCTCTCTCTCTCACACACTCTCTCGGGCTACCTCGTGCAGTGTGTAAAAGGGGCTTCCTGGTACAGTGTGTAAAAGAGGCTACCTGGTGCAATGTGTAAAAGGGTCTACCTGGCGCAATGTGTAAAAGGGGCTACCTGGCGTAATCTGTAAAAGGGGCTACCTGGTGCAATGTGTAAAAGGGGCTACCTGGTGCAATGTGTAAAAGGGGCTACTTGGTGCAATGTGTAAAAGGGGCTACCTGGCACAATGTGTTAAGGGGCTACCTGGCGCAATGTGTAAAAGGGGCTACCTGGCGCAATGTGAATAAGGAGGAAAAGTGTATAAGGGGCTTCCTGGCACAACGTGTATAATGGGCTATCTGGTGCAATGTGAATAAGGAGCTACCTGGCAAAAAGTGTATAATGGTCTACTTGGTGCAATGTGTATAATGGATTACCTGATGCAATGTGTATAATGGGCTACCTGGTGCAATTTGTATAATGGGCTACCTGGTGCAATGTGTATAATGGGCTACTTGGTGCAACATGTATGCAGGGCTACCTGGTGCAACATGTATAATGGGCTACCTGGTGCAACGTGTATAAAGGGCTACCTTGTGCAACGTATATAATGGGCTACTTGGTGCAAAATGTATGCAGGGCTACCTGGTGCAACATGTATAATGGGCTACCTGGTGCAACACGTATAATGGGCTACCTTGTGCAACACGTATAATGGGCTACCTGGTGCAACGTGTATATGGGCTACCTTGTGCAGTGTGTTTAATGGGCTACCTGGTGCAACATGTATAATGGGCAACCTTGTACAATGTGTATAACAGGCTCGACCGGGCACAATGTGTATAACAGGCTTGACCTGGCGCAATGTGTATAAGAAGCTCTACCTGGTGCAAGGTGTATTAGATGCTCTACCTGGCACAGTGTGTATACAGCAGTCCCCCCACCCCCGCGCGCATCAGAGCAGCATTGCAGCATGGCATTCTCCACCCCTGCCGCCACGTCAGAGCAGCAGTGGATGGAGGGCGGATGGACAGGTGAGTCGGGAGGAATGGCTCTAGAGACACAGAGCACCCGAGCAAAGTTACAGCTGGTATGTAAACAGGGGGAGTCTGGATGTACAGCAGCCGATATCATTACTTCACTTTGTTGGGAAGCCTTTTGCTGCAATTACATACCTCCCAACATTGGTGGCCCGTGGGTCAAAAGCGTGCCCAAGTCAGAAAAGGGGTAAAGCCTAGGGATAAGGGGTGGAGCCTCATTTCACTCCCATTTCTGGCATTGAGGGGGCATGCCCAGTATTCTCCAAGATGCTGGGCTGCCCCCAAGCTCTCTCTGCACTGAGTATAGATGCTGTGCGAATGCACACATCGTCTATTCACTCTCTCTGCAAATGTTATATCTCCCCCACCTGCAGTGCACATTGGGCCTCATTCCGAGTTGATTGCACGTAGCAACTTTTTGCTACTCGTGCTATCAACTTGACGCAGCCTATGGGGGAGTGTATTTTAGCATAGCAGGGCTGCGATCGCTTGTGCAGCTCTGCTATGCTAAAAAAGTTTTCTGCAAAATAAGACCAGGGTCAGACTTACTCTGTGTGACGGATCCAGCGACGAAGGTCCCGGGATTGATGTCAGACATCCGCCCTCCAAACGCCTGAACACGCCTGCGTTCGCCTCACCACGCCTGGAAAATGGTTAGTTGACGCCCCAGAATGCCTCCCGTCTGTCAGTCTTCTTGCGATTGCCGCTGCAATCACTTTTTCCACTGGCAGCGCCGCTGCCCGTTGACGGCTGTCGCCAGGCAACGACGCGCATGCACAATGTGTCCGCAGCGCTTGTGCAGTTCCGACCCGTTCACACCGCTGCGACAAACTGCAGTATGCGAACAGGTCAGAATAACCCCCATTGTTTTGCCCATTAGCTAACAAATTTGCTGCTGCGATCAGGTTTGAATTAGGCCCAGAGTCTGTTGATACTTATTCCACAGTTTCAAAGTTCTTCCTTTAGTTATGTTGCCATCTACAGTACTTTACTTATAATTTAATCGTAAGTGTTACCTTCTTCACGTTAAGTAATTATTTTGTATCTCTTTCTAGGCGACCAGTTAACTCTCTTTACTTTGCTTGTCATCCTAAATACAGTAAGTTACAAAGCTTACTGCAGGAAATTAAAGTAAAAAACTCATAAAAAGCAGTGACCAATTTAGTGATATTTAAACAACTAAATAAGTTGTTTTACTGTCAATTCTGGTAGCAACACATGTGAGCTTACTCATGCTAACTCCTTATTGGATCCATTTTGTGGCATTGCGACACCTGATCGACTCTCAGAACAACCACTCCTATTGGTCAGTTTTGAGTTGAAGAAATCCACTCTCTTTACATAACAAAGTCTTCTTACTGTTTCTTTATTTGGCTATAAATTGTTATGTAACAAAGCTAATTCATTGTGGTGAACTGCATTATATTGTGTATAAAATTATCTTTCCAGTGATATATACCTTCATATGATTTTCTTTAAAAATAATGCAATTATAATATTATATGCAATTAAATCCTAAAAACAGACATTTTCCAAAACATTTTTGGCCACTACTATATATACAATATATACATATTATATTATGCAAACAGGCATACATAATCAACAGCGGACCGCACCAACGGCCATCATTGCTAATCCACCGGGGGTCCATCTTTTTGATAACCATCCTGCTCGTAAGCCACACAGCACCACCGGTAACTGCCTAAGGACTGGCCATGAACAGGAAATACTCTGCATTCGAACGGACCAGATTGGGGAAGCTGTGTGCGTTCCAGCATCATCAACCGCTGGGCGCAAACAGAGTAGACAACAAAAAGACAAGAAAAATAATGAAGAAATTAAAAAATTACAAAAACTTTCTAGAAATAAAACCTAAACATGAAATAAAATAAATAATAATAATGATAATAATAATAATGGACTAAATTATATAATATTTTTTGAAAAAGGAGAATCCTGTTACATAAAATAATCCAAGAAGTTTGACACAAGAGTATGTCACAGAAATATATTAAGGGAATTATATTTGTTTAACCACTTAGGGGCAACAGTGTCCAATTTATGTATCCAGAAGCTTTCCCACTACTTGAGCTTCAGTGTGTGGTCTACACCCAGAGGTTGCGGTGGTACCCAGTCTATAAGTTTACACTTAAGACTTGCAATTTGGTGTCTGTACGAGAGAAAATGATGGGCAACAGGCTTATTGGAGTGTCCATCTTCTCAAGCAGAGCGTATCGAGGCCCTGTAATTCGCCCTACCATCTCTAAAAGATCTAGTAGTAAGTCCAACATAATAAAGCCCACAAGTTGATCCGTTACTAGAAGCCGGGTGATTGCAGGTGTACGTGTCATGCCTGTACCATCCCGCGGCCATCTGTCTCAGCCTCCTGAAGAGCTCTGGAATGCACTCCTGTGTACATTTTGGCAGAGAGATGAGGGCAAACCCAGAAGACCTCCACAGAAAAAAATGTCAGACAGAATGTATGCAAAAGGACTTTTGTATTTATTTCTAGAGACTATGAATACAGGTTAGAATGGGTCACTTCAATTAAAGGAACATATGGCAAGCATGTCTCAAATCACATCAACACAGGTATCACTAATGCCTACTTAACAGTTGTCAATTAATTCTACTTAGCAGTTTGCAATCATGGTGACTGAAGCATGGAATGATATAGTCACATTCATTCCTATACACTCTCAGTATGGTTTGGTTCAGTTAAACTTAAATAGATGAAAAGTCAAGAACACAATGTCATCTTTGTGTTTAACACCAGTCCATGTGAATCAGGCAATAAGCTCTGTATTTCAATGGTATAGTTTCAATGCTGATATATGTATTACAAACAATATCTAGCACAGGCTGGTGAATGTGGAAAAGAAATGGGTCTCTCTCACCAAATCAGTGAATCCATCAGGCTTCTACTTCTTCAGGGCAATCTGTGATGACTTGGAGCTTTCCTTTCCACAGGAATGCTTTGTCTGGCTGTGGCACCACAAGTCTCACACACCTCCTTAATGCAGTTTGTCTCTCTGGATACTGTCTTTCCCATTTGCTGCTTGCCCTTCTTTCTTGTCTCCTATATCAGGCTTTCACATATCATGTCACTTTCTCTGCTGTCCTCTTCACATCTCCCTATCATGGACTCTTCCTTTTGTGTTCTCAGCTAACCCTTTTTTGCACACCACCCCCTTCACTTTCCTTGTTTTCCTCCACCCAGCCCCCAGCTTGAGGGGTCATTTAGTTGCTAGTGATGACACAGATAGGAAAGGGGGTTTGTTAACCCCTGCAGCTTGATACTCAGCAGGTCAGCAAGGTCTCCCCTGGGATGCTATATATATATATATATATATATATATGTGCACAAATAAGGATGCACTCACCAGACTTCTCCAGGGTGAAATTGATAGATTTTAATCAAGACAGCACATACTCACAAACAGAAGGTCAACGTTTCGGCTCACAGCAGAGCCTTTGTCAAGACCAGATTACCAGGTTGCCATCTCCCAGGTAGATGGCAACCTGGTAATCTGGTCTTGACAAAGGCTCTGCTGTGAGCCGAAACGTTGACCTTCTGTTTGTGAGTATGTGCTGTCTGGATTAAAATCTATCAATTTCACCCAGGAGAAGTCCGGTGAGTGCATCCTTAATTGTGGACATGTATCGTGGAACTTTGTTCTGATAGGACCTGTTCCTGGATTTTGCACCCCAGCAACTGTGATTATTAACGACATGTGAGTGCGGCTCTTCTACAATGGATATATATATATATATATATATACACACACAGAGGGGAGTCTGGCACTCCAAATAACGAGCGTAGCTTCGGCCGGTGCCCTCACACATGCAGTGAGATATAATTGGAAGACGTGCGGCACTCAGCACAATGTAATCAGCGAGGAGTCTGAAATGTGTAGCAACGTTTCAGTGCATCCGCACTGTCGTCAGTTTTATTAAGAGTAAAAAAGCAAACATACCTTATATCACTGTACCACCCACGTGAAGGAACATCGGCTTCCGGGAACGGGACCACGCACCCGACCGGCGGCCGCATCTGATGACATCATCAGAGAGAATCAGAGTGCACACCCCCACCACATGATCAAGCTGCCATGGAGACTGAAAAACAAACAATGGAAGTGAATGATACGGAACAGTACATAGGCTATTGCAGCCGCATATAGTGACATACTTCCATGAAATGCAAGAAACATAAAACAGACTCAATGAATAGAGTATATGGTTATGCAGAAATGCAACATTATAAAAAACAGGCATAATTGATAGTCTCATTAAGACCTTTAGGGGTGATGACATCTAGACGTATAATCCATCGTGTCTCACACCGCAGAAGTTTACGCCCCCTATCACCACCTCTCTTAGAGAGTGGGATGTGATCGATCATACGATATCTAAGACTATTCAAAGGATGTTTAAATTCAGAAAAGTGCCGTGCCACAGGCTGGTCACTTTTACCGGTTTCTAGGGCATGACGTATGGCCGAGCGATGCGCAGTCATGCGCTCTTTGAATTTGCGCTCAATTTTCCCCACATAACTTAATCCACAAGGGCATAACAACTGATACACCACATAAGTGGAATTACATGTAAGTAAGTGGTGTATCTTAATTTTATTACCCGTGTGAGGATGACAGAATACATTGCCTGCAATTAAAAACTGACACGTAACGCATGTACAACGAATACAATCAGTTTTTTTAGGAACAGAAGCTGTTTTCATAAGGGGTGCTACATCAGTTTTAACCAAAAAATCGCGCAAATTGCGGCCTCTGGATTAGTAGGGCATAAGACTATGTTGTTGTAAGGGAAGTGATTTGTCTGACTCAATAATCGGCCGTAATTTTTTTGAAATATGATTGATGGTAGGAGAAGCCAAGTTGAATTTATTCACCCAAGGTAATTTAGGTCTATTCAAATCGCTACAGACACGATGAGAATTCAATAATGTATTTCTGTCAATCTTAAGAACTCTCTCCTTAGTGGCTAATAATTCCTTGCGAGAATAACCCCTATGAATAAACTTTTCTATCAACACATCAATCTGTGCCATAGATGTCTCAATCTGGTTATTGATACGATGTATACTTATCACTTGTGAATAGGGAACACCTCTAGTGAGGGTTTTAGGGTGGCAACTCTGGGCTTGCAAAAAAGTATTTCGATCAGTTGGTTTAGTATAAACCATCGTATTAATATGGTTGTCTTTAAGGGAGATTAAGACATCTAGAAACGCAATCTGTACCTGATTATATGTATACGTAAATTTAATGGTGCATGTACCGCCATTATGTAACTCGATGAGGTTTATCAAGTCCATAACATCACCCCGCCAGATGATAAACAGGTCGTCAATGTAACGTGTATACAGAATAAGGTTCTCAGTAATAACAGCATCACTAAAAAATAAATCATGTTCGATGGCGAACATAACAACGTTAGCATATACCGGGGCTGCGCAAGAACCCATCGCGCAGCCCATGACCAAGATTGACAGAAATACATTGTTGAAAGTTATAGTATGGGCTTTCCACCGCTGAACCCGGAGGGGAGGGCCGATGCCCGTCCACCTCCGGGCGCCCTGACTGCACCTCCCGCCCTCCCCGCCGCCCGCGCCCGGCTGGCAAAACCGGCACGGCCCCAAGCGGCCAGGATGAGCGGGTCCGCCTCGCCCCATCCATACCGGTGCCCGTGAAGGCCCCAGAGGACGGGAAGCCGTCCACAGGGCCAGCCAGCCCGTCCTCGGGCCCAGCCCCACCGCCTGATGAGCGGTAACGGGCTGGGGTCCCGGCGGAACAGCGAGGGCGAGAGGAAGCCATTACACAAGCAGTGGTTAATGCAAAAGTGGCTGTAATAATCACTAAGGAACAGTACACAGGCCAAATTAGAGGGGAGACTCTGCTATGCAGCACTCACCCAGGCAAAGGCAATTCAGCAGCAAAAGAGACCAAGCTGGCCTAGCATTCCCTATATATATTAACCCTCCCCTTTTCCCAAAGGCTGTACTTTCCTCACAGCTAGGTCCACCCCTCACAGAATGTTTAACTCTTTCCTTTCCTATGCAGTCAATTCTCTCTCCTTCCGTTAGCATCTGTCAGTAGCCAGTTGCGGAAAAACGTAACTAAAACAGAGCATTAGGCATTATGTGTTCTTGATTTTCATACAAACATGTCTGTTGTGATTTCACCCTGTTATTTCTTCTTGTGATACTTCATCAAGGATTGTGTGTTTGTACCACAACTTGCAATGATGCTGGTTGACCTAGATCAGAGTATTAATCACATAAATTTACACCCCACATGCTACAAAGGTTTGGGAGGAACTTGATTACCAGCTTGATATATGCCGTGCTATGCGTGGAATGCACATTGAACATTTGTAAGTTGTATGAAAGAAACTTGATGAGTTTTGCTATTCTTCAGTACATATTGTGTTTACCTGCATTACAATAAACTTGAATAAAAAAATCACTGAATTTGGGAACATCATTTTGATTTGACCCTGTACTGCGTAAAGCTGTGTTGAGCAACATACTTACACGAAATAGATTGTAAAAGAACCAGATTTACACACAGTGGGGTAAATGTACTATATTGATTAAATGGGACCTGCTTGATGTGTTTGGAAATTTTGACGACCTTTATGCATTAGAACTGCCTTTCCGAAGTTACCTTCAATTTTACAACATTAGGCCTTAAAAGTAAAATGGGAGTACTAAGCTGGGAGTTCTTTTTAAGATGGGATGTTGCCCATAACAACCAATCAGATTCTATTTCTCACTTATCTAGCACCTTCTAGAAGATAATACCTGGAATCTGATTGGTTGCTATGGACAACATCCCATCTTAAATAGAATTCCCATAAATTTATCCCAATATATGAGCCAAAGGGTTCATGTGGTCATTATACAAAGGTGCAGCAGTCTATACTGATGAAAATATGGTGAGTTTTGATCAGAGATGTGCAGAAAAGATAGGTGCCTCATCTGCCATGGACTTTTTACTCCAGAGTTTTGACTAGAAAAATTATTAGAATAATACAAAGAAGATATTTCTAATATATTATTTGTATTTTTCATATACTTTAAGTAGTCAAAACTCCAGTGTATACATTTTTATAATATACTGTATAATGGCAAACTGTTCAAATCAAACTGGTAACATTTCCAAGGTGCTGCGGGAGGGGGTTGTTCCAGACAAGAAAAAACAAAGGGTTTTTCCCACGTGCCCTAAGGGTTATTAGTAACAAAACCCGTACACGGCATGGTAATAGAAAATTTAGAGATCATGGTTACATGTATTTTGCAAAAATATGATAAGCCTCCAGGCCACTTCAAGATGTCTCTATTACTTCTCCTGGAATGGTATTTCACATGAATCCAAAACTTTTGAATGAATTAATACTATTATTTGCCTGACTTCAAGCTTCGATCTTGATTAACTCTTACCAGCAATCATCCATTCCTCTAAATTAGACACTCCAGAGACATATATAATTCCTCCCAATTACTCTCCCAATTACTCTCTAACATGGAATTACTCTGCTTGTTTCCCCCCACTTCTAATGTTATCATTTACATTATATATTTGAATAAGACTACAGTACCGTGACTTTCCTGAGAAATTCCCACTTAAAATTATATGGGAACAGGTATTGGATTTCAGTCCACCTTTAGTTCTCAAAGAGTCCAAATTACACAGAAATTAAATAACTTTGTACAACCTGTAACATAGATGGTATATAGTCCCCTTCAAGGTTCATGTCTTTGTCTAACTCCCTCACTTGAATGCAGGTGCTCCCAGACTGACGCGTTCACTCATAAATAGTGGCACTGTCACAATGTGACAACCTTGAGGTTAGAACTTTGATTCACTAGTGGTACAGTACCCATATGTGCTCTTAGTTGTTCCTGTGGTTGTCACCTAAATTTCACTCTGGTTACAGCACTTGTTCTCATGCTTGCTTTCAAGATTTCTCTCACGCTGTCCCAATCCTTGGGATTTTGGGGGTCATTCCGAGTTGATCGTAGCTGTGCTAAATTTAGCACAGCTACGATCTTCTTCCCTGACATGTGGAGGGGACGCCCAGCACAGGGCTAGCCCGCCCCGCATGTCAGTCCGCCCCCCCTCGCAGAAGTGCAAAGGCATCGCACAGTGGCGATGCCTTTGCACTTCAAGAGTAGCTCCCGGCCAGCGCAGCTTTAGCGTGCTGGCCGGGAGCTACTCATCGCTCCCCGGCCAGCAGCAGCTGCGTGTGATGTCACGCAGCTGCTGCAGCCCGCCCCCCATTCGGTCTGGCCACGCCTGCATTGGCCAGACCAAACACACGAAACGGCGGCCAAATGCCGACGTTCCGCCTCCTCCCGCCCAGCGATCACCTCTGCCTGTCAATCAGGTAGAGGCGATCGCAGCCCTGCTATGGCCTTCGGCAAGTCTGGCATGCGCCGGCGCACTACGGCGCCAGCGCATGCTCAGCAGGGACCCGTTCGTTCTGCTGCGTTAAAACGCAGCGAGCGAATGGGTCAGAATGACCCCCATTGTTCTTTCACCAAGTCAGACATTTTCTTCAAATGTTCATTCAAAACTTATCTTTTCATCAAAAGCTACTATCCTTATTTGTAAATCTCCACTCTTCTCTCCTCCTCTGTCATTAGCTAAATGTAAGCTGTCATTACAAAGCTCTCACCCCTCATGTTCCCCTCCATCACTAATCTTGCTTTCTGTGTCTCTGATTCTGTATGCTCTCACTTCATTGGGTATGGGCTTTCTAAGCACTGAAGTAACTTCCTTTCCCGTTTACTCATCTCCATTGGCCTGTCAAGAAACAGTGAGTTCCCAAACACTTGTCTGCATCATACTTGGGTGGCTTATTGACCAATTTTGTTCCATTTATACAGTATGTCTACTTACAGTTACTGCATGATTGATACTGCATGTCAGGTTTTACTGTTACTGTAAATATAGTTTGCAAAATCTTTGGGGCAACTTAAAAATAAAGGATAATAATAATAATAATAATTCTGCTGCACCAGCCCAGTTCCAGGGATGAACAAAAATTATAATAATTAAACTCAATAGCACAAAATTACAGATTGTGTAGTTCTGAATTCTTTTGGACCAATTTAGGCTACCATCAGTAACTTACTCTCCTGCACTTTGCTTAACACCATACTTGATACCTGCAAAAATTAGAGATGTGCACCGGACATTTTTCGTGTTTTGTGTTTTGGTTTTGGATTCGGTTCCGCGGCCGTGTTTTGGATTCGGACGCGTTTTGGCAAAACCTCCCTGAACATTTTTTGTCAGATTCGGGTGTGTTTTGGATTCGGGTGTTTTTTTTACAAAAAACCCTCAAAACAGCTTAAATCATAGAATTTGGGGGTCATTTTAATCCTATAGTATTATTAAACTCAATAACTATAATTTCCACTCATTTCCAGTCTATTCTGAACACCTCCCACCTCACAATATTATTTTTAGTCCTAAAATTTGCATGGAGGTCGCTGGATGACTAAGCTAAGCGACACAAGTGGCCGACACAAACACCTGGCCCATCTAGGAGTGGCACTGCAGTGTCAGACAGGATGGCACTTCAAAAAATAGTCCCCAAACAGCACATGATGCAAAGAAAAAAAGAGGTGCACCAAGGTCGCTGTGTGACTAAGCTAAGCGTCCCAAGTGGCCGACACAAACACCTGGCCCATCTAGGAGTGGCACTGCAGTGTCAGACAGGATGGGAGATTAAAAAAATAGTCCCCAAACAGCACATGATGCAAAGAAAAAAAGAGGTGCAATGAGGTAGCTGTGGGACTAAGCTAAGCGACGCAAGTGGCCGACACAAACACCTGGCCCATCTAGGAGTGGTACTGCAGTGTCAGACAGGATGGCACTTCAAAAAATAGTCCCCAAACAGCACATGATGCAGAGAAAAAAAGAGGCGCAATGAGGTAGCTGTTTGACTAAGCTAAGCGACCCAAGTGGCCGACACAAACACCTGGCCCATCTAGGAGTGGCACTGCAGTGTCAGACAAGATGGCACTTCAAAAAAATAGTCCCCAAACAGCACATGATGCAAAGAAAAAAAGAGGCGCAATGAGGTAGCTGTGTGACTAAGCTAAGCGACCCAAGTGGCCGACACAAACACCTGGCCCATCTAGGAGTGGCACTGCAGTGTCAGACAGGATGGCACTTCAAAAAATAGTCCCCAAACAGCACATGATGCAAAGAAAAAAAGAGGTGCAATGAGGTAGCTGTGTGGCTAATCTAAGCGACCCAAGTGGCCGACACAAACACCTGGCCCATCTAGGAGTGGCACTGCAGTTTTCTAATGAGAGGATGAGTGCTTCCATCCTCATGTGAATCTGAACCACTAGCCATGAACATAGGCCAGGGCCTCAGCCGTTCCTTGCCACTCCGTGTCGTAAATGGCATATTGGCAAGTTTACGCTTCTCATCAGACTTTTGGGTCATTTTACTGAACTTTTGTTTTTTGGATTTTACATGCTCTCTACTATGACATTGGGCATCGGCCTTGGCAGACGACGTAGATGGCATTTCAACGTCTCGGCCATGACTAGTGGCAGCAGCTTCAGCACAAGGTGGAAGTGGATCTTGATCTTTCCCTATTTTACCCTCCACATTTTTGTTCTCCATTTTTTAATGTGTGGAATTATATGCCTGTAATATATCAATAGCAATGGCATACTGTACCGTACTGCTATATATTATATACTGGTGGTCAGCAAAATTATGCACTGTCCTCCTACTATATATACTGCGCACAACAACTAAAATGCACCACAGGTATGGAGGGATAGTATACTTGATGACACAGAGGTAGGTAGAGCAGTGGACTACTGTACCGTACTGCTATATATTATATACTGGTGGTCAGCAAAATTATGCACTGTCCTCCTACTATATATACTGCGCAAAACTTAAATGCACCACAGGTATGGATGGATAGTATACTTGACAACACAGAGGTAGGTAGAGCAGTGGACTACTGTACCGTACTGCTATATATTATATACTGGTGGTCAGCAAAATTATGCACTGTCCTCCTACTATATATACTGTGCACAACAACTAAAATGCACCACAGGTATGGATGGATAGTATACTTTCCGACAAAGAGGTAGGTAGAGCAGTAGACTACTGTACCGTACTGCTATATATTATATACTGGTGGTCAGCAAAATTATGCACTGTCCTCCTACTATATATACTGTGCAAAACTTAAATGCACTACAGGTATGGATGGATAGTATACTTGACGACACAGAGGTAGGAAGAGCAGTGGACTACTGTACCGTACTGATATAATACTGGTGGTCACTGGTCAGCAAAATTCTGCACTGTCCTCCTACTATATACTACAATGCAACACAGATATGGAGCGTTTTTCAGGCAGAGAACGTAGATATTTTCAGCACACTGAGCACAGATATTTGCAAGCACACTGAGCACAGATATTTGCAGCACACTGAACACAACTGAGAGAACGCTGCACACGTCCTCTCCCTATCATCTCCAATGCACAAGTGAAAATGGCGGCAACGCGCGGCACCTTATATAGAATACGAATCTCGTGAGACTCCAACAGTGGGATGATGACGTTCGGCCGCGCTCGGGTTAACCGAGCAAGGCGGGAAGATTCGAGTCCGCCTCGGACCCGTGTAAAATGGGTGAAGTTCGGGGGGGGGGTTCGGATTCCGAGGAACCGAACCCGCTCATCACTAGCAAAAATGCATAACTGCACGAATCATTTTCAATTACTTGATACTGTATGGTTGGTACAGGACTTTCACTTTATTTAACACATGTATGTGTTTTGTTAGCTAGATTTGGATACATTGAAGTGGGAAGAAGTCTGTGGCAGCTTTTACGAGCGAATACAAAGTAATTTGTTTATCTGACAAATTTAGTATAATATTATATGCATATCATATTAGTAAGAGTTATTGAGTCTAGGCTACTGTTTAGAAACTGACATTTTGTATACTGTATTTTATTTTTGTTCAACGTTCTTATTTAATTTTTCCAAATACAGGTTTAAGGGGCAGTAGAAATTAAAAATAATATGGCTAATTAAGATAGATTAGAGCAGGTGCTGCCTCCTGCCTAGAGCCTGGCAGCTCGAGTAATTAGCTAGAATTGTAGGCAGGTGTTTCTAGCGGGGACACACACCTGTTCCCTTGCCCTCGCTGCCCACCTTGTACCCTCAACTCATTAGAAGTTTACAGCTGAAGCAGAGAAAGCTGTCTCTTCCAATTACTACCCCTTTCTTGAAGGTATGAACTGAGTCCATTCATTACTGAATTTTAAGTCAGTGCCATAGAAAAATGTAAGGTATTCATAGCTACTGTACTTCATTGTATGAGTTTTCAAAACATTTCATGATCAGATACAAATATTTACTATGACTATAGCTGCTATCTGTATAAGGTTATGTTTCTGAAAACAATAAGGCTGAAAACAATATTGTAATTTGTCATTATTTGACTGGCTACCAAAAGCTAATTGTTTGGCTGCATCAGACCAATTTTACTTTTAGTAACGAGGCAATTGAATGTCACTTGGATGCATTGCCTAGCAAGTACAGCTGCATTTTATATTGATTAAATGGGACCTGCTTGATGTGTTTGGAAATTTTGACGACCTTTATGCATTCAAACTGCCTTCGCGAAGTTACTGTACCTTCGATTTTACAATATTAGGCCTTAAAAGTAAAATAGGTCCTCATATTTTGTTGCTAGCAAAGAGGGTTGTCATTTTAGCCATTTAACACTGCTCACATATATAGTAATATGTACTATGAATGTTGTCAGTCAGTACAAATGCATATTGGGCCTGATTCAAAGTGGTTGGAGTAGCTATTTCTACTGCTTACATGGAAGTAGCAGCAACAGCATTTATATGGTGATGCAGCAGGAGGCTTGCGACCTTCCGTCCCTGGCCACTGGCGCTATAGTATCTGGGACTCTTTGCCAGCAGCGTACAGGTGGAACTTCTGCCCAGCATCCCATTGAGTTGCCTGATTACACAGATGCCAGGCACTCACAGGACAGCAGGGATGTGCTGAGGGGCAGCTTCAGTTAATTGTAATTAAAGGGAGGCTTGTTCTCATTTGACTTGCTGATTGGCTCATGCTCCCTTTATCTTCCCAGTCTGCCTCTCACTTGGTGCTGGTCATAGTTTATGTCTGCAGTGGGAGCCCTTGTCAGTTGGTTCTTATACTAGCTTGTGGATTCCTCTGCCTGGGTACCTTGCTAATGTATCCTGCAGAGTTGCTGTGTCCAGCCATTTGCCAGTTACACTATCTGTCACGACTTATAGTTTGCTGTCCTTGCAGTGGTGTAACTTCATCCCAGTTGCCCGGAGGCAAGATACATTTTGTGCCCCCCCCCCATTCCCTCTGGTTCCGGTATGAATGGTCGACCATGTTATGGTCGACAGTCATTAGGTCGACCACTATTGGTCGACATTGACATGGTCGACATGGATACATGGTCGACACATGAAAAGGTCAACATGAGTTTTTTAACTTTTTTGGGTCGTTTTTTGCGTAAAGTGACTGGGAACCCCAATTAGTGCACCGCGTCCCCTCGCTTCGGGCATGGTGCCTTCGCTCCGCTACTGCTTCGCTCGGCACAGATTACCGTTCCAATCGTAGTCCACGTGGATCGTAAAGTATGGAAAAGTTCCCCAAAAGAAAAAAAAGTAAAAAAACCCATGTCGACCTTTTCACGTGTCGACCTTTCACGTGTCGACCATTTTCATGTGTCGACCATGTGTCCATGTTGACCATGTCAATGTCAACCAATAGTGGTCGACCTAATGACTGTCGACCATAACATGGTCGACCATGTGAACGGATACCCTCCCCTCTATACCCACGACTACTATATTACTGACCCCTCAATACTTGCCAGTATACAACTGACCCCTCAATACCTGCCACTATATAACTGACCCCTCAATACCCCCCACTACATCACTGACCCCACTATACCCTACAAAAAAAATCACTGACACCTCTATACCTTACACTAAATTACTGACACCTCTAGACCCTACACTAAATTACTGACACCCTCTATACCCTACACTAAACTATTGACCCATTTATACCCTATACTAAATTACTGACCTCTCTGTACTCTACACTAAATTACTGACCCCCATAGTACCCTACACTGCATTACTGACCCCACTGTAGTTAAAAACACACACACATTGGAACAGATAGGAAAAAATATACACGCATTGGCACCGATAGAAAAATAATAAAGTACATAGGCCCCAACAGGAAAATAATACAGCACATAGGCCACAGCAGGAACATAATACAGCACATACTGTAGGCCACCGCAGGAACATAATACAGTACATAAGCCACCAAAGGAACATAATACAGCACATAGGCCACCACAGGAAAATTATACAGCACACAGGCCACCGCAGGTAAATCATACAGCACTAGGCCACCGCAGGAAAATGATACAGCACTTAGGCCCCCGTAGGAATATAATGCAGCATATAGGCCACTGCAGGAAAATATTAAAGTACATAGGCCCCCACAAGAACATAATACAGCACATAGGCCACCACAATGAAAATAATAAAACACATTGGCTTCACATGAAAAATAGGCAACACATGGGTGCTGATAGGAAAAAAAACCCCACTACATTACTGACCCCTCAATACCCACTACATAATTGACCCCTCAATAACCGCCACTATATAAGTGGCCCCTCAATACCCGCCACTACATTACTGACCCCTCAAAACTCGCCACTACACTACTGACCCCTCTATACCCTAAAAAGAAAAAATCAATGACATCTCTATACCCTACACTAAACTACTTACACCTCTATACCCTACACTAAACTACTGAACCATTTATACCCTACACTAAATTACTGCCCCTTTGTACTCTACATTACTAACCCCCATAGTACCCTACACTACATTACAGACGCTTCTCTACCCTATACTGCATAATTGGCTCCATTGTAGATAAAAACACACACATTAGCACTGATAGGAAAATCAAAACTTACAATCTCAATAAGTATCTAAGCCTCAGGTTGTGGCGCACTCTACATGGCTGCTTGGCGTGTCCCTTTTATTATAACTAAGGACCCTGTGTCCTCCCCTTCTCTTGGCCCCTGTGTGAGTCATTTACCATTCCTTCCCCCTGTGAGAGCCATGTACACTCCTTCCCCTGGCCCCTGTGTGAGCCATGTCTCTCAGCCACACTATCATTTCCAATCTGTGTCTCTCAGTTACGCCATCATCTCCTGCATGCGTCTCTCTGCCACGCCATCATCTCCCCCCCCCACCCCTTACTTTGCGCCTCTGAGCCTACCATCCTTCGCTCTGTGCCTCTGTCTCCCTTGCCTTCACTAGTTCCCTGTTCACTAGTAGCCGCCCTGGCCTCAACTGTAATACAGTGAGCCTGGCGGACAGACACTGACAGTGAGGGCAGGCACTACTTCCTCCCAGCAGGATCAGACAGGGCAGGGAGCGTGTGTGTACTGACTTTGAAATATCCAGTGACTCTTAGGAGATATTTGGTATTTTTAGCAGTGTTGATAAGTGAGAAAAATTCACCTCTTTGAACAGTTTTTATACAACATTTATGTGATAGGAGCAATACACTTATTTATAATAATATACAAAAATGATAAAAAAAATCTATATAAGTTTGGTATCATTAATTCACATATCAGACCCCTTGAGTAATTAGCATAAATACTCAACACTTTTGTCTCTCTGCATCTTCTGCCAAATGGGTTCTCTGGAGCAGCTGCTCACGGTCCTCCATGCCGATGGGCCCAGGAGTTGCTCTGTGCCGATGCCTGGAGTACAGAGCGGGGGAAAGGCACAGGAGTGGCAGTGATCGCGCTGAGCCCAAAAAAAAGTGGGTCCCAGGGACCCCTTACTTTTAAAAATTTGGGTCCTACCGGTCATTTTCTGGGTCCCATCGGAATGAAGGTTCTTTTTAATCTTAATCTTGTTTGGACACTACAAAAGTGTTGCAAGGTGGGGGTATTGGGGGACAATGCTGCTGGGCTGTGTAGCATGCAGGACACCCTGCACCAGAGGTATAACTAGACATTTTGGTGCCCTAAGGCAGAAAGGGAATTGGTGTTCCACCTCCCAGATTGCGTGGGAAATTTTAAGGGCGTGGCTTCATGAGGAAGGGGCGTGACCACATAATAGTGCCAATTCACATTACACCACACAGTAGTGCTGCTTATACACATTGCACCAGGTAGAACCTCCTATGCACACTGCGCCAGGTAGAGCATGTTATACATATTGTGCCAGATAGAGCACGTTATACACATTGCGCCAGGCAGAGCACGTTATACACATTGCAACAGGCAGAGCACGTTATACACATTGCACCAGGCAGAGCACGTTATACACATTGCATCAGGTAGAACACGTTATACACATTGCGCCAGGTAGAGCACGTTACACATACTGCGCCAGGTAGAGCACGTTATACACATTGCGCCCAGTAGAGCTCGTTATACCAGAGGCGGCCATAGGCCTAGGCAAACTAGGCAATTGCCTAGGGCATTTGATATGCCTAGGGGCATCATCAGCTTCTGCTGATTAAAATGATATGTGGCATGCCTATATTCTGTATGTGGCATTTTATATGCAGATACAGCCACAGTCTCACACAGTATATAGGCATGCTGCATATCAGTTTAATCAGCAGAAGCTGCTTGTGCATCCTAGCCACATAGCAATGCAAATAAGATGCATTTTCATTAAAAAAAGGTGCCCGATGTTAGCATTGATGCAAGATTTGTGAGGACACATCTGTATCCAAGCAGAGGCAGAGGTCACAGTGTTAGTGGAAGTGTGAGTGCTATGTGCATGTGAGTGGGTTGGTTGTGCAGTAGTGTTCGGAATATGTGTAAGGAGCATTATGTGTGTCATGTAAAAATGCATTAATAATGTGCAACATATGTGTAAGGGCCACTATGTGTGTCATTATGTGTATAAGGGCATTAATAATATGCGGCATATGTGTAAGGGACATTATGTGTAAAAGGGCATTAATAAAGGTTGTCATAATGTGTAAGGTGCATTATGTTTATAAGGACATTAATGTGCCTCATATGTGTAAGGGGCATTACTGTGTGGAATTGTGTATAAATGCATTACTAATGTGTGGCATTATGTGTATAAGGTGCTCTACTATGTGGCGTTGCATATAGAAAGGGCACTACTGTGTCGTCTAATGTGAATAAAGAGCAATAAGGTGTGGTGTAATGTGAATAAGGAGCTCTACTGTGAGGAGTAATGTTTATAAGGTAAAGTGATACTACTGTGGGATGTAATATGAATTATTGACACTATCGCAAGATAAAATGTGAATAAAGTTGCAGTACTGTGTGGCGTAATTGGAATTGGGGTTACTATTGTGTGGCCATGCCCCTTCCCAGCAAGAAGATGCCCCTTTTTGGGCTGTGCATCAAACATGCGAACTGTTCCTATTTAAAATATAGGGGGTACAAGGACTGCTATGGGTGAGGGGTGATGGTGCTGGAAAAGAGATGCAAGGTCAGAGGCAGAACCAGCGGTGGTGCTAGGGGGCACCAGCTAAAATCTTGCCTAGGGCATCATATTGCTTAGGGCCGGCTCTGCGTTATACACATTGCACCAGGTAGAGCACGTCATACACATTGCGCCAAGTAGAGCTCGTTATACACAATGCACCAGGTAGAGCACGTTATAGACATTGCGCCAGGCAGAGCACGTTATACACATTGCACCAGGCAGAGTACGTTATACACAGTGCACCAGGCAGAGCACGTTATACACATTGCGTCAGGTAGAACACGTTACACACATTGCGCCAGGTAGAGTACGTTATACACATTGTGCCAGGTAGAGCATGTTATATACAATGCTCCAGGTAGAGCACGTTATACACATTGCGCCCGGTAGCGCACGTTACACACATTGCACCAGGTAGAACACATATAAACATTGCACCAGGTAGAGCGCGTTATACACAATGCACCAGGTAGAGCATGTTATACACATTGCACCAGGTAGAGCACATATAAACATTGCACCAGGTAGAGCACGTTATACACAATGCACCCGGTAGAGCACGTTATACACATTGCGCCAGGTAGAGCACGCTATACACAATGCACCCGGTAGAGCACGTTATACACATTGCACCAGGTAGAGCACCGAGGCACATTGCACCAGGTAAAGCACCGAGGCACATTGCACCAGGTAGAGCACTGAGGCACAGTTGCAGTAACCAAACCCCCCCCTTCTCCCCTCCTCCTCACGGGAAACCTTCAACAAGGCCATCCACCACCACACTGGCAACCTGCTGCAGCCTGGGCACAGGAGCAGATGCGGGGGGAAGGGGTGCAGATGCGGAGTGGTACTAACCGTTGCGGCAGAGGGCGCTGTGCCTGGTGAGCGTGGCCAGTTTCTCGGTGCTGGCGGCGGAGCGTGCAGCGCGGAGGAGGAGGAGATGAGCATGGCCAGTCTCTTGGTGTTGCCAGCGGCGGAGCGTGCAGGGGCCTGCTGAGAATCCAGCAGATCAACGCACAGCTAAGAAATAGGAAGATTCAGAACAAGAGTTAAACTATCTACAGTGTGTTTTGTCCCATGAGGAGGACACTCAGTGTAGCTTGCAGCTCACTAAAGATGTCTGCTTAGACTGTAGAGGCATATGCAGATCTGGCACACTGCACCCATTTACACAAGTTCTATACATAAAACCATTCCATAACTAGGGCCATATTTTGCTTAAGCTGAAACACCTACAAAGTGCAAGTAGCAAGGATGTCTTATACTCAGCAATACAGATAGATACAGGTAGATAGATAGATAGATAGATAGATAGATAGATAGATAGATAGATAGATAGATAGATAGATAGAGGTATGCTCAAATGACACGTATTAAACATAAGCATATAGCAAGTATTTCGCCCTGATACAGTTCTGCTGTGTTATACTGTAACATAAACAAGCTCTCCCTAGGGTGTGATAATCAAGTGACTACTGTACATATGAGAATGCTTACATATAATAGTGAAATGTATATGCTATATTTGTATCCATCAATCTTTCTCATTAAAGTGATGCTGACACGGGATCTGGGCACATGTACCTCTACCAACATAAGACACCAGTAATAACATTATGTGACACTGACAGGTTTCCTGTTAAACACTGTTTATGTGTAAGCATAGAAAATTGGGCAAAGGTTTCTTAATGAAGTGAATGTTAAAGTATCCCACTCCCTCACTCGGGCAGAGCACCGTGTACTGTGCCATGTCTGGACACCCGCCAGCCCCAATCACCTGTTTTAAACGTGAGCTGAGGATCATCCTTGGACCCAAACTCCTGGATCAGGACCAAGAAGATGACCCCGCATGCGTTCTGGATGCCAAAGACGGACCCATTGCACCACATGGCGAAGAGCATGATCAGCCATCCCCAGCCACCTTCCGGGTGTTCAAACTCTGGTGGTCTCCAGGTCCCCTGCTCCTCCAGCAGCAACAGCGATCTTCTTCTCTCCTCTGCCGCAGCTACAGCACTGTCGCCCCCCGCCGGCTCCTCTTCTTCTGCTGCTGGGATATTGGTGGGCAGCTCTTCCTTACTCTGCGTCCTGTCTTCTGTCATCTCTGCACTAAGGACACTATATTAGCGGGGAGGAGGTGGAGATGAGCGGGGCCAGTCTGTCAGTGCTGCAGCACAGATTCATCCATGTGCTGGCGGTGGAGCGAGGAGGATTCAAAGCGGGCGGACTGGCGGGAGACGCTGCAGGGATGATTGGCTGGAGACTACAGGAGGTGATTGGTTGAGGAAACAGCCAGTCACCTCCTGCGTGCCGCTGGCGCAATCACAGATTCAGATGATCGTGTCCAGCTGCTAAATGTGAGTCCAGGAGTATTTGCTTCTGCGGAGCGCGTTCCTGGGGGCCCTCCCATTTTAGATAAGTGAGTCCCTGGACATCAAAAGCGGGTAAAATACGTGCTATAGCACGTTTTTGCGGTCACTGAGTGGTAAAGTAAAGCAGGCAGCGAGGGGGCGATGAATGGAGACAGCAGAGGAAGGAGGGGTGGTGAGAGAGTAGGGGAAAAGTGGGGTGAGGAGAGAGATTGGGGGGAAAGGGAGGTGAGGCGAGTGAGTGGGGGAAAGAGGTGGTTGAGGAGAAGGAGCCGGGGAAAGGGGGGAGCAGAGAACGCAGGGAGGAGGAGAAGAATGGAGAGAGTAGAGAAAGGGGGATGTGGAGAGGGAGCAGAGGAAAGGGGGGAGAGCAGGCAGGGGGGAAATGAGGAGAGGAGGGTAAAGGGGGGTGAGGTGGGGGAGTGGGGGAAAGGAGGGAGAGCAGAGCAGGGAAAAGGATGGCGAGAACAAGGGAAATGGGGGTGAGGAGAGAGAGCGGGGGAAAAGAGGGAGGGCAGAGCAGGCGAGGGAAGCACAGCAGGTAGGGGGTGCAGGATTGGGAAAGCAGAGCAGGTGGGGGGCAAATAATGGAGAGAGCGGGGGAAAGAATGGGCGCGGACAGAGCGGGGAAAGGGTGGGCACGGAGAGAGCAGAAGGAAGCAGTGCATGCACAGGGAGGCAGAGCAGGCAGGGGGGAGAATGGAGTGAGTGGGGAAAAGAGAGGTGAGGAGGGGAAAGGGGTGGAGCAGAGCACGTGGGGGGAGAGCACAGCAGGTGGGGGGGGGTGCACTGGACTGGGAGAGCAGAGCAGACGGGGCAAATAATGGAGAGAGAGTTGGGTAAGGGGGGCATGGAGAGAGCAGGGGGAAGGGGAGGAGCAGAGAAGGCAGAGGGGCACAGGACAGAAAGAGCAACGCAGAGCAGGCAGGAGGGGCGGAAGACAGCGAGAGCAGAGCAGGCGGAGGGCGGGGAAGAATGGAGAGAGCTGGGGAAAGAGGGCTGAGGATGGAAAAAGGGGGGAGCAGAGCAGGCACAGGATGGGAAGAGCAAAACAGAGCAGGCACATGCCTGGGTTCCGGAGTCCTCCTGCCCCGTTGCCGCCACCGCGCTACATCACCTCAGCGGCCAGTCCCGTACTCAACGGCTGCGCCTCTCCTCCTGTACTGTGTGACTGCAGCATGGTAGCCGGCTAGCCGCACAACGTGAGCCAGCATGATGCGTTACACAGCATGGCCCCGCCCCTGCCAGGTATCTCTCTCCTATTGGCTGCCAGTGGTGATGATGAGGTGAGGGGCGTGGTCCCACATGAAGACTCTTCCCACCTCCGCTGTCCCTGTTATATAATGCAGCGCTATGGTCCCATCTACCGGCAGGGCTGGGATGGTGGGTCTCAAGTAAGCAGCGGTAAGATGAGTCACGGGGGGCACCATGCAGTGTGCGGCGCTGGCGGGCGGTATTTGCACCACAGGTGGCCGCAGCTTTTACATTAGCTTGCGGGGTACATAAAGGAACAATGTCCCCCTTCAGGGCTGGAGCCCGGCGGCAACGGACTCCGTTGCCTCCGGGAGTTCAGCCCCTGTGTCCTTGCTAATTCTACCTCCCGTCTCTTTATAGCAGTATTCTGTGTTTCACTTATGTTCCCCTTCTCGTGTGTTGCCATTTCCAGTATTCCACCTGCTGACGCTGAGCTCACCCTGTGATGCGCTCTCATGTTCCTATTGCATTCCAGACCTTGTTACTCCTGTCTGCTCCTCGACCTCACACTCTAGGCTTACCTCTTTGCATCTCCCCGTTTTTTTCCCTAGCCCTATTATACCACCCTGTTTCTGTTGTCTTTTGTCTTTGAGTAGCCCCTATCTTCTTTGGGTCTTTTGCTCTATCGGCATTGATTCAGGTCACTCCGAAGTTAAGCTCGCACTTCCACCAGTGGTGTAAGTCCTGGTGGCATCCCAGTACTGGTAGGCACATCATGAAAAGGGGTTATTATAGGCAAGAACATCTGCTGGTGAGTTCTGTGAATCTTAACCCGGGGTGTACAAGGTTCACTGCCCAAAAGATCTTCAGAGGCAACGGACCCCCCTTTCGGATTGCCCAGAAGATCTTCAGAGGCCACGGACCCTTTCAGAAAGAAGATTCTCCAATCGTAACAGCTACGTGATCCATGGGGTCATGCAAGCCAGCATGGTCATTTCTACAGGCGAGTGAGCTGTGCATTCGCACAGGGTGCCCACCGCATCTCCTGCTGGCAGCTGCTGTCCGCAGCTGCCTTCACTCTTCTGCATCCCCTCGCCCCTCTGTTTTACTCCGCTCACTAGGCAGAGTTATGCATACTGACGTGGATGCATCATAAAGTAATGACAGCATGACGTCATGATGTCACACGCCGGGGGTGCACCTTTATGAATGGAGCTACCACGGAGGAGCGGGTGTGTGCCATTTTTAACATCAACTGCATCAGGTGCCAGGCGGACATGCTGGCCGAGGACTGGAGGTGGTGGTGTATTCAGCAGCAGTACCGGAGGCAGTGACAGTCCCACTCAGACTCTCAGTGAGACCACTGCAGCGCTGCAATCTGCAGAGGGAGTATTTGTGTTTCTGTGCATACAGTATGTGTAATTGGCACTGGGGCATATGCATAATTGGCACTGGGACATATGCTTAATTGGCACTGGGGACATATGCGTCTCTGGCACAGGGGTCATATGTGTCTCTGGCACAGGGGACATATGTGTCTTTGGCACAGGGGCATATGCATCTCTAGCACAGGGCCATATGCGTCTCTGGCACAGGGGGCATATTATGCATCTCTGGCACAGGGAGCATATTATGCGTCTCTTGCACAGGGGGCATATTATGTGTATCTGACACAGGGGGCATAGTATGTGTATCTGGCATTGCACTGTGGCAGCATATTTTGTGTATCTGGTATTGCACTGTGGGGGCATATTATGTGTATCTGGTATTGCACTGTGGGGGGCATATTATGTGTATCGGGCATTGCACTGTGGGGGCATATTATGTGTATCTGGCATTGCACTGTGGTGACATATTATGTGTATCTGCTCTACAGGGGGCATATGTGTATCTGACACTGCACTATTGGGTGCATATGTGTATCTTGCACTCTACTGGGGTCATTATGTGTGTCTGACACTAGACTGGGGACATTATATGTTAGGAACGCTACTGGGGCGTTATGTGGAAGGCTGCTAATTGTGTGAGTAGAGGATGGGGTGACAATATATTTATAGTTTGATATAAAGTTGCGAGGCCATGCCCACTTTCCCAAGAGCGAGCTCGCATTATGGGGTGCATCAAAATTTCTAGCTCAGCATGCTAGTAGGCCTGGAGCCAGTACTGACTATGTGGGGCTGAATATGGCAGAACTTTTTTTATTCCTGTGGTGGCAGAGGTCAAAAATTGGGGTGTAAGGTAGTCTTTCCCTGAGAGGCAATGCACAACTTTAGTGAGACCACGCCAATTTTTAAGTGAGACCACGCCAATTTTAGTGAGGCCACGCCCCATGGCCCGTTTTTTATTTTATTTTATATATAGAAGGGGGGGGTGAATTTTTAATGTCTATGGGGGGGCACATTTTTTTTGTTCGCACTGGGAGCCAAATTGCCTAGAAACGGCACTGCAAGCCAGCCTCTGCAATTCCTACCTAGAGGCCAGGAAATCTCATCCCTTGATGGAGATCCTCACCTCGCCCATCCCCTGCAACAGTGGCAACACGTCTCCGCTTGGAGAAACGGAGGTCGTCGCCACCCCTTCCCAGCCCCCAAATGGCATCAGACTGTCAATCACTGACAGTGTGATGCCATAGTGTGACCGACATCACAGACCCGTAATGGCACATTCACAAAGTACGAACATTGGGGTTGGGTACGGGTGACTGGCCAGCATACCAATGCTGGGATCCCAGCCGCCAAAATGCCGACAGAGGGGCGAGTGCAATGAAGCCCCTTGGAGGCTTGCTGAACTCGCCACACTGTGGGCTTGGTGGCTCACAGAGCTCACCACAGGTTCTATTCTTACTCTATGGGTGTCGTGAACACCCACAAGTGGGAATAGTCCTGGGGCCCCTGCCGGCATACTGGCGGGTGGGATCCCGACCACTGGGATCATAAATACATCCCGAACATTGGTACTTTGCTGAATGAACTGCAACTCAATTTGCATCTGAAGGAAGGCCCTTGTATGCTTTAGCATCTGGGTCTGATTCAGAGGTGTATACAATACCGATGTTTGTGCAATTGAGTGATCATTGGCTACTGCGCATTCGCAAAAGTCCTAAAAGCTTCTATGGTGCATGCATTACCGGACTGTGCACAGAGACAGCTGTTGCCTACCAAGTCGCTGGAATTAGAACTGACAGCACAAAACCTGGGCAGTGATTTAGAGGTGGTCTGAAGTGAATGGAAAAAAGGCAGTATCGTGGATGTGTTATAGGAGTATCACTGGCGTGTCAAACACAGATCCACAGTCATAGCTGTCATGTTTAGAGGCTGGTGCAAGTGTTGATAGTGCATTTAATGGTGTGCCAATGCTGGAGTGATCAGAAGCACCAAGCACTGTCCTCAGGGCTTGCACAGTCAACACCCGCAAGGGGTAGGCTGAAAGCAGCATTTGTATATTTGCGCCGCTGTAACTCCACATAAGTTGCAGCCGCACATGCATTAGCGTCCACCTCTGAATCAGGCCCTCTGTCTCTTAATGTATGTCCATGCTTTACTAAACATCTGCATTACCACAGCAATCTCACCTTGCATACACTCAGAAAGTGAAAATTGTATCTTAAAGGACCCACATTAAAAATGTCATATAAGGAATAAAATACAATTTATCATTGTAATAAACTGTGCTGGATGTGTACCCACTATGAGCCTAATTCATATTTGTGTGCAAACCCATTGGATTGCGTACAAATATGATGTTTGGAGGTCTGCGCAGGTGCAAGAGCCGCTCTGCACATGTGCAGAATGTATCTAGCGATATCGTTTGCAACACCCTGTCAGCCGGTGAGCAGATCAGGGGTGGCACCCGGCGTGATGGGTCCCGGGTCTGAGTTGTCGGGTTCAGAATTCCTAGCCTCTGGTATTCGGATCCTACTGACTACTGCTTACGCAGACTGGCCAGTGCCTAAAACCATCGCAAATCATGACCGATGGTCATGATGGTGATCTGAGGTTGCGTCAAGACACAGCACTCGGATCCTCGCTAATGCAAACAGGAGGTACTGGCTGCTTATACAAATGAATGTTTGAGCACTAAAAAAGTGAACACATAGGGATAAATGGAATAGGCTGCAGGGTGCAGGCATTAGAGAGTTCCTGAAGTCATGGCCGTAACTAGGGTGTGGGGATAGGGGGGCATGTGACCCGGGTGCTGGATCAGTGGGGGCGCCAGGACAGTAACTTTAACCCCCCTAACAACCGCCCTCCCTCTGTGGTTTGCAAGGACGCACTGCAATGAATAAACTGAAAGTAAACTACAGCCCTTGCAAGGGCTGCTGGGAACTGTAGTTTATTTTTACTTTTTTCACTGCAATGCTCCCGACTCCTTGCCACTGCAGCCGCAGAGGGAGGGAGTGTCAGGGGGAGCCAGATTAAGAGGGATCACAGGGGGGCAAGTTACCTCAGCCCCCCAAGTCTTTCATCAGTCATGTCCAGTCACAGTACAGCCATAGGAGCAGTCTGAAAAATGGGCGGGGCTACAAGGCACTGCACTGTAAGTGCCAGTCCAGCCAGCCCAGCCACCATGGGAGAGAGGAGGGGAGTAGAGTGGAGACCTCACTATCCAGCATCATCCTTTGCCTTTCTAAATGGTGAGTGTGACTCACAGAAGGGGCACTGTATGTACTTATGTGTGTGATTATGATTACTCTCTCTCCCTCACCACTTTCCCATCTCTCTCTCTCCCTCTCTTCCCCGTGGGGTGGTGTAATGACGGGTACTATTGTGCAGTGTAATTAAAATAAGTTTGCACTACTGCGTGGTGCACTTGTAATTTTTTTTATTTTTGTATGTTACTTTGTATTTTTATAATTTTTTTTATTATTTTTATTTTTTATTTGTGGGGGGGGGGTGGATGGGGGGATTTGTTAAATTACTGCCTTGCCACGGGTGCCAAAAATCCTAGTTTTGGCCCTGCTGAAGAGGCTGTCAAATGTTTTTAAGGGGGCAATCGTTTAAAAGGCCAAGCCAGTTTGGTTCACTGATGCCTGCATCACATAGGCTATTACATTTACCTTGTACTGTTGCTCAGGCACCAGAGAATATTCTGAGCATACAGTATTTCACATAGAGATAAGCAGGCCCAGTTCTCAGAGAACCGAGCCCACCAGAACTTCTGGGATCCAGGTAGTTCCAAGACACAGCTCAGATCTCTCTGCCTGCCCCGGATCCCTACCCGAGGCAAAACCACAACATCCCGATGTCGGATCTTGCAGTTTTGTCTCAGGCACCATTTTGCAAAGTCCCATTGAATACAATGAGCTTACCGCTGATTGGCTAAAAGAGCTGTTTGTCACAGCTCTCAGCCAATTGGCGGTAACCCTTTGAATTCAATGGGCCTTTGAAAAAAGAAAGTGCCACGGCTGCCGTCCGTCCTTCCGCAAAGACTCCGCTGCCACTCCCACTGCTGATGCTTCCGGCACCCCCCCACCCCATGCTGCCGACACCTATGGATGCAAAGTGGGAACCCTCCTATAGCCTGCACATTTGACTAGCAGCGTCACTTTGATGCTGTATGGTGGGGCACCAATCTGACCAGCTATGTAATTTCCTCATCCCATCAGTGGCAGACTCTCCAAGAATGTGGAGGGATAAGGTAAGTAGTGCATGTCTGTCTGATTTCCACTGGTCAGGCCAGTGCCCAGCCCTCAGCCTCAGCCAAGGCTCTATTTAAGATCTACACAGCCCCATTCCAGGCCCTAATGTAGCTCTCCAGCTTGCTTAAGGTCGTACTATAGCACCAGACCTGCTTGTACATTTACATTCAGATTTTTCTCAAACCAAAAGCCTTAGACAGGCCCTCTTTACATGTCTGACATAATTTGTCAATCCCTATTCACAGTCTCTCTACCCCATCAGTTCTGTGGCCCACCCTTTGGCTGTACACCCATTGTTAGATTGTGTTGTTGTAGGTCCCACACCGCCAGTGTAATGGACTCTAGAAAGATCCTCTTTCATTTGTTTTATTCCATGAGAATTTTTTCTTTTTAATATATTTTTTATCAAGTTGCATTGCTTCTGATGCACTTTTCTGCATATTTAGGCCCATGCAGGAAGGTTAGTATAGGATCTAGACATCACAGAGACAGGGTATGGAATTCTCATTCAGAGCAGAGTTGATAAATCTTGATATGTCCTATTAGTGTAGAACAATAGGTACCAATGTAATGTGAAATGGAGTTTAGGCCAGACAATATGTTCCCAGGCTTGCAGGTTTATTGAGGATAACAGTGGTAACAGATGTAAAACACTTGTCATGAGTAACAGAGAGTAATACAGAGATTTGTATCACTGGAGACAGCAGTGGTGATAGCAGTGGTGACAGTGGGACTCACAGCCTGGAGGAATATTTGTTGCACGTGCATGTGTACATCACAGACTCACAGCCTTTAAGATGGCACAGGGGCGCTAGTTGTGCATGTGCAATAAGGACTCCGGCAGCCATTTTGGTAAAGGTGGAAGGCCAACTTCAGTGCAGAAGCAGGAGACAGCACTGGGGTGTACTACTCTCCAAGTATTTTAGAAACATTATTGTGATGACTGTGGACTACAGGAGAGTGGAGGCCATACCTTAGGTAGACACTACACTTGGTGAGTGCTGTTGGTATCAGACACATATCCATGGGTGTTTCCACCAGATGGCTAGGAGTGATGCAACGTTCAGGCTTTTGGGGTTAAGAACAGCTTTTCTCACACCTAAAGTCAGCATTACCTGTGTACCCACTAATGCAGGGTTTCTCTAACTGTGTGCTGTGGCACCCTAGGGTACCTCAGGACACTTGCAGGGGTGCCTTGGATTGGTGATCCACGATCAATTCAAATTATTTATGCTCAATGTAATAAGCAAAACTAGTGCTTGTGGCTAAAATACTGTATGTGAACAAACAGAAGCAAATCATATCACTCACCACACAACTGAACCTAAGGATGACATATAAACACAATTTACTTTTTTTCTTTTAACTTTCTCAATAAGAAGTTTTTGGCCTAGGGGTGCCATGTAAAAAATTCTTATACTCTTGGGCACCATGAGAATCCTCCATGAGGATTTTTAGCCAGTAGTCTGTATTATACTATGTTGTTTCACATTGCTACAACAGTCTACCAGGGAAGAGGGGACAAACGTCAATGGTTTTATAGTTTGTCAGCACTGTTACTGACTGGTTTATGATGTCTGTTACAGAAGCTCCTTCACCACTCAGACAGCCAGCGCACATTAATAATTCCATTGATTTTGAGTAATTGTTAGTCAGTAAATTTAAGTTTAACAGGTTTATTGCAAAGACGGCATATGTGTAGGTATAAGCCATAAAACACTCTTTTGCTGCTCATTTTGTCATTCTTTACACATTTATATATGTAGTTATTTAATTGAAACAATAAATTCTCTTTACAATTTGTTCAAGCAGTTTATTTCCCTTGCAAGCTTTCTCCAGCACTTTCTGTATGATGCATAGTAACTGTTGAACATGAGATATTTTCCTTTACATAGTTTTAGGATGCCTAGATAAATGTCCGCCAACTATGATATACTGGTTTGCAAGACTCTTACCAATTCCTATTGTTTTATTGTACAATCTTTTGCTTCTGTCCACCTGACCTGAAATAGACATTTGCAGTGCATTGCAGCCATGAATAATGTATGCCTATCTTAGCTGTACATGTTCCTTGGGTTCTTTTTGTTGTTGCATTGGTAATAAAGCATTGAAGGTTTTGTTCCATTTTACACATGCTGCTGTTCCAACATAATTGAAGCACGACATTACCTAGAAAGAAAGGAATAAAGTGTTTGTTTAACTTCTGCTGCCAGTTTGCCTTTTTAACTGCTTTAAACTGTCAGTTCAGAGTGGCCTTCTAAAGGTACAATTAATCTTGAAAAAATTGTATGTGGTTAGGGCTCTATTTAGCAAATGTAATAATGTTTTTCTCTATCGTCCTAAGTGGATGCTGGGGTTCCTGAAAGGACCATGGGGAATAGCGGCTCCGCAGGAGACAGGGCACAAAAAAGTAAAGCTTTACTAGGTCAGGTGGTGTGCACTGGCTCCTCCCCCTATGACCCTCCTCCAGACTCCAGTTAGATTTTGTGCCCGAACGAGAAGGGTGCAATCTAGGTGGCTCTCCTAAAGAGCTGCTTAGAGAAAGTTTAGTTTAGGTTTTTTTTTCTTTACAGTGAGTCCTGCTGGCAACAGGATCACTGCAACGTGGGACTTAGGGGGAAAGTAGTAAACTCACCTGCATGCAGAGTGGATTTGCTGCTTGGCTACTGGACACCATTAGCTCCAGAGGGATCGAACACAGGCCCAGCCGTGGAGTCCGGTCCCGGAGCCGCGCCGCCGACCCCCTTGCAGATGCTGAAGCGTGAAGAGGTCCGGAAACCGGCGGCTGAAGACTCCTCAGTCTTCATAAGGTAGCGCACAGCACTGCAGCTGTGCGCCATTTTCCTCTCAGCACACTTCACTGGGCAGTCACTGAGGGTGCAGAGCGCTGGGGGGGGGCGCTCTGAGAGGCAAATATAAACCTTATACAAGGCTAAAAATACCTCACATATAGCCCATAGGGGCTATATGGAGATATTTAACCCCTGCCTGACTGGAAAAATAGCGGGAGAAGAACCCGCCGAAAAAGGGGCGGGGCCTATCTCCTCAGCACACGGCGCCATTTTCTGTCACAGCTCCGCTGGTCAGAACGGCTCCCAGGTCTCTCCCCTGCACTGCACTACAGAAACAGGGTACAACAGAGAGGGGGGGCACATTAATGGCTATATATATATATATTAAAGCAGCTATAAGGGAGCACTTAATATAAGGATATCCCTTGTATATATAGCGCTTTGTGGTGTGTGCTGGCAGACTCTCCCTCTGTCTCCCCAAAAGGGCTAGTGGGTCCTGTCTTCATTAGAGCATTCCCTGTGAGTTTGCGGTGTGTGTCGGTACGTGGTGTCGACATGTATGAGGACGATATTGGTGTGGAGGCGGAGCAATTGCCAAATATGCAGATGTCACCCCCCAGGGGGTCGACACCAGAATGGATGCCTTTATTTGTGGAATTACGTGATGGTTTATCTTCCCTTAAACAGTCAGTTGAGGACATGAGGCGGCCGGACAATCAATTAATGCCTGTCCAGGCGCCTCAAACACCGTCAGGGGCTGTAAAACGCCCTTTGCCTCAGTCGGTCGACACAGACCCAGACACGGGCACTGATTCCAGTGACGACGGTAGAAATTCAAACGTATTTTCCAGTAGGGCCACACGTTATATGATTTTGGCAATGAAGGAGACGTTACATTTAGCTGATACTACAGATACCGTAAAACAGGGTATTATGTATGGTGTGAAAAAACTACAAACAGTTTTTCCTGAATCAGAAGAATTAAATGACGTGTGTGATGAAGCGTGGGTTGCTCCTGATAAAAAGTTGATAATTTCAAAAAAGTTATTGGCATTATACCCTTTCCCGCCAGAGGTTAGGGCGCGCTGGGAAACACCCCCTAAGGTGGACAAGGCGCTCACACGCTTATCCAAACAAGTGGCGTTACCCTCTCCT
Source organism: Pseudophryne corroboree (assembly GCF_028390025.1). Classification (NCBI taxonomy): domain Eukaryota; kingdom Metazoa; phylum Chordata; class Amphibia; order Anura; family Myobatrachidae; genus Pseudophryne; species Pseudophryne corroboree. The sequence continues at coordinate 473,721,266 of NC_086445.1, read as the reverse complement.
GAGACGGCCGCACTTAAGGATCCATCAGATAGAAAGATGGAAGTTATTCAAAAGAATATATACACACATGCAGGTGTTATACTACGACCAGCTATAGCAACTGCCTGGATGTGCAGTGCTGGAGTAGTTTGGTCAGAATCCCTGATTGAAAATATTGATACCCTAGATAGGGACAATGTTTTACTGTCGTTAGAACAAATAAAGGATGCATTTATCTATATGCGTGATGCACAGAGGGATATTTGCACACTGGCATCTCGGGTGAGTGCTATGTCCATTTCAGCCAGAAGAGCCTTATGGACACGACAGTGGACAGGCGATGCGGATTCAAAACGTCACATGGAGGTTTTGCCGTATAAAGGGGAGGAGTTATTTGGAGTTGGTCTATCAGACTTGGTGGCCACGGCTACTGCCGGGAAATCCACTTTTTTTACCTCAAGTCACTCCCCAACAGAGAAAGGCACCGACCTTTCAACCGCAGCCTTTTCGCTCCTACAAAAATAAGAGAGCAAAGGGCTTGTCGTACCTGCCACGAGGCAGAGGAAGAGGGAAGAGACACCAACAGGCAGCTCCTTCCCAGGAACAAAAGCCCTCCCCGGCTCCTGCAAAAACCTCAGCATGACGCTGGGGCCTCTCAAGCGGACTCGGGGACAGTGGGGGGCCGTCTCAAAAATTACAGCGCGCAGTGGGCTCACTCGCAGGTAGACCCCTGGATCCTGCAGATAATATCTCAGGGGTACAGGTTGGAATTAGAGACGGATCCTCCTCATCGTTTCCTGAAGTCTGCCTTACCAACCGTCTCTTCCGAAAGGGAGAGGGTGTTGGAAGCCATTCACAAGCTGTACGCTCAGCAGGTGATAGTCAAAGTACCCCTATTACAACAAGGAAAGGGGTATTATTCCACTCTATTTGTGGTACCGAAGCCGGATGGCTCGGTAAGGCCTATTCTAAATCTGAAGTCCTTGAACCTCTACATAAAAAAGTTCAAGTTCAAGATGGAGTCACTCAGAGCAGTGATAGCGAACCTGGAAGAAGGGGACTTTATGGTATCCTTGGACATCAAGGATGCGTATCTACACGTTCCGATTTACCCCGCACACCAGGGGTACCTCAGGTTCATTGTTCAAAACTGTCACTATCAGTTTCAGACGCTGCCGTTCGGATTGTCCACGGCGCCTCGGGTCTTTACCAAGGTAATGGCCGAGATGATGATTCTTCTTCGAAGAAAAGGCGTATTAGTTATCCCATACTTGGACGATCTCCTAATAAGGGCAAGGTCCAGAGAACAGCTGGAGACAGCTTTAGCACTATCTCAAGAGGTGCTAAGACAACACGGGTGGATTCTGAATATTCCAAAATCCCATTTAATCCCGACAACTCGTCTGCTGTTCCTAGGAATGATTCTGGACACGGTTCAGAAAAAGGTTTTCCTTCCAGAGGAAAAAGCCAAGGAGTTATCCGATCTGGTCAGGAACCTCCTAAAACCAGGAAAAGTGTCAGTACATCAATGCACAAGAGTCCTGGGAAAAATGGTGGCTTCTTACGAAGCAATTCCATTCGGCAGATTCCATGCAAGAATATTCCAAAGGGATCTGTTGGACAAATGGTCAGGGTCGCATCTGCAGATGCACCTGCGAATAACCCTGTCACCAAAGACAAGGGTGTCACTTCTGTGGTGGTTGCAGAAGGCTCACCTATTAGAAGGCCGCAGATTCGGCATTCAGGATTGGATCCTGGTGACCACGGACGCCAGCCTGAGAGGCTGGGGAGCAGTCACACAAGGAAGAAACTTCCAGGGAGTATGGACGAGTCTGGAAAAGTCTCTTCACATAAACATTCTGGAACTAAGAGCAATCTGCAATGCTCTAAGCCAGGCGGAACTTCTCCTGCAAGGAAAGCCGGTGTTGATTCAGTCGGACAACATCACGGCGGTCGCCCATGTAAACAGGCAGGGCGGCACAAGAAGCAGGAGTGCAATGGCAGAAGCTGCCAAGATTCTTCGCTGGGCGGAGAATCACGTGATAGCACTGTCAGCAGTGTTCATCCCGGGCGTGGACAACTGGGAAGCAGACTTCCTCAGCAGACACGATCTTCATCCGGGAGAGTGGGGTCTACATCCAGAAGTCTTCAACATGTTAATAGACCGTTGGGAAAGACCAATTGTAGACATGATGGCGTCTCGCCTCAACAAGAAACTGGACAAATATTGCGCCAGGTCAAGACATCCACAGGCAATAGCTGTGGACGCACTGGTAACTCCTTGGGTGTACCAGTCAGTGTATGTGTTTCCTCCTCTGCCGCTCATACCAAAGGTATTGAAGATCATACGGCAAAGAAGAGTAAGAACAATACTAGTGGTTCCGGATTGGCCGAGAAGGACTTGGTATCCGGAACTTCAAGAGATGCTCACGGACGAACCGTGGCCTCTACCTCTGAGAAGGGACCTGCTACAGCAGGGTCCCTGTCTTTTTCAAGACTTACCGCGGCTGCGTTTGACGGCATGGCGGTTGAACGCCAGATCCTAAAAGGGAAAGGCATTCCAGAAGAAGTCATTCCTACCTTGATTAAGGCACGGAAGAAGTCACCGTGAAACATTATCACCGCATTTGGCGAAAATATGTAGCGTGGTGCGAGGATCGGAGGGTTCCGACGGAGGAATTCCAACTGGGTCGTTTCCTACATTTCCTGCAATCAGGATTATCTATGGGTCTCAAATTGGGATCCATTAAGGTTCAAATTTCGGCCCTGTCAATATTCTTCCAAAAAGAATTGGCCTCTGTCCCTGAGGTCCAGACTTTTGTCAAGGGAGTACTGCATATACAGCCTCCTGTGGTGCCTCCGGTGGCACCGTGGGATCTAAATGTAGTTTTAGATTTCCTCAAATCCCATTGGTTTGAACCATTGAAAAAGGTGGATTTGAAATATCTCACATTGAAAGTGACTATGTTACTAGCCCTGGCCTCTGCCAGGAGAGTATCTGAATTGGCGGCTTTATCTTATAAAAGTCCTTATCTAATCTTCCATTCGGATAGGGCAGAACTGCGGACTCGTCCGCATTTTCTCCCTAAAGTGGTATCAGCATTTCATCTGAACCAACCTATTGTGGTGCCTGCGGCCACTAGCGACTTGGAGGACTCCAAGTTGTTGGACGTTGTCAGAGCCTTAAAAATATACATTGCAAGGACGGCTGGAGTCAGAAAATCTGACTCGCTGTTTATATTGTATGCACCCAACAAGTTGGGCGCACCTGCTTCTAAGCAGTCGATTGCTCGTTGGATTTGTAACACAATTCAACTTGCACATTCTGTGGCAGGCCTGCCACAGCCTAAAACTGTAAAAGCCCACTCCACAAGGAAGGTGGGCTCATCTTGGGCGGCTGCCCGAGGGGTCTCGGCATTACAACTCTGCCGAGCAGCTACGTGGTCGGGGGAGAACACGTTTGTAAAATTTTACAAATTGGATACCCTGGCAAAGGAGGACCTGGAGTTCTCTCATTCGGTGCTGCAGAGTCATCCGCACTCTCCCGCCCGTTTGGGAGCTTTGGTATAATCCCCATGGTCCTTTCAGGAACCCCAGCATCCACTTAGGACGATAGAGAAAATAAGAATTTACTTACCGATAATTCTATTTCTCGGAGTCCGTAGTGGATGCTGGGCGCCCATCCCAAGTGCGGATTATCTGCAATACTTGTACATAGTTATTGTTAACTAATTCGGGTTATTGTTAAGGAGCCATCTTTAAGAGGCCCTTTCTGTTGTCATACTGTTAACTGGGTTTAGATCACAAGTTGTACGGTGTGATTGGTGTGGCTGGTATGAGTCTTACCCGGGATTCAAAATGCCTCCCTTATTGTGTATGCTCGTCCGGGCACAGTACCTAACTGGAGTCTGGAGGAGGGTCATAGGGGGAGGAGCCAGTGCACACCACCTGACCTAGTAAAGCTTTACTTTTTTGTGCCCTGTCTCCTGCGGAGCCGCTATTCCCCATGGTCCTTTCAGGAACCCCAGCATCCACTACGGACTCCGAGAAATAGAATTATCGGTAAGTAAATTCTTATTTTTTTCTCACTGAGTTTTTTTTAAATCTTTTCTCTTAGTGCTGTCGTTCCATAGGTCTCAATAGGGAATGAATAGTTATGCTATTTATGGAGAAGAGGAAATCTCTTCTCCAAACTTTTCAACCAACGGATAACACAATTTTGTCATGGTAGTAGAAAAGACGAAAACAATTAATTGTACAGACAGATCTATCTATCTATCTATCTATCTATCTATCTATCTATCTATCTATCTTAATATCTATCTTAATATCTATCTATCTCTATATATACACTTACACACTTTATATATCTATATATAAATAAACTATTTTATATGTGTATATACAGTAGATATATTAAGCAAATATATTGATATATTGATATATGATATATTAATATATAGATATTGATCAAAATTAGTTCATCAAGCAAACATGATGACCTACTTTTGATCACGCTCTGTGTCACATGCTATAACTACAGTAACATGTACAGTGAGTGCCCAAACTATCACTGTGCACACCATGAACATTAGATGTGATGTGCACACTGGCAGCAGCCCTAGCTATAGGACTGAAAGCACTGGTAATATGGAGAAGTGCTGTATGTATGAAAAGTAGGTACAGGATGGGTTGGGAGGGGGTGGGGACTGGAGAGGCTGACATGATGACCCAAGTCCATTATTAACTAATCAAGCTTATTGAAGACTATCAATCCATAATAACCTGTAAGAAAACAGAATTCCTTTCAAATGAGATCACTGTAGCAAACAATAAGCCAGCTCAGTTTTTCCATACAGTGGAGAAGCTTTGCAAACCAGCATGCCTGCAGCCTGATGACACCTTCTCCCAGTAAAGATACAGGGCCTAATTCATATTTATTTATAAAACTGCTGGTTTGCATACAAATATGATGCTTGGGGGTCTGCACAGGCTCAAGCCCCATTCTGCACATGTACAGATCAAGTCTTACAGTGTCGCTCGCAGCCCCCTGTCAGATACAGCATGACTGACATGCGGCTGGGTTTGGGGAGGCAAAGCTTTGGCAGTACCCAGCACCGTTCTTCAAAACGATGATGGGTTGCCTCCATTTTAAAGGCGTGATGGGTCCAGGGTCGGTGGAGGCAGACTTCCTGGACCCAGGTATGAGGAACCATCAGCCCGCCTTATCTAAGCTTCTTAATGTTTCTGAGATAAGTATTTCTCACGCAAGGTCTAATGTATTGTGGATAGTGCAGCCCACCATGTGGGTATACTGCTTCCTATTGTGTTGTGTGAGAGTGTCCTAGGAGGACCAGTGATCAAACCACCTTCCAATGGCCTAGTGTAGTAAAATAGATCTCCTGGGCTTTTGTATTCTGATAGGGTTAAATATTTCTGTGTTAATATACTGGTTTAGTCAGTATCAACCAACTTGCATGTATGACAAAGATTTACTAACCTGAATACCTTGAACAGTGATGAGGAAATTATATGAAAATTTGAACACTTAAATACTGCATCCAAAATGTAAAAGGTACTGTACAGGGGATGTTTCAGAGTTGGAAGTAAAGTGGAAAAAAATAATTTTGTATCTGGTACAGATCACGTTGCAATGCAATGGGTACAAATATTTTTTTATTTAAATTTTTTGTTTACAGGGTAAATATTGGTTTCTTTTACTGTAGCCCATAACTACTGGACAGCTGTTTTTGCAGATTGTAAATTAGATTTGAGCTTGAGCTTGGACACATCCCTCTCAAATCTAAATCTCTCTGCACCTGGGTATACAGTACTTGCTCCTTTTTGCTTTGCTCACAACTCAAGCTCATACAGTACTTAGTGGGCAGGGACGTGCGGTGAGGTAAATGGCTGTGGAAGCACTAGCTAGTACCAGAGCCAGATTTACACACAGTATATGAACCAAAGGGTGCATGTGGGCATTATACATAGGTGCAGCAGTATATACTGCTGGAAATTTAGTAAGTTTTGATCAGAGATGTGCGAAACAGATAGGCAGGGGAGGTAATACGTTAAGTGTCATAGACATTTTACTCTTGAAATTTGACTATAAAAATTATTAGAATAATACAAAGAAGATATTTCTAACATATTCTTTGTATTTTTCATATACTTTATATAGTAAATATTCTGACTTAAACATTAGTATGACGGGAAAGGCTCTGCCTCACTTGCCTCACCCAACTGCACGTCACTGTTAGGGGGTTATTCAGAGCTGTACGCAGATCTTGCTTCCCGCAGCAAGATCATTGTCTATCGACTCACATGCTGGTGGCCGCCCCATATGTCTTTTGTGCCGCCTCATGATGAATCCACAATTTAATTGCGGATGCATGGATTTGAGGTTCACCCCTTGACCCCTGCATGCACAGCCTGGCTGCACTTGCAGGCAGTATGGCGGCATTTTTTTCCAGAGCAGCTATGTGTAACATCACAAGCTCCCAACATGCCCTAATTTTGCCCACCACACCCCCACAATGCCATGCCACCGCACTACCCCCCACCCCCACCAGTGGCGGCCGCCAATGTCAATCATCTTGCTGCCAAATCCTGCTGCACGGTGTAGGGTTGTGCATCTGTGCACACCCTCTGAATGAGACACGCAGCTGCATTCGGGTTTGAATAGACCCCTTACTTAGGGAAGAAAAAAATATATAACCATTAATATACAAATTATTCTGTTTTCCATCTTTGCAGTACAGCAAATCTAGCATCCAGTGATGCTACCATGGCTACAAGGTATGTTATACATCTAGTTCTGCCCATGTCGACCCACTACTACAAAATTTTACAGGGCCACTTTTAGTTCCCAATCCGCCCCTGGTCTACAGCAAAAGGAATGTTTTGGGTGCAGTCATGCCCCCTTCAACAGACTCCATGCCCTCATTAGACCACGTCCCTGTTAGGGCTGCTTTCATAAATTTCCCAGGCTGGTTTTCCATTATAATCCACCCCTGCCCCCCCCCATCACATTTCCCAAAATACCACCATAAACCACCTTGCAACAAAATGCACCCATATACACTAAGATCTCCACTAACAGTACCAAGAAATGCCCCCAGAAGACCCCTGAATCCATATGTAATCCGAAATCACCTTACTTAATCCTGTCCACATGTGCACAATGCCCAGAAAGCCAGTATGAACTTCCTATATGGCACTCAGAACTTTCCACATCTTCCCTACATGTCAGTTAAACCTCACACATGCCTATCGCATGCCTCACAGATATCTATGCATTCACCACATACCTGCCCCAAAGTCACTCAGATCTCCACATAATACTGCCCAGATCTCCCCACCTCACAAAGAACGCTATACAGGGTCATTCCATGCCACTCAGACTTGCCCACATGCACTTTTCCCTCCCACTCACTGAAAGTATAAAATACTTGCCTTCCAAGTCAGAGCACACAGATGAAGTAGAAGAAGACTACTGTATATGATTAAAAATAAATTGCTATCTGGGCCTGATTCAGTGATGGAAGCTCTTTTAATGTTGTTTGCTGTGTAGCTATTTTTGCCAATGCACATGTGTAAAGGGTCGGACTGGCCCACAGGGGTACAGGGGAAACCACCAGTGGGCCCCACTGCCTGAGGGCCCACCCCCTCCTCTAAGGAGGTTCTAGACTGTGCACTTGTATTATACATGGTAGATATGTTGCATTACACTGCACAAGACAATTGTGTATTTCAAGCCTCTGTAAAGGCTGGCCACACCCCCTGGAGGCATGTCACAACTTGCAACTGCGATCCCATAGATACAGTAGTTACAATGGCTCCGGAGTCTAACTTTCAGCCATAGGGTTACTCACAAGGTCAATATTATTCATCAATGTACATTCAAAGTCTGTATCTTCTTATACAAGCAGCAAATCTGATACGTCTCCATTGGGCATCTAATTAAAAATCCTGGTGGCTTCAACATTTACCGCTGCATACTAAGGGCCCTATTCAGGTTGGATTGCAGTTTCTGCTAAAAAGCAGAATCTGCAACCGCTTCTGTAGCATGCTGGGGGCCATCCAGCGCAGGGCGAGGCCGCCCAGCATGCTAATTGAATGCCAGTGATGCAATCGCCAAACAACTGTGATCACATCGCTGAGGCTGAAATTAAGGATGACCTCCTGCAGACACAGGTAGGCTGCATGTGCAGGTGGTTTGCTGTGGTTTTTCATGTTGCAGCGGCCCCGAAAACACTCCGACCCTGCTTTCGCAAATACACCCCACAACGCCCCCCCCTTCCCTGCTATTGGCCTCTGTCACTCATAGTGTGATCGCACCCGCCAGGGATGTGGTCACTCTATGGATGCAAATGCATTCACAGTGCGGCTGCCATGCATGCGTAGTGTACCGAAAATCACTCAATTGCGATTTTTGGTACACTGCATACCGACCTATATATATCACCAATGTGATGGCATTTGCTTATGTCTCTGAATCAGGCCTATGTCCTATCTGATATGCTGCATGGCCTAGCTGCAGAATGCAGTGGAGTGGGAAGATATAGGGAGCGGATGCGGTCATGTGACCGGCGCTCAGGATCCTGGCGGTCACCATGCCAATGCTGGAATCCCAAGCGCTCAAAATGCTGGCAGTCAGAATGCCTACCCACAGGGTCTATTCCCATTCTTAGGTATCCACGACACCCACAGAGTGGAAATAGAAATTATGGGGCCAGGGACTGACAAAGTAGACAGGGCCCCTCCCTTCCCCCCCAAAAAAAGATTCTGCCACACTGCTCCTTCCCTATGTGATGAAATACATTGTGATGAAACATATAGGTTGAGTGCTGCAGACCTACAGGAATGGTTTATAGAAAGCTGATGCACAAATGTGGCTTGTTTTAAGAAGTCCTCCTTGCGCATCAGACTGCTGTTGATTCACAGACTGATGCAGCTCTACAGATATTGGCGGTAGGATCCAGGTGTGGGCCCCCCTCCTGTAAGGGCCGGGACAGTACCCACAGTTCCCCCCTGATGGCTGCCCTGCCTGTAGCAAGCGCAGCGAGCACACAAGAGGGTTTGATGCCCCCCCCGCCCCCCAGCCGGCATTCTGCTGCCAGGATCCCGGGGTCAGTATGCTGACCGCTGGGATCCCGGCAGCCGGCAACGCATGCCTAACCCATAGGGAGTGTTGTGTTACAAATTGCTTTACCAAATTTGGCAACTAGCCAGAAAATGCATATATCTTTAACCCTCCGTCAGGCGTACCTCTGGGACTCACGGGTTCAGGCGCAGTGCGCCTGACAGATGCCTGCTAGAAAATCGTCATTAGCACCTAATTGACTCAATTCTAACACTCTTAAAGTGATCAGTGACCTTCATTAGGATGTACAAAGAAAGAAATCGTAGGTTTTTCGGGCCATTCCAGTAGAAAATCTGAAGCAAAAACGAGAAAACACGAACATGAGTATAAGTTTGGGCGCAGTGTGCCTGAGGCCACTCTGGACAAACCTACATATTTCTGCAAAATATCCACAACCTTTGTAATTTTCATTCATAAAATGAGCAAAAGAAACAATTAATAGATGAAAATAAAAGGAAACATTAACCTTCAAAAGTCAGAGGTGTTTGGGCGCAGGTGTTTCAGGCACACTGAGAGGCCAGGAAGGTCACTACTGCACTCCACGCAGGCGGCGGGAAAACTGACTAGGGGTTTTTCGAACAGCACCTAGAGATAGGAAGGTACTAGGAGGGACAAGCCCCTGCGCCCCCTTGGGGCAGAGAGGGGAGCGAGAACAGCTTTGCAGCACCTGTCAGGCCAGCTGCACCTGACTGAGGGTTAATGCCTGTATAATTATTTAAGATTAACATGTTGCTTTTTGAATCCATTATAGATCTGAAGTACCAGCCAATCGGTTCCTAACTGTCACTTTTCAAACACAGCCTGTGGCATAGCAGTTAGGAGCAGATTGGCTGGTACTTTATCTACAGTGACTTTATCTCCATCCAATGCTTAGTAAATAGCCCCCTGTATCATGTATTGCAATAAACAAAGTTGAAAATTATATATTGAAGATTTCTTTATTGATATCATAGGTGTACTTTTCATATTAACACATATACAGTAAATGTATTGGTTGCCCCTTTGTGAAGGCATGTTCATTTCCCCCCCTTATTGAAATGATCTTACTTGCTGCTAAGTTTCCTAATGTGTTTTGTGTATACCTTGGTTTTCTTTATTGCTTTTTTACAATATGAGGTCACAATTTAGGGGGACATGTACTAAACAGTGATAAAAGTGGAGAAGTGAGCCAATGGAGAAGTTGTCCATGGCAACCAATCAGCATTGACGTAACATTTCTAATTTGCATACTATACAATTGTACGGAGCAGCTGATTGGTTGCCATGGGAAATTTCTCCACTGGATCACTTCTCCACTTTTATCACTGCTTAGTACATGTCCCCCTCATCAATACTCTATCCATATTCTGTCAGGAATCCTGTTCTATTTTACCAGCATCGATTGGATGTGTGAACTTCCATTTACCATTCCCTTAGATAATTTGACACAAAGGTTTATATATCCTCCACAATGTAATTATTGCTACCTCAAACTGTTCCTCTGACAGTCAGAAGTCCTCAGAGTACTTGTGATCCACTAAGGTTAAGGCAAATGTCAAGTGTCCATAATCTTCTATTACAAATGCAGCTCCCTAGTTATTTGTTATTGTTGTTGTTTGTCTGTAGGAATTATTGGTCAAAATTAAATTGGTCTGGGTTTCATAGTACAGCCACATTTGTTGTGAAGAGACAGTTATTCTAAATGTGTGGTAATAATATTGTAGTCTTAAACCTAACATCCCACAGGCCACTGTAACCAGGTAGCAGTGATCTGTGATATTCAAATCTTAGTATCATGTACAGTATACAGTTATGTGGGGTACCACAAAAGTATTGCATCACCAACCTTCCAGATTGGCCCCACCTCACTTGGGTAGTGTAGTAATGCACAGAGGGGGAGGTATTATTAAGCAAATCCCATCACCACACCCCTGTACTTTCTCAAAGGTCTATTGGAGGGGAGGTCCAAAAGATGGCATGATTAAACTTAATTAGTATTCATTCAATTTTTTCCACCTGGACATTTAAAAAGCATTGTACATTACAAATAATATTGAATAAATACTGCAAAGGACACCTCAGACAGACTATTCAAGAAACAAAGGGCGGTACCCTATTAGCCCCGCTGCCGGCACTTATTAGGAATTATGCTTTGGGTGCTTCAGGCAATCCGTGATAAGTCAAAGTCAAAGGAAAAAAAGAGAAGAGAAGGGGTTCGCTATCAATAGCAGCTGGTAAGGGGATGGTAGAACCCCTAGAGTGATGCGAACAACAAGACAAAAAAAGGAATTACCAGCGCTGGCCGATCATGCTGAAATCACTGGAGATGTCCATCACTAATCGGTTATTTTTGCATAAAGCCGATAATCTTGCTCCTGAGGAAGCTGGATCATCTAAACCAGCGAAACGCGTTGAGCTATTTATTCTTCTGGATATCTATTATCACCATTACCACTGGCTTTGCTGATACTCTGGTGCATACCATTTGGGACATCACATTAGCAGTATCCACCTCCTCGGATTCAATCCTCCATGCCAAAGAGGACAACCGACCCAGCTATACAACAGGTGGACATTATCTGCTTTCAGGATCACTGGTAAATACCTCACATCTGCAAAATTATCGGCTTTATGCAAAAATAACCGATTAGTGATGGACATCTCCAGTGATTTCAGTCCCCTTGAGTACTACTAACAGCCAAAAGTGGAGATATAAATAACTCAGACATCTTGTGGCAATATTTACTGAATATTTTATTCACTTATTCATTTTATCTTTTTATATGATTATATATGTGAAATAAATATGTCATTTTAATCTTAAGCCTTTTGGAATGTAGATTGTCATTTATATTTTTAAGCATGATCGGCCAGCGCTGGTAATTCCTTTTTTAATCCGTGATAAGTGGCCGCCGGAGCCATGATAGCACAAGGGAATGGGACTTATCCCCGATCCCATGTATTTTCGTGCAATCGCTGGTGCAATTTTGGCTGATCAAAACAGCCTCTAATTGGATACCGCGATGACCATCGGTCATTAATTGCAATATCCGGCCATTTTGATCAGCCAAAATCGCATCAGGGCTAAAAGGATACCAACCTAAATTTAAAATGTACTTGTACTTATTTTATTACTGTGCTCTCTTTAATACAAGAACTTCTACAATTTTCTTGTTCAGCACCCTATTCTTGCAACTAAAACTCATTCCAAGTAGATCTCAGATTATTTGATGCTGTAGAAAGTGACTCTATTCCGGCAGGACACATAAATTAGTTTGGGCACAACTCATTTCATTCACGCTAACGCCACTGCTATTAAATGAAAGCATTTTGAAGAAGTGAACTCTGCAATAAGACGCAGTCTGAGTTAGACAGTTGTGAGAATCCAGTTGTGGATCACAGCTGGTAGCTGACATGAGGTTATATGGCTAGCTGTGCAATGCAACACTTAATGCACATCAGTTTTCTGTTTGGAACATCAAATATGTATGGAGGTAAAACACATTCACAGAGGTTATATCCCCAAGGATAGTAGAGCATCAAAGTGATTCCATGCTCCACTGATATGAAGAAATATATATATTTCTGCATGCATGACTGTGTCTTCAGTTTACACCTATAAACTATATAAACTATATAAAGGGTCATGTCCACTTGTGACCCTTGACCAAGATTTGTAGCACTGTATGTATATATAACTTGTCAAGTTTAAAGAAAATAAATACAATTATATACAGAGAGAGAGAGAGAGAGAGAGAGAGAGAGAACGATAGAAAGGCTATCTTGGGATGCAGTAATTATGTAGTTCAAGAAGAAAATGGTATTCAATGATCAGATTCCAACCAACAGAAGTGTTTAGGCAAACAGCATATTTATTACAGCAACATCTTGGGAAGCTTCTGTATGTGCCCTTTATCAAGCTACCAATATATCTACAAGTAAAGGTAGATATACAGTAATCACCAATTAATTTGAAAAAAGGTGCAAAACCGAGGCCTAGTGGAAAAACCCTGTGATGTAGTAGCAATCAGTGAGCAGTAAAATGAGACAGTCAAAACAATCAATTATGCATCAGTATTCAAGTACAGAGGCTGCGTTATATGTAGGGATGAGCAGGTTCGGATCTATGAGATCCGAACCCCCCCGGACTTCTGGATCCGAGCCCGGATCCGAGTTCGTCTCGGGACTTCCTTCCAGACTCGGATACCAGAATGAGTCAAAACGTCATCATCCCACTGTCGGATTCTTGCAGGTTTTGGATTCCATAAAAGGAGCAGGGTGTCATCGCCATTTTCACTCTGGACTTGGAGAGTGAGGGAGACAGACCTCTGTCTCTCTGTGGGTAATGGTGTCAGGTGGGGTCAGTGTGTGCTCTTTAGGGGTGCTGTCCTGTGTTCTGTTAGGGGTGCTGTCCTGTTGTGTCCTGTGCTGTTAGGGATGCTGTCGAGTGCAGAGGTGTAACTGTGGGAGGCAACGGAGTCGGCTGCTGCAGCGCTATGCATTCTGGGAACAGTCAAAGCTTTTAGCCTGTTGGTGTCTCGGATCAAGAGCCTACATCCTAATGTCATTCCCTGTGGAGCCCAGTGTACCCCGCAGCAGAAATATAAGGGTGCTGTAAAAATAAAGGACCACTGTGGCCCTGTCCTCTATACTGTAAAAATATAGGGGTGCTGTAAATATAAAGGAATGCTGTGGCCCTGTCGCTTGCTGTTAGGGGTACTGTACAGGAGTGCTATCCTGGGGTGTCCTGGGATATTTGGGATGTGGTACAGGGGTGTTGCTGTCCTGTGCTGTACGGGGTGCTTTCCTGTGGTGTCCTGTGCTCTTTGGAATGCTGTACAGGGGTGTCCTGTGCTGTTAGGGGTGCTGTACAGGTGTGTTGCTGTCCTGTGCTGTACATGGGTGCTGTACTAGTGTGCTGTCCTGTGGTGTCCTGTGCTGTTTGGGTTGCTATACAGGGGTGCTGCTGTCCTGTGCTTTATAGGGTGCTGACCTGTGCTGTTTGGGGGCGCTGTCCTGTGTGCAGTAAAATTAAAGGAACGCTGTGGCCCTCTGAGGTGCTGTAAAAATAAAGGAACACTGTGGTCCTGTCCTGTATGCTGTAAAAATATAGGCATGCTGTAAAAATAAATGAATGCTATGTCCCTGTTGGATGCTAAAAAAATAAAGGATTGCTGTGGCCCTGTCAGGTGCTGTTAGGGGTGCTGTACAGGGGTGCTATCCTGGGGTGTCCTGTGATGTTTGGAGTGCGGTACAGGGGTGTTGCTGTCCTGTGCTGTACGGGGGTGTTGTCCTGTGGTGTCCTTTGTGGTTTGGAATACTGTACAGGGGTGTCCTGTGCTGTTTGGGATGCTGTACAGGGGTGTTGCCTGTGCTGTACAGGGGTGCTGTAGCTGTCCTGTGGTGTCCTGTGCTGTTAGGGGTGCTGTACAGGGGTGCTGCTGTCCTGTACTGTATAGCGGTGCTGTCCTGTGCTGTTAGGGGTGCTGTCCTGTGTGCTGTAAAAATAAAGGGACACTGTCCTGTGTGTAGTAAAAATGAATGGAACGCTGTGGCCCTCTCAGGTGCTGCAAAAATAAAGGAATGCTGTGGCCCTGTCCTGTATGCTGTAAAAATATAGGGGTGCTGTAAAAATAAAGGAGTGCTGTGGCCCTGTCAGTTACTGTAAAAATAAAGAAACGCTGTGGCCCTGTCCTGTATGGTGTAAAAGTATAGGGGTGCTGTAAAACTAAAGGAACGCTGTGGCCCTGTCCTGTATGCTGTAATAATATAGGGGTGCTGTAAAAATAAATGATTGCTGTGGCCCTGTCCTGTATGGTGTAAAATTATAGTGGTGCTGTAAAACTAAAGGAACGCTGTGGCCCTGTCCTGTATGCTGTAATAATATAGCGGTGCTGTAAAAATAAAGGAACACTGTAGCCCTGTCTGTGTTGTAAAAATAAAGGAACACTGTAGCCCTGTCTGTGTTGTAAAAATAAAGGAATGCTGTAGCCCTGTCTGTGTTGTAAAAATAAAGGAACAATGTGGCCCTATCCTCTATGCTGTAAAAATACAGGGGTGTTGTAAAAATAAAGGGGCACTGTTATGTTTGCTGCAATAATAAAGGCTGTCCTGTGAAATGGAGAACAAAAATGTGGAGGAAAAAATAGTGAAAGATCAGTAACCACTTCCTAGTACTAGTTGTGAAGCTGCTGCCACCAGTCATGACATTGACGATGCAATTCCATCAACGTCGTCTGCTACTGACAATTCCCAATGTCATAGAAGGCATGTCAAATCCAAGAAGAAAAAATTAATAACCAAAAAAAAATAAGAAATTATCTGATGAGAAATTTAAAATTGGCAATATGCCATTCACGACACAAAGTGGCAAGGAAAGGCTAAGGCCCTGGCCTATGTTCATGACTGGTGGTTCAGCTTGTTATGAAGATGGAAGCCCTCCTCCTTCTTGAAAAATTTAAAAAATAAAGCTTGTTAAAGCACAGGAAACAACTGTGCATTCAGAGATATCACAAATCCCCAAGGAGAGTCCAAGTGTGTCCGCAATTGCGATGTCTAGGCCTGACCTTCACAACAATGTTTGCACGCCCTCTGCAAGTTCTGGGAGGAGCACCCACCACCAGTCCAGTTGCTGATTTTGAGATTGTGGATGTCACTGTAGAAGTACACCAGGATGAGGAGGATATTGGTGTAACTGGCGCTGAGGAGGAAGTTGACGATGAGGATTCTGATGGTGGTGTGGTTTGTTTGAGTAAGGCAACAGTGGAGACAGTTGTTGGCCATGTAATGAAAATGCCATTGTCATGCCTGGGCAAAATACCAAAAAATCCACCTCTTTAGTGTGGAATTATTTCTCTGTGAGGATGGGGATGAGGATGTAAACACTGAAGTTGATGAGAAATTGGAGGATGAGGATGACATTTTGCCTCTGTAGAGCCAGTTTGTGCAAGGATAGATTAATTGCTTCTTTTTTTGTAGGGGCCTAAACCTGCCAATCATTTCAGCGACAGTCATGTGGTAGACCCTGTCGCTGAAATGATTGGTTTGTTAAAGTGTGCATGTTCTGCTGCCCTATATGCGGTGCTGCCCCACTGCCGTTTAAGTCCAGGGGCCAAATGTAATTGAGTGAGAGTTTAAAAAAGTGAGAGATTTGGTAAGGTTTTGCAGTTTTTTTTAAAGTGGCAATCATTTACACAGCAAGATCAACCTGGTTTTGCTGTGTAAATGATCGCCACTTTAAAAAAAAAACCTGAAAAACCTTACCAAATTACTCATTTTCTGAAACTCTCACTCTATTACATTTGGCCCCATGGGTGCTGTTGCCTGTCTGCTGTGCTGTGTAATTCTCCGGGGGTGCTGCCTATGCTGTATAAGTCCAGGGGTGTTGCCTTTCTGCTGTATAAGTCCAGAGGCATTGCCGTGTAATTCCAGGGGTGCTGCTGTACTTGATCCTAAGTTTAAACTAAAGTGTAGAGCAGAATATGAAACAAGCTTCAACATCACAACAAGACTTGTGAAAACATATAGCCGCAAAGGTGGAAATGGAAATTCCAAGTCAGTCAGACTCAGTAGAGACAGAATCATAATACATGGCAATATCTACTACTTCATCATTTGCTCTGCAACTGCCAGAGAAAACTAGATTTTACAAGCACACTTATGTCTATATGTCTGCCATATAATTCCAGTGGTGCCCTGTCTGAACCTGCTCCTCTCTAGTAGATATATCTTCTAGTGTGCACTGTGTACTCAGCATTAGAGATAGGTTCTTCTCAATTATTTCATGTTAGAGACTCAAATTAAAGGCTCCAATTAGTCCACCTTAATTTAGATTTATTAATGTTCCACATTTTGGGATTATTTCCAAGATGCGCATTTGTTGTCAGAGGTGTTTGGGCGCAGGTGTTTCAGGCACACTGAGAGGCCAGGAAGGTCACTACTGCACTCCACGCAGGCGGCGGGAAAACTGACTAGGGGTTTTTCGAACAGCACCTAGAGATAGGAAGGTACTAGGAGGGACAAGCCCCTGCGCCCCCTTGGGGCAGAGAGGGGAGCGAGAACAGCTTTGCAGCACCTGTCAGGCCAGCTGCACCTGACTGAGGGTTAATGCCTGTATAATTATTTAAGATTAACATGTTGCTTTTTGAATCCATTATAGATCTGAAGTACCAGCCAATCGGTTCCTAACTGTCACTTTTCAAACACAGCCTGTGGCATAGCAGTTAGGAGCAGATTGGCTGGTACTTTATCTACAGTGACTTTATCTCCATCCAATGCTTAGTAAATAGCCCCCTGTATCATGTATTGCAATAAACAAAGTTGAAAATTATATATTGAAGATTTCTTTATTGATATCATAGGTGTACTTTTCATATTAACACATATACAGTAAATGTATTGGTTGCCCCTTTGTGAAGGCATGTTCATTCCCCCCCCCCTTATTGAAATGATCTTACTTGCTGCTAAGTTTCCTAATGTGTTTTGTGTATACCTTGGTTTTCTTTATTGCTTTTTTACAATATGAGGTCACAATTTAGGGGGACATGTACTAAACAGTGATAAAAGTGGAGAAGTGAGCCAATGGAGAAGTTGTCCATGGCAACCAATCAGCATTGACGTAACATTTCTAATTTGCATACTATACAATTGTACGGAGCAGCTGATTGGTTGCCATGGGAAATTTCTCCACTGGATCACTTCTCCACTTTTATCACTGCTTAGTACATGTCCCCCTCATCAATACTCTATCCATATTCTGTCAGGAATCCTGTTCTATTTTACCAGCATCGATTGGATGTGTGAACTTCCATTTACCATTCCCTTAGATAATTTGACACAAAGGTTTATATATCCTCCACAATGTAATTATTGCTACCTCAAACTGTTCCTCTGACAGTCAGAAGTCCTCAGAGTACTTGTGATCCACTAAGGTTAAGGCAAATGTCAAGTGTCCATAATCTTCTATTACAAATGCAGCTCCCTAGTTATTTGTTATTGTTGTTGTTTGTCTGTAGGAATTATTGGTCAAAATTAAATTGGTCTGGGTTTCATAGTACAGCCACATTTGTTGTGAAGAGACAGTTATTCTAAATGTGTGGTAATAATATTGTAGTCTTAAACCTAACATCCCACAGGCCACTGTAACCAGGTAGCAGTGATCTGTGATATTCAAATCTTAGTATCATGTACAGTATACAGTTATGTGGGGTACCACAAAAGTATTGCATCACCAACCTTCCAGATTGGCCCCACCTCACTTGGGTAGTCTAGTAATGCACAGAGGGGGAGGTATTATTAAGCAAATCCCATCACCACACCCCTGTACTTTATCAAAGGTCTATTGGAGGGGAGGTCCAAAAGATGGCATGATTAAACTTAATTAGTATTCATTCAATTTTTTCCACCTGGACATTTAAAAAGCATTGTACATTACAAATAATATTGAATAAATACTGCAAAGGACACCTCAGACAGACTATTCAAGAAACAAAGGGCGGTACCCTATTAGCCCCGCTGCCGGCACTTATTAGGAATTATGCTTTGGGTGCTTCAGGCAATCCGTGATAAGTCAAAGTCAAAGGAAAAAAAGAGAAGAGAAGGGGTGCGCTATCAATAGCAGCTGGTAAGGGGATGGTAGAACCCCTAGAGTGATGCGAACAACAAGACAAAAAAAGGAATTACCAGCGCTGGCCGATCATGCTGAAATCACTGGAGATGTCCATCACTAATCGGTTATTTTTGCATAAAGCCGATAATCTTGCTCCTGAGGAAGCTGGATCATCTAAACCAGCGAAACGCGTTGAGCTATTTATTCTTCTGGATATCTATTATCACCATTACCACTGGCTTTGCTGATACTCTGGTGCATACCATTTGGGACATCACATTAGCAGTATCCACCTCCTCGGATTCAATCCTCCATGCCAAAGAGGACAACCGACCCAGCTATACAACAGGTGGACATTATCTGCTTTCAGGATCACTGGTAAATACCTCACATCTGCAAAATTATCGGCTTTATGCAAAAATAACCGATTAGTGATGGACATCTCCAGTGATTTCAGTCCCCTTGAGTACTACTAACAGCCAAAAGTGGAGATATAAATAACTCAGACATCTTGTGGCAATATTTACTGAATATTTTATTCACTTATTCATTTTATCTTTTTATATGATTATATATGTGAAATAAATATGTCATTTTAATCTTAAGCCTTTTGGAATGTAGATTGTCATTTATATTTTTAAGCATGATCGGCCAGCGCTGGTAATTCCTTTTTTAATCCGTGATAAGTGGCCGCCGGAGCCATGATAGCACAAGGGAATGGGACTTATCCCCGATCCCATGTATTTTCGTGCAATCGCTGGTGCAATTTTGGCTGATCAAAACAGCCTCTAATTGGATACCGCGATGACCATCGGTCATTAATTGCAATATCCGGCCATTTTGATCAGCCAAAATCGCATCAGGGCTAAAAGGATACCAACCTAAATTTAAAATGTACTTGTACTTATTTTATTACTGTGCTCTCTTTAATACAAGAACTTCTACAATTTTCTTGTTCAGCACCCTATTCTTGCAACTAAAACTCATTCCAAGTAGATCTCAGATTATTTGATGCTGTAGAAAGTGACTCTATTCCGGCAGGACACATAAATTAGTTTGGGCACAACTCATTTCATTCACGCTAACGCCACTGCTATTAAATGAAAGCATTTTGAAGAAGTGAACTCTGCAATAAGACGCAGTCTGAGTTAGACAGTTGTGAGAATCCAGTTGTGGATCACAGCTGGTAGCTGACATGAGGTTATATGGCTAGCTGTGCAATGCAACACTTAATGCACATCAGTTTTCTGTTTGGAACATCAAATATGTATGGAGGTAAAACACATTCACAGAGGTTATATCCCCAAGGATAGTAGAGCATCAAAGTGATTCCATGCTCCACTGATATGAAGAAATATATATATTTCTGCATGCATGACTGTGTCTTCAGTTTACACCTATAAACTATATAAACTATATAAAGGGTCATGTCCACTTGTGACCCTTGACCAAGATTTGTAGCACTGTATGAAAATATAACTTGTCAAGTTTAAAGAAAATAAATACAATTATATACAGAGAGAGAGAGAGAGAGAGAGAGAGAGAACGATAGAAAGGCTATCTTGGGATGCAGTAATTATGTAGTTCAAGAAGAAAATGGTATTCAATGATCAGATTCCAACCAACAGAAGTGTTTAGGCAAACAGCATATTTATTACAGCAACATCTTGGGAAGCTTCTGTATGTGCCCTTTATCAAGCTACCAATATATCTACAAGTAAAGGTAGATATACAGTAATCACCAATTAATTTGAAAAAAGGTGCAAAACCGAGGCCTAGTGGAAAAACCCTGTGATGTAGTAGCAATCAGTGAGCAGTAAAATGAGACAGTCAAAACAATCAATTATGCATCAGTATTCAAGTACAGAGGCTGCGTTATATGTAGGGATGAGCAGGTTCGGATCTATGAGATCCGAACCCCCCCGGACTTCTGGATCCGAGCCCGGATCCGAGTTCGTCTCGGGACTTCCTTCCAGACTCGGATACCAGAATGAGTCAAAACGTCATCATCCCACTGTCGGATTCTTGCAGGTTTTGGATTCCATATAAGGAGCAGGGTGTCATCGCCATTTTCACTCTGAACTTGGAGAGTGAGGGAGACAGACCTCTGTCTCTCTGTGGGTAATGGTGTCAGGTGGGGTCAGTGTGTGCTCTTTAGGGGTGCTGTCCTGTGTTCTGTTAGGGGTGCTGTCTTGTTGTGTCCTGTGCTGTTAGGGATGCTGTCGAGTGCAGAGGTGTAACTGTGGGAGGCAACGGAGTCGGCTGCTGCAGCGCTATGCATTCTGGGAACAGTCAAAGCTTTTAGCCTGTTGGTGTCTCGGATCAAGAGCCTACATCCTAATGTCATTCCCTGTGGAGCCCAGTGTACCCCGCAGCAGAAATATAAGGGTGCTGTAAAAATAAAGGACCACTGTGGCCCTGTCCTCTATACTGTAAAAATATAGGGGTGCTGTAAATATAAAGGAATGCTGTGGCCCTGTCGCTTGCTGTTAGGGGTACTGTACAGGAGTGCTATCCTGGGGTGTCCTGGGATATTTGGGATGTGGTACAGGGGTGTTGCTGTCCTGTGCTGTACGGGGGTGCTTTCCTGTGGTGTCCTGTGCTCTTTGGAATGCTGTACAGGGGTGTCCTGTGCTGTTAGGGGTGCTGTACAGGTGTGTTGCTGTCCTGTGCTGTACATGGGTGCTGTACTAGGGTGCTGTCCTGTGGTGTCCTGTGCTGTTTGGGTTGCTGTACAGGGGTGCTGCTGTCCTGTGCTTTATAGGGTGCTGACCTGTGCTGTTTGGGGGCGCTGTCCTGTGTGCAGTAAAATTAAAGGAACGCTGTGGCCCTCTGAGGTGCTGTAAAAATAAAGGAACACTGTGGTCCTGTCCTGTATGCTGTAAAAATATAGGCATGCTGTAAAAATAAATAAATGCTATGTCCCTGTTGGATGCTAAAAAAATAAAGGATTGCTGTGGCCCTGTCAGGTGCTGTTAGGGGTGCTGCACAGGGGTGCTATCCTGGGGAGTCCTGTGATGTTTGGAGTGCGGTACAGGGGTGTTGCTGTCCTGTGCTGTACGGGGGTGTTGTCCTGTGGTGTCCTTTGTGGTTTGGAATACTGTACAGGGGTGTCCTGTGCTGTTAGGGATGCTGTACAGGGGTGTTGCCTGTGCTGTACAGGGGTGCTGTAGCTGTCCTGTGGTGTCCTGTGCTGTTAGGGGTGCTGTACAGGGGTGCTGCTGTCCTGTACTGTATAGCGGTGCTGTCCTGTGCTGTTAGGGGTGCTGTCCTGTGTGCTGTAAAAATAAAGGGACACTGTCCTGTGTGTAGTAAAAATGAATGGAACGCTGTGGCCCTCTCAGGTGCTGCAAAAATAAAGGAATGCTGTGGCCCTGTCCTGTATGCTGTAAAAATATAGGGGTGCTGTAAAAATAAAGGAGTGCTGTGGCCCTGTCAGTTACTGTAAAAATAAAGAAACGCTGTGGCCCTGTCCTGTATGGTGTAAAAGTATAGGGGTGCTGTAAAACTAAAGGAACGCTGTGGCCCTGTCCTGTATGCTGTAATAATATAGGGGTGCTGTAAAAATAAATGATTGCTGTGGCCCTGTCCTGTATGGTGTAAAATTATAGGGGTGCTGTAAAACTAAAGGAACGCTGTGGCCCTGTCCTGTATGCTGTAATAATATAGCGGTGCTGTAAAAATAAAGGAACACTGTAGCCCTGTCTGTGTTGTAAAAATAAAGGAACACTGTAGCCCTGTCTGTGTTGTAAAAATAAAGGAATGCTGTAGCCCTGTCTGTGTTGTAAAAATAAAGGAACAATGTGGCCCTATCCTCTATGCTGTAAAAATACAGGGGTGTTGTAAAAATAAAGGGGCACTGTTATGTTTGCTGCAATAATAAAGGCTGTCCTGTGAAATGGAGAACAAAAATGTGGAGGAAAAAATAGTGAAAGATCAGTAACCACTTCCTAGTACTAGTTGTGAAGCTGCTGCCACCAGTCATGACATTGACGATGCAATTCCATCAACGTCGTCTGCTACTGACAATTCCCAATGTCATAGAAGGCATGTCAAATCCAAGAAGAAAAAATTAATAACCAAAAAAAAATAAGAAATTATCTGATGAGAAATTTAAAATTGGCAATATGCCATTCACGACACAAAGTGGCAAGGAAAGGCTAAGGCCCTGGCCTATGTTCATGACTGGTGGTTCAGCTTGTTATGAAGATGGAAGCCCTCCTCCTTCTTGAAAAATTTAAAAAATAAAGCTTGTTAAAGCACAGGAAACAACTGTGCATTCAGAGATATCACAAATCCCCAAGGAGAGTCCAAGTGTGTCCGCAATTGCGATGTCTAGGCCTGACCTTCACAACAATGTTTGCACGCCCTCTGCAAGTGCTGGGAGGAGCACCCACCACCAGTCCAGTTGCTGATTTTGAGATTGTGGATGTCACTGTAGAAGTACACCAGGATGAGGAGGATATTGGTGTAACTGGCACTGAGGAGGAAGTTGACGATGAGGATTCTGATGGTGGTGTGGTTTGTTTGAGTAAGGCAACAGTGGAGACAGTTGTTGGCCATGTAATGAAAATGCCATTGTCATGCCTGGGCAAAATACCAAAAAATCCACCTCTTTAGTGTGGAATTATTTCTCTGTGAGGATGGGGATGAGGATGTAAACACTGAAGTTGATGAGAAATTGGAGGATGGGGATGACATTTTGCCTCTGTAGAGCCAGTTTGTGCAAGGATAGATTAATTGCTTCTTTTTTTGTAGGGGCCTAAACCTGCCAATCATTTCAGCGACAGTCATGTGGTAGACCCTGTCGCTGAAATGATTGGTTTGTTAAAGTGTGCATGTTCTGCTGCCCTATATGCGGTGCTGCCCCACTGCCGTTTAAGTCCAGGGGCCAAATGTAATTGAGTGAGAGTTTAAAAAAGTGAGAGATTTGGTAAGGTTTTGCAGTTTTTTTTAAAGTGGCAATCATTTACACAGCAAGATCAACCTGGTTTTGCTGTGTAAATGATCGCCACTTTAAAAAAAAACCTGAAAAACCTTACCAAATTACTCATTTTCTGAAACTCTCACTCTATTACATTTGGCCCCATGGGTGCTGTTGCCTGTCTGCTGTGCTGTGTAATTCTCCGGGGGTGCTGCCTATGCTGTATAAGTCCAGGGGTGTTGCCTTTCTGCTGTATAAGTCCAGAGGCATTGCCGTGTAATTCCAGGGGTGCTGCTGTACTTGATCCTAAGTTTAAACTAAAGTGTAGAGCAGAATATGAAACAAGCTTCAACATCACAACAAGACTTGTGAAAACATATAGCCGCAAAGGTGGAAATGGAAATTCCAAGTCAGTCAGACTCAGTAGAGACAGAATCATAATACATGGCAATATCTACTACTTCATTTGCTCTGCAACTGCCAGAGAAAACTAGATTTTACAAGCACACTTATGTCTATATGTCTGCCATATAATTCCAGTGGTGCCCTGTCTGAACCTGCTCATCTCTAGTAGATATATCTTCTAGTGTGCACTGTGTACTCAGCATTAGAGATAGGTTCTTCTCAATTATTTCATGTTAGAGACTCAAATTAAAGGCTCCAATTAGTCCACCTTAATTTAGATTTATTAGTGTTCCACATTTTGGGATTATTTCCAAGATGCGCATTTGTTGTCAGAGGTGTTTGGGCGCAGGTGTTTCAGGCACACTGAGAGGCCAGGAAGGTCACTACTGCACTCCACGCAGGCGGCGGGAAAACTGACTAGGGGTTTTTCGAACAGCACCTAGAGATAGGAAGGTACTAGGAGGGACAAGCCCCTGCGCCCCCTTGGGGCAGAGAGGGGAGCGAGAACAGCTTTGCAGCACCTGTCAGGCCAGCTGCACCTGACTGAGGGTTAATGCCTGTATAATTATTTAAGATTAACATGTTGCTTTTTGAATCCATTATAGATCTGAAGTACCAGCCAATCGGTTCCTAACTGTCACTTTTCAAACACAGCCTGTGGCATAGCAGTTAGGAGCAGATTGGCTGGTACTTTATCTACAGTGACTTTATCTCCATCCAATGCTTAGTAAATAGCCCCCTGTATCATGTATTGCAATAAACAAAGTTGAAAATTATATATTGAAGATTTCTTTATTGATATCATAGGTGTACTTTTCATATTAACACATATACAGTAAATGTATTGGTTGCCCCTTTGTGAAGGCATGTTCATTTCCCCCCCCCTTATTGAAATGATCTTACTTGCTGCTAAGTTTCCTAATGT
The DNA here is from genome assembly GCF_028390025.1 of Pseudophryne corroboree. Taxonomy (NCBI): domain Eukaryota; kingdom Metazoa; phylum Chordata; class Amphibia; order Anura; family Myobatrachidae; genus Pseudophryne; species Pseudophryne corroboree. Next base: position 473,696,302 of record NC_086445.1, on the reverse strand, counting down.
GTTTTGTGTATACCTTGGTTTTCTTTATTGCTTTTTTACAATATGAGGTCACAATTTAGGGGGACATGTACTAAACAGTGATAAAAGTGGAGAAGTGAGCCAATGGAGAAGTTGTCCATGGCAACCAATCAGCATTGACGTAACATTTCTAATTTGCATACTATACAATTGTACGGAGCAGCTGATTGGTTGCCATGGGAAATTTCTCCACTGGATCACTTCTCCACTTTTATCACTGCTTAGTACATGTCCCCCTCATCAATACTCTATCCATATTCTGTCAGGAATCCTGTTCTATTTTACCAGCATCGATTGGATGTGTGAACTTCCATTTACCATTCCCTTAGATAATTTGACACAAAGGTTTATATATCCTCCACAATGTAATTATTGCTACCTCAAACTGTTCCTCTGACAGTCAGAAGTCCTCAGAGTACTTGTGATCCACTAAGGTTAAGGCAAATGTCAAGTGTCCATAATCTTCTATTACAAATGCAGCTCCCTAGTTATTTGTTATTGTTGTTGTTTGTCTGTAGGAATTATTGGTCAAAATTAAATTGGTCTGGGTTTCATAGTACAGCCACATTTGTTGTGAAGAGACAGTTATTCTAAATGTGTGGTAATAATATTGTAGTCTTAAACCTAACATCCCACAGGCCACTGTAACCAGGTAGCAGTGATCTGTGATATTCAAATCTTAGTATCATGTACAGTATACAGTTATGTGGGGTACCACAAAAGTATTGCATCACCAACCTTCCAGATTGGCCCCACCTCACTTGGGTAGTCTAGTAATGCACAGAGGGGGAGGTATTATTAAGCAAATCCCATCACCACACCCCTGTACTTTATCAAAGGTCTATTGGAGGGGAGGTCCAAAAGATGGCATGATTAAACTTAATTAGTATTCATTCAATTTTTTCCACCTGGACATTTAAAAAGCATTGTACATTACAAATAATATTGAATAAATACTGCAAAGGACACCTCAGACAGACTATTCAAGAAACAAAGGGCGGTACCCTATTAGCCCCGCTGCCGGCACTTATTAGGAATTATGCTTTGGGTGCTTCAGGCAATCCGTGATAAGTCAAAGTCAAAGGAAAAAAAGAGAAGAGAAGGGGTGCGCTATCAATAGCAGCTGGTAAGGGGATGGTAGAACCCCTAGAGTGATGCGAACAACAAGACAAAAAAAGGAATTACCAGCGCTGGCCGATCATGCTGAAATCACTGGAGATGTCCATCACTAATCGGTTATTTTTGCATAAAGCCGATAATCTTGCTCCTGAGGAAGCTGGATCATCTAAACCAGCGAAACGCGTTGAGCTATTTATTCTTCTGGATATCTATTATCACCATTACCACTGGCTTTGCTGATACTCTGGTGCATACCATTTGGGACATCACATTAGCAGTATCCACCTCCTCGGATTCAATCCTCCATGCCAAAGAGGACAACCGACCCAGCTATACAACAGGTGGACATTATCTGCTTTCAGGATCACTGGTAAATACCTCACATCTGCAAAATTATCGGCTTTATGCAAAAATAACCGATTAGTGATGGACATCTCCAGTGATTTCAGTCCCCTTGAGTACTACTAACAGCCAAAAGTGGAGATATAAATAACTCAGACATCTTGTGGCAATATTTACTGAATATTTTATTCACTTATTCATTTTATCTTTTTATATGATTATATATGTGAAATAAATATGTCATTTTAATCTTAAGCCTTTTGGAATGTAAATTGTCATTTATATTTTTAAGCATGATCGGCCAGCGCTGGTAATTCCTTTTTTAATCCGTGATAAGTGGCCGCCGGAGCCATGATAGCACAAGGGATTGGGACTTATCCCCGATCCCATGTATTTTCGTGCAATCGCTGGTGCAATTTTGGCTGATCAAAACAGCCTCTAATTGGATACCGCGATGACCATCGGTCATTAATTGCAATATCCGGCCATTTTGATCAGCCAAAATCGCATCAGGGCTAAAAGGATACCAACCTAAATTTAAAATGTACTTGTACTTATTTTATTACTGTGCTCTCTTTAATACAAGAACTTCTACAATTTTCTTGTTCAGCACCCTATTCTTGCAACTAAAACTCATTCCAAGTAGATCTCAGATTATTTGATGCTGTAGAAAGTGACTCTATTCCGGCAGGACACATAAATTAGTTTGGGCACAACTCATTTCATTCACGCTAACGCCACTGCTATTAAATGAAAGCATTTTGAAGAAGTGAACTCTGCAATAAGACGCAGTCTGAGTTAGACAGTTGTGAGAATCCAGTTGTGGATCACAGCTGGTAGCTGACATGAGGTTATATGGCTAGCTGTGCAATGCAACACTTAATGCACATCAGTTTTCTGTTTGGAACATCAAATATGTATGGAGGTAAAACACATTCACAGAGGTTATATCCCCAAGGATAGTAGAGCATCAAAGTGATTCCATGCTCCACTGATATGAAGAAATATATATATTTCTGCATGCATGACTGTGTCTTCAGTTTACACCTATAAACTATATAAACTATATAAAGGGTCATGTCCACTTGTGACCCTTGACAAAGATTTGTAGCACTGTATGAAAATATAACTTGTCAAGTTTAAAGAAAATAAATACAATTATATACAGAGAGAGAGAGAGAGAGAGAGAGAGAGAGAGAGAGAGAACGATAGAAAGGCTATCTTGGGATGCAGTAATTATGTAGTTCAAGAAGAAAATGGTATTCAATGATCAGATTCCAACCAACAGAAGTGTTTAGGCAAACAGCATATTTATTACAGCAACATCTTGGGAAGCTTCTGTATGTGCCCTTTATCAAGCTACCAATATATCTACAAGTAAAGGTAGATATACAGTAATCACCAATTAATTTGAAAAAAGGTGCAAAACCGAGGCCTAGTGGAAAAACCCTGTGATGTAGTAGCAATCAGTGAGCAGTAAAATGAGACAGTCAAAACAATCAATTATGCATCAGTATTCAAGTACAGAGGCTGCGTTATATGTAGGGATGAGCAGGTTCGGATCTATGAGATCCGAACCCCCCCGGACTTCTGGATCCGAGCCCGGATCCGAGTTCGTCTCGGGACTTCCTTCCAGACTCGAATACCAGAATGAGTCAAAACGTCATCATCCCACTGTCGGATTCTTGCAGGTTTTGGATTCCATATAAGGAGCAGGGTGTCATCGCCATTTTCACTCTGGACTTGGAGAGTGAGGGAGACAGACCTCTGTCTCTCTGTGGGTAATGGTGTCAGGTGGGGTCAGTGTGTGCTCTTTAGGGGTGCTGTCCTGTGTTCTGTTAGGGGTGCTGTCCTGTTGTGTCCTGTGCTGTTAGGGATGCTGTCGAGTGCAGAGGTGTAACTGTGGGAGGCAACGGAGTCGGCTGCTGCAGCGCTATGCATTCTGGGAACAGTCAAAGCTTTTAGCCTGTTGGTGTCTCGGATCAAGAGCCTACATCCTAATGTCATTCCCTGTGGAGCCCAGTGTACCCCGCAGCAGAAATATAAGGGTGCTGTAAAAATAAAGGACCACTGTGGCCCTGTCCTCTATACTGTAAAAATATAGGGGTGCTGTAAATATAAAGGAATGCTGTGGCCCTGTCGCTTGCTGTTAGGGGTACTGTACAGGAGTGCTATCCTGGGGTGTCCTGGGATATTTGGGATGTGGTACAGGGGTGTTGCTGTCCTGTGCTGTACGGGGGTGCTTTCATGTGGTGTCCTGTGCTCTTTGGAATGCTGTACAGGGGTGTCCTGTGCTGTTAGGGGTGCTGTACAGGTGTGTTGCTGTCCTGTGCTGTACATGGGTGCTGTACTAGGGTGCTGTCCTGTGGTGTCCTGTGCTGTTTGGGTTGCTGTACAGGGGTGCTGCTGTCCTGTGCTTTATAGGGTGCTGACCTGTGCTGTTTGGGGGCGCTGTCCTGTGTGCAGTAAAATTAAAGGAACGCTGTGGCCCTCTGAGGTGCTGTAAAAATAAAGGAACACTGTGGTCCTGTCCTGTATGCTGTAAAAATATAGGCATGCTGTAAAAATAAATGAATGCTATGTCCCTGTTGGATGCTAAAAAAATAAAGGATTGCTGTGGCCCTGTCAGGTGCTGTTAGGGGTGCTGCACAGGGGTGCTATCCTGGGGTGTCCTGTGATGTTTGGAGTGCGGTACAGGGGTGTTGCTGTCCTGTGCTGTACGGGGGTGTTGTCCTGTGGTGTCCTTTGTGGTTTGGAATACTGTACAGGGGTGTCCTGTGCTGTTAGGGATGCTGTACAGGGGTGTTGCCTGTGCTGTACAGGGGTGCTGTAGCTGTCCTGTGGTGTCCTGTGCTGTTAGGGGTGCTGTACAGGGGTGCTGCTGTCCTGTACTGTATAGCGGTGCTGTCCTGTGCTGTTAGGGGTGCTGTCCTGTGTGCTGTAAAAATAAAGGGACACTGTCCTGTGTGTAGTAAAAATGAATGGAACGCTGTGGCCCTCTCAGGTGCTGCAAAAATAAAGGAATGCTGTGGCCCTGTCCTGTATGCTGTAAAAATATAGGGGTGCTGTAAAAATAAAGGAGTGCTGTGGCCCTGTCAGTTACTGTAAAAATAAAGAAACGCTGTGGCCCTGTCCTGTATGGTGTAAAAGTATAGGGGTGCTGTAAAACTAAAGGAACGCTGTGGCCCTGTCCTGTATGCTGTAATAATATAGGGGTGCTGTAAAAATAAATGATTGCTGTGGCCCTGTCCTGTATGGTGTAAAATTATAGGGGTGCTGTAAAACTAAAGGAACGCTGTGGCCCTGTCCTGTATGCTGTAATAATATAGCGGTGCTGTAAAAATAAAGGAACACTGTAGCCCTGTCTGTGTTGTAAAAATAAAGGAACACTGTAGCCCTGTCTGTGTTGTAAAAATAAAGGAATGCTGTAGCCCTGTCTGTGTTGTAAAAATAAAGGAACAATGTGGCCCTATCCTCTATGCTGTAAAAATACAGGGGTGTTGTAAAAATAAAGGGGCACTGTTATGTTTGCTGCAATAATAAAGGCTGTCCTGTGAAATGGAGAACAAAAATGTGGAGGAAAAAATAGTGAAAGATCAGTAACCACTTCCTAGTACTAGTTGTGAAGCTGCTGCCACCAGTCATGACATTGACGATGCAATTCCATCAACGTCGTCTGCTACTGACAATTCCCAATGTCATAGAAGGCATGTCAAATCCAAGAAGAAAAAATTAATAACCAAAAAAAAATAAGAAATTATCTGATGAGAAATTTAAAATTGGCAATATGCCATTCACGACACAAAGTGGCAAGGAAAGGCTAAGGCCCTGGCCTATGTTCATGACTGGTGGTTCAGCTTGTTATGAAGATGGAAGCCCTCCTCCTTCTTGAAAAATTTAAAAAATAAAGCTTGTTAAAGCACAGGAAACAACTGTGCATTCAGAGATATCACAAATCCCCAAGGAGAGTCCAAGTGTGTCCGCAATTGCAATGTCTAGGCCTGACCTTCACAACAATGTTTGCACGCCCTCTGCAAGTTCTGGGAGGAGCACCCACCACCAGTCCAGTTGCTGATTTTGAGATTGTGGATGTCACTGTAGAAGTACACCAGGATGAGGAGGATATTGGTGTAACTGGCGCTGAGGAGGAAGTTGACGATGAGGATTCTGATGGTGGTGTGGTTTGTTTGAGTAAGGCAACAGTGGAGACAGTTGTTGGCCATGTAATGAAAATGCCATTGTCATGCCTGGGCAAAATACCAAAAAATCCACCTCTTTAGTGTGGAATTATTTCTCTGTGAGGATGGGGATGAGGATGTAAACACTGAAGTTGATGAGAAATTGGAGGATGAGGATGACATTTTGCCTCTGTAGAGCCAGTTTGTG